>NW_027466520.1:10537500-11220000 GCF_050575085.1 Anarhichas minor
ATAATGCACATCAAAAAATATTACAATATGTACTGCAGGTCCAAAATAAGCAATTCAGTCAATCGAACGTCTCAGGAGTTTGCAAAGCTGCAGTACCTTCAAGCTAAATCCACAAACTCTTTCCTTTTTCATTTCCATACCAAAATGTATTTGTTGATGCATAGATTCCAAATAGTTTATAGTCTATTTGCTATGTCATGTACCAAGGCTTTCAGACACCAAAACAACAAGCACGACCTTTCCCTAAAAAGCAGCTCAAACACCGACCCCTTGTAGATAATGACGGCCTGTCGTGAGCGAGGAGAGTGAAACGCGGGTGTGGTATTATTAAGCGAGACTAGTTTGTTCGGGAGAAGTGTTTTTGGCTTTTAAAAAGTTCCATTTTGCACTCCCCAGGCGCTGCATATGGGGCACCCCAGGGAGGCATGTGTGTGCGTGCGTGTGTGTGTGTGTGTGTGTGTGTGTGTGTGTGTGTACTCTAAAATATTCTGACTGAGCTGTCTAGCGGCTCACAGAGCAGGGAGATGCGTCCTGTCTCCTGCATTCAAATGTGAGTGGGTTTTGGAGAGCAAAAGTAAACAGATATGCTTGCTTGAACACACACATGAGAACGCATGTATGCGCACACCTGCTGTCTCGACATGTATGCATGCATGTACGCACAACCACACACAAATACCGTATGAATATGAGCATGCATATGTGAACACAAGACACATGTGACACATGTGTGTGCCCCCCCCCCCCCCCCACCCCCGTCTGTTGTCCATCCATATTTCCACCTATCTGCCCATCAAGCTCATCACTACAACGTCTGCTCAGCTCGGCCACGCCGACAAACACTGCGGTGGCAGTCAACCGACGTTGAAATATAAATAAATGATGAATATTTTTAGAGGATTTCATTCCGGACCGGCGTCGAGAAGCTGGTCGTCATGGACTTGCCCTTTCGCAGCCGGCGAAGCCACATTTTTATAAGGCACCGTAAAACCTCTGCCGGTCTACATTCTCAATTCACTCCTTAAGCTCTTTAACGCTTTTCCATGTCACACCTGCAGTATATGGGCTGTAATATAAGATAGCCCAAGACAATGAGCTGTTCAGTTGCCGAGGGGGATAACTGACAGCGTGTTATGAGGGAGGAGGAAGGATGCATAGAGAGAGGTCGAGCGAAGGGTAGGATGGGGCCCTTCAAAGAAAGTATGACCCTTAGAAAGCCTCGCCGATTGTGCGATCCGAATCCTCCTTGCTACCATATTTCCTCCTACTCTTCCCTCTCTCTGCCCCCAGCACCCGCCCCTCACTCTCACTGCTGTCCCTCCTTCACTTCCCTCTGTCCTCACTCAATCCATTCACACACAGATGTGTTGTCTGTCATGAGCATGATGATAAATTAGCGCGGGTGCTGCTGGTGAAATAGGAGCTGGTGTCTGAGTGCAGAGGGTGATCCAGTGGACAATGCCAGGGATGAACCACTGATAGTTCAGCTGTGGCTCGGTCTGGAGAAACGCTTTGGATGGGACCGTGTCGGAGTCGTATTTGCTTTCAGTACAGTTACAGTGTCACAGGATGGTACTTTATGTGAAAGGTTGAATAGCCCAAAAAGATTTTTAAAACATGTTTCAGTGACAGGGTTTTATTTCTTCTTATTTTCTTTCTTATTAGGTTTTCCCTGAAAAATAGCCTGAATTTAAAATAGGGAATAATGAAAAAAAATAGAAAGATTTGACAGACAAAAAGAACATTAGTGCAGCTACAGTGAACAGCGTGAATAAGGTACAAATGAACTACTCTTTAACAAAAACTAAAAAATAATAATAATGTTTCTAAAAAACTTTCTAGGTTAAATTGTTTTGCCAGACAGCGGGAGAATGTTTGAGATGCCTGAGCGTGTGTTTATGCCCGTGCCAGCAAGTACGATCACAATCTGTGGTTACAACAGAATGGCCCTGTCTTGTCACCTGGAGCTCTGCAAAAATTGGTCTCATGTATGTGGGTTGGGGGTGCTGCATGCATGTGTAGCTGGGTGATTTATATATTTTTTTACCTGCAGGCTTTGGTTTTTGTGTGCCTGTTTGTGTCTCTGCTTGCCTTTCTGTGTGTATGTACGGACATGTGTTTCTCATGAAGGCCCATGCCGGGCAAATTAATTCTCAGAAGTTGCGTGGCGGGGGCTCTCCTTCCCTTTGAAATGGGGCATACTGCTCCCTGTAATCAATAAGTCAAGCCATCTCGGCCGCATGTTGCAACCCCCCCGGCACACAGATGAAGAAACCCAATTTACTCATCATAAATTCTGATTCCCACAATAAATATGAGAGGAGGTCCCACGGTATTAGAATATCTGGAATCTCAGGGGCGTTTGAAATGCCGGCTGGCCTTCGCCTCGGCCTGGAGTTTCTTTGTTGGGTAGAATATTGGTTTTGTGTTGAATAATAATGATATTGGGTCAGAAATATCTATTTCTAATCTAAGAAAAATTTCAAAAGGCACTTTTATTAATAAAAAAAGAATACAAAAATATTTTCATACCAACATTTACACAATATCAAATCAAACATGTGTTTCCTCATTCAGGGAAAACACATTACATGCATCTCAGAGATTTTTGTCGAACTTTTGACAAAATTTCTCTGTTTCTTTAATCTTGGCATTTTCTAATGAACCTCGACAGGCACCTCCAGACAAGTGGTGCGTGTGCAGGCTAAGGCATGTGACGTCGAGGACTGGCTAATCTAACAGACAAGTGCTGTCTCTCCTGTTTACAGCCTCTCTGCTCGGTTGGTCCAGGCACATGACAATGACCTGGGGAGGGGAAAGTGTGGCAAAAATGTGACACACCTACAGAGGGCGGGGTGGAGGCTACTGAATCGGCTCCTTTAAACAGGGGTTACTTTAAAAGGGGAGGGCTTGAATTAAAGGGCGGAGGAAGAAGAGTTTCTTAACACATCTGTAATATCTGTGTGTGTTTTGTTGCTGACCACTGCATGCATACCTGCCTGTTTACAAGCACAAATGTTGGCAAATGTCAGTGTATTTGTATGCATGGTTGCATGCACATCTGGAAAAAGTGGGCACGTGTCTGCTTTAACATGTGAAATCATGATTTAATGCAACATGGCATCCAAAACACCAGTGGCGCACTATCTGTCTTCTTTTTGGCAAGGACTTCCTGCTTTCCCAAGCGGTTCCGTCGATACATGACATTTATGAGGCTCCCACGAGCCCCAGCGCATGTTGCCCAGACAACTGAGACAGCTTCAGCGCCATGACAACAATAAGGCCAAATACTGTCACGGCCAAATGTTAGTGGCCCGCTGCCAACGCGGCGGTTGAAATCAAAATTTAAACAAAAGCTTGCTTCAGTTGATAAGACGAGAGACCACATGACGTGAGACGATGATAAGAAGAGAGGACAGGAGTAAGACGGAATTTAGCAAAAGCAAACTGGAAGGTACGGTAGTTTTCCCTGCTAGTCAATACAGCTGTCTTCATCTGTAAGGCAGCGTTAAGAGCACTAATTCCGGACCTGTTAGTTACATCTGAGAAGGGAGAGCTGTGCCGGTTGCTAATCCATATGTCTGCAGCTAAGTGGTTCATCAGCGAGGGCCTGAGATCGAATGTCACCAATTAAGATGCCTAAATGCCTGGCTAATTGTGCTTAAAGTGTAATGCTCTGTCTCTCACATGATCGCACATGATTACAGATAGCATACACACCCACACACACTCACACACACTCACACACACACACACCTGGCTAATTGTGGGCAGCTCAACTGTGATGCTTGACAACATAAAAGCAGCTGTTAACGATAGGAGAGAGCACAGGGTTCGATTGGCAAAACAATTTACCCACATAGTCACATTATTAGCAATTAAGATCAACACATTCAGCTTTATTGGCCAATAACACTCATGGAAGTTTTTAATGGTCGGGTATTCAAAGATAACAGAACACTATCTGAAGAAAAAAAATGAAGTTGCCTGAAACAAACTGAAGTAAAAATACAATTAAAACTACATGTAATGACATTGAATGTAAATCTCCTTGATTAGATGATTAATGGAAGCTCATTTAATATATTCTAGCCCCTACATTTAAGGAAAATCAAACTTAAAAACAAATATTTCCTATTAAATGTTATTGTATAGATTTATTCTTAGTCAAAAAAAAAAGAAAATCATGTCACAAGTCAGTGTATCGTTTCCTCTGCACCACATATAACAGTCACACGAGTGTGTTTTGGGGAAGAGAGATCTTGTGAAGAATGGGAAAAGATAGCATCTGCTCCATGCCTCTCCCTGCCGTTTGCCCACAGGTCTGAAGAGCAGAGCGAATTGTGTCTGAAAGGGGATGATACCCATCGGAATGTTAATGGTGCTGAATATTTCAGAGGTGGGATCATCACATGGCAGAAGGAGGACGGGCGGGTTTCCCGAAAGCATTTAGTGGTCGAAGTTCCTCTCTGTTATTGTAAACCCGAAAGTCAAAGATGATTTCAATGCACGGCTAACAAGGCCCAGTTGCTGTCGGGGAGGTTTGAGATAGTCGTCTCTCCCCCCTCTCTCTCATACACACACACACACACACACTGAAAACTTAAAACGTGTTGGGAGTTCAAATGGGTTTGAAGAACAATCCACATAATGTTCATTCAGTTTTGAACTTTTTAGTTTCTTTATATTTCAGTTTTCTTTAAATTATCGGAGCAACCAAGCATAAGATCCCCCCCCCCCCCCCCCCTCCTAGTTTGAACTGGAAGTGAATAAATCTCAGGATGTGCGGCTTTTTGTAAAAGAAGCTGCCTTCACTGAAAGCCATTCAAAAGCAATAAACACAGGTAACTCATATTCATTGTGGCTCTTTTACAGTATTTGTCATAATGAAATATCAACTAACATTACACATATGGTAAATCCAGTTACCATAGCTATATGACATAAGTGGTTCTTACGGCTTTTTTTAAGCAAGAAAGAAAAATCATGGGAGCCATAAAAACAACAACAAGGGGATTGCCCCCAACAGTCGTTATAAACATCTGGCAACCACTACGGTACCTTTATTTCAGCGAAAATGACTGGTTGTGTTAGCCTTGAGAGAGAGAACGAGGAGGGATAGGCTGAGTGGAGGCTCTTTTTTTTTTTTTTTTTTTGCTAAAGGGAAATTGAAGTTACTTGAAAAAGGACAGAAAAAGAGGAAGCAGAAGGAAGAGACGGGGTCTAAAATTAAGAGAATTATTGCATGCTCCCAGATGTGTGCAAGGAGGATGACCTGAGAAAGTCAAAGTTGTCCCCCATCAATCATTGCCATATGCTTCTAGAGAAATGGATCCTGCAGGACACTTCATATTCCTCTTTCTGATTAGTTCATTTGAGAGATGAAGAAGGGGGGGGGGGGGGAAATGGATGGTGGAGCTCTCTGAAAATGGATGGCCCCGGTGTAACCCAAGAACAGAGAGGGTTCAATGTCAAAATTAAGGCCTGCTATTTAAGACTTCAGGGATCTTTTTTTTTTTTGTCTGTCTCTTCCTCACTCACCTTTTTTTTCCCCCTCCTGTGCTCCATCTTTTCTTTTCAGAGGTTGGTGTCAGGGAGCGATAGAGCGAAGGCAATGTGTTCTTAACTCTGATCAAAGGAGGGAGAGAGGAAAGCTTTTCTAATGACTGGCATTCACTCTCCTTTCTTAATCCATCTCTCCTCTTTCCCCCTCCTGTCTCTCATCTCTCCCCTCTTTCTTTCACTCGCCTTTCTCTCTCAGGGCATTGGTAATTATCGGTGAGGTCTTAGTGACTGCAAATGAAATTACCATTTAAGAGAGAGGGAGAAAGAGACATCCCCTTTGCCATAGGAGAGGGCTTAAGTGAGGCGGCTAGGGTTTCAGCTATTGATTTTTAAACTGCTACATCAGAGAGTGTAATGCTTTCATAATTTCAAATAAACTGTCTGGTTACGAAGTACTAATGAGAGAAAGAGTGAGAGCAGACCAAACTAAGTAAGAGAGCGATGGGGGTTGAATTTTAAGTGTTGACGTGCATATGGGGAAATTAAGATAATTGCACTGGTCAGACAAAATGATCAATGTGTCAACAACCCTGCAGCAACTGGTAGTTTTGCATTTTTTTGATAATCAATGTGAAAATGAACGATGAATATGTAAATACAAATGCCTTTGTTGCACTGGTACATTAAATACAATATTACTTTAAAGCTAATGCGCTCAAAATCACCAACAGGTATTAAGCAGACATTGAAAACGTGGAATGTGTCGTGAAATCATTTCACACAAACACCGTCATTCAGCTGGAAAAATATATTCCTCCGAAAATATCCAATTTCTAGCCCACTTTAAAAAAAAAAAAAAAAATCAGAGTGTGCGAGGTAGTCACTCTTTGTTGCAGACATAAATCACATATTCCTACGAAATTTAAAATGTGTGATGAGTAAAATAATATTTTTGTCCAAAGGTAGTTTTTCTACTGATAGAATACAGTAAGATAATAAAGATGAGGGATAGAGACAGGAAGATGGATTTTTAGATGACACTGCATAAACTCAAATCTCTCTCTCTCTCTCTCTCTCTCTCTCTCTCTCTCTCTCTCTCTCTCTCTCTCTCTCTCTCTCTCTCTCTCTCTCTCTCTCTCACTCTCTCTCACTCTCTCTCTCTCTCACCACAGACCGCAGGCCGTTGGAGGCAGCTTAGAAATCTCTTACATCTGGAAGAGCCATAATTCATGGGATTTGGCCTAACAGCCATGACAAGCATTGGGGCGGCCAGCAACGACTGTCCCCTGTGTTAGCGGCAGTGTGTGTGTGTGTTAGCGCCGTGTGTGAGAGGGAGACGGAGAGTGAGAGACAAAGAGTGACAATACACAGTGTGCGTCCACTTGCAACTTTATGTTTGTGCAGTGACGATTACGCTCGCTCTTTAGTTGACGATCAGAGTCTTCAACATATGTCTTTGATATACATTCATAGAACAGTGGTGGACAGTAACCGGGTATGTTTACTAAAGTACTGCACTCTACTACGCTTTAGAGGCAAACATAACTCCTCTACATATATTTCACAGCTATTGTTACTTTGTATATTAAACTTTTAATACAAAATGTATGATCGACACAAAAAACAACGCATTGTTATATGTATATTAAACTATTAAAAAGAACGTAGGTAATTAGGTAATTCCAGTCAGCCTCATCTTGACCAGATACGGCTGTTTAACAATGCATCAATAATCTTAATCTAATAACAACAATCTTACAATGGTACACAACAATATTACACTTGATAAAGGGGCCATTCGGCATAATTAGTATTTTTCATACTTTCCTTTTATTTCTAGCTAAATTTAACTTTACCTGCGGTATTGCATCTTTTACTTCAGTAAAAGTTCTGGATATTTCTTCTACCACATGTCATATGAACTATTATTAAACTGCCAGAAATACGACAGTAGAGACAATTCAGTGAAAAGAAAAAAAAGTTTTTCTGAGACATGCCATTTTTTAAAAATGTGCACAAATCTTAACACAGTTTTGTACAAATGTATGCACACACGCATTCAAGAGACATGCAGCAGAGAAAAAGCAGTGCCGTCCATGTGTTTCATGGCGTGCCAGAGGCTCCCTGCGCCGGCCCTAAATATTACACACAGACAGTAGCTATCACTTCCAAGCCTGAAATCCCACATTCCACATTCCTGATTCCAGCGGCTCGCCTGCTAAGCTGGGCACCACATGAAGAGCCATTGTTAGAGAGAGAGGGGTCATGTATCTCTCTCGCTCTCTGTCTGTCTGTCTGTCTGTCTCTCTCAGCCCTCCTTCTCTCCCTCGGTTTGTCTCTCCGCCCATATATCTCTCACTGTCATATAGTCTCCGTCTGTGACTCTCTTGCTCCGTCTATCTTTCTATTTCTCCCTCTGCCGGTTCATCTTTATCTCTCTTACTTATTCCTTCTGTCCTCCACTGCGCTTTGTCGCCCACTTTCCCACTCTTGTTTTTCTACCGTCTTGCATTTGTTTATTTCTTTCCATACCTCCCTCAGACTCCTGTTTCCCACTGATGCCGTTTGTCTGTGGCTCTCCTTTTCCCTGCAAGACACTTATTTTGCTTTCTGCTTTTTTCCCCTTTGTCCCCCTATCTCTCTGTATCCTGCTGTCTGTCTCTCTCTCCCTCTGTCTCCAGATATTCATGTAGAGATTTTCTCACATGTTAGATATAGATTTACGACCCCAGCCAGATCCCTGTGGCCACTAAATTTGATACCATCCACTAAGCCACATTGTTTTTTGTGTGTGTTTTGGCTTGTCTGTTGTGTGCAACTGTGGGTTAGTATGTATGTGTGTGTCTGTGTGTTCATGCATTACAAGGTGGAGGCGGGTGACTTTTAAAGGGTTAGCTTGGGTATGGTGGGCGCAGAGGTAGAATTTACAGTTTATTGAAGCACAGCAGCCAGGTTTGTGTATGCGTGTGCATGTGTGTGTGTGAGAGAGAGAGAGAGAGAGAGAGAGAGAGAGAGAGAGAGAGAGAGAGAGAGAGAGAGAGAGCCTGTGGGTGCCAGGTGACCAGGCTAACCTCTCGGCTGGTGTTTTGGATTTAGCCTTTGGATAGCGGTAAAAAATAAAATAAAAAATGGAATGCTTTTTCAATTACAGATCAGAAAGAGAGTGAACAAAGACTGGAGTGAAAGAAAATATGAGTTATTGGGATCTCACATATCAAGGTTTCTCAGACGGGCACATTCTTACAATCTGAGTGCATTCATTTTGACTTTCAGAACATTTTATACTTAAGTCCCATCATTCTGTTCCGTTGTTGAGATGATTTATGTCATGTGTGTCATGAAAATTTGTAAAAAGCAAAGAAGTAAGAAAAATATGAAAAATGCATGCCGCATGTATTTTTCGTGCAACTTGTCTAACAATCTGAGCTCCTCGCGCATTTTGACATCACACTATTGAGCTGTATTGTATCTGTGTGCACTAAAATGCACACACAAGTAGGTGCAAAAATAGAACATGGAAAGAATGGAGTGTGAAGACAAGCAGACAAACACCTGTGGAAGAGAGTCACTGTGTTTTTGTGCATGTTACTAATTCTGACAGTAGTCAGTTTAAAGGCAGTCGTCCTCTGCCATGCATATTTTATTGGCTGTAGGTGGTATTTGTTGTGTATTCATATCTGTTTTTTTGAATTTTCCTTTCCTTCAACCTATTCCGTTCCACAAGTTGTCAAGGGTAAGGGATTTGAAAATGGCATTGTCGGGTACCGAGAATTGTAATACTGTTGTTTGTCTGTGTGATGTGAGATGGTATTCGCCTTTTGATATTTGGCTGGGAGGAAATACACAAAGTGAAATAAGAGATAAAGGTGTGTTTGTTGCACATGTTTGAGTGTGCATTTACGTGTGTTCCCTCAAACAGTTTATCCATCAGTCAGACAGAGTGTGTGCACGTTGTTTGTGCTAGTGCACGTGTTTGCATGCAGGTATTCCGTGCGTGTGTGTGTGTGTGTGTGTGTATGTGTGTGTGTCCGCATCCACACATCTAAAAGGCATATCTGGCTTCAGATCAAATGATGTATGAAGAAGGGGAATGACAGAGAGAGAAAGTGATAGCTGTTTAATGTTACCTATCCACTCTCAAACCCAAATATAAGACCAACAACACACGGAATAGGCAAGTGTGTTTTAAGCGAAAAGGAGCGACATGAAACACTTATGTAGAAAAGCTCTGAACATGACGTTGGCTTTGTAGCGGAGGAGAAAATGTCTCACCAAACAGAAAGAAAGAGGGTAAATTGGATGGAAGGAAGAGAGAAGGCAGGGGCACGGAATGAAACAGCGACATGCACTTTATTCTTTGTTTGTGCACGTCAAGGTACAGTGATACTTTGTTTTTGACTGAATACCAAATGTTTCATCCAGCTCACCTTTTGCTCGTTTTTTTCTTTTCTTTTTTTTTTCTGTTCTAAGAGGTGTCTAAACTTTCACCGTCATCATTGTGTTGTAAAAGTTGTCTAATGAATATCTTATCATGACGACTGCATTTATGTCCGTATACTTTAGTTGATACATTTTTTCTTCACTAAAACTCACTGCGTTATTGTTACTGGGTAATAATACATTCATCATTTTGATTGGAATTACCTTGTTGGATAAATAAAACAAATATATTTTTACCTGCTCTCTTTGCCTGTTTCTTCTTTTTTTCTATGAGCTATAATGGATGAAACTATTTACTGTGCACATTCCTGCTTTAAATCCCTTCCATCTCTCGCTCCCTGTCTTTCACTCTTTCTCTTCTGAAGCCTCAACAACTGCTTGCTATGACACAGACTTGTGAAAAATAAAGGTATTTTGATTCATAGGCTACTGTCCTCTCTTGTGTGGTTGTTTAACACAGACATGCACCCACCGAGTGACTCACACACACACACACACACACACACACACACGCACACACACGTTCAAATCCTCCACATTCCTCTCCTTGTTGCAGGCCTCGCCCCCTTGTCTCACCCTCTCACCTTACCAGGAAATGAACCTTGACATTTCCAAGACATAATACCCCCTAATAAAAATGTGTGTGTAAATATATATAAACAAAAGTGTGAAATATTCATAGAGGGAGCCATATGTGAGGAGGGGCCTGCATATCAAAGATGAAGGCACCGCTGGGGAGGATTTTGTTCCCTATCTGCCATCTTAACACAGCCATCATCCAAGGATCAAGTTCCTGCTACGAACATTACTTTGTGTAGGCCCTTTGTAACATTCAATACAAACCTTCAGCGAGTCAGGCTCGTATGTACTGCCTTTTCAAACGCAGAATAAGAATTAGAATCACTATAATTGCCCAAGTGCAGGAATGTTGACTGTTCAGTGAGACATATTGATGGCTTACAGACTTAAAAAAAAGACATTCTGACACATTTCAAGGACAACAGGACCAATGATACACCATGCACAGGGAGAGTGCACATATAATAAACACATCATTTGGACAGTGGACACTGGTTAAATTATGTATTTATCACATCTATCAAGATGTCAAGATATATTTATAGTGCACCCATATGTATTCCCTCTATGTGGAGTACACCATGTTCCCCTCCAGCTGTGCGGTATACTGACATTTAAAACTGCTATAACGCTGAATGCCTGTCAGCATAGAGTAGCTACAATATCTTTCCATCACAAGCTTATTTCACAATGTTCGATTTTTTTTGCAGGGGATCTTACCATTGTGAAACAATGTCAGTGTGTGGCCGTGTGTGCATTACCCCATACATATTTGTGATCTCTGCACATGAGCGTGCACGCGTGCACGCTCCCCTTCATAATGGAATGACAGTGATGCGGATCCAAAATGGCTGGTTTTAGCATTTGGACGCTGGGGTGAGGCTGAAATGAGGCAGGAGGGATACAGCGATAGAGAGAGAGAGCGCGGGAGAGGGTGAAGGAAGCGTGCGGGTAGGTAGTGATCGTATAATACCATCATGGAACGCCATCACTCCCCTTCTGACCGGCCTCATTTTAGGGCAATGGAACTCCAGAGGAAAAGGCGCCAATGGCACATTATTCTGCCTTGGAAAATCACCTTCATGTTTTTATTCATGCCTGCAGCAGAAACAACAACAGAATTTGATTTCCAGTGTAAATATTCTGGACCAATACAGAGATGGAATAAATTATTTGTGATAACATGTGCATCAGTATTTGTCATGAAATAGATATATATATATATATATAGATAGATAGATAGAGAGATAGATAGATAGATAGAGCGTTGTGGCTCCTAATGAAACACCTCTGAACATTTCCCAGTGAAAAGGCATCTCCATAACCATGTCGTTCTCTAATCACTACCACTTCCTGCTGGGCCCATGTCATATCCTGCAGAGCCTGACGACGGTAACTAGGATGAGGTTCATGTACCTCCCGCGGATTACACCGCTGATGTCTCCACGGTGACAGAGGGCCTCACCGTGACAACCCGATCTCTGTGTGACTTTAGGTTCTTAACGTGGTGGTGAGATAGACGGAGTGGCAGATGGAGATCAGCACCAGAGCGCACTGGCAACGTGAAAAGAAAGATAAAACATAAACCTGACGGCTAATTCAGTATGGACAGAGGAAGCAGACTGCAGAAGGGTAGAGACATGAGAAAGAAAAACAGTATTCAAAGCTATTATGGTAGCTGTGGAATGGAATTCATCTCTCAATTATAACATTTACCATTTTGTTTTTCACATTTACAATTATTTATCCAAAACTTTGACTGTAATAAGTAGCTAACGTTGCCCTGATATGGTGATAAGTTACATGAATCAATCGTTCGTGAACCACAGACCTCAATGTAATAAACAGACTGATTGTCAGATTGACTACCAGGCTTGTAAATGTGCATATTTACAATACAAACAAATGTAAAACAGTTGTTTCTCATTCATGTCAGTGCACTAAAGTGGCTTTTGTTTCCCATTTTCAGATAAAAGGTAAATGGCAGCATAGCCCAGTTACTACCGTTAGTCACTTACCACTGTTATGTTGCCAATTAGCTGCTTACAATGTTGCAGCCCATACACCTCCAATACCTCTTCTTCAAGGGACCACACAACAATGTAACATATGTCCTAGAAGTGTAGACCTTCCAAGAAGCTTGCATGACTGAAAAGATTTTAAAAAAGTGCATTGTCTTGGAATTTTGCTATTGAGCGTCAGTGCTATTCACCTGCCCAGCCACCTGTCCTTGTTTCTCGAGACATTCTTACCAGATCAATTAATACCGCTCAGAAGAGGCCACATTCCGCCACTTGAAAGATCTTGCCAGGTTCTAAAAGGTAACCTTGAGATTTGTGCACTGTGGGCTAAAGCTCGTAAACAACTGAATGACTAGTACTGACATTCTTAATAGCTTGAACGGTATAAAAGCAATATCAATATAGGGCTTACAATTATTGTAAAGAATATTAGACTTTTATGTTTTAAGGATAGGCCAGACATGTCAGTGTATGACAGTGCTGGTAAGAAAGCGTGTCTCCAGTAAACACCAGTAAAGGCATTGCCTTTTTCTTTCAGAAAACAAGGGTGGTTTGTTGCTTTCGGGTAGATTTGATCTACTTGGACAAAAAAGATCAAAACGTCATCATGTATCAATGCATGCATATAGGATCCATATTTTCAGAATGGCGAAAAGTGAGTGTATTTAAGATTCAAGCCAAGATCTGGTAACATACCTAAAGGCCTTTTGAGGCCCAAAACGAAGCCTTTGTTTTCTTTCATTTCCTCAACTGCAGGCCGTTATATTTCAACCAGAGGATGTCATTATTTTTCAATATGTCAAAATCCCACACCAACGCGGAATATCTCATCTCTATGTCCCGCTCTGGAAAAATCTAAAACATAACTCCTGCTCTACAGCACTGCTTTATGATATTGTGAAATAAAATATTGACTTCACAAACACAACGGATGTAAAAATAAACCCGTACCAGCCCGTGTTATGATTAGCTGCGAGCATCTTTGCTTTAAAAAAAGTAAGGTTGAGTGTGCAAGAAATGTGAATTTCACAGAGAGAGAGAAAAAAATAAAAAAAAGAATTCCCAGCATGTTGCAGAATACCAATATCCTTAAGCAGGCAGGGTTTTTGATGTATAGACTCCTGCCAGTGAATTGTACAGATGAGACACTTAAGGCAAGACAATAGTGTTATAGATTGTGGCAAGAGTTAAATCAATAGACCTTCTGAGGAGTAACAAGACACCCGGTAGCAAGTGCTACTGCTACACACACATAGGAGGGGCTGGGGAAACAAATGAGGACTGGCAGACAGGGGCTAAGACCTCAGTGTCACTGACTAGCCATTAGATGTTAGTGTGTATGTAGGTGTGTGTCTGAGTCCTCGGCCGACTCGGAACATGTGTTATGGATGTGTGTAAGTGTATGTGTGAATGTGTTTGTAAGGCATAAGCAAGAGCAGATACCTGTGTTTCGGTTGTACTTTTATCTCTGCTTCTTGGCCCTGTAATCTCCCACTGGGCATCAAAGCAGAGCCCCATCACTAGCTCTACCACACCCCTATGTATCCCCCAGATCCCTCTGTGTGAGTGTGCATGAGTGTGTGCGGGGGGGGGGGGGGGGGGGAGAAAACAGAAATAGAAGAGAGTTAGAGTCTACAAGGATACGCGAGAGAGACAAGAGAAGAGAGAGGATGGGAGAATTAAATACAGGAAGAGAGTAAGAAAGTTGTGTGTGTGTGTGTGTGTGTGTGTGTGTGTGTGTGTGTGTGTGTGTGTGTGTGTGTGTGTGAATGACTAAGAATGAGCCCCTCGTCTCTCCCACAGACAAGAGCGGGGGGCTTTGCATGGAGCTTTGGACCGTCACCCAGCCATGGCTGTCATCCAAGCCGAGCCTGCGAGCACCTCTCCAGGGCAGCTTCTACTAACCCCACCCCACCACACCCCCACCCCCACCCCCCAGATCTCACTCCCTCTTACTCCACCTCCACAGTCTCTTCCACCTCTGATCCAGGATCAGTGGTTCCCGGGGCCCTGATAGGTGTCAGGGTCCATTAACCTGGAGCAGGTCTTATCATATTCATCAGGAAGATCAGAGATCAGATTTATCTCTGTTTTTATCAGATTTGAGGCTTCAGAAGGCTGCCAGAGATGTCACGGCTGTATGGTAATGTGATGGAGGCTAGTGACAGACACTCCCGGGTAGCAGGCACACTCTAGCAGGTACCGATCCACACAGTCATGGACACACACAACCATAAATGTACACATTCACATTCACACACAGTCAAATTTCTTTTAGACTCTAACAGCAGTTGCCTGGACCTATGTGATGGGATTGTCAGGTTTGATTAGTTTATGAAACAGGAGTATCTCACCCACTGACCTTTCTAAGCTTTCCATCTAGAGCTAAATCTAATCTAATGTAAACACAGTTGTCCCTTATAACGTTTTGAGGCATGATGAGTTTTTTTTTGTTAGAGGCAAGTAAAAATGTTAAGGTAAAGAAAAAGTCAAATGAAGTATGGTTTGTTTTTCTTTAGTGCAGAGAGAATGAAATGTGCATTGTGACCACAATATTAGGGTCACTTGATGAGCTTCGTAAAATCAATGTTTCCCTCACTGACATCCATAATCAAGTGTCCACAAATCACTATAAAGAGAAGGTGTACTATAAAGACACAAATCATACATCAATTTGAGAAAAGGGAGGTTACCAAAAATAATCTGTAACTCAATATCAGGTATAGGGGTCTCTTGATATTTTGTACATTCAGCATGTCTAAAGAGAGGACTTGTGAATATGCAGGATCTTTTCGGGTGGCAAATGATGGGGATGATTCACATGGCATACAGAATGCAAACCCTTCAGCAACAATATTTGGAAGCACTGTTTTCTTGTTATCTGCATCTTTTGAATAAATATTTTCCATTTCTTTGACATTCGGCATTTTCGTGTGTCCCAACTGAATTCCACCAAATGTCAAATATTTTGACGGCATACGTTCCAAGGCTAGCCACTTATTTTAATTCAGTGAGCGGCACCTCCCCAAATGACCTCCAACCCCAGCCCTGACCCCCAGCTGCTCGCCCGACTGTGCTCTCGGGCCGCTAATGAATTATTGCTGACTCATCATGGTCAGCGGTGAATAATCAGCCTGCCACTTTGGGTTTACGACACATGGCTGTGGTGCTCAAATAGCCATTTAGCTCCCACACGCTACCTGCTACACCCACGGGGAGTTGGGGGAATCGTGAGCTCAGGTTTTGAAAATAAAAAAAAATTGAAACTGCCAAAACAAGAGTAGAGTTCTTAACTTTAGACATGTTAATCCATAGTTTGTAAGTAAAATTGGAAACATCATGTCAGAGTTTATATTGTTTTGTCAGGCAGGAAGATGAGTACAAATTATGCGAAACCTGAAACCTGAATAATGAAAATTCATTATTGGATATATAGGAGTCATTTTATACCCCAATCCTTAGTAGAGAAATGTTGTTTTTTGGTGACAGAAAAGACATTATGAAGTTAAAAGGATTGTGGAGGATATTTGGAGACGTTTTTTAAAATGTATTTATATAGTTATTCACAGAGAGACAAAAGAGACATGCAGTAACCAAAATACACACACATACACACACGTATACACATCTCCTGCAATCCAGCTCTCATCAACATCCTTCTTGGAAAATCACTGCGGCTCTGAAAAGTCATTTCAGCCACAGTAGCAGCAAGCCCTTAAAGATTCATATTCCTATTTACTGTCAGCCTCTCCTCCCGTACACAAACACACACACACACACACACACACACACACACACACACACACACACACACACACACACACACACCAAGCCATCTAACCCAGCAGGGTTAGGTTCATGAATAAAGGAGGGAATTAGCACGGACCTGGAGGAGTCAGATAGACAGATAGAGAGAGGTAGAGGAAGAGAAAAGAGAGAGCTATTAAATTGTATGAAAAGCATCGGAAGGAAGGGTCAAATCTACGGAAGGCAGGCATAATCAGCAAAGATCAACAGAAAAAGGGACATTTAGAACAAGAGGGGAAAGAGGGAAAGAGGAAGATATAACTGAGAGAGGAAGATACAGAGGAGGAGAGGAAGATAAGAACATAAATAGAAAGAGGAAGACATAAAATGAGTGAGAGACAGAGAGGGAGAGAGGGGTGGCAGTAGCTTTGCTCCTAATTTAAATTGCTTGTGTCAATCCTATGCTGCATGTAGAGATAGCACTAAATGTCCATTTGTCCATGTGTGCATTTGTGAAAAAAGCTACTTCATTGTGGTGGTGACTATCTACACACGGCTAAACACGCCAGGTATATTCTGTAAAACCTCTACATAATCCCTACACACACACACACACACACATACACACACAAATAACAGAGAGATATCGACTCCAATAACACATTTATTACCAAAGCAATAGTATGTTTTAAAGCAAGCAGCCCATAAGTGAATAATGCTCAGTGATATGAAGCTGCCGTCTACATTACTGAAATCGGAAATATCATTGCACCATAGAGTTACATTATGTACACTGGGAGAGCAGAGGCAGAGAGGAGAACAGAGGGAAGCTTGATGTTAATTTTCCGTAAATAAAAGAAGCAAGAAAATAATCTCAAAAACAAAACAGACAAATGGCGACAATAGGGGCGGTAAACATCTCTCAATCACCAGAAGGGCTACTATCATCACAGTATGCTCCACCATCCAGATACTGCACACACTTTTTATAATGTGTGCAGGCTACGCGTGTGCATGTGTGTGCATGTGTGTTTATCAGTGTGTATGTGTCATAGGGGAGAGAGAGGCAAGAGGCCGTTACCCTGCACCCAGATAATAACCTGGTTTTATAATGTTGCATATCTATATTCAGGCCAATTCCCCCTGGGGGGGAGCCAGAATAATAACGCTGGCCATTTTACCCCTCCGCGCAGGCGGCCATTTTCTGCCCTGATTCTTAGCATGGACCTCTCTTTCATTCCCAAGGTAGCACGTAATGGATGCTGCAATGAGATGGAGTGACATTGTGGTGTCTGAAATGTGAAAAGCCTATTTGCCGACCTGCCCTCCCTCAACGGGGTGGCTGGTGGAGATATGGGAGATGTTTATGCCTAATCCTCTTTGCATTCCATATGTTGTCGTTTCTGATGATTGTCTCCATTTACGGTAAATTGTCAAATTTAGAAAATAGGCGCAAAATGGCAGTGGAAAAAAATTTATATCAAAACAAATGTAGTCCCAAAAGTGTTCGGCGAACCTATGGCCATACTGTGTGATATTTGAATATCTAGATTGTGTGGCATATATCATCAGAAAAGAAAAGAAAAGTGTTTTTGAAGCCAAAAACTGAATAACAGTCCTGACTTCTCAGTGCAATACTTGCACACGAACATTTTTTATCAGGAGTGTGAGTTTCTAAAAAACGTGTTCCTGATAGAATTGGGAAGTAGTATCTCACATATTACAAGATTTCATCACCCGCATACAATGCAAACATAGTTTGTAAGTTGAGAAGTGAAGGAGGTCTGAAATCAGGAGGGACTGAATCCGCTCCATTCCATTCTGATGAAATATCGTCCCTCTGACCAGTCAATTTCAATAAAACTTCAGACAAAGAAAGGTTAGCGTGTATAGATTTCCCTTCGCAGTCATGCACACAGAACTTCACTGAGAGCCGGCCATCTCTCTCTCTCTCTTCTGAACTCTAAATGCTACTCACTCATATTATCCATCCTATCCCTTACCTCTTCAATAATTCACAGACAGTAGCTTTCTCTGGCCTTTCAAACCTTTGAAATGTAACCTACGTCCCACAAACACACCATTCTTGTTACCCAACTGATGACATGTGTTTATTCTGGCCCTTTTCTTGTTGAGCGGAGGGAGAAGAGGAAGGAACGGCTTCACACTTGAAAGATTATTGATCGTTATTGACAAGTTGATAGCAGATAAAACAAAAGTGCATTTCCGATATCTCCACTTAAATATGTCTTGATATGCCACCTTTATTTGATTTTTCTATTGATTTTTCCGCGGCTGGCATGTGGTACAAAACAAACACCTCAAAAGCACTTGAGTAACGGCAGTGAACTTTTACACTGATTAGGAAACAAGTCATGGGAGAAATCAAAGTTAGGACTGATGCTTGATGAAGTTGAATTCTAAAATGAACATCCTTTTGTACTTATTTTAGATCAGCCATCACTGCTATTGGGGAAATATTTGGGGGAAAACAAGAACGATAAAAAAGCAGACATATTCTGGGGAATATCCCCCTGAGAAAAAGTTTGAAAACTTATGGGCAGCAACACCGGGGCGAGTCTATAGCAGTTTTGTTGAGTGTAATAAATCAGTCCAGCAGGGCTAGTGAAATGGAGGACAGTTGGAGAGTGCAGTATAGGCAGTCAGAGAGAACAGCTCCGTCCAAGACAATCATATGATGTATCATTCATACTGTCAGTATGGTGTCTCTCCTCCTCCCTCCTCTCTCTCAGTCTCTACGTCTCTGTCTGTCTCTCTCACTCTGGACTCATCCCGTCTCCTGTGGAGGCTATGATGAAGCCCAGCTCTCTCCATCACACACAGCTCCCCAGCTGCTAGAGGATTACACATTTCAATGATACATTCACACCCGGTGCCATTCAAATAGGCTCTTGTGCTGTATATTCCCTGCTACAACAGCAGCGCAAACAGATATTCTTGCAGAAAATGCATCTGGTTCTTATAGATAATTAACACTAATACTCCTGAAAGAAAATGCTGTTTTGGTGCTTTCATATTTTACTAAACCTTCCAAGGACATCAAGGACATAATGCCGCTGTGTCCTTTTCATCTGTGGAACTAGTTTAGTGATATGTCTATTAATTTGCGCTCCCATTTTATTCATCTTGGACTGTGCGTGGTGGATTTAAAAGAGCGAGCTCTGCCTCTGAATCATTTGACCTCTGCGATTTCCTAATGAATGCTGTGAGCAATCACCGATTCCCAGAAAATGGACAAAAATGATCCCTCATCTGTGAACCTAATCACTTACTGCCATTACCGTGTGTGTGTGCGAGTGTGTGTGACTGTCTGGCTGATTACCATCCCTGAATGAAATAGTTGTTTGGAATGATCCTTTGGAGGGGGGGGGGGGGGGGTTTGCTCTTCAAGGTGAAGCAGCAGAGCCGAAGTGGGATACAGACCTTTTAATTTCTCATATTAGCAGCTGAGGAGGGAGATAGACAGAGAGGGAACACGGCCAAAAAAGAAAGAAAGAAAGTTAAAGACGATGTGAAATAGAGGTAAAAGGGGTGGGTGACCATAGAAAAGAGTTAAATTATTATCAACTTCCCCCTCTTGCTGCTGAGTTTATCTTTTCAAAAAGAAGTCATCAGGATGTTAGTTCTTCCCTTAGAGCACTTTATTTAACAATACGTGGAAGCATGTTAGGGAATCAGAGTTTGTGCCTGCTCTTTAGATCAGACCTAACACCCACACTTCCACCTCAAAGACCAAATCAAGACCCAAAGGCCCCAGTCTTGCAAGAGCAAACAGCAACTTGATACTATGTTGCCTGTTCTATCCACATTATGTCATCTTTGGTTCTTTTATTGTTCCGTTTCCACACTGTTCTCACTCTAAATAGAGTATGTGTCATGTGCAGAAATGCCGTAATACGTGCGTGTGTGTGCTGGTGTGAATGTGTCTGTGTATGGCCGCCCCTGCTTGCGCACACTGTAGAAATGTTGCAAGACAGACACAGAGACAGAAACAACGCAAAGGTCATGCTCAGCATTGTGTGATGAACTGGGTCCCTTGAAATCTCATTTCCAAGGGCTAAATCTGATGTGCGCCTCAGATGTGGACACAGAGCTGGGAAACGATGAGGAGAAGAAAGCGAAAAGGAGCGGAAGAGGAGGAGAAGAAAGGAGGAAGTTGCAGAGATGGAGGAGGAGGATTTGAATGACACAATTCCATTTGCTCGTCCGCCGCTTATCTTGAGCTCTAATGGCCGAGAACAATGAGCAATCCCACAATAATCGGCTTCTCCATCAAACACTGCCGTCGCTTGTATGGAAAATGAAAAGATGAAATGACGGAGGGCACCCCCACCCTTTCTGTCTCTCTCTTATTCTTTTTATGTCTCCTGTTCACCTGCTCCTTTGCTCTTTAACGGCACAATGCAGGCCTGCTATATGACTGCACTGTTTTTCCTGAACATAAGGGTAAAGAAGTCCAGAAAAAAAAAAAATACACTGCTGGAGCACCTCTCAATTAATTGTGCTTCCATGTTTATTCTTAGCTCCCCGTCGAGTACACAGTACGTCTTTCACACAACTTAAATAGATACATGAAAGTCAGAGGGACATGTAGAAAAAAGAAAGAGGATAAAAGAGAAGACGTTATTGAAGGTGTGATTCTGTCCACTGTCAATACTGTTAGTGTTATCGCCGTGACAATAAAGTCGAAGCTTTGGCAGAGCAGTCTTTTCTTTCTTTTTCTTCTAACATCAGCACTATATAATCCCTATTTGTGGATCACGACACACCTGTATGTGTGTGTGTGTGTGAGAGAGAGAGAGATGATTGCATGTTTCTTCTTGAGTCTTTCTTCCTGTGAGTCCTTGCCCTTGTGGGTATGTGTTTATATGTGTGTGTTCGTTGGTGAGTGCGTGATGATTGCATGTTTCTTTTAGAGTCCATCTGTATCTGTGTGCACATATGTGCGTGCGTGGCCAGATAGGGTCACCTTGCATCCATCTCTTACCGTTTAGAGACCCCCTACAAGGATAAAAATCATCCTCTGAACTTAATCCAGGCTTATACCCTCTTCTTCCTCCTAACTCACGAAAAAATGCACAGACACACACACACACACACACACACACACACACATAACCCAACACACACGTAGACGAGCCCAGAACACCTGAGCATAGGGACCTACAGAAACGACTAAGAGTAAAACCCATCACAAACAGCTGAGTTTGCAGCTTCATGCACATATAGAATGTAATGTGTGTGTTCTCAATCCAAAACATTCCTTAAGCCATCACCCATCATGGCTAATGCTTTAACTGAATGAGTGCACAACCTTATTACGGGAACATTATTAATTGTTTGGATTTGACTTTCTCGATCACAAATGTTGCAACTTCTTCCACAGAGGAGTTTGTGGATCCATATTTAATTCCTTTCTCCAGAGGTAGGTTGTATCTTTGTGAATCACACAAGCAAGCAGAACCACAGCCACCTCAACTGCATAGACATTAAAGCCTGATTGGAATATCTAACAAATTCAGAAAATCCTATCAGCCGAACTGTTTTATTGAGGGCAGCAGCAGCTTAAAGGTTAAAGTAGTAGGCAGGAGATAGGAAAGCCGGGCAACTCCTAAATGAAAATCTGTGGTGGCACGACCATTAGGTAGCACATTATGGGACCAGAAAGGTACACAGGCTCAGCAATTCTACCTTGAAGAGACTTTTACTTTTTACGGGATATAAACCAGTTATTAAAAAGATAACTTACCTCATTCGTGAGTGTTTTGAATGAACAGTGTAACTAAAAGAGGGACAGAATCTTCCACTCTGATTGAATCTGAACGAAGAAATAAACTGGTAGCTGTAAGAAACAAAAGAGTAATCAGACAATGAGCTGGGTGCCAGACACACCATTGATTTCAAACTATCTCTCTAAGCAGCCTCAGAGGCGCAAACCATATCCACCTTATGATATTGACCCTGCCTCTAACAAATATGCTTATATTTATATTGCCTTGCTGACTGAGACAATGTGCAAGCTCTCTTCGGATGGATATTGGATCATACACACATGCTTACCTCCAAATTCAATATTCATTCTCTCGCACTTGTGCTTCATCTTTGGAGTAAATATTTATGTGCTGTTTGGCACGCAACAAAAACAAAACTAAAAAATCTCTCAAAGACTAAATCGCCTTGCGTCAAAAATCAATGATAAAATGGGGGCGCAAGCTCTGTTTTCTAGGTCACATTTGAATATTTCTTTTAGAGGTATTGATTTGTTTTGTGTGACCTACCAAGGCCCATTCTTTGTAATTAAAAGAGAGGGAGTGGGACTGTGGCGTGGGGGCTACCTCAGTCGTGTGCCAATCCCAGTTGGTGTATATGTGTGTGGGGACAGGTTTGTGCAAGTGTATATATTGGTGTGTTTGCGTGTGCGGCTAATGAATGAGAGGCAGTTATGATGAAGAGGGGGAGGAGATGGACCATAAGGAAGATTTATACTGTGTTGGTTATTTGTGTTCTTGTGTGTAGGTGAGGGTTTGTGCTGTGTGTGCTGCAGTGGGGTAGATTCATTTTGCTATACTAAATTCAGCCGATAATCCAGACTTTGTCTCCCTATAAGCCTTTACTTCAGATGGGCCAAAGCAGACAAAGGACTCCGGATCAACAAAGCAACAGGACAGTCTGCATTATTACATGTTTATGAGTGCGAGTGTGTGTACAGAAGGAGATTGCGAAGCGATCATAAACCTAGAAGTCATCCATGAAGTCCGAGTGTGTGTATATGCCATAGCGAACACATACGTGTACATTCCTTTTACCTGTGCCTGGTGTTAGGCATCTTTCTGAACTTGTCTAAGCACCTTGTTTCTCTAGGTGCATGCTACTGTATGTTGCCAGTAAAAAGCTCATTAGATGTTTTTAAGAGTTTTAGAGTATAGCATGCAAGTCAATCACAAGTGACATAAGTGAATTTTCAAATGGTTCACCGTCACGGACATCATTTTAAAGTTGTGGATTTGAGTGGTGGATCTTAACAGGGACCTGTTTGAGCTACGGGAGCAACACTACACTTTGTAAAAAGGTAGAACAAGCGTCAAAAAAACAACAACAGCTCAAGGACAAGATACGAGACATCTTAGCGACATGTTACTGTAAACGATATCTAACTTTGGATATTATTTGTAGAGCTCTGCCATGTCCCGGAAACATCTAAATGTAGATAAACCAAACGTTTTGATCTTCATTAGACACGGTCAAATGACCATCACATTCATCTCGTCGGCCTTTGGCATACGTTAACCATCTGTGCGTTAACTGAGCCACTAACCGGGGGCTGCATGGTATGTTTTGATAGTGTGTTTATTTTCTTGGGTTTGGGGTGGCAGAGACGAGGGAACGACTCATGTTTTCTTTTCATCTTCCCCACCAACGAGGGACTGCTTCGCCCGGGAGGGGAGCATGCGGCAGCTTCGGGGGGGGGCAGAGCTTCAGTTGGCAGCTTTGGCAGCTGAGGCTGCTCGGATTTGGCTCGTGGAAACCCCAGCGCCGGGAGTCAAAGTGGGCTGGTGGAGCGCTGGATTTAACCTGTGTGATGGCAGCAATAGAAAGGTTGCTGATCCGGCTGGGACTCGGGGCAGACTGGACGCTACAGTGACTCGGTATTCAAGTGGTATTACAAGACAGGACGGTTAGCGTGATCATTTCAGTAGATATCTCTGCAACACAATAGATATACGTCTTTTGACATAACATGGCCAAATCTTTCAAGCAAAAGTTCAAGCTCTTAGGCAATAGGGTGTTAATGATAAAGATATAAAATGGCTCTCCCCTCAGAAGGATGTTGCTGGTGTAACATGTTCAATTTCAATGTATCTCAGTGTAGATGGATTGGGTTTGTCTATAAATTGCTTGTTCTGCTTTGTGCTTTGACAATGCCCAAAGAGCTCTCTACTGCAAGATCGAAGCGTCAAATTAAACTAGCTGGGAGCTAGCAGTACAATGTGCAGACCTTTTCTCTGACATATACATGTGTTTACATGTGTATGTGCCATATGTGATTAGTTGTTTTTGTCCAGTTGAACTTGGACTGTGCAGCTCTGCCTCTGAGAGTCCGCTAAATGCTTAAACTGTAAAATTGTAACATGTCTTCCATTTGTGTGTTGCGTGTGTGGCCTCCCTTTGTGTGTGTCCCGTGTCCCTCTGTCCTTTAGCCCCAGTGTCATCTTCCTCCCCTGTCTCCAGGCCGTCCAGGCCTGTTTGAAGTGGCTATTAGCCAAAAATCAAAGCCTGCCATCAAGCCCATCTCAGCCCTGTGCCCTTTTAGAATATTCACCAACGGCCTTTTGTGAGCCCCCTGGAATAAAAATAATCAAAATCAGAATGGACCTTCATGTGCAATAATACTCTGTCTACTCTTATGGCCTCCACTGTCAATGCCATTTATAATTCATGCACCCATACTGATGGGTCCGGGGCGCGTTCAAGAGGTCCGCTCCTCACTGTTCATCAATAGCTGCCAGCCAGGTAGGGGACTTTATTATTGAACAGTGGCCATGCTAGTTTGACGCAAACACTGTTCTATAATTATTAGAACTTCAAAAACTTTACACTCTCTCTCCCTGGCTCCAACTCCCTCTCTCTGTTTGAAATGACCTCCCTCTCCCTCTCTTCTCTCTGTTGTTAATTTAAACGCTGGCGGTTTCATCCTTCCCCGTAGGTGTCTGTTTTACAATAAAAGGTCATCCTCATTTGTCCACAGACACAAAAGGGACCACCATCGAGGCTGAGGTCAGACAATCCGACAGACAGATAGATAGACAGACGGACAGAGGGATGGCTGGCGCTACAGGCTGGCGCTCAGGATGCAGGAGAGGGTAGAAGGGAAAGAGAGATAAGGAGGTATGATAGATGGAGAGACAGCGAGGGAGAGAGACAGGGAAAGGCAGAAGGAGTGAGTGAGTGAGAGATGGGAAAGATGGAGGGAGTGGTAGTCGCTGGCAATGGGGCGGGTGGGCGAGAGCGAGGATAGATAACTAATCATGCCATCACCTCCAGTCTTCTTGCTGTTCTCTACTCCTTCTTCACCTCCTCTCTGCTCCTCTGCGGGGATGATTGACGAGGGCACGGTGGACTGAGGTTGTCCCAGTCCCCAGATTAGAAAGCCCTCAAACAAATGAAGCCTGGAAATGCTGCCCTAGGGAGCTGGGAGCCACGGATAGACAGACAGGACACACACTCAGGCTTAAAGAGACATGAAGATAAGGTAAGGGAGAACCAGAGAAAGGAGAGGGAGGAGAGATGGGAAATGACACGTTTCTTGGTTTTTAAGGAAATACAGTATGAGCTGGAGCAGAGGGACGGGGGTAAGTTTAAGGCAAGTTTAAGATTCTAACAAAGAGTATGAGTGGGGGGGGGGGGGAAACAGAGAGGCAGAACGAGTGCAAGAGACAGAGACAATTATACGTGTAAGGTGAGTGAGGGAGAAAGCGTGAAGTCACTTTAATTAGGTTGCCTGCAGAGAGGGACGAAATGAGAAGCTGAGCATGACAAACAGAAGAAGACGGAGTGATGGAAGAGAGGGAAGGAGAGACAGATAAAGTAAGAAAAAAGGACTCCCGACCATGCCTTTACACACCTGTTCTCTTGCTAAGATAACCAACCGCGGATTGTTCCCCTTATGCTCCTCTGCAGATCTGATATGGTACATTTATCAAAAAGCGAGCGTCACCCCGTTTCCCAGACCAACCCCAAGCACATACACACAAACAGA
The DNA here is from genome assembly GCF_050575085.1 of Anarhichas minor. NCBI lineage: Eukaryota > Metazoa > Chordata > Actinopteri > Perciformes > Anarhichadidae > Anarhichas > Anarhichas minor. The sequence continues at coordinate 10,563,571 of NW_027466520.1, forward strand.
TGGACCGCAGCCCCCCGTCTGCCTCTTGAAAAACGATCATCCTCGACCCTGGACCTATTGTTTAAGATTCAAGCATTAGTGGAAAAAAAAGGCAAAAAGGGGGGAAAAAAAGACAGGTGATATACGGCCAGATATTAAGAAAAACTTTGATTTTATAGATGTCACATGACCCTAGCATGAGTGACCTCCATTTTCCCAAATGGCGCAGGTCCAGGGTTTTAATGGAGTCTCCGCGAGCCATATATCAGCGCAGGTTGTCTCGTAAAGCTCTCCTCGGGCCGACCTCACAAACCACCTCCACCTTTATCGTGACACTTACGGAGGTTTTCACGGGTTGAAAATAGATGTATTAAAAGGGAATGATTTTAATATAGACAGTATTAAAAAGCAAGAATGGGGAAGGTGTTGGGGGATTCTGCTGTTACTGTGTGTGCAAGTATATATTTGTATTCGGTTTTTTTTTGCGGTTCTCTTGCCATCCCTCTTCCTCCATCCCCTCCTGCTCTGTCTCAATCTCTGCTTCCTCCCTCCCTTCCTCCCCCCCCCCACCTCTTCCTCCTATGTCTGTAGAGTGTCACAGTGTTACAGCTGGTCAACATGACACTTTTTAAAGTTTTGCGAGGAGGCTGACAGAGCACAGAGGAGATTAACCTAGCTGCATGCCATAGCACCTGTCCCTCTACTCTCTTTTTCTTTCCCCTTAAAAATAACACGGACAACCATTTGAGGCAGTTGCATCGGCCACATTGTGTCAAATGTAGGGCAGTGAAAGCATTTGAAACACTTTTATCAAGCAGATATTGTGAAAAATAAGGATAGGAGCATAGGCACAGGAAATGCTTATTCGTGCAGTTTTTCTTTGCAAATTTAGAGAAAAAATGCACTGAGTATAAAAATGCAGTTTAAGAACGTATATCTTGCTGGTAAATGTATTTTCCATGGAATGCAAAAGACTATTCAATCATAACGTGTTTGCTGCTTTAATAAGATAATACTCAACTTTACATATGTTTTTAGTGCATTTGTTAGCCATCTCAACAGCCTTTAAAAACGTCAGGAATGGTAAAAAACTTTAAAGAGAGTGGTTACATTTCTAGGTGTGTGCTGGAAGCACTCACTGCAGGTATTGTATGCATCTGCACTGCTAGTATTAAGTGCAGTTTCCCCCAAAGGACTTCCCTGTTCCTTGTGGTGTATTTTGTAGCTTTAACACTTCCTTTAAAAAAAAGGAACATGATATGTAATCTCATTTTCTTTGCATCGCACTACACCAGACCTGAGCGCAGGGAAACTATATATTTGATAACAAAATATGAGAAGGAATACAAATCAAGAAAGTTGCAATGCAGAGAAGGAGCGTCTGCTGCAGTGTATTGTATCTGAAGTAAATAGTGAATGACCAGTGAGGCGGCGTTTAAAACACACAGTGCCCCCAGTCAAAGCCTGCTCTTCATCAGTCAGGAAGGCAGAAATGAGAAATGCATCTGAGCGACGCTTTAAAAGGCAAAGTTCAGTAATTGGGAATGACAGACACACACAAAGCATCCATCACTCATGACCTTTCCATTTCTCTATCTCCTTCTCTCTTCCACCTTCCCGTGTCTCTCCATTCAGGACAAGGACTAGAAAAGCCGAGGATGACCGGAAAACCACGTCTTTTAGACATCTGTATTTAATCGGCCACTGAAAGCAACATTGTGATGCTATTAACCTGGAATCAGCTTGAAGCTGCCTCTGAATAAAAGGAATGAACATGTGTACAGTATGTGATCGGTACACAGACATGATTATATGTTGAAGAATGCTACGATGATTCACATTGCTTCATCCGCTAGTATTCCATGTGGATGTGAAAGTAGACTAACTTTTTGTCTTTTTTTTAAGAAGCAAAATAGATGAAAATAAAGAAAGGGGGTGGGGGGGTGGGGGGGGGGGGGGGGGGGGCACACACAAAGTAGACATAGTTCATGTCCATGCGCTTTGCTTCAATTATAGGAATAATAGGTTCACAGAAAGTTAACTTGTTCAAATCATGGGATTGCATTTGAAGCAAATTCTCTTTCATGGCCACACTCTTTATTACCCTCTCTCTTCCTCTCTGTCTGTCTTACTTTATTTCTGCTCTCTTCTTTCAGCTGTGGTAAAATGACCAGGCCGCGCACATGAAACATGCTTCCCCCTCTGTCTGTCCTAGACATGCACGCACACACACACACACACACACACACACACGCACACTTCACATCTGGACTTGTGTTTAATTTTACGTCAAAGTCCGGACAGGAAGCACCTGTCTAGATGAAATCCTGCAAGAGAGAGGATAAGAGAGAAAGCGGGAGTAGAGGGGAATGAACAAGAGAGGAAAAAATACACGGAGAAAAGAAAAACATTAATCCATCTGTTGTGGAAATGCACGTCACAGTCGTCACATTAAAAGCAACATCAACAAACAGAGTGAAAACCAAATTGGTTCGGAAAAGGCAAGTCATCTGAAATTAACACAAATGTCATCCCCTCTAAATGTTATCGCGTCTGTCTGTGTTTGGAGCTGAATGCAGGTCATTCTTTTTCTCCGAGGCTCAGGGGGCTGCTCACTAGCAGCTCCGCAATTACAGAGTAGTAAAACTTCCAGATGTGGGACTGCTCTTCTCTTCACATTAGCAGATTAAAAGATCACTGTCTGGATAGAGTCACACACCTGTTACAAAGGCAGCAATCGTGAAATTCTTAACATCACATTCAACTGGTCAACTTGTGGCCTCATGACATTGATAGATGGAAAAGACTGTCTTTAATGAGAAGAGAAGCATGAATAAATCTATTCATTATGGATAAGGGATAAAAGAGAGAACTTAAAATAAAATAAAGTGCATTTCTTTGTCCGTTTATAGTAAGACGCAAACTTCCGTAATACATAATTGTATGTAAACGCTACATGAATATGTTCGTATGTAGAGGTGCTTAAAATGGATTAAGAACGTTTCTTACTTGAGTCCTCAGATGTTAACGCAACAGCATACTTAATCTATGAAGATACTGGAAAAAGACTCTGCATTCTTTGCAGACTTTGCTCATCAAAAGATGAAAGTTAGAAGCAAGGGGGGGGGGGCAGCTACATTGAGAACCTGAGAAACACATACCACCCAAAAGGAGTACAGAACATAAAGTATATTAATCCTGTAGTATGATCAATGACACACAAACAAATTTGCAATATTTTGTAAAGAATATCACAGAAGGGCTGAGTATAGAGTGAAGTTAACTCTAAGTCATTACTCACGTATGAAGGAGTTACTGACCTGTTCGCTCATTTAATTACTGCTAATACAAAATAACTTCAGCCCTCTATTGAGCTATTGATCTTGTACATCTTTCATCTTGTTTGTACTGTGAACTTTGACAATTTTTTATTTTACTTTCCAACTGATGAGATTGTTATATCAGATCTACGTTAAACTATGTTTTCTCCAATTTCTTTATAAACTCTCAGGGATATTCATCTTTTGAATTTTTTAAGTATAATCTAGTCTTCGGGACGCAACCTCAGTGTTGATTAAATAAGTAATGAGAACACGTGCTCTTTCCCTTTTCTCCATTGTTAATAAATCCTTGGTTTCTTTTTTTGAAGCCTGGAGTTTTTGAAGCAAGCTATGAGACTCTCTTAAAGAAGCAGATCTTCAACCTTCATGTCCACTCATTCATTTCCTTTTTAAAAGCTATCCTTTTGGTCAAGTCCTTGAAAAAGTAGTTCCTGAGTAATATGTTTAAGTGGCTCAAATGACATCTTTCAACAATATCAATCTGGCTTTTGCCAAAGGGACGGCAAGGTAATTGCAATTTTGAGTCACAATTTGTGTACGTTCTGACGACTGTTCTGTCAGATTTCTACTTTTACTTGAGTGCTGATGTTGCTAACATGGATGAGATCATCTTCACTCAGAACCTTAAGAAGTTAGTTGGCATATGGGTAAACTTTTCTCAGTCAGTGGGTTTGTCTCATTACCAGCCTCTCTAACACGGGGCACCACAGGGTTCAATTCTGGGCTCTATCTTTATCTATTTTATTTAAATATCTTTAAACTCTATGACATGTCTTTCATCGACTTGGATGCATATCTTAACATGCTATGCATGAAGAAGGTCTAGGTATTGTCCCATGCATGCATACCATCTGTCAGTGTGAATAATGAATAATGTAAGTACAGTATAGGTATTAATACCTGTATCATTCTGAATATTTTGTTGAACTTTTGGATGAGCTAGATAGACTAATTCAATTTGTTTGGATGTATTGTAATGTCATAACGCTGTCTTTAATAATTTCATTTTCTGTAAGGTAATGATTGCATTCCTCAGTCTGATTTTCTGTGAACTAATAAGGATTAACATTAAAAGATTCATATTTAACCCTGTCATTTTCTTATAAAACATAAAGAAGGCGATATATTTTTAAAGACTCATTCTATGAGTGTTAACAAGACATGGAAGTCCTTGGTTATTTTGTGTTTTATCATAAATGCATCTTCCGATCTTGGAGGTTGTCTTGCTCTGTTTTCCATATTGTCATTGCAATGATATGTGATCCTATTAGTGAAATGACTCCTTTCCTGTTTCAAATTGAGCTCAGTGACACAGAAGATTACTGACATTTAAAATTACTAACATGCAGTTCAGGAAGGTTCGGGCCAATCCAGTCATGCAGTGTTCTCAACATGTCTTTTACATCACATCTGAGACATAACCTGAAATTGATGTCAGAACACGTCTGTTAATTGATTTGGTCAGAATTCAAGTCTGTGCTTCGGGTAATGTCCCATCACAAGTGAAGTCGCCAGCTGTTGGACACATACAGCCCTGTTCCACGTCAGTGTGCAGCCATAGACTACAAAGTTTAGGTGTGCCAAAGTGTGTTAGGCTCAACACATGCACTCCAGGTGACATCAGACAGCTGCTACCTTGGGTTAAAAGTCCTCAAAGGTTATAAAGGTTGATGCTGCATGATTTTAGTTATGGTCACAATCCTAACGTAACAGTGAACTTGGTCATTTGTTTACAATCTTCTGTTTTTCATTGTGTTCTTGAAACATGACCTCAATAAATATTCTTTCCTTTGCAGAAAGTAAAGCACATGAAATGCCATCACAACTAAGGAGAAATAAAGAAATGTATATCTGCTGCGGTATTAACAAGTATGCCGTTTATTTCTTGCACTGTGGTCTGTATGTGACAATGTTTAGCCTCTGCTTGTGAGCCAAAGAGCCATTAATCAACTAATTAATTAGTACATGTTGGCAGTAGATACTTCTAGTGTAACTATGAGAGATGGGAGTGGAAATAAAAGTCATCAATTACACACCGAGTGCGATTAGCAGCAGGGAGACTGAGGTTTGCATTAGACAAAATGAAGCTCTATTAACTCTGTTGGTGTCCCATTATTATTTCAGTATTTATTTCACTAAAGATGAATCGATTTTTCTCTGCTCTTTAATCACGTAAAATTCTCTTTTAAATACTGTCGAATTCAAATAAGTATTGAACCTGTTTTGATGACAGAAGTAAAAGGTTGGAGCTTTAGTTTCCATTGGAAGAAACATCCCCACATATCAATCCGTGTTGTTCTCTTCATTCCAGGTTTTATTTTAAAATGAAATGTTGTAATTGACTGCTGCATGTGCCTGTCATCCAATAACCCCACTCACCTATCTCAACATCCGATTGCCATTTCCATCGTTTCAAAGGATGACTGTCAGCAGCCCCCAGAGAACGTGCCTGAACTTGTTGCATCCAGCTGTTGGTTTAACGTGTAGGTGGAGAACATATTAGTGCAAGCGATAGGGATAATGAGCGCAGGAGAGCAGATCTCTTTCTTGAGAGAAAAGTGAGTCGTACCTCAGAGTCAGCATGCAACATGTCTGGTATCTCTGTTGAATTGTAGACTTGTTTAGGCTGCTGTTTTCCAGTATGATGTTAAATATTGAGTGTAGAAGGAAGCCCTTTATTTCAATTCTGCAGGACTGCTTTCGATTTCAGAAAATGTGCCATCACACGCCGCTGTAGCACCAAATAACAAAATGGACACAGTCTTGCAAAAGTTCATTTATTTCACCAACATAAGGTGGACGTTTCCATTAAGTACTGTATTTAACTTTGTTTATGTCAGTGTCCTGAATTCACCACAAAAGACCTATGGCGACATAGATCTGTCCTTTCCAATCAGCAAAGAACGAAACTTATGGGTTTTGAGTATTGTTTATGTTACAAGTGGAAATAGCATATACATTCTCTGTAGCCAGTTTGAAAATGGTTACACAAGCACATGTGCGATGTATAGTATTACAAGTATCAGGAGGATAACGATAGCTCAGAGAGTTGTAACGAGGCAGTAACGACCATGACCGTTTCCCTCTTTCTTCCTTCCCTCCTCCCTTTTTTCCTTCCTTCCTTTCGACTCCTTCAAGGTCAATCGTCAGAGTGAGGCTGCATGTCACCGCTCCTTTGTCTATTCAGATAAAATTGCTGCATTCATCGTATGTCAGATAAAGCTCAAAAAGGGAGTGAGGAGGGTATAGTGAGAGTAAGGGAGGGAGGGACGAAAGACAGAGAGACGAGAGGGGGAAAAAACAACACCCCTATCACGGCGTCGTCCTGCCTGGCCCGAGCCTGTTTTTATCTGTCCATGACAAATTCAAGCGTTCACTCTCTCCTCTCCTCTTTCCTCCACATTTTCTCTTCACCTTATCTACTGTCTCAGCACTGCATCACTTGCCATTTTAGAATAATGTCTCCCCATGTCTATAATGACATTGCCTTTGTGCTTCAGATTACCTTGGGATTTTCAGCCCCCCCCCCCCCCCCCCCAGCACACATGCTGGAATAAAGATACACTTGCGCACACACACACACTCACGCACACACACACACACACACACACAAACATGTAAGTGTCAAAGAAAATCTGTCCATAAACCTTGAAAGACACCAGCTTAATCAAAGTACATCATTGACCAGCATGTGTCCTAATTAAGGCAACAGTCTAATTATACTATTTATGAATATTTATGAAACATTGTCTTTGTTTATTCAGGATTTCATGGTTGTAGTTTGGATCTGAGGTAAAAGCATGGAGTGTCTCACATAAATTCAGAATCGCACCGCAAAGTTTGAATGTAAAGGAGCTGACAGGATCATGTCAAACTGAGCAACTCTGAGTCTATAATTGTACAATATTAACTTTGTGGCAGATGATTGAGGAGAATCTTTCCCAACTTTCAGGTCAGAAAATGATACCGATCATAAATCAACATGCCACTTATTTCTTTTATGTGGCAAGTGTGGTTACAGCACAACATGTATCAAAGTTAAAACAGTATTTAAAGGGATCAATCGGTGGATTAAAATGTTATATCCCTCAAATGTCCAGCTTGTGGTTTACGGTGCAATTATTCCTTTGCCATTTTCTCCAATGAAGAAATACTTTTCCGTCAGGTAGCATCAGGCATGAAGCAAGCTTCCAGCATGTATTATTTCTCTGCTCTGATGAGCTCCTTAAACTGTGACAGGTCCTTCTCTCCCCTGCCTGGCCATGTCTCTTAATGAGATGGTAATCAGGCAGTCATCAGCAATGGGACCATACAGGACATATAATGAGAACATTAGGCTGCATACTGAAAGGACCCCCTGCCGGGTGGAGGATCAATGGTCTGGCCTGATGAAAGGTGGCTGATGCTGCTGATGGCTGGGAAGAAAGAGGGAGGGAGAGAGAGGCGGAGTGTTGATTGTCCAACACATTACCTACTGTACCCAATCCTTTGAGTCACAGAGAAGTCACACAGATTTTAATAGGAAGAAAGAAACCCAAGCGGTGTATTGCATTTACTGCTGAAGCACACATCCCAATATAATCAGGTTCTTTCTTCTAATTTGTTTAATTTAAATTCATCCTGTTTCTAGGATTATATTTCAACATTAATCTGATACTTCTCAACAGTCATTTCACGTAAATCTTTCTTTATGCGGTCCATTATAGTTTATTTTCTTTGTTCAGCTGAGCTCATTTGACTGTAGTTTGCATTGTTCATCAGCTGTTGAGTTTATCTTACAGCTCAAGCCATGCACCTGTGCTCCATTGGAGGAAGGTTAGCCCTAACAGTTATGTCATTGAAGGAAAATATAAGCTAAAAGATAAATGCATCAACCGTGTTCTGGTGAAGTTTGCTTTAAACAGCAGTGGTAAAGGTTTTTTCAGGTGCAAAGTCAAAGAGTAAGAGCTTCTTTCTAGCCTCATATAGAAAACATAAAGGAACCACATTTTCTACTGACAATAAAACAGAATTTGAGCCTTAAGAGTTGGACTGTTGCGTTTTGCTTTAGGGTTGCAGCTGTGGTCGTATTTGTGCCTCAAGGTTCCCAAACTCAGGCGTTGAAATGGTAGCTGTGGTTAATTGCCATAGAACAAATTCAAATACATCAAGATTCTTTCGCAGCTACGAAGCATTCAATTCCCTGTGGTACTTGCATTCTTAAAATCTGACACTTAACCTGGCGGTGTGTGTGAGGCAGCAAACTCTGCACCACATGCAGAGGGAGTAAGGTTAATGCTATCCAAAGAAGACCAGAAGGCCCTCATCAGCTGGGAACCCATCAAAAATGGGGAAAGACTTGAAACTGTCTGTGTAGACAACAACTTGGTTACAGGAGGCTTGGTTTTCTCACACAAGGACATCAATAAAGCAACATGGGTTTCCACCAACCAGGCAACCGGAAATAAGATTGACCTCATCTGCATCAAGCAAAAGTTTAGGGCACTCACTGCTGGATGTCAGACTGAAAAGTGGAGCTCATGCTGGGTCTGACCATCACTTACTGTATGTAGTCTTAGCAAGGATGTGGCTGAAACAGGAAATGCATGAATCCCAGAGAAGTAAGACCCATATTCAACACGCAGTGATGTCAAGATAGGCACATTAAAACTAGGTAAGATTACACAACCAGTTTCAAGTACTGTACTTCAAGACCAAGAAACAGAAACCCCAAGTTCACTGAAGAAGTGGTGGACCAGATCTGAAGACCATATGGAAGAAGACATGTAAAGAACCAATAACCCTGACGATCCACAGGATCATATAGAGAGTGAGAGAAGGGAAAAAAGGAGGGGATAGCTAAAACTAGAACAAAAAAGGCAGCAGCACAAAAAGAATACATGAGCAAACAAGGCCATTTAGAAATGTCTCTGAAGGGACAAAAGGAAGTACACATTTAGCACAGCAGGCAGAGGATGCAGCAGGTGAAACCAATCTGAAGGGACTCTATCCAACCACAAAGAAGCTCACCGGCAAGCATAATACACATTAAGTACACAGAAGGTACTCTCTTTACAACCAAGGAAGACCAACCCTAACCCTAATTTACTAGGCTGCATGCATATTCAAAGAGCGACAAGACATTACACATAACTAGAGAGTAAGCTAGATTTGAGACTCGACAATCGAAAACATGTGAAGTAGCTCCACGAGCACTTGCAATGGGGTATGTTCTCACTTATTTGCAACTATGCAAATAATTGAGGAAATAAATGGAAAACCAGGGTCAACACTGGTTAAATATTTAGATGGGCTGTGTGAGAATGCCATTAAACAGAACAGGGCAATAAAGACTGCATTCAAAGCAATATATACATGCTTTATGGGGTAATAGCGGCGATAGATATCCTTAACTCATCAAAGATCATAAAAAAATCACTCAGTGCCAAGCAGCTTTTTTTATACCTTCATATAAAAAGAACTGTTTTCCCCCTTTCGCTATAACAATCATGCAGTCAGCTCACATGTCTTTATTTGTGCATTTGGCTTGATTAAATACAACCAGGGTTGGATTTATAAAAGGGTATTATAAATAGAGACTCTCAGTGTGAGTGAGTCATTTCTGGTCACAGTCAGTTGTTTGAACAATTCAGGCACATGTGAAGCACCAGAACATGACAACCCCCACCATGTTGTACATCATAAAAGCTGCTATGACAATTCAGATGTGGAGGTTGAACTCTTCCACCCTAACTTCCCTTTCCCATGTAAACTATTCGGTACCCCCTTATGGATTTCACATATGTATATTCTTATTTATGTCCACTCTGTCTTCTATCATCACTATGAAACGCAGTCCCTGTTTGAATCCGGCCATAAAACCGACTGGAGTCACATTAATTGTCAGACACAGACGCAAGTTCTGATCATAAATGCTGCACTACATACTGCTGCTTTAAATCACAGACAAATATATCCCTCCCCTCACTGGTGCCTTCCAAAGTGATTTGGCCTCAATTTGTAATAAAAAAGACCAGCAGAGAAGGCGCTGCTAGTGCCAGCGATAGGCTTCTCTTTTGTGTTTTGCATTTTTTCACCTTTTCTCTCGTCGCAGTGACTGCCTTTTAATCTAATAAACATTGCATGAGCCCACTGACCAGAACAAAGGGGAAGAAAAAAAAAAACATCTTTCTGAACATCTATCGGATCGCTCTTGTTAAAAAAAGAAAAGGGAGGGGGTATTCCTTAATAGGAATGGAGTCGGATATAAGGTTTCATGCCAAGATCATAAAATTACTGAGGAATAAAAGCCATTCATTTCACATGACATCACCACCTTCTGAGGATGTGAGCTTCAGTGGCTTCAAAAAGAGGACAAAATGTTTCCTCCGTTGACTTCAGTACCGCTGTTGGTTGACAGGACGTACAACACAGCAGGACAAAGGAGTGGGATTAACCTCCCTGATATTGGCCGGAGCTTTTGAAACATGCAATAAAAATACAATATTCTTAACAGCGTAACTGTCTTGGTACACAATATATGTGATCAGACGTTGAGAAACTGTGCTTGGGGCAGATTTGAATGGATTTCTTTCTTGTAAGATGTGGGCACAGTAAAAGTTAACACAGGCCTCACAGTGACCCTAGTGGTATGATCACAAAGCAACAGTTTACACAAAAGCGAGGATAAATTGCTGGCCATCACCCTGCCGACTTCTTACCTTCGCCTCAGTGTACGTTCCCTCTAAAACATTCTCTAATGGCAAATGCATTGGCTAACAGAGGCGGGCTAGCTATGATACATATCTCCTATTAGCAGTGACTCTCCACATGTGGGAAAGAGGAGGAGGTAGGTGTTTAGTGTGATTTAAATCAGGGATGTACTCAACAATATATGCACCACATGAACTCCGATGGCTTATCGTTCCTGCCAGCAGCTCTCAACACTGCAATGCATGGAGCTTCAGAGGACAGAGGGCCTATAATAATTGGCAGTGCCAAAGAGAGGCCTCACATCCATCTGTTGTATTAGTTTATCGACATAAGACAAACAGGGATGCTACATTCAAAACACAGGCAGACATTATTAACAAAGAATAAAAGAATAATTCCATTTTTCTCCCTCTCTCTGAGAAATGTGACACATCATCTGGCACGGTATTGCGTTGCCCCGGGTGAAGGCCCTGCACAGTAGATGGACCGCTGTAATTTCTCATCTATCAAATTATGGTTTATTGTTCAGCACAGCAGCCCCAGGCTACACACAACCCCGTGCACTGACAGTTATGAAACATTGTATTTCCACTGTCATAGTCCCGGCCCAAGACAAAGCTTAAAGAAAGAGAAAGAAAACAGAAAGAAATAAAAACTCCAAAGTAATCTTAACACTCGCCATCTGCGTTAAACAGAGCTTTGATCATAGCCGTTCAAGCTACTGTTGCTATTTCTGGGGTTTGCTAACGACATTAGGTTACTTAAATTGCCATTAGCCACTACTGTATAAGCTTGTTTATTATTGCCACGGTAATGATTTTTCAACCAAATGAAATTTGTCGGCAGGAAATTGTGTTTAATGCTGGTCTAATGAGTCTGCTGTAAATTAGCTGGCATGCCAGCGTGGATGACTAAAAGGCCTTTAAGTAACCTTTGGTCTCTGTTGAGGGTAATTTGATACTGCCACTGATGATTCACTTAGCGAGGCTAAAAGCAATAGGCTTGCATCTCAAGAAGGACATATGAAACTACTATCGCTTTTAAACTAGAAGTGAATGTGAAAATAATCAAATCAACTTGCCACTGGATGACTAAGATGGTGAACGTGAACTCTTGACTAGAGTCAAACCAATTTAGTGTTTTTGTCACCAAGGTCAAGGTTTAGACATACATACATACATACATACAACTCACAGCTGAGCTAGTCTCAGATCTTGGCCTACAAAGAGACAACATCTACTTTAGATGGTGGCAATATAATGAATAATCTGTGTTCACAGAAGACCCGCCTCTGAACTGCAACAGTCATAGAATAATCTGTATTTTCTCATGGGACAGAATTAAGACATGAAATCTCATCCAAGGCCCCCATTGGTCATCATTTGGCACATTTCTTCACAGCATTTTCAAATGAAATTTTAAACAATTAACTTTCTTGGAAATAAAATGATTGTAAAGAAGTAAAATCATACTGTATAACAAAATACATAACACATATACATAAAAAAATACATAGGTCAATTTACAAAGTGTCAAAAAAACATGCAGCCTAATTTCTATACTACTACAGAAACCAGTGTAGCCTACTGCAATAAAACAGTCCATGAAAGAAATGAAATCCTACAGAGGAATCAAAACACTTCCTTCAAATGAACACCACTCAAATCAAAAATCTAAATCAATTTAACAAAAGACCTTCTGGTCCAATACGTGTGTGTGTGTGTGTGTGTGTGTGTGTGTGTGTTTGCTTCTTTATGCAAATGCCCTACCAGGCATACAGCGTGTAACATCTTTGGCTTGGTGCCAAGTCTGCAGTGAAGACTGAGCTCCCTGATGCATCTGCGTATGCAAAAAAAGTGTGAGTGTGCGCGTGTGAGAGCACACACATCGCAGGCACCCCTGGAGGTCCGCGGAGGCACACGTGGGTATTCCGTGCAGAAGTTACCCTGCTTCGTCACATATTAGCCACACCCCCCTGGCATATTCCCCCGAGGTCTGATAAGAGGTGTGTGTGTGTGTGTGTGTGTGTAGGGAGGGTGATTGTGCGTCTTGTGTTTTAATGGTGTGACATTCCTCCTTAATGCAGGTGGCCCCTCAATCTGAAAACCCTTCCTCTTTAGACACTTGTCTGTGTCTAGTGCCACCCCCTGCCGCGGCCCCATCTAACCCCCCATTTCCCTGTACCTCCCACGGCACGTCGCCCACCCACGTCGCCCCTCCTCCTCTGGCAACACGTGCCCCCTCTTAGTGCCAACATGCCCTCATCCCCCTTCTCCCCCCTCTCTTTCACCCCCCCCCCCCCCCCCACACACACTCCACTACTATTTTTCCCACGCCCGCCTCTTTCTGTCATCACATAGTAGGAGTGGTATCACCGCACGTGCCCCTTTTTTGTGCCAACAAGCTCCCCTGTGGCCCTCCTGCCCCCCCCCCATCATCCTGTCTTCCTCCCCCCATCGTGTTTTACCCCCCGCCCAGCTCCCGCCCCCTCTTTCTCACACTGTTCGTCTCATCGCTATGTAAGTGGGGATACCAGACTGTTTTGCATACGGCTGTTTAGTCCTTTGTGGCAGGCGGGGCGGCATGCGAATATGCAAAACGGTGATGGGGAGGCATTTTGTAGTGTGATGAGGAAGGGGAGACGACGGAACTGTGAATGATGCCGCCGTGTGTGCGAATGCTTGTCCGTGTGTGTGAGTTTTCCAACAGATCCTTTGGCTCGTCAGAGCGATGGTTGGTACAGGAGCAAGTGCCATCAGAACCAGTCCAGTTGACCAATGTGGCGATGGAATACCACCACAAGCAGCCATAAATCCTACGTGGCGGGATACTCTCATCTTCTGTGGCCTTTTATTCCATTTGAGGGACAGTGCAAGGAAAGGTTGTCTTTTTTTCAACATGTATCGTTACTGTAAATCCACACGACACCAAATCTGCAAATATCAGCGGCAAATTAAGAAGAAAGCGACGGGGAAGTTTTTTTTTTCCGCTTCCCCCTCCTTTTCACCCATATCCTTTTCTCTCCTACTTATCTGTGTCGGAGAGCCAATGGTTCATTATAATTGGCCGTTGTCATCATGCAGATGACACACAGTCGGCGCTCTGAATATCATTAGCGCCTTTGCATACCTCCGCTCTTTTTTCTTTTTTCTGTCCTTTCTTCTTGTTCCTTCATTCCGAGGCTCGTTTCGGGATTCGATATTCCAAAAGGTAATTATCATCCACAAAGCAGCCTATCAATATGTGGAGATAGGCATAATAGCAAATGAAGGTGCGTGATTGTCGTTTTCTCTTTCGCTATTTCCAACGCAAATGTAGAAGAATCTTCCAGGGTGTGCGAGAGAATAAGAGTGCGTTTGTGTGATTGTATTTGACTCTCCTTTGCAGTGGAGTCCATTGTATATCTCTGTGGTTAAAGAGTGTTCTTTCCTCTCCTCCTCATCCCCCTCTCCCCCTCTTCTGCATATATCAGCCTCTCCTTGGGTAGAATAATAGCTCTTAATTCTTCTCTGCAGCTCTTGCCTTCTGATCCATGACAAAAAGAAAGAGCCAGCCGGTCAATTTGCATACTCCGCATACAGATGAGGCTTGTGTTGCCGGCTGCCTAATTACCAAGTCCTCCAGTGACTCTCTCTCCTCCTGCAGCTCTTGCTTTTAACCCTCGCTCGTCCAATCGCCATCCTTTCGTCTTCATAGGAAACCATTGTCGCATTCAGAATTAATTCATCTGGAGGGGCTTGTAGAAACAATAGAGAAACAAGAAATGAACAGAAGCATATTGCAGTGACGAGCGGTTCGTTCGTTCACCTTCGTTTATTCCCCCATCTGTGTTTATTGGCTAATTTGCGGCTCCTCTCGCTCGCGGCGGCTCTCCTTAAGCTACCCTCTTTGTCTTTGCCTTTGAAATTTACAAAATCTTACAAGAAATCAATACTTAATTGATTATTCACTTTCCTGCAGCCTCAAACGACCAGCGAGTGCACGTGCGTATTAAATCCGGCGTGTGCCTGTGTGTATGTGTAAGTGAGTCTCTGGTAGATCCCATGGTATTCCCAGTTCTTTCGAGGCAGCAGGCGGAGGAGGTGGCAGGGAGCTCTGAGAAACACTCTGCAGCGTCTACGTGCAGGTGTGTGTGTGTGTGTGTGTGTGTCTGTGTGTGTGTGGGCATATGAGACGTACCAGGGTCCCGTTAATAGCACCAAAGCCAGAGAAGTTCCAAGGTTTTGAGAAGGTTTACTTCCCAGCCTTTTAGCTCAAACTGCAACAGCCATCCAGAGGAGGAAGAAGCATGGAAACCAGCAGCAACAGCAACAACAACAACAACAACAATAACAACAACAACAACAAACCAACACCAAGCCTGTGGGCACAGAAAGCACAGCAGGCTCCAAGCAGGATGTTGAAAGGAGTATATCCTCGTTTTCGGGGATTTTTTTTGTTCTCTTCGCTGCACTTCTTTGTTTTCCGTCCTGGCTCCGAGAAGAGAGCAGGGCAAGATGCCACCTGGACCCTTTAGAGAACTCCGTGGCGAAGTGGGCGCGGAAATAGGGGCGTGAAGAGAGGGGCGTGAGGAGAAGGAGAGAGAGAGAGGGGTAAAGGGTGCCTGGCGCCTGCCTCTGATATGCCATAAGGATGGCAGGCACGTAATGATAGCAAATGTAGAGCAGATTGGCTTGGAGGAGGAGGAGGAGGAGGAGAGACAGGGAAAGGGGGAGAGGAGACAGATGGCAAAGCTGGCCTTGTGCCAACGATACCAAGACATGACTATGCAGGGTAACCTCCCCCTACAGCCTGACACTTGTTGCTGTCTGTGTGTTTATGCGTTATGATCACATGAGGAGACACATATTGTAGCAGGAAATTCCCTAACCAGACCACACAGTTTTACATTCGTCATATTCTCTCAATGGGGCCAGTGCACTTCTCTCATCTCATATCTGCAAAGGAAGTATGTTAATTTAATGATTCAATATCACTGTATGCATTGAGTGAGGTATTTAAGTATGTATGAGAGCCTAAAGCAAAATGAGGGTGAAAGATAGAGGTCTGGCCTCCAATTTGACCTCTATTTATGCAATGTGTCAAAGGTTTTTTCATGGCCATCAAAAATAGATGTTGCAACCCACCTCAATCTTCTTTTTTAATACACAATGACATTTGAGTTTTAGTGGGAAAATTAATGTGATTTTTGCTCAGAAGCAGAAAACTGCTGGCTTGAGTTGGTTTATGACAAGCAAAACGAATGGCAGCTAGATAGAGTATTATGATGTTCATAGTGAAATGTGCTGAGCAAACATCTTCCTGCACCAGCGGACGTGCTCTGTGTGTGTGAGGAAGAGAGGGAGGGAGGGAGCGAAAGGGAGAGAAATGTATTTGTGTAGGGTTTGGGGCTGGGTGGGTGCAAAACACACACTGTACTGTATTCTTGTCTGTTTGAACGTGTGCCATTGAGGTATGTAGAATATTATTGGCAGACTGGTACATACTGTAGGACATACAGAAAAGGAGGCTTAGGCAGGCTCTAGCGCACCCTAAGGTGTTTTGAAACGACCACAAGATTGGAAATGGGTTTAATTTTTCACATTTTACTTGTTTTTGCATGATTGGCAGCAAGGCAGGGTGTGGGAGTAGATTGGGCAAAGCTCTGTCGTCTGCAGATAAAGAGGAATGTTATACACTGTGTATGTTCATATACGTGTGTGTGTGTGTGTGTGTGTTTGGGTAGAATGATGGGGGGGTTACTCAAATCAAACATCCTATTTGAATAAGAACAATCAGAGCCCCAACATCGAGCAGAGACACAGAGAGGGAAAAAGCAAGGCAAATTGACTTGCGAATCAGGCAATGCATATCTGCATGCTAATTATGTGACAAGAAGGGGGAAAAGAGTGGAAAGCGCCCCCCATGCGCCAGACAGAGAGAGGGCGAAGGAGGAAAGACATACAGTAGCAGACGCAAGAGAGAAACAAGGGGGACGAGCGACTGCACAAATGGACAAACAAACGAAGGAATCAAAGGGAGCGACAGTGGACATGGGTAATTAATTCTCCATAAGCCTTTATTCTACGGCATTTGATTTTCTTTGGAAACGAATCGACACGCATGGAGAAGGAAGAACGGAGCGAAAGCAGAGGACGAGGGTAGGGATTGGAGCGAGGTTGGGGGGCATCCGAAAATTAAAATTATTGATTGATCTTAGTGTGCTGGGGGTTGTAGAGCGGAGGGCATTTTGAGAATGTAATTAGAGCGGACTGGGACCAAGGCTGGAATGATAATAGATGACGTTGGAATTCACCATGGCGATTGGCCATTAATCTCCATTAACGCCGACCAGGATATTAAAAATTCTAATTGGAGGGACAAAAATGATGTGGATGGTGTGCGTGTGCCTGTTTACAAGTGTGTGTGTGCTGGGATGTTGATCTCGGGTGTTTTGCGATAATTGCCACCATGGGGGAATAGTGTCCTGAGGTATAGTATATCAACTGTATTAGACCACTGATTAGAATTATGAACTGTTGACGATGCAGCACTGTGTTTAATGCTGTTTCTTTTTTTCTTTTTCTTTTAAGAGCGACATCAACTCTTATTTATGGTCTGGGACGATGTTTTTTTTTGCCTTTGTGTGTATGCAAAGGCTTGTGTATCCAGCCTATGTATGTTTGTGTTGTGTGTGTCAAAAACGCTCTATTGATGCAAAAATATGATTTTGAATTATCTTTCAAAACCAATGTTTTCTGTTTGCTTGATTTTTTTTCCTTATAATTGACGAATATTATTTCTGTCTTTTGTTTTATAAACTTTTCAAAAACCCCTAACAACACTGTGTAATTGTGTATATGCAGTAAATATATTGTGCATTTTCTGTATTAAACACAATAAAGTACTCATATCCTTCATCGTCTTTGTGTGTCATTACGTTTATTCCAAAAAACAGGAATCTCCAACACCGTGCCGGAAAAACCCTGCTTTAGGGAATCCTCAGCCGCCATGGGTGCTATGATGTCATCAACAGTGGCCTTGGATCTGCTGTTTGGCACTAAGTTACATCAGCCCAGACAAAGGAACACGGATGACAGGCCAATACTGTGTTTATCAATAGCTCCACCACCTTGCATGACTGTGCTGTGACACTGTCAATAGATTATGAAATCTTACTGTGTCAGCTATTCAATATTACAAATTGCTTGTGTGCAGTTAGCATGCCAGCGTGCGTTTGTGTGCGAGTGTGTGCGTGTCCATGACGTAAATATGCAAGGGGTTAATGCACATGTTCCTGTAATGTCTCCATGTATTCACTCTGCATGATTAGGAGCTGTCCTTGAATTAGTAAGATGAAACTGCAACCCCCAACTCTACGCGCTCATATTCCACCACACGCACACACACACATGCACAGATATTGTAGCCTATATGCGGACAAACAATCGCAAAGATCTCTTATTAAGATTAAAATGACGACGTAACTGTACTCACACAGGCATAACAAAGACAAACATGTCACCTCTACTGTTAATTCATTGTTCATTAGAGAAAGAATAGAATGTCACTGCTCAGAGAGAGCATGCATTTGTGTGTGAGATGGCCAGTGTGATGTCATTACGTTAATGGTCTTTCACTGGGGCTAGTCATTAAATGAGGATATTAAAGCAGTAGGCTGTTTTTATATGCATGGAGGGGTGATGCGTGGGGGTCACAGTTGCTTGAAGTCATCACTCATGCACCATGGGAGGACACACAAATACACGCAGGGACACAATCACACATACAAATGAGCAAAATATGCATGTGAGGGGTCAGTCAATTCTCTTCAGGAGAAATGCGTCTATTTGTCTCCCTCTCTTTTTCAGAAACATGCACAATAACAATGGCAGAGCACTCACTTGCCCCTCATGTGAGTTGTTTTTTATGCATATGTACCCTCTCTCCAACCAGATTGATCCTGATATTTATGGGCTGGGGCTTGACGTGGATATTATTATTATCATTATTGTTATTATGCATTTCGGGGGAGGGACATAATATTAGTCTATGCTGAGGCGGTAGCAGAAGCAGGGGCTATCACTACTGCAATCACCAGCTTGGTCTGATTTATGATTTATGCAGAGCGCATAACGCCTGAGATAACGCCCCTGGAGGAGCAGGGTTGTAAAAAATTGTTTTATCCAATTGATTAATCAAGACTGTTCATATGTGTGAGTGTCTCATTTGTATATGTGCTTAGATTGCAAAGGGGAAATGTGTGTTTATCATGTGTCTGTATCTGTATGGGCAAGCGGGTGTCTGTCTGTTCTCAGAAAACTGACCTGGTGATGCGACCTTGTCTGGCAAAGAGCGGGGAGTGATAGATTAAGAAAACAGGCATGGAAAGGGAGGCAGATGGTAACATGAAAGAGGAAATGAAAAGAAATTAGATTTGGTTTGGAAATATTACATTTTTAATGTCTATGTAATAGCAATGTAGAACTCGGCTTTAAATAGTATTTGAAAAAAAGTGAAAGACATGCAACAACAAAATACATGTCACAATAACGGGTTTGAACTTCTTTTCTACAATGTTTGTTGCCAGTCAGCATTTTCACTAACCCCGCTGAGACTAGCTGGGT
The DNA here is from genome assembly GCF_050575085.1 of Anarhichas minor. Classification (NCBI taxonomy): domain Eukaryota; kingdom Metazoa; phylum Chordata; class Actinopteri; order Perciformes; family Anarhichadidae; genus Anarhichas; species Anarhichas minor. The sequence goes on from NW_027466520.1 coordinate 10,583,189, forward strand.
TTAGATCTGATCTTCAATTTGATCTGTCCAGCCTTTTTTCCTCTTTGTCATTTGTCTTTTGGGGTAAAGTATGACCAAACAACACATTCTGCCGATATAGTTTGTGCTCTGGATTCTGTGGTAACCAGGTAAAGTGACACAAATGAGAGAAACCTGGGATTTTTGACTGGGCAGTTCTGGGCAGATCAGTTCGACCAGATGTCTTTGCATAGAGACAGTCTCTGCTGGTCCTAAACACTTTAGGATTTTATTCCTTTTGTTTGAGTCTCTAAATTAAACACAATTAATCTCAATACAGACATCATTGGGAAAGTAAGTGAATTTACTTGAACTGTGTCTCCCAAGTAATGCTTCGTCCTGCAGCACCACAACAAGCTTTACCGATGAAATGCTTTGGGTTACAGATGTTACGGCGAGGCCATGGTTGTGTTTGGGGTCTGAGAGGAAGTTCTGCCTGGGAGGCCCAACTCAGGGAAAACACCCCTTGAACTCCAGTCACAGCATGGCCACAGTGGAGAACTCTGAATAAACCAGCTTATTCTGGCAATATGAAGCATTTTCAGTCTTAATATATGTGAACTGTACATTGGTAAGAACATATTCAGATGTGTGAGGTTTGATACAGTATCTTTACATACTAGCTCTCAACAGCACAGTGTACAATGTCAGCTGTGTTTTGGTTTGTGTATCTTGGATGAAATGTGTGTTGACTATAGTTCTCTAGTGTTATAACAATGCATTATTTGGTTGTGGTTTATCTCTTTCCTTTATTTAGTTTATTTAGTTTTCCCACACACAAATACGTACTCACAAAAGCCAAAATTCAGATTCACATCATGATGGAGATTTATATAACTTTTTTTTTTACGGTGATCTTTAAACAAGAAAATGAAAGCTTTAGTTAGAAAAGTAAACAGACAAAGCCAGCTGGGCTCAAGGTCAGTTAAAAGCACAAAATACGTTTCTCTGCTCTTTCCATCTGGTCAGAAAAATCCCATTGAGAACTCCAAAATGAAGGATTTGTATACCCTTTAATTCAGTTTGGAAAATCAGAGGCAAGAAGGATTGTCACTTTAAATTGTAAAGTTAACATCTATTACAGGGCGTTAAATTAGTTCCCCCATCGGAAAGCAGTGTCATTTTGTTTGAAGACAAGAATGCGTTTTTGAAAGTAAGAATCAGGTTCAGACTGTCAAAGCCTTTCTGAAACCGCTCAACACAACAACGTTGAATTATGGAAAAGTGAACAGAGCACTAAAGAATAACTCTTGAAAATAAGTAAGATGCATGAAAATGCATCTGCTTTTGGGGAAAAAAACATTTTTCAATTTGTTTTCAACAACAGTAATAACCGACGAGCGCCAATGATGCCGGCGTGGAGCGAGCTGTTTTCTATATGACAGGAACGGCATGGTGAAGGTTGCTTACCTTGATGATGTGTCGGGAGTCACTTCATCTAAGCAGCTCACTGTGGCTCCCTGCAATATTTAAAACAGATCAGTAACAATAGAGCATCGGATCTTATCCAAATCATTTTATCTGTGCCATTGCTAACCTAAAGGCTCAGCCCATGAAGCCCATAAAGGCTGCACTTCCTGTGGCCTCTTCACATTAGATTACACTACATTACACAATACCATGTCTGTGGTTCCCAAGTGAAAGGCTTTTAATGTGAAACAACAGAAGCTGAACAGCAGTGAACTTCATTACAGGTCCAGGATGGTGCAAGCCACATCGCCTGACTGCAGAGATCAGTTTGCTGTACTGTGTTGTTTTAACACATTTTAAGTTATACAATCATCAGAGCCTACGCGGAAAGCATAACTTTAGCTCAACAATTATATTGTGTTTTTGTAGCTTAGTTAAATGTATTTTCATTTGAAGACGTATTTCCCAAAAATCTAGGACAATGTTTTCAGTTGAGTCGATGCACTTCTATTTCAGTCTCCATGTTGTCCCAGTGAGAATCCCTCAACCTGACAGTGTTGCTCATATACTCTACACACTGAACAATAACACGGGTAATAATGGGCAGCAGGTCGGAAACACAGCAAGGAGGTGGCACAATGGCTATGAGCAAGGGCAAATATCTGCCACATATATGCATATCCACCTAGTCATATGGGTTATATTTAGGTGACTGCAGATAAAGCTCAGTGATACACAAGTGATGGCGCTGCAATACATCACTGTGGTCGCACGTGTTCTTGTGAGAACTGACCACACTTGAAGACAATCTTTCAGCGATAGGGACCAATTGCGGTATTGCTGAAGCAGAGCTGAAGGGGCCCTGTAGCTGGCCAGGGCCACGCTGAAGGAACCAGTGCTGGTGATTAAAGATTCTGAAAGCAGCGCTGGACTCTGAGGCAGAGATTATTATAAATTTGGTCATTGGCAATGAGGACACTACAGGGGAGGGAAAAACAAATATTAGGGTCCCCTTCAATGCCGGGGCCAGTGTGAGCTGTTTTCCATTTTAATGCATTATGTGTGTATAAGGGAGAGAGGGGAGATGAGTTTTTTTGTCCTCCTCTGAGTGGGTGTGTGTGTGTGTGTGTGTGTTAGATTCAGCAAACTTGGATTTACATTTCCCTTGCACTGCCTGTGAAATGTTTTCAGACGTGGACAGCGTGACTGCAATAATACATAACGCTATCGCACTCTCTCACCCTCTTTCTTTCTTTCTTTCTTTCTTTCTTTCTTTCACATACTTACATGCACACTGCAGGCAAAGACTGTTTGAGAGAATGAGGATAAGGGAGTGCAGCCGTAATTACCAACCGTGTGGGAGAAATGGAAATTCACACTTAGTCTGATTCTGTGGTTAGCTTTCAAGCCACTCCTTCACTTAAGCTTATATTGACACATTGACTTAGTGCGAAGGTCCCCTGACGTCAAACAGTTAAACACACTAAGAAGTTAGATTCCACAAGTTCATCATTAGAAAGGTCTGAGAAATTCACATGAGGGAAGAAATGTGTGTGTGTGTGTGTGTGTGTGTGTGTGTGTGTGTGTGAAATTACTATTCTGTTTCCTTCTGTCAATTGAAATCACAGAAAGTAGTTTTCATGTGTTGATTCTTGAGATTCTTGGGATTTTTTCTTGATTGAAAAAGCAGCCGCGGTGATAAGCACGTTCGGCAGCAGTATTAACACAGGCACTCAGAATAGACTTGTTAATAAATACCTTTAAAGTTATTAAATTAAAAAGTTTTCAAACATCTTCGCCTGAACTCAGGTGCTGTTGTTATGTATCACTTAAAGCATAATTGCTAGTCATAATAAAAATACTGTGTTTTATGTTAATTTGTTTTTTTATTAATAACTCCTTTGATTAAACACCTTCCTATAATTCTACACAAGTTGCACTGTTGGCAGCTTGTCATGATAGTGATTACATTGGCTTTTTTTTCATGGTGGCCATAATACATCAAAAAAGCAATTAAAAGTGAAAATGTAATATCAGCAGGCACAAACAGATTGGTCACATCACTTTTGATTTAATTGCATCCCAAGAGCTGAACGCCCTGCATGCATCTGCAGCGCGTTATTTCAAGGTAACTTCCTGTATTTGCTTTAGCTTTTCTATTCGTCGGTGTTCAGATATTTCACCGGTGGAAAGGTTGTCTATGCCCGAGGGGTTCAGATTTGCAAGGATCTATCACACAACCCAAATCACAACCATAAACGATCCACACATTCATCTATACATTCAAAACTTACCCCGGGGCTGTGTGCCTGCATGAGCTCCGACTAAGCACTTTGTCATTTTAAGTGTAACACAGGTATTGATTCCGTAGGTTTGATTCTAAATGCAATGATGTCTTCCTCCGAGAGTTGATTAAACCCTTTTGGTATTGATGCATTTGGCCTATGTGTGTGTATGTGTGTGTGTGTGTGTGTGTGTGTGTGTGTGTGTGTGAGAGGCAGAAAGTGTATGGTTGCGACAGCAGAGAGAGTTTGTGTACATGCTTGCATGCGTTCATTGATAAAAGCATTACAGAAAGCCACAACGTCAGGAGTGTGTGATCTAGAATCATAGTCCCTCTGACTGGAGGATCCTGGACCAGGGCCTCCAAGCTCAGGGTTTATCTCGCCTTACGTCGAGTCACATTCCCTTCTGCTCTCTGATCTTTTCTCCTCACTTCTTCCTTCCTCAATCAATGCAAAGCAAGTCGGTATATTGGTCGTAACTCCTGGAGCGGAAGTTGTTATTGTAGTTTGACAACCAGTAGTATCTTTGAACAGAGATAGGAAAGTACAATAACAAGTTTGAATTTGAACTCGACAACTCAACTTGCTTGTGTCTTACCAACTGTTTTAAACCCAGTTTACTCAAATGTAATACACGAGTATGTAATAAATGTAATAAAGCTGAAAATCCTCTTTAGTAATTCATTTTTTCAATTCCGTCCCAGAGACCTGTGCTGCATGTCATACTCCAATTTGCCTCTACATCGTCATCTGTCCATTAAAAGCGATAAATGCCGCAGCAAATAGCCTTTAAAAAAGATAAAGTTATTTAAAGTTATCATCATAATAGTTGCATGTAAATATTATGTTGATAAAGTAATTGATTAATCGACTAATCATTTCAGACCCTCATGTATATGACAATGTTACCAATGAACCACATGTAATTGTAACCTGAAAGAAAATTCAAAGTAAATACTAATTCAATATAACATCCCACCTTCACATCAATGTTCCATTTTGTATCTGCGGAACCAGACTGTTTCAGGGTTTTGTCTAGCCATGAACAGCTGATACTCGTAAATCACTGTGGTACTGTAAGTACAATACAAAAGAAAATAGGACTCTTTTTCAACTTTTCCATTTTCTCTTACAGCTCACACAGTCTATTTTTTTCCTGAATGTTTTTTTGAATCTGCCAACATTAGGAGCTACAAGAAGAATACCAATTCTTAACTGTGCAGCTAAGGATCTTTGTCTTCTGGATAAGCCTGATGTCATGTATAATTCAGGGCCATATTGAAATAGAAATACACATACTTATATTTATTTACTTACAGTTATTTACTACTTTCAGTCAACGAGCATTTCAGTGCACAGCAAAACATTGAGCCTAAACATCTCTAAAACACACACGTTATTTTCTTTCACTCTGTTGTCCAAATGTTCTGTTTAATGGGAGTGGTTTAAATGGATATGTGAGAAACAAAGGAGCTCTTCAATGATAACGAGAACTCAACTGGAGCTTGTCAGCTATTTAGTCACAAAAAAAAAATAATCCAAAGACTACCAGCACTAAACTGCAAAAACATCACCAGTGTCATCCTCAGTGTGGCATGCATCTTAGCGATAACAGTAATCTCTGATTCACAGTGCAGACTAAATGAGGGTATATATTCCATGGGTCAATACATTTGTTGATAAAGAAATACAGTATGTCCCTGAAAAGCAACATGGGATTTTAATTTTGGAGCAAGCATGTAGTGAAAGAAACCAAGAGAGAAACAGAGCCTTTGTGTACAGCACACAGACACGCGCACAAACACACACACACACACACACACACACACACACACACACACACACAATAACATGCACATACACTTTGCCCAGGTCCCCTGGGCTAATTAAAGGGAAGGTTGGCGAGCAGAGATGTGATAACTCTGTGAATCATGTAGAATAGTTGTAATGGGTGACCTTTTTTTTTCTTTACCCACGCGGCGGGCAGAAATCTCATTTGAGAGTGAGCCATTCCAATTTGCTGCGGCAAGGCAGGTGTCAAAAGTCTCAAGCAGGCAGAAAAAACATCCCTTGGTGCCTTCTCCTTTGTTTGAGATCATGCGATGGCCTGTGTTAAAATGCAAAGAGCTACAAAGTCTTCTGGAACTGTCTTTGTGTTTCACCGTCATGTACTTCTCTCGTTCTTTGACTTAACTTGGAGAAACAAAGAGTGTTTCCTGTCTCTGTGTTTTGTGTATAAAAAGGATTATGTTAGTGATCAGAGCAAACATGAGAATTATAAACACAGTCCATCTTCATTAGGCTGCAGGCCAGATATTACTGAGCTGGACAGCCTGGAATGTTTGGTCGTCCATTTAGCCAAGGGCAGGAGCAGGAGGGCTGCTGTGCAGGGCTCCAACTCCCTTTGATCCTCTGCAAGTGTGTGTGTGTGTGTGTGTGTGTGTGTGCGCAATGCAATTTCACAACCCAAGTACACCAGCTGGTCCACGTTAAAGTTCCAAGGTAACCATGGCGCCCCGCGGCTGGTGGAGTGTGTGTATGTGTAGGTGTGTGTGTATGTCAGAGCATGTGTGTATGTGTGTGATAACATGTGTTATACGTTTGGATGCGCTCCTCCACCCTCTCCCCCCTCCTTTGGCTTTGACTTTTAAGGAGTTTCGACACTGAGCTTTTGCCTCTATCAGGTAAACAGGATACGGGTCACTGATAAAACAATATATACACATACACAGCCTACCACCATGGGAGGATATATGTGTATTCCCCCAACCGCTGAATACCTGGGGTTGGGTCGCCAAAAATAGTTTCCTATGTATCACTTTCAATTGAGATTTTTAGTATCACATGGAGTAAATAGTGTTTGAGCAGCTCTGCCAAGACATATCTCTGGGGGAAACATTGATACAAGGAATATATACAAGGCTGGAGTGAACAACCATTAATACAGGGAAGGGTCATGTATAATCAGTTTGCATGATTGTATTTGTGTACCATATATGGTAAGAAAGGTTTACAGTAGATTGTATTTGTTTTATTTATTTATTTTATTTGTCTCCATCATTAAAACCAATACTGCTATAGTTATTAGGCAGTACTGGTACTGGTACTGTGAATGATCCTAAATTTAGTGTTTTATTTAATTAAGAATAAGAATAAGAAAATAGAGTACAATGTGCGACAAGTTGTATTTTGCCCAAAACATTGTACTTTGGTGAACTAAAGAGATGAAGAAAGACAGGGAGGCTGCAAAGAGGTAAACTTTAACACTTGGTGGAATGAAATAGTTGCATCATCTTCTATTTATTGTGCTGGCGTTCCTCGCTACCTGAAAACACAGGTCTGAGGTCTCATCCGCCATACATTACATTCATAAACTAATCTACAACAACAGCTACATTATCCATATATCGCCTCTTTCATTGCCTTACAAAAATATTAACGTACTAAACACAAATAAATGAAAAAAGGAAGAACTACTCTGTGATAAATCTATATGTGTGGCACCTGAACGGAAGGATATTCGAGTGTTGTTTAGACGTTAGTAGGATCACCACAACAATTGCCATGGCAACAATGCAGTTGGACACAGACACATGCATTCATATTCAACTGAGAAATGCTAATATTTCTAAAGAAACACCCATATATATATATACAGTATATATATAGTATACATACACACACATTGCACATTGAAACCATACAAAATCAAAACCCTTCTTTCTTTGAGAATCCCTCACAATAATGCAATGTTTGGTCCAATTACATTCCATTCTCCCTCTGCCTTCCTCCCTCTGTTTCTATATCTGTGATTGGTACCGCTGTAGAGCTATGATTCAGATGGGAACAATCCAAATGATTGCATAGGAGAAAGCACAGAACAACTCTTACAAGTCTGCAAGAGTCCGCCCTGCTACTGATGACAGTCTCTGTGTACATCTGATTACCAGCTCTCTCACCGTAGACTCAACCAGGGGGTCGTGAGCTCGGGACAATCTCAAATACACTAGTCAGGTAAGATGTTGTGGTTCCTACCGCAAACCAGATGATAACCAGAGCCTTGTTGATGAAACACTGTTGAACTATGGACAATTTCAAGGGGGATATTGTTGTATTTTGATACTACAGATATGTTATACTGGTACAGAGTTATAATCTTTATGCTTTTTTGCGGGCATGCATCAGTTGTTTGTTGCATGTGTTGGATATGACCCTCAATAAAACTGCTTCTGCTTCATTAGTCCTGAACAGTGTGTACTTGCCAGTTTACTGAGAAAAAAAAAAGAAGTGTTTTCATGCATCATGCTGCTTCCTCAGGTTTACCATCGCCACTGAAAAAAAACAAAACCTTGTGGTCTACCCAAAGGATGCCACTTTCAAAGCGCAGTGTGCACAAACATGTAAAACCCCTCAATCCCTCCTGCCACTGTGACTGTGTGCTTCTTTTTGTAAACAGCGTCTGCCTCTTGAAAGGCCACAAGCTTCCTACAATGATGAAAGAGCTTCTAGTGTTTCTACATTTTACATTTGAATTTACATTGTTGCACCTTTACCGCCGTTTTACCGTAGAACATGGTCAAATCAGAACCGTCAGAGCTATTTTGACACTTTGAGATCGTCGTACACGTATCCGTCTCTGACAGAAATCACGCAAAAAAAAAAAAAAATGTTAACTAAACTCCTCACAGACATCGATAAAGATGTTTAATCTTTTCTTCGAAATGAAAAATCATCCTGCTATCAAGCTGTCCACTGCGGAGAGAAAAATCTAATGAAAATATAGTGCTACATATTGATAATGATATTCTGTATCTTTCTATCCCCACCTAATCAGAGGTGGAATACGGCGCAGAGTCTCCCCTCTCTCCTGCTGTGACAGCCACAATTCATCACAGCTTTAATTTAGTCTGTTACTGGGGTGTCGATAGGACGAACACTGCCTAGCGACCCTCTATATCACGCACATGCACGTCCACAGACACACACACACACACACACACGAATAGATGCAGGGTGTTGCATGTCCACACACGTCCATGCACAGCATGCACACTCTTATGACCCTTATGGAGAAGCGTCTATCCCCAGCAGCTCATCTTTGTTACAAGCACGTACAAGCACACAGATGTACGCCGTCTCACACACACACACACACACGCACACACACACACACACACATACGTACACACTGAGGCACACCACCTCCATCGTCCAGAAGAGCTATCTGTTGTGTGGTAGGCTGTGGCCTCTAGCTCAAGGCCCCTCTCCCTAGATGTATCATCAGTCATTTAAAGCAATTAAGCACTTCTCAATGAGAATAGCCCGCTCTTCCTTGAGCAAGACGGAGAGGAGCGATTCACAAAGCCATTTTCTACCAAATCCTATTAAAGGTGGGTAAGGGGGGTGGGGACGAGGCTGAAGACTTAAAATGGAGGGCTTTTATTTAAGGACTATGAGGTATTACAGGCCAGATTACTCCTGGCTTATGTTCCTAGTCTGGGAAATTACATTCCCACTTTTTTTTGGAGTGCCCAGGCTTTGGAGTCGAAGATGAGAATCACCTTAAGTCTCTCTTGTTTTTCACTTCTCCACTTCAATGGGTTGTTCTTGTTCTTGTTGTTGTGTTTTGCTAGAAAGATTTCTGTTTTCCCACTTTTATTGGCACCTAGCTTTTCGATGCCTCTTGGGGTGTGTTTTTAGCACTGGGGTTTATGTCAATTTCATCCGGTTCTTTCAAGGGAAATTACTTTTTCCTTCCAAGATCTAGTCTTAATTATTGATAGCAAGGAAATAAATGTTGGTATGAATTTCACAGGATAAAACAGTTGTGCTTCAATCTCAACAGGGTTTAAAATCATACACCATATAAACACAGCGGTGAGTCACCATATACCTAAATAAAAACCAACAGAAAATTTGTTATGATCATGTTATTTTCATTCACTACCTCAATGACATGATTCTTTTGTTTCATAAGTCCAAGCTGACCTTTGTCAAATTTCAGCAAACCTTAACCTAAAGTCACAAGTCATGACCCGATTGTTTCCCGATAACTTTCATCCAGCGGTGTTTCCCAACATGCTGTGAAAATATGTTCCATGGGTGGCCAGAGTAGGTTTTAGAGTAGTGTTTAATAAAAAACTGAAACAGGGCACATTTTCCAGATATGCATTTAGTCTGTTGGAAGTGTATCCTAGGTGGAATATTACGGTGGAATATAGGGTGAGTAAACTGCATGCTCTCCCTATTCTGTGGCTTTACAAGACAAAACAGTCTACTACTGTGTGTGAGCAACTGATTCCTTAAATGTATGATACATTCATCGCTCTAGACTTACTCTACAGACATACCCAGTAAGTTGCATCATCAACACTTCAGATGCAATGAAAAATTGTCGTTGATAAATTGGTTTCTTTTTTTCGACCCTTGATCTGTAGTATCCCAGGAGGTAATAAGCTTTGCAACGCTGTATGTTGTATGAGAGTAAAAGCTCATTGCTAACCTTGTGGATAGGGCACTCCTTACTTTTACACTTTCTACCATTGTAGCTTTGAAAGGTAATCGGAAAACATCAGTGGTCATGTGGGATATTTGACAGATTTCAAGATTTTGGTCCATATGATTAGCTTTACAGAGATCACTGACAGCGCAGAGTTCCTGTTAAGTCATTATCTCCTCTCTAAATCAGCCACCGTACAACCAAAGGCTCCACTGTTGGCCTTTTTAACTCGGCACATTTACTATTGGACTCGCAGCCAAGACGGCCTGTCTTCACCCTGACAAAAGAGCAGGAAAATAGTCCAGACATTGAAAAAGTATGTGTGCAGGTATGCGAGTCACAGTATGTGCGAGACCACTGATGTAAATGACCGCAGACATACGTGTGTGTGCAAACTTTATGTTTGCACTGCATGTGTGTGCTTACCTTTGCCAAACTGTAAAACAGGTTTGGGGTTTATTTTTGTTATGTGAAAGCAAAGCTCAGTACTGCTGAAACAGACATCTGCAAAGAATAGACCTACTCATTTGGCGTTAATCAAAACAGCCTGACTTTATTCATGTAGCTGCAGTGATCTGCAAGCCTCTGGCAAGAGCAGAGAGAAAGAAAACACAGATGTGTGCACGTCACGCAGACACACACACATTTAAATAAAAAGGTCAAATAGCTTTATCAATAACTGTGGAAAATGTGTTTTGTGAGGAGAAGGAGCAGTTGATCTGACAGTGGCCACCGCCCTGATGAATAACCGCCAGGACAATCAATAGGAAAGAGGAGTTGAGGTGGAGTGGGGGAACGTTTTGTCATCCAACGGTACACTCCAATATCTAGGCGCATCCATCAAAGGCAGCAATGGCACTCTGTCCTCCGCTTTAATTGAAAGCACACTGAAACAAGTTATTTACATGACGGGATGGGTTTGAACGGGTGCACGTCAGCTGGCAGCTTTGCTGTTGTGTGCCTGCTAAATGTTTGTTTCATGAGCTGACGCTCGGCTGTCTCCGAACATGTTTGACTGTAAGCTAACGATAGAAATGTAGACAAAAAGTCTTGTATCAAGTCCAACACAAAAGTCTAGAAACAGAAAGGTATTTTTGTACAGGTGTGCGTTTGTACATTGCTGATGTATTCATTGCTGGCGCTCAAAAAGCCCCCTTCAAAAGAATAGCAATGTTCTTAATCCTGTCGAATAGATCATAAAATAGCAATATGTATGAAAAAATCAGCATAATTTGAAACCCCAAAAAAAGCTCCTCCTTGCTTAACTTCTTGTAAGAAATAAAACAACAAACCACAGTCTTGTGGTTTAAAGGCAACTAGGAATCTTTTTTTATTGTTCTTTTTTTAAATATGTCCTCTATTTTTTCCTTTGGCAGCATACAGGGATTGAACTGAGGCTGGCTGCCTTTGGTACTAAAGATGCTATAGGGTTTAATTTAATTTGAATTCACATATGGTTTAAAGGACGCCTGGTGGGAATCTACTTTTGACTTTCAGTGAGTTTGGGGTTTGTGCTTCTTTGCTGCATTCAGCTTGGGATGTAAGCTCTATGAATATTACGTTTTGTTCCTTTCAGTACTTATCACTTCATGCAGACTGTTAATTTTAGGGTCATTCCAATATCATCTCAAACTTGAATCTCTGTAGCAGATTGGAGACCGGAAATTGTAACGTTTGTCTGGACAGTTTGCTGTCAGTAGCTGTACAATCAATAAGACATAGATGATTTCTCCTTTGGGTCCTTAAAGTGATGTGTTTTGGTGGTTGCCGCAAGTGAAAAAAACACTGTACCTTACAATTGTTGTTATGATGTCTCAGTCTTACCAGTTGCTACTATTTCTCACCATGAGCGAGTACAAACTTGACTGTTTTGCCAAGATTTGAAAGGAGATAAGCAGTGAAGCAATTCAAAAAAACTCCGAAGCATGTCAGTATGTACAGTAGATAGCGAAGCCAACATATTTCTTTCCAAAATCATCCCACGATCATCCGTTTCAAAGTCATGGAGGGTCTTAAGAGCGAGTGATGTAGTGCTCTGTATCGTGTTTGCCCTGGGTGACCCGGTCTGAACTCCAGATGCTACTGTGTGTCACCATGTCACAACCAGAGCCAAAAAGGCCAGGGGGAGGAGAGCCTGTCTGCCTGGGAGCCAGCTAACATCTGTCGAGCATATTCACATGTGTAGCAGACATACAGGGGGACTCTTCAGACCACACTGACTGCACACTGCAGCGCAGACATCCAGCGCCATAGAGACAGAAAATGTTGGAACCCAAACAGGGACTGTTAAGAGTTTCAGCAGACACAGCCAAGGCCAGGCGGGCTAAGCCAACACTTATTCACACTATGAGAAACCCAATTTCCCCCCAAAAGCAGAAATTATTTTTGTTATTTAATCTTGGTGCCATAAATATGATTTGCCAACTGGTTTATATACAATATTCAAGCAAATGACTTGTTCTTACCATTTAGTGCTGTGAACATGTTTAGTTGGCCCTGGCCCTGGCATTTTACCCATGGCCCTATTATGAGAAAGTGCAGATTGGGATAGTTTACAGAGGGGCCAGGCTTGACTATTAGCAGGGGGTCCAGGGGGGAAAAGTCCTAGTTTGACTTTTCTTTCTTTCCTTTTGTGCTTCCAAACCAATAAAATAAAGCACGGGTTGAAATATTCCACAGCTTTGGCTCTTTGGAACTTAGCATTTATAGATAAAACAGATGCTTCTGGCAAATGTAAAGGGTGAAATTTACATCCACTTTATTCGAAAATGTTCTAAATACTCTTTCCGGTTATTGTCTGTATCCAGGCTGGGTCCCGGACGACGGAGGAGGGACTGGGAATGTACTGGGAAACCACAGCGAAGCAGGCCAGCCAAGTTCAACAGGGAGTTCAAGGCTAAATCATTGCATATTTCCCTTCTAGTGGTGATGAGGCTAGCCAAATGCACACTCTTCCCTCTACGCAGGATCTCAGCCGAAATTAAATAGTGATTGGAAGCGCCTCCTCCATTGGTGGGTATGAATTTCACAAAAAGATAATTTGACTGCTTTTCTATCCCACAAATGCATACGGTAGAATTTCCTCTGCCTGCCCAAATTCATTGTCAAACTTATTAGCAGGCTGTGGCTCTGAGCCGCTGTTTGTTTAAGGCCGCTGCACTCGAAGGCCTTTGCAGAGCACACGAGGAAACCTTGGCCGGCTCTTCTAAATATGTTTTTGCTGAAGTGTCCAGATATATTTTCTCTACGGTCAGAGCTCTGAAGCAGCCTTGGCTCACACTGGCTCTGTACATGTGTTAATGCTGAAGAGGTTCAGTTATTTTAGCGGCACATTTGATAGTACGTTGACATATTGGATATTTTGGCCAGAGCCCACGCCACCGTAGGCCAATGTGCATTGTTCTGGTTTTAGTGTCCTCTGGGGTTCGCAGAGTGTTTAACATGCTGTCTAGTCGGTACTGCATCATCTTTAAATTTAACAGCCATTGTCTGCTCAGATTCAGTATTGACACTATACTGGTTTGAGAAGTGAGTGTTGCCTTGCTTAAATAATTTATTTTATGGGCGTCAAGTTGTTATTTACATTAAGAAAAATAACATTGGTGATTTAGTAGAGAATTCAGACAGTTGAAAAATGAGAACCAATGTTTTGGAGGTTATTTGCCCTCATCATTGAAACACATCTGGCCGGCCTAAGGGTTTGTGGGGTAAATGAGCCTTGACGATTATTTTCATAAAAAGCAATGAAGACCAGTAATTATAAAAATGCCAATACGAATTCATCTTTCCAAAATCTATAAAGCTATTAAGTCTGTAATTAAAAAGATGAGCGGCTAAGTCTGAGAAAATTGCATTTTCCTGCACAAGCGACTGTGAAGCCCCATCTCATGTTTGTTTTGCAAATTCTTCAACAAAAACATTAACTTTGAAATATTAATCCGATCTATGGTATTGATAAGAATCTCCCATTAAAAGGCAGAGGCATGCACTTCATACACATACGCTTCATTAGCTACACCTCGGCTGAAGATCCAAAGGGTCATTAAGCCTCCATCTTGACAATTACACATACACACACACACACACGCACACACACTAAGGCAGATAAAGTGGCCACTGTACTTCCAACCTGCTAAAATGTGTAAAAGAAGTCCTTTCACATTAGAAATGATGCCCATAATGACCACAATGTAATTAGCACTGAATTACATTTTAAAGACCCAATCATGGTGAATAAATTACAGGTTTATTCATATATAAACTTACAGAGATACACATTTTGTATCAAATAACCTATAAATATAAGTACAAATAGCAATGCCTATCATAACTACAGCTATCAGGCTTTGTTGAGATACTGTAATGTGTTTTCTGTCAATAAGTGATAAACTGGTCGACCTCAAGCTACTCTGTGTTATTGTCTCAGTGATTACTTACAAGAATGCCATGTTTGCAGTTTAATAAACAGTACATCATAATGAATTGGCTTAACTGGAGGTACAAGAATTCTTACAAGGCCAGATTTGAATTATACATGTTTACTTCTCATTTTTCCAGGACTCTGAAGCATTCCAATGTTCACCACTCATCTCAGAGCGCTATACAAAGTCTTGTTTGCACCGAGTGTCTGTTTGTGTGCGTGTACGTACGTCTCACTCTCAACCTAATGTTTTGATCTGGTGTGTGTGTGTTCACAGTGGACATTAGGCCATCTCTCAAACCAGTAATGGGCTTTGATTCCCCAGGGTTGCAGTGAGATGGCCACTTCTTACATTAGCCAGTCAGGTATGACAGCGCCACGGCTTGCTTTCCCCATGGCTAGCCTGGATAAATAATATATGAAAGTGGTATTTCAGTCCTCCAAATCATCCGCAGGGTCAAGACTCCCTTCTCGCAGTGAACTTTGTAAGATGCGCCGAAGCGCAGCGAGATGCTAAAGGTTAGCGTCTCGGACAAGACAATTGTGCATTCGGCCTGCAAGCACAAGTAGTTCATAAACATCCACCACAATATCCACCCCCTAGTTGTTGGTGACAAGCTTCTTTTCCTGCTCCCAGTCTCTTCCCTCTACCTACAGTATGTAGTGGAATGGGGAGACATGCGAGGAGGAAAAGTTTGCATTCTCACAGAGCATACATCTTCTGCTAAGCTGGCATTTTCTATTGATTTTTTTTCTGAAGCCTGTGATTTTGAAAGCTTGTAACAGAAGATGAGGTAAATATCATTTTATTTGCTGAAATGGTTTCACATTGGATTGGATTGAGGTGAAAGTGGTGGAGACAAGCAAATCTAGATGCGAAAGCAGCAATTTCACATAATTGTCTTCATAACCTGGTGCCAGAATATATACCATTGTTCCAAAATTGTCAAGCAAAAGACCTAGAAATGGACTGGAGTAAGTGAAGGCACTTATTCCACCAAGTCTTTGACATGTTTTAGTCCGCTGACAATTTTTCACGGTGATGCAGTTGCATTTATCCTTGTGTGAAGAGCTCTCTTACTTCAGCTTAAAGTATCAGTTACTCCAATGCAAATTACATCCTCGACACTCACAGAGACTATGCCACTCCTGGGCTGCAGTGGACACTGAAGGCACAATGTCAATACAACTTTAGACGTCAGATTAGCATCGGATCAGTTTATATCTGGAAGGAATAATACATAACTCCCACAGCCTCAGCGCTCCACTGTATTTACATTTATTCTTAATAAAACAAATCATCTATTGATTCTCGTTTTTTTTTACCTCAGCAAAACTGACTTCAAAGCAGCGATGTTTCACAAATCTCCCTCTGAGCAAGATGCAGAGCTGAGTTAATAACAGCTGTTCATAACGCCATCCCAGACAGCCATTCAGGTTCATTTTTCTATTTACCCTGGAAGGTGAAGTTAACCTTCTTCAGCTCATTGTAGCCAGAGGAGAATGGCAGAGATTAGTGTGTTGGTCATAGTGATGTGACTGTGCATAAAGTACATGCCAAGACCCAACTACATGGACAAACACCGCTAATCTCTACAAAGCAGCCTCCAATGGACCGTGGGTTCGCTATTTATTTGTCTTAGTGGATTGGAGAGAGACATCATTTTCCATGCTGTTTATTGTTTGAACATGTATATTGCAGTGTATACGCCAATTACTTCACTAAATACCTTTTGACAAATAAAACAAGTGGATAACCTATGATTTCATTCTGCCTGTTGTCGTATTGCCCAACAGCAGCACCCATCTGTGCCAGAGTTTTCCTTTTCTGTTTGTCTTCATCCATCCATCCATCCATTAATCAACTGGGCTACTTAAGCCAGAAACTCATCAGAACAAAGCAATCAACCTTGTGCGTCAGTCCTCTTTTCATTGAAGGCACATACAAAACACAGTGAGTGAACGCGTGTGTACGTGTGTGTGTGTGTGTGTGTGTGTGTGTGTGTGTGTGTGTGAGTGTGCTATTAGCCGAGGTCAGCTAATTATTTGGCCAGGCTAATGAAGGTCAGTGTGCTTGTCTGTCTCCATGCTGATGGCCTGTACCTGATTGAGATAAGTACTCCTCTTCAACCTTCCTGTCATCTGTCATCTTGATTAAGAGACCGTATTAAGTGCATACCTTTCCTTAACCTATCGTATACCCACATACTGTATATATACAGTGTATATATATATACATATATATATTACTGTATTTTCTTTTGAATTCAATACCAAACGTTCTCCAGTGTATAAACTGTTGAAACTTCACAATGTTAGACTGCACATAACAGGAAATACATATACCACGCACATATTCACATTAGCTATGAAATGCTGTAGAAATTCTCCTTTCATGCAGACTTTGAACACTGAATGGAATTTACCATTACATTTCCAGTTCTGTACACAGTTAGGCATGCTTTCTTGTCACTCATGAAAAGACGTACATTGTCATCAACTTTCAATAGAGAGATCTAAAACGCACGGTCTGCAATTATACAATGGAAAAGAACTCTGATGCTCATACATATACAGGCCTGTCACAATAGAAAATGTGTGCGCAGAATGGTGCTATTATCATGATTGATGGGCCAAACCAAATTAGGTAGATATGATAATAACAGTTAAATTACATATCCACTTACCTGGATGCTCAATGAACTGAAAGTGACATTGTCTATTATTCTTGTAGCGTGTGTGATTAGCACTCTGTATGAATATGTCGAGGCTGCCTTAGCTGTCGCTCACTCCAAATGGCATGCAGGACTCTGCTATTGTGAGTGTGAGGACTGGGTTATTGGAACAGAAACAGAGGAGAACTTGACTCTGTCAGTGCCAGCCATTTAGACAAGGACAACTGTAATTGAAAAGATAAATATAGGAAAAAAAAACACGTATTATTCAATGATTGCTCACTCATAACAAAATTGGGAAGTTATATATATTTTTTAGCTACTTCCTCATTAAGTACAAAATGATGTGAATTACTGTGTTTTGAGATGAGACGCACATTTAGTCATACTTGTGTGAGAACATGTCAATGAACAACAGGTGGATCCGTGCAGAGATCCAAACATGTCTTTGACTCAGCTTTGATCACACATCAGCTAAAAGTGTAACTGAGAAGGCTTCTGATGTGAAATTCAGTGAAGTATGTTGCATTCATATTCTGTGATGGAAAGCTGCTGCATCAGGCTCTTTTTAGCGTCACATTTATAGTTGGATTGTATGTTGCCTAGTGGAAGCCTTGTAACTCCTTGCATTTTCTGCACCGAACATGTCCATGCCTGGTATTACTGTACAATACACTATTTCTTCCTTGTTTTCCTTTTATTGTTATTCTATTTAAGAGTGGTTTTCCTAATAGAAAAAATGGTAGCCATATAGAATTTCGAATTTAGAGGGTCAGTTTCAAAATTCTCTGGTTTTCTAATAAGAAATTGCTCCAACAATGTCTCCTCCATCAGTGCTAGTCCCTCTCTGGCTACCTCTGCAAGCCCCAGTTCCTAGGCCCCAGCATCTCTAACAAGCAGCGGATACAGCGCTGGATTACTGTAGGCGTTAAATCAATAGCTGCTGGTCTCCCAGGCACAGCTATAGATTATGAATCAGTGTTGGTGAGCAGAGCGCCATGGTGGCGAAAGTGAGTAGGGAGACAGAGGGAGAAGTGAGAGAGTGGGACAGGATAAGGGGAAATTACTGATTGGTTGAGTCAAAATGACGCACAAAGTTTCAAATGATCTTATTGGCTTTGAATAACAATTGTAAATTGGGGACGGTATGACAATTCCACTATTGAATCTAGAATAAAATGTATTTACATATTTACCATTCAAATAAATAATGAAATTGTATGTATTGATCTGTCAGGGTGTCCGTGTAGACACAACCACATGAATACAATTGAGGCATAATGTATGACAAATCAGAAATTTGACTTTGAATGATCGTGTAATTGAAAGTAAACTCAACATTTTAAGTAAAACTAATTGATTTAGCCACTGACACGTGTAGCTTCATAACGTTTGTATAATGAAGAGGCTTTTATGTGCATGTAGCATTTTCTACATATTAAGGAAAATAGCAGGAATAATTTGTCATTTCACACAGAAATATGGGAGAAGGGATGTTTTCAGAAGGGCCCTGCCAATATCTATATAGCTGATCTATGGCAACAAAGCCCATTAACCTGTGGTGAACCTTTAGTAATCTCTGCAGTGAGCTCCACTGTTTCCAGCCCTCGGTTTAATTCAAGGCCCTCTGAGTCCTGTTTACAGATGCTATCTAAGTGGCTTGATTCAACTGCCAATGAATATTGGCATGTGTCTACACCCCATAGACCCTGCTATTAGGGGTGGAGACCACAGGGTTAGCCAAACACAAACTGAACATGACATCTCCCTCGCCTCTGCAAGTCCGACACACACGTCGGGAGGTACGCACACACACACACACACACACCTGCAGGTCCAAAGTCATGCATGTAAAAAAAGTGAATAGAACACACAGTATTTCATGCATCGCAAATATACAAGCACATATTTAGAGCTCAAAAAACTAAATCATATAAAACGCATGTACCCACACACAAACACATGCAAACAAACACCACACACACACACACACACAAACACACACTCTACAACCTTGCTATAGGGCGGGTTGCTAGACCCATACTGCCCCCTGGCTCGCCTCGCCTCTCTCTGTTTGTCGAGAAGCACAGACGCCTGAGGAATAACTTGTCTCCCACCACAGATTCAGGGTCAGATTACCCTGGACCAGCTCCCTAACCTTAACCATTAGGAGGATAAGAAAATATCTGTTCTAGGATCAGTGGCTGGGGGGCTGGAGATGATATTAAGGAGCTGTCAGAGGTGACTGAGTTCAGGGTCAGGCCCTGGGGAACCATGAGGTGGGGATAGGGTCGACCCAGGCTACCGTACAGCACGACTTGAGACAGAGTGAGGAAGAGAGCTCTGCGTATGCCATTTAAGCATCAACATCATATCTCAAAAACTAACCCCGCTAATGCTTTTATCTTGGCCTCAGAGGAAAGGAACACAGTGGATTTAACCATGCTGACTTTAGGAGCCAAGTGGTAATGACTAGTTAGTTAAGGTATTAAAGTCATTACAACATTACTAATTACCCATAATTTAAAGACGGTAATTACACCACAAGATGTTTAAATAGGTTAGGTAAAATATTACGTTGTAATGCAAAGCAATTATAAAGCACCAAGTGGTTGATAAGTGTTCTCTCTATGGATAATTGTAGAGCAGACACGGTGTTAACTGTTAGTTGCAGAGTCTAGTAGCCACGAGCCGCCAGCTGCGTTTGAATGACGCTTGTGTGTGGCTGTTGCTCTCGTATGGAGCTGTCAAGGTCAGCGGGGACACACACGCACACACACACACACACACACACACTTCCTCCCAGATATCTAGAAACACATGAACACACACACCTGCATTTACACACATACACAAGGTACCAGAATGATTAATCTGTCAATCAATGCTCCCATTTCCTGCGGTGAGCCCTCCTCTTTTCCCTGTAAGGTTCTTGTGAACAGCAATGAGAGCTTAAACGAGAGAAGACTGGTGTGTGTGCGTGCGTGTGTGTGTGTGCGCGCGCATGTGTGTGTCTGTATGTGTTTGTGCATGTGCGTCACATTTTCATCATGCATGTGTTTGATTTGTGCAATTAGAGCCTATTCGCAACATGTTGCACACCATACAACTGCGGCACAGCTGAAATGCAGAACATTACATCACGGTATCCAATCTCCTTAATCTATATCTCCCCAACACACCATGGTGAGTTTTCAGGGCATGTCCGTTTCACTGCATGCCGGTGCGGTGACGGCAGCTGGGAGAGAGCTGGCTATCGGAAGATGACCCGACTAGCGAAGCCATTAGGTTGTATTGGAGTCACAGAAGATTCACAAAGCACGGTACTGGATGTTGTGGCAGACATACGCAGGCTGCACTTGTGGCTGGACTGGATGTCATGCTGTGTTTGAATGGGCTTGTTGAAGTCAAAACTCCCATAGCAGTGACGGTAGATGAGAGCGAACACGTAAGCAGCTGTGTCGTCATAAAAAGGTATTTTGAGTCCAATGTATACTTCACAATTCTGTGGTCAAAAAGCGACAAAGTTACATTAACTTGGAAATGAACATTTTATCATATTTGTAATATCTGAAATAATAATCTTAATCACAAACATCTTTGATTTCAGCTCATAGCTTTAATGCAAATTGGCTGATGAGATGAGCAAAATTCATTCAGCCATTTTGTGTACAGTATGTAAAATATCCAATTATTAATTTCCATAAAAATGATTTTATTTATTTCTCTTTAAGAAGATGCTTAGTTTGATAATGAACTATCACGGTTGACATTTTTCCAATTTATATTTGGTCATTAACTGAGTGTAATAATATGCAAAGTAAATATCATTATATTTGTAGGATTTAGATTTAATGATGACTGCACAAGCAATTACATGTAATTAACTGGTGCATTGAGAATGTACTTTTCAATTTCATTAATTGTTTCATGCAAATGTATATTTGGACTTACTAACAAACACTGCACGGGATACGATGGTCATTTCACAGTATTATTAATTAAAGTCTCTTCTGTTATTGATATTATTAGTGTGGCATTAATGTTACAGCACATTCATTTAGAGTTTCAATTTACATCTGTCTCCAGCAATGTTAATTTCCTGTTACTATTATTACAATTACTCCAACTGTGTGGAAAGTGAGAGACTTCTGATATGAATCACAGCGATATAGCCTAATGTTTCATGTGTAATCCGTCCTATTTCATGTGGCTGTCTTTCTAAAGGTGCTGTAAGAACATGGTGTTCAGTGATCGCCCGCATCACTACCATCTCGAACTAATCACCTCTTCTCTCTCTTCCTCATGCTCCCCCGTTTACTCCTCCACTTTCGCTCGTTCTCCACACCACTTTATCCTCTCGACCGCCCACTGCCTCGCCGGCGCTAATTGCACACGACCAGTCCGGTTGAGGTCGGAAAAAAGTTGGAAAATCAGGAAAAAAAAGCTATTAGTGCTTTATTAGGGGAGCTAAAAGAGTTAGCCGTATTCCACTGGATCCAATACGCGTCAGTCACATTGAGAAAATTGGATTCCTGAATAAGGAAATCCCATGAGGGAGGGGATAGGCTGTCCATCTGGATCAGCAGAAGACACTTCTTCTTCATCCTCTTCCATTCCTCTTCTCTTTCGTCTGCCTTTCTCTCCACTGAGGCGCTGTGCGTGGCGAGGTTCTGTCCTCACTTTAGTGAACCAATAGGGCCATAATAAGTATTGACTAAGCTATTAGCCAACATTACCCAGGCACTGGAAGAGACTGTGTTTAGAATCAGCACCTCAGGAGTCTATCACACCGTGTCTCACGCACACATACAGTTTTAAGAAGCTGATTGGGAGTGCTGTCGGGTTAGTTAGTCAGTTAGTTAGGCGACTAAACTACTATTCTCTTATCCGTTTCCCTCTGTGGGCCTCTGCCCATCTTCTGCCTCGCCATCTAGCCTTGGAACTTAACTCCAATCAAGTGAGGACACAATCCAGAATACATAGTGTTCCAATGAGATGGGTGTGAGTAGAGCGCACACACACACACACACACACACACACACACAGTCACACACACACACACACACACATAAAAACGTGAGGAATCAGATAAAAGAGACTTGATTACAAAGGACAAGGTCATAGTGAGGGGTGACACAGGTTGCAGCCAAGCTATCAGAGTAAAGCATCACGCAAACACCTACAAGTATGTACACACACACACACACACACACACACACACACACACACACACACACACACACACACTCACGGTTCAAACTAGACGTAGAAAGGAGAGGTGTTCAAGGAGCTTATAAATTAAGAAGGAAAGATTTGCATCCAGTCACAGTGCTTCTAAGTGTGTGTCTGTGAGCTGGAAGGAACCTATTATTGCGCGACTTTAATCACTTGACTGTGTTACACTTCACTTCAGTCGCAAAACAGAAAAATAGAGCGGTTGAGAGACAGACAAGCATTAGATTTAGCTGCCACCTAAACTCAACACCACCATGTTTTGAATATATTTTCGAAGAAGTCGCCTGATTGAGTGATTTCCAATACACTGTCGGGACAAATTACCTCCACTTAATAAGATCCTTGGTGGAAGCAGAGGACGGCCTCTCGGAGAGGGGGAGAGGAAACGACAAGTATTAATTTGGGATTTTTCACAAACTGACACTCTAGTCTCCATCCTCAGGCCCCGGGGCTGTGTCACTTCTCACCCATACTCACACAAACACACACGCCCCTCAGTCTCTCTCCGTCACTCCCCATCCCTCCATTCCTCCCTCCTCCCGATCATGGAAGAAATTCAGTGGCGTAGCAATTACCTAAGTCTTTTATCAGTCATTTCAAAAGAGGAAAATTAGAGCAATTGTGTCAGGATGGTCATATGGGCAGAAATTGCACACACTTATTGGGTGCACTTACGCCTGTGACTCCACTGCCTGCACTGATGGAGCCCATTGTTAAGGGACGGTGCCTTCGAGGCCACTGATTGGGCCTTCCCCCCCACCCTTGTCAACCCTCTCACCCCTCAAAAGCCCCCACCCTAATACCCCAACAAGCTTTTGTCTTGATTCTGCAGCCCCCCTCCTTAATTGAATATAAATTACAGCAGTGCTTTGGTTTACGCCGACTATCATCCAAGTTAAAACCAAACCACTGTCTTCTTTGACAGATAATTCATTTGACCCAGCTCCACTTGTCCTCCCTCACACCCCCCCTCACACCCCCCTTCCCCCTCTCCCCCTCCTCATCATCATCATCATCCAGTGCAGTTCCTCTTCATCCCCTGCAGTTTAGGACCGTGATGACTTTAGTTGTATAAATATATAATTTGCTTCACAGTATATCATAGATGAGCGATGTGCAATACAACATTGCGTTTTTTATTCGTAATAGTTTCTTTCTTACAATAACAGCTTTTGTGGCTGTAGTGAAATGCCATAATCAAACTACAGAGAGAATTTGCAGTCATGTTTCAAAGTACTACTTAAGGACAAATAAATATTTTTGATGGTTTCCAGATTCAGATAATGACAACATGTTCGTAAAAGAGTTCACACTATGAGCAAGTCAGATGATGTGACCCTTTTCTGATGATCCATTTACTAAGCCATTGTTAGATTCCCTTCGCAAAATGTCACCTGAATCCAGATCTGCGAGCCAAAATGTACAGTATATGCTGGTGAAATCCCACCTAACTGAACACAGGATCCACTGATTCAAAGAGTAAATGTGAAACCCTTCTACCCCTACACGACCCCAGAAGATGATAGGCCACTTAGCTAACGAGTGAAGCCTCCATCTAACAGTAACACTGTCTGCTCGCAGGGATCTTTCCCTAAATGCTAACTAGATTCAGGCAGTGAATCCTAGCAGTAAATGCTAAGTCTATGGCTTAATCGTCGACTCTAGCCCCTTCGCACCACAGGGAGCTGCCAGGCCTCTCTATTCCCACTCCACTGGCCACACATCTCCACTCAATCTGTCTTAGCATATTGATTTCCCAGCTGTCTCGTTGGTTCCTAACATAATTATGGCTGGCTGTGCTAGGGGCACAGGCGCAGGGCTAATACATTTACACCAGGCCCCATCAGCACGGGCTTATATTCATGTCATTGGGAGAGGCAGGAGATTGGATGCCCCTAAGAGGCAGATCTACTAAGAGAATTTGGGGGGCTTTGCTCTAATGAAAAAGGGAATTAGCTGGCTCGACCTCCGTCACATTGCAAGATCAATAGCAGTGTCCATGAAAATATTCAGTGGAAAATAAAATGAAGAGAAGTAAAACGATGTTAATAAAGATGTGTGATTAGATGCTGTTTATTTATGCTATTATTTAACTTTTCCCCTTTATATCCCCTCATGTGGACCTTTGACCAAAGCCTGCTGCTGTGCATGAAGCTCAAGTTGGACATTTTTAAATATACTTACAGAAATAGTAATCTGTGGGGCTCTTTGATCCAGAAATGAAGTGTCTGTTTTCCTCACTTACTAAAGCATTTGTCAGAAATACTGTATGACTGTTTATCATTTTCTCCCAACACTGCTCTATCAGTTTACAGAGCAAATCTCCTATAACCTCCTAGTTTTTTCTTTTAATTATTATTTTCTCTTCCACAGACAGGATAAGGCAGGAGAAAGAAAAAAACAAAAACCTTAAGGCAGGGGAGAGAAAAGAAGGTCACGGTCTATCTATTTCGATGTGCCTAATTGTTGTCAGAAGCTGACCTAAAACGCAGAGACAGTATTTTTCAAAGTCAAGGATGAGGTAGAGGAGGGGTGGGCAATTCATCACGCTATCTCCCTTCCTCCTCCGCCCACCATCCGGGACCAGCGAAGGTCTGCTAGTTATTTAATTCCATGGATCAGGCCTTTAATGGCAAAGTCCAGCCCCATAAATTAGACATGCACGCGATTAGGATGACTGGCTTAAGAAGCGGTCCTAGGTATGATACTGACATGATCATTAGAGGAAAACTGGGATGGGAAAAGTTGGGAGTCTGTCAACCCCTTACAGGTTGTTGTTATAAATAAAGATAGATGAAAATACTGATCATGCTGTCCTTGAGAACGCATTTTATTTCACAATGTTAAAACAGATTGCCGTTGGCTAAAGTGCACTCATGAACCTGAACACTTGAACAATCAGTGGCACTGTGGCTTGAACAAAAGGAGTCCAATTACTGTTCAGAATTATACAAATGAATATTTAGAAATAATAATAAGGTGTCTTTATGTCATTTATGGCATGCAAGCTGTTATTGCAATCAAAGGTACGTCAACTATACTTTAGATACTACTGTACACTGCACTGCATGAGAACAAAGCTGCGGTGATGACTACACAAGGCAAGCGTGTCGCACAATAAAAGGCCCTCCACAAAGTGCATGTGGGGACTGTGATCAGCATGGCGCTGGGCTGCCTTATAAACGGACTGTTATTATGTTTCTCCAAGGACATAGAACACATGTCGTACATTTAAATGGCTGTAACTGCCCTGACTTGGGCAAAATGACTCTATTGTATTCATAGTTTATTACCTTCACACCATAGTGACAACTAGTCTTTTTAAAGTTCTTCTACAAACTGTACATGACTGCATGAACAATGCAGTCAGCTCAGCGGCGATTTCTTCGCTTTTCACTCCTAATTGTGTTATATTTTTAAAGGCGACAGTAAGGTTTTTTTCCTTTGCTAAATTTCACACACACACACACACACATATATATATTCATCAATCTTTTCTTTTTTTTGTCTCGGTGGCATTTTGGACAGTCCCGAGCATTTGCTGACAGTTATTTTGGCTCCTGGCAGCGCAGACATTGACTGTCAACGGGACGTCTCCTTTCTTTTATTCATTTCTTCTTTCCTGAGAGATGCTGCTGAATGCAAGTCAGCCTTTTCTCCCTGGAGGGTGGGGAGGTGGTTGGGGAGGACAGTGGTGGAGGAGGACGAGGGGGGGATGGTGGAAAAGGGCTGCCGGGAGGGGAGGGGAGGGGAGAGGGGGGGGGGGGGGGGGGTTGGGTTGATAAGACATGTCGGGAAGGTGTGGTGGACCGTCTCATTCTCTCTCTCTCTGCTGTGTGTTTAGCTGTAAAGTGTGTTTGTGTTGGTGTGTGTTTGTGTGTCGAGGGTTATTCAGGAGGATATTCAGGAGGTTATTCAGTTTCCTGACCATCAGATCAGACTCCATTCTGACATTCCTGCACTTCCTCAGCCTGAAAACACAACCGCAGGCTCAATGAATGTGGGTGTGTACTTGTGTGTGTGTGTGTGTGACTTACTATATATCTGTGCATAAAACATTTACTCTATATCTGTGCACACAACAAAACGTGTCAGAGCTTGAAACTAAATCATAAGTGCTTTTGTAGCAGCCTGTGTGTGTCCGTGTGCCTGACCCCTGTAAGTGTGTATTCTAGTCTGTGTGGGCATAATTGGGATGTTGCATGTCAGGGGAACACCAGCAGTACTTTTTTTTCTGAGCGAGCCAGCCAGTCAGAGACCATAATGGGTGTTTTTGCTTGATGAAAGCCTCAAAGCAGAGGTCCAGTGTCTGTTTTGATAAAGGGAATGTGCATGCCAGTGAGTGAACCCTGCATTGATGCTTGGATAAAACACATGATCAATAAAATAAACAGCACATCACCTCT
Organism: Anarhichas minor; assembly: GCF_050575085.1. Classification (NCBI taxonomy): domain Eukaryota; kingdom Metazoa; phylum Chordata; class Actinopteri; order Perciformes; family Anarhichadidae; genus Anarhichas; species Anarhichas minor. Next base: position 10,610,140 of record NW_027466520.1, read on the forward strand.
ATTAGTGACACAACACCGGGATCAAGGTATGTGGAAATGGAAGCAGAGGGGCTGGTAGCGCTGCAGAGGTTTCAGATTGTGTTGGTCGAATTAGATACCGGGGTGTGTTTGGAAACTGTGTGATTACTGAACACAAAGTAATAGGGAGCCAGGGAGCGCTGGAGAATAAAGCAGCAAATAACAAGCGTGCCATGTTGCGGCTGCTAGTAATAATGACTGAAAACACACTTGTATTTATGATTTAGCTTTACAATTAGGAAGAAGATTCAATTTTTAAAAAAAAACAGGAAATAACATACCATGCTGACAAGTAACATAAATGGTGTGATTTGACAAAGTAAAAAAACAGAAATAGAAAAATGGACTAAAGCCCTATCAACTTGCTTAATGCAGATACTAAAAGCCCTGAGAGTGGAGTTCCTCACTCAGCCAAATTGATTTCTGTTTGCTCTCTTTCTGTTTACAAGGTGTTCAGATTAATTTGCAACAGGGCCCAACACATCCGCGGCTAAAGCTCCTTCTCCCCTAAATCAACGCAGCTTTTTCCGAAAGCAGCGGAGATGAAATAATGACAACGATTAGATTACTATTCTTAAGGATCCATTAGTCAAAAATGACACCCAGGAAATCACACAGTGCATTCTACCCTAATGCAATAAGGTGCCAATTATAACACTCATGTGGAATAAGTGGGCTCCTCTCCCTCTGTTGGCTGAGGAGGACACAAATCATCATTATCATGTATTTCTTAATGCTATCTGCACTGAGAGGCATTAAGAACAGACTAATAAGTTTAGCCCCTCACAAACAGGGTGCAGCTGCAAGGCTCCATTTTCTCACTCCTTTCCCGTCCTCTTGATCAGCTTCCTGGACCTGTCTGCCTGTCAGCTGTGTCAGTGTTGTGCTGTTATGTCTGTCCGTCCTTCCTCTTCTGCTAGTCTCCTGTCTCTCAAGGCCCAAATTGTTGTCACATAACAAACCCAGATATGAAGCGAGTCCCTCTTTGGACGCTGGCCTTCAAGTGTTCACCTGTAAGTGACTTCACTTCAGAGCAAGCACCGGGAAATATAAACACTTTTTCAACTTGCAACTGCATCTGGCTTTTAGAGCTGTGCAAAAATGTTTAGTTTTTAATGTTCAGCTGCTTGTAACTATTATCTATAACCTCTCTAAAAACCTTGTATGCACAAACAAAACAAGTAAACAGAGCTGACCCAGGCGACAAACATTCACCAAGCGTTTGGCTGCTTTAAGCCATCGCTGATTTCAAGCCATCAGCTGCAAGCTCGCGAAAAGGCTGCCAAGCTAATAACATTGTCCGACTTTGCCACCAGTGGCCTGCTAGTGGGCTGTTAGTCGCCTGCCAGCTCGGAAGGGCATTAACTGCTAAAAGGGATCCTGTTGGGCTCCAGCAACTTTTCCAAACTTGCTCTCATTGGATGAAAAGACAAAAAGAAGGAGAGAAAGTTTGATGGCAGCAAGGCAAAGCCATGGGGAATCTCAGACGATGATGAAAGCAAACTCTCGAAGAGCCACAAAACACCACACACCCGCTCCATTACATCAAGGGGCAAGCAAAGAGAATTATAATAACACTGCCTTTTCTTTTTTAATTAATGAAGACTGTTATTTGGTTGGAGGCAGGGCAAGCTGTAAGGGATCTTGGATGATTGGCAAACATCAAACAGAAATGGTGTGCGAGTGTGTGTATATGTGTTCACGAGAGTCTCTAAACCTGCGCGTACACATGTACGCAGGGTGTGATTGTGTGAACGCGATTGTGTGAGGCATGCATGCGTGTGCTTGTGCTGCCTGCAAGGCCGGCTTGTTGCCTTTAGTAAGTATGCCCATCAGTGGCAAAGGAACTTTGGCGTTTGTCTTTTTATGCGAGTGAAGCTTCGGCGTTTCTGCATTAACGATTGAAGAGGGCGAAATGAGAAGAGGGAAACATTATTCATACAACACATTATACAAGTTATGGAAACTTTGAGAACTTCCCCCGTTTCCACTGAAGGTGGTTTTAATAAGGTTCCATGGGAGTTGATGCTTCAGGGTGTTGACTGACGGTGTGTGTGTGTGTGTATGTGTGTGTGTGTGTGTGTGTGTGTGTATCGGGAACATGTGTGTACATCCCGTGTCTGAATGACTGTGTTCAGTGGTGGGGCGGCACGTGGTATGTATTACACATCAAAGAAAGGTCAGGCTCAAACACAGAGTCGGGCTAAAGGTTAGGGCACGGCTCTATATAGAACAGAGAGAAGGATGGGGCTTATCAAAGCTATCACTTGGAGAGAGACTGCTAGAGGTCACCAAACCCTTGACATGACGTACAGATCTAATGTCTTAGCCAAGGATCAATACAACTACACACAGACAAACTAGATGGGCTTAACATCAGTGTAGCCCCACAAGCCACTGAAACCAAGCACTCACTCCCTCAACTCCACGCGGAAGACGAACAAAAAAAAAAAATAATAAAAAAAAAAAAGAAGAAAAGGATGTGAAATGAAATGAAAAAAGACAAATAATCAATTAAACAAGAGCAGAGGAATGAATAAAAGAAAGGTTTCTTTGGATGCAAACGAGTGCTGGGAAAAGTGTTTCTTCACAATTTTGAAAATTTGATGGTGATTTTTTTGGGGGCGTGCATGCTAAATGTGTTCAGAGCATCAGATGGAATAATGCAGTGAATAATGCAGATCAGAGGTTTTGAGAGATCATTGCAGGGGATTAATATGCATACATTTTGAGCTCGATAGATGGACAGACAGACAGACACAGAGTATGTTGACATATATCTTGACGATTGATGGATTGATTGATTGATTGATCAAACCTTTATTTACCCACTCTTTCTCAGGCGCTCAATGGCTAATCAGTTGACTTTCACTGTGCTAGTCTCGGGGCTTTACAAAAGTGAATTACCTCCACTGACAGTTAAAATGGCTACAGCCTGAAAAAAAGGAGAAAAAAAGAAAAAAAAAGAGGGGAAGCATCATCCTTCTTCCTTGTGACTTCCATTCTCCTCTGCGTTCCTGAAAGTGACAGGACGCAGTGTGTTTTTGCTTACTCATCAATATTTCAGAGCACTACACATAGAATGCTCCAGTGACTTTGAATATAGCGCCCGTGCGTACACCTCTTCTCTCTTCCTTAGTGATATGACATCAAGTAATGCACAGTGAAAGTTGAAAAAACCCTGTGCATCAAGGCCCCCCCCCCCCCCCCCCCCCAATGCTAACCTAATGAAATCTGTGAGGGAATTGCTGGAAGACATTGAATCCTTTATAAACTCAAGAGCAAGGAAACGTTGAGGATACGTCGGATGTGTGAGGAGGGCTGGTGTTGGATGGTAGTAGCTCGAGAGAGGCTAAAGGCTAAGCATTTGTCATTGAGGATCGCTATTGCATACATACACTCTATACACACAAGGAGGTGTTCATATATGCAGAGCCACAGAGAGTCACCGGTGCATATTGATAGTGAAATCAACATTATTTAGATTGTCCAGAATATCCATCTTTGAAATTGCTCCCACAGAAGGACACTTTTAATCAAAAACAACATCTTAAGAGAGTTAAGTGGGAGGATTCACTTAGACTGTCACCGTTTGCACGAGTATTGAAATTCATGGAAGAAAAAATATGTAAGGGCTGCATTTATGAAAATTGTTTTGTGCCTGCGCATGTTTTTCAAGCGCACATGAATGCAAAAGCCTGTCTGTGTTTGTGACCATATGTGTGTGTGTGTGTGTGTGTGTGTGTGTCCGCAAGTGTGTGCATGTGTGCTCTTGTGTGTGTCATTTGAAGCATGGAGTCCATTTATCAAGGACAAAAGGGCCCCCAAAGTGTCAGAGACTAATGGACGTGGCCCCCTCCACTCTCTCCCCCCGTTGTGATCATCCTCAGAAATTAATTAGAAATAACGAATAGACGGTCTTTTTTCACTCCACTTTCATTTATTACAATGGTAATTGCTCTTCCCTCATTGTAGGTTAAGTCTTTAAACACTGTCTTACATCAAGACATGCTCATCCTTGCCATTTATAATTCATGATATACTTTGCACCAAGCAAAGCTGTTAAATATTTAGTGAATCATTGCCTTAAACTTAATCACCCTCTGATAAATGCACATGTTTTTTCCCCCTCGATCTGCCCCTCTCGCTTTCTGCTCCCCAATCAAGAGAATACACACTCCAACTAGTTGTATAATCTATTTTTAATTTCTCGATCAGAAATTAACATAATACAACTTAGCATAATGTATTAATTACAGTACATTGTAAAGTGCGACATTATGTTTCTGTGAAACAAGCTATTATCATTGTACTTCATGAAGTATTAAATCTAATCCATATTTAAAGAATGCTAAAACATTCATTTGCTGCTAATGTCTTCTCTCATCAAATTCAATTTCCCCACAACTGCTAACTAGGGTTTGCACTTAATCCGGTTTTACACCCATTCTTTAACCTGACACAGTTTGTATATGCTAGTTGTTATGTTTTATAACATTGGTGTCAAAAACGTGGAAACACTCCGACAGTAGTTCTCATTTGTTTGTCACTGAGGGTATTTCATTGGACCAATCAAAACGTGGCCTCTTATGGACATAATGTGATGGCGACGGCTCCAGTAGGTCCATCGTCTAACCACAACTTCCTCACACTACAAAATTATCAACGTTTTACACAACATGAAGTTTTGTCCGGAGCTGAAAGTAAAATAGTTGATCGACTTAATCTGCATATTTTCAGTTGTTTAATCTTCAAACAAAAATATCATTCTTGAATATCGGATATGAATTGTAAGGATGTGGAGATTGTATTTGTCTATTAGTGAACTGAAGCTCTTTGGGTTTTTGACTGTTGGTCGGACAAAGACTTTGAACAAGTCACTTTTGAGGTTGACTTTTGGGCATTTTTTACAATTTTTTAGACCAAACAACTGAATAAGAAAAAAGTGGAATGAGTAGTTACGTGCATCCATAGTATTTTTACCCCTGGAATCTCCACATTGTAGGACTCCAAAGCCTGTATTTGTACTATTTCACCTTCCATTTTCTACACAATGTTAACGCATGTTTTTGGATCACCATCTGCACTGTTCTCTGGTTTTTAAATGAGTGCGGTGCTTTTTTTCCTTCATACTATTAAAGACTTTCTAAACCCAAGTTTATTATTGTTACTATTTTTAAAACTTGGTTCTAGAAAACCTAACCAATGGATTAATCAATGAATTGTAAAATATCCGGTATGTTGGAATGTTAGCCAGCTGTTGAGTGGAATGATGTTTTCTGGAATAGTTCACTGGCAGCATCAGCTTCAACTCTCCTGTCTCTGAGTGGGAAAATGCTGAAAATAAAACTCACTTTTGGATGTATGAGCAGCTTTGCTGCACCGCAGTAGCGCAGTTACATTCCTCACTTCCTATTTCCACTTCCTGATTTACATCCTGACTGCCTGTCATTGGTGGCAGAGATAATAGGCAGGTACTATAAACACTCTTTCACATTATCATAAAATCACAGATGTAAATACATACACACTCTTTCAACCCCACCTCCCTCCTCTCAAAAGACAAGAATGCATCTTTAGATTCTAAACACCTTCCTCTCTTCTTGTCTTTTTTGCTACTCTCTTTCTCCCTCTCTGAGGCACTCCATCTTCCTGATGTTTAATTCATCACGCTTTTCCATCATCCTTCCACCTCTCTCCGCAGCTCTGTCAGGTAACAAACAATGAGTTTTTGATGTGAATAATTGAATGCGTGTACTGCAAATGCCGGTGCTCGGCATTACCCATGCCGCACACTCGGCTGTCATTAAGACACCTGATTTCCCCCAAGATTCCTCTCCCCGCTTCGCAGATGAAAAGGTAACGCACGTGTCGAAATTCCTCCCCCTTTACATCTGGGGAGGAAGACCATATTTTTAGACAGGCTAAATGAGACAATGACAGCGGTAAGCAGTGAAGAGAGAGAGGAACGAAAGACAAGACGGAAAGAAAGCAAAAGGTGAGAGGAAAATTAAGGGGAGGGGTGGAGGGAGAGAGTGACTGTTCCCTCGTACATATTTTTCTTTTTCTCTCACTCTCACCCAATGTCGCGGCATCAAACGCTAACCCTGCTTTCAAAAGCCGGCGGAAGCATTGATTCAATATTTTCTCCCCCGTGTTGCTGTGATCCTGAAACTGCTCTCTGGCTACATCTAGACACACGGAGGGAAAATGACGGTGGCAACATCAAATGCAAACGTGTTGTGGATAATAACAGACACAGCCTCCTCTCGCTTTCTCTCCCGTTTTTTTTCCTCCCTTCTTACCAGCCCGCCCTCCCTTTCTCCTGAACCCCCGAGACACGATGCAACGCCATGAGCTCCATGCATGTGTTGTGGTGACACCAAATGTCAAACAATTAATGCCTCAGCTCCTCCTCACTTTTTTGGTAATGGTAGTGTATTCATCTCCAGGATCATATCTGTGAGCCTCATCCTTCTTTATGCGCTAGAAAAGAAGTGGGAGAAAGAAAGGGAGAGCAGTGGTGGCAATAGTATAGGAGCGGCAGTATTATGTGAATTACAGCAGCAGGGCCAATACAGACTCATCTATCCTATTCAGCCCTCTCCCCAGCCATTCTGCAGACAGACAATCAGTGTGCACACTGGGACTGGCGAATGAGGATCACCTCCACCGGCAGCAGGGTCCTCCGTTTCATTAAAAAGGATTTTAAAAAAAGGTGGCGTGATGGTGGGGGCAGCGAGAAGGGGAGGGAAGCGAAGGAGGGAGGAAGGGGGTTGACAGTGACGGAGATCTGGGCAGATATGAAGGCAAAGGGCAGTGGGTTTTTAAAAATATGAAGGACAAGGATGGAGAGCAGGATGGATTCATGGGGAAGAGAGGGAAAAGGGGAGAGCAATGAGGGAGATCTGGTCAGATATGAAGGCCGAGGTAATATGAATATAACGCTGTGCGGCTTTGTGATGTGGAAAGGAGAGAAAGACAGAAAATAAAGAGGGTGCGACGCACTGAAGGAGGGTATGGTATTAATAAGCCATTGTGGGGATAATTGAGGAATGGGGGAGGGGGGGAGCCTCTGAAAGCCTTTTTTTAAACCAACTCTCCCTTCAATCTTTGATTCACTTTCATCACCTCCAGTGTGGCCACGATGATTGTGTGAAATCTGCAGGAGGGCCTTCAATTATTGCATCTCGTCTGTGGTCTTCATCCACAAAGATACACACACACACACACACACACACACACACACAGGCAAGCGTGCACGGAGACACACTTGCTAGCTGGCATACACATTTGAAAAATACATACTCTGTCTGGAACAATGCAAATGTACACTCTCTCTACACACACACACACACGCACACACTATGAAGACCCCTTGATTTTATCCAAATGACGGGGGAGAAGGACAGAGGGGAGAACTGATACACAATGGAGAGAAGGAAGAAAGCTGCGGAGACAGAGAAGAGTGCTGATTATTCTCTTTGTCTGTTTTGTCATTAGCAGATGGGAGCTCGATAATGTACTGGGTACTTAATGGCGGTCATACAATGGAAAATGAGAGAGAATCCTATGCATAATGACACAGTGAATGGATGAGACTTTCTACATGTGTGAGAATGTGTGCAGAGTATTCTACGGACACAAACTGCACACATAACACATCAGGGCCCGGTATGCGCCAGAATAAGAGTTCCTTGGTCTGCCTTTGTCTTTCGCTGTCTCTTTTACTCTTCTATTCCTCTTATTCCTTGCGTACAAACAAATAAATGTGTCATGAAAGACCCGAAATACATAAACAATACCGGCACATACATAAAGACACACACATACACACACAACTTTCACTGAATATAGACTCATTCTAGGTCATGGACGGCTCTAAGCCCTCTTTAAACCAAGCCTTTATTTCCCCTGTTGCTCACTGGGAATGTGTGATAGTGTGTGTGCGTGTGTGTGTGTGCGTGTTGCTGTTTGTGTGAGTAGAAGTATGGAATGATGTCAATGTAAAACTGGATGTGTGTGTGTGCACTTTTATGGGTGTTGGTGTATTGGTGTCTTCGTCTTAATTAAAAGTGAGGTTCAATTGAGTCCCAGCCACAAAGCAGCCTTTGGGAATATTTCTAATTATTTCCTACCTTTCACATCCCATTCACTCCTCTATATGTGATTACTGACAGCGACCGCAGATTAAGTGACAGTAGGGTGTATTTGCACACAATTACAGTTTGTTCAAGGAAGAAATAACTCCTGCGATGCAGAAAAGCAGGGAGTCAATGTTGAACTTCGTTTCATTGCGTACAGATCTACTAGCTTCGTATTTTCTTGAAACAAATGTGAACATCCAAACATTAAGTCCCCCAAATTTCCTACCAGCACTGAGCAAAGTCACTGACACACATGCGTGCTCATACAGCATATGCATACACACAGCGCTTGCTGACATACACCCCCACAAAAACACCTACAGGCATGCATGCTGTACAAATCACCCCATATATTTTTAATATACACCAGAGGAGTACAAAGCACTAATAGCCTGTCTGCTTGCCTTGAGTGATTTAGTGAGCAGCATATTAAAAACCGGAGCTATTCATTAATATGTAAACCAGTGTGCTGTCATTAATATGGGGTTGGGGTCGAGGGACCGGTGTGCAGAGGGGGAGCTGCGGGGGCAACAGAGTCAAGGCTGCCAAGCCGTGGCTTGATTGAGTTCAGCAGCACCGTCTGATACGTGTGTGTGTGTGTGTGTGTGTGTGTGTGTGTGTGTACGTTTGTATATGTGTGAATGGACGTGCGCGTCTCAGTGGCTAGTGAGGAGTGTTTGTTGGAGGATTTGTGTGCGTGTCTGTGTGTGGGCGCGCATTTGCATGCATCCTTGTGCGTGTGCCTTACTGAGGTCTCCAGGTCCCCAGGGTGATTAAAGAGAATAAATATGCTTGATTACAAATGTCCTACCTCCCCATCAACTCCTCTAATGTATGCAGTTTAATTGAGCGTCATGAGTAAAGTATGAGTTATGGAATGAACAGAAAGGCCAATATCTCAGGAAGGCAGATAGGGGGATGGGGAGCGAGAGAGAGAGAGAGAGAGAGAGAGAGAGAGAGAGAGAGAGAGAGAGAGAGAGAGAGAGAGAGAGCAATATAGTTCATTAGAAATAAGTGATATCTAATCTTACAAAATGTTGGTATCTAAATCAAATACATAATGCAATATTACGCCAGAGTAATCAGCAACATCAACACCTAAATATCCATTCATACAAAACCATCTATTTATGAGGGATTAATCATTTTCATTTCTTAAACATTCATATCATGTCGTGTCTTATATGTTATACATTTTCCAAGATCCAAACGTTGCTTTTTAAAAGGCAAACCTTGGACCCAGACGCGCTATTAACAGTGGTCAAGGTGTCATTTGTACATGTGTTGCACAGTGGCTACCCAGTAGGATCCCTTGTCAGGCGGCCAGTATTGTGGCATCTGTTTCATTGAATTTCCTGTTGATTAAGTGTCAGTTTAAGTATTATTAAGAATGATTTACCTCATACAGCCTCCTAGAGCTATAACTGATCATTCTAACTATTTATTCCCTTTTGCTCCAAATAACTCTGTCAGTACTACCTCTGGAAATGGAAACTACATCGCATACCCTAGTCTTAGTAGAGTTATCCTAAAAGAGACTAAGCTGAATACAACTTTGTGCGGGTTCAAGACCCAAATGTATATATAATCATCAGATTTTAGGTCTAAATTGCCTGAGTTCTACTCCCATAGCTAGCCATATATGGCTAAATCAACTTGTTTCTTGCTATAACATCATGAGCAAACACATCCACCTCATATTCTTTTTTCATATATATAATGTAGTTTTTAAAGAAAACTTGAACAAATACAATTGTTTGCAGGAGCTTCTTTCACAGCTGTTTTCTATACAATAGCTATTAGCGAGGGAATCATGACCTGTTTATCTTCCTAACATTAGCTCTAAGCAGCATATCACACAGATGACTTAAAGGGATAACATTTCATTTTTCACGCTTTACACAGACTTTTGGGGCAGTTAAAATGATTCTTCGAGACAGCCTGGGAAAAAAAAGCTGCCATAAAAAAAAAATGAATAAATTAAAAAATACGGGAATCAATGCGGCTCATTGAAGATCGGCAGTTGGTACCGGCAGCGAAAAACATGATCGGTCATTTCTAAAAGTTGTGCTTGCTCCCCTTTTTTTCTCCTGCTGATGCGAACCATGACCCAAAAGAGTGATACGATTCGAACTGTACGTTTTGGGATCCGTCGAACCCTTAATTTTGATACAACCGCACACATGCACACATTCACACATTCAAAGAGGCCCTGGCCCTTAGCTGGGTTTGGTCTAATTGGCTTATTGTCTTGAGGAGCCAGTGACAGAGGAGCCGGTAGGAGGCACACTTTCATCAGAGGTTATTGAGAGAGATAGCCAATTTCCCCGCGTTTCCCTGTCCGGGCCTCAGCGCTGCGCACACACACAGCAAGCCCTCTCTGGAGGGATCATTAAGAGTCTGGCATTCTGACTCTCTCTCTTTTTTACACACACACACAGACACACACACACACACACACACACACACACACACACACACACACCACACTCTCTCTCCAGGTCAACAACCAAACACGCACAGCTAACCTTTAGAGGAAAGTGAGACGAGGATGGTAAGGGCCAGGCAAGGCAAGACGCACGCTTGTGCTCATCCACCCACTCTGACAAAAACACACCTTTGCATGCATTCATAGACACACAAACATATAAATATAAACCCACAATGCACTCAACTGAAAGCTTACATGTGCACAGCAACACAACCACCTACACACGGGTCTGTAATCACATAGTAATACTCAGATCATTCATATATTGAGGTACTTCCAGCGTAAATCATTGAATTGTTGATAATGCCACACGCAGCATACAGTAGATACTCTAGGGTCATTGAGGTACTGGATACAGCTGCTGTCTAACAAAGCTGGACAGGTCGGCAGTCCACCACACACACACATGGTCAGACAGTGATTTACACCGACGGGTAATTCAGAGATGCCACTGATTCATTTAATGTGGAATCCGGGTATGTTTGAGGGAACCCTGGGAAAACCAAGCTGACCGGGTCGGGTTTGAGAAAAGGACCTTCTAGCTTTGAGGACAACCGAGTCAGCATAGCACTCTATTACAATATTGTTATTTTTGTATTTATTTTTATGTTCAACTGACACGACCTCCATCATAACAGATAAACACAAATTCAAAACTGTTTATTTGTCAGTGAATTATAATGAAATGAATGAATTGGATGAAAATCTCCATGACCCAAGTGCATGAATGTTTTATTATGCAACCCCGATTGTTGCTATTCTATAGGCTAACTAATCCAGAATTTAGAAAGCATCGGCCTTACACCAGTGCAGACAACCTTTATCTGGGATTATCAACTTTGTCTGAGTCTGCAAGTGCCTGTCACAGAGTGAGAACAGGTTCCCTGGTTCAGGAGGAGACTGGCAGTTGGAAATGGGGGTTTGAAGGGTTTGTAGGTTGTAGGGACAACCGGACAGTTTAAGTGTGGGGGGTGGTGGTTGCCTCACAGGCCATAAAAAGCCGGCAACCCTCCTCTGGGGATTTAGGAGTAGGACTATGCCCTGGGAGAGACGGGGAACTACTAATTTACGAGCCCCTCTGCTCCTTGGTCAACAAAAATAAAACAGCTGGGGTAATTACTAATTCATTATTAACAGGCAGCATTATTTATGAGCGGCGAGAAGAGGTGTTACAGGCCCGTGGTTTCTTTGGTATCTCAAGCTGACCAGAGCGGGGATGATGTGGTGAAGACCCAGCCTGAGGCGCTCCTACTGCCTTTCTTGCCCGGGCCTGATGCACTGTCCCCTGGGTGCAGGGCGAAAAAAAGGGCTGGGGGGCAGATGTCGAGAGCTGGAGAAAGCAGCCCACCACTTCTCTGTGACCAGCATCTATACGGATTCCTATTAGAAGAGAATTACACTGTTTATACCTATACTTATACTGTATTTTGTTGACCATCCTTGTGTGTGTGTGTGCACATACATACATGCTTTGACGTGTATTGATTTTATCAACATCTCCACAGGCAAATCAGCAACACACTCAAATAGGCAACATGATTTATTAATGTCTCCCAAACCCGGTGCAGGGACCAAACAGGCCAAGAATTCAGCATACATGAAAATAACATATCTGGCATGCATCAATAGTCATTGAATCACCGTTTTTCCGCCCACAATGGCACATTTGGAATGGGCCTGATGCTAGTCGTGGAATCAATCTTTACTGGGGTTTCTCTTAAACCCAGCCACATACTGTCACATTCTACAGAATTACGGAAAACCTCTTAACGGCAGAAATTCTAATAGCTCTCAATTTGATGAGAATACTGGTATTTTTAGGCATTTGATCCATCCCGAGGTTCATGGATTTAAAAGCTTTTGTGTTATGGCTGTGAAATGATACATTTGCAGGCCTGCTTAAAACTCAATTTAACCATAGCTGCAGCATTGCCATAATGGCTACCCTCTATTTCCAGAGCTCTCCCAATCAATAACAAATTGCTGAAAGCACAAATGATTCCATTTTCTGCAAGGGGGGAAACGAGAATGATGAGAAAATAGGTGAAATTGATATGTGAGGGAATATTATCAATGTTCTAAATGTCAGCAGGATGAGGTACTATGACCTTTCAGGTCTGAGGGTGAAAAAACACAAAGATAAACCCCAAAATGCAGACAAACAATCATTCAAATGCAACAAATGTGTAGCCTGTTCGCGATTATTCTTGCAATGGATGACTATCCAACAAGGTTGGTATGAAAAGAGAATACTGGTGTAACTACGTTTTTTTTCTCCACTCCTTTAAGGTGATGCTGTCAACTCAGGACCATTTAAACCAGCTAAAGCATCATTACTTATAGGCCACACAGTTGGTACCTGTGCTGTGTTGGTGGACTGTGAAACATCAGAGCCTGTGCTGTGGGAAGAGGTTGAATGGTTTTGCAACAGGAACAACATGCGAAGAGGTGTTGTTTACCTTGATGAGAAGTTGAGATTATGAGGAGAGAGTTCCCGGGAGATTCGTACAGAATATGAATGAACATTTAATGTTGATTCTAGTTCTTTACATTATGCAGAGGAATATCCGTCTTCTTCATACTTTCATTCTCAACCATACTTTCATTTGTCCGCGGTTGTATCTAATAATTACCTGCATGGAGACACACAGCAAAATAACAACACACCCATACATGGACACACTTACTGGCAAAGGAACAGATGAATAGAGGGTCTTAACAGCCATATTCAAGGTAAAGTAACAAGCAAAGTTTTCAATTACATGGCCTCTTTATGAAACTTCAGTGTTCAAACTGCATAGGTTCTTCACCTTCTACAAATAATAAAACATTTCTACATGTATATTGCTTTACAAAGGAAACGCAGTAAACATGCCCTCTAACCTTCTGATTGAATACTTATTGTTTGTGTATATGCTGGTTAAGTGAGTGTGTGTGTGTGTGTGTGTGTGTCTGTTTCGTGCCTACCTCTTCAATAGTCTTGTACAAAGCCTTTGAATGTCTAGCTCAAGGGTCATGTATACGGTTGGTATTGTGCGCTGCTTTGTTTATTTGCAAGGGCATATCCATAGAAAATCTGGCTTGTTTTTTTTGCAATGGGAAACATTATTGTGACTTTATGGAAGTACATTAGGAACATCAGAATAAGTGCCATGCACAGGTGAAATGGTTAGAAAATAGATTAAAACATGAAATGGTTTACTGGTCATGTGTTGATGGAAATATCAAGCCCTGAAGTACTGGTTTGGCCCATATAACAACTCTGAGAGAAGGGGTATCAACTTGCTGCATAGAATAAGTAGTAGAAAGACAGTAAGCAAAAAATGAAAATGTTGAGACATTTTGGATGCGTCGCAATTTGGTCCACTGATGCTGCCGTCACTAGGGAAAATGCTTCTTCTATAGTACTGTGGACTTCCTCAAGAATGTGTGCTGCCTCAACAATTCTGCTCCAATCCTTAGTTTCAGTTCATGTTTTTATTTAATGAAGAAATTAAACTTTATCCTAGGAAATGTTACTGTGGGAGCACAAAAAAAAAGCCTGGAAATAGCGCCTTTATTGGCTGCAAACTCAAAAATGTTGGCAAATGGTCTTTTCGCTTCAAAAGTTTCAAGGTTGGACACTCATGTCTAGAATTAATTACAAGACTCCACTTAGAATTAGGACCAGAACTTAATACAGCGACCTATATTTGCTGTATTCTATGAATGCAGCGTACAAAGGTTAAAAAAGCACTAAGGGGCTGACTGCAAGCAGACTAATGGTGGTTTTGTGGACAATATTGGGTGTATTCAAAGCGCATTGGCTACAAGTAGCATTCAAGAATGACAAAACATCCACAGTAATGACAAGAAAGTATTTTAACCACTCAATGATTCTTTCACTCCAAATTGAATGGCATATTTTTCTTTTTCCACTTTACAAAAAGTATTTTTCTATGCGCTAGTTGCACAAAGTATCTTCTGAGGCCAGCTTACACAAAAATATATACACCAGTCCCACTCATTGGCACTTATACTGGCTACTTTAATGAGGAAAAAAACCACCAGGCGGAACATTTGACTTCTGTGTCATTCACTTCTGTGTCATTCACTTCTGTGTCATTCACTTTTGTGTCATTCATTCACAATCACCTCCAAGGAGTCAATATTACCATTTCTGTTATTACAGCACATGATCGTCTCCCCGCACAGAACAAGGCCACGGTGTACTAATTTATTATAAGCAACAAAATAGGGCGGTGTGTATTGTCCTCATCACGGCCAGTGCTCAGTCAAATCAATAATGACAGGGCACACAAAGCTCAGCCAAGGCCCTCTGGAACCTCATTAGTCTAAATACCTCCAGGAGATATGTGCTAATAAATGAAAATAAAATTAACAGCGCCCACTCTGGCTCCATTGGACTCTGATCTGACCATTGCAAGGACGTACCCTGCAGTGTTTTCAAACTATCCTGTTTAATTATATTTTCTAATGTGCCGGCCAGAACTAAATTAAAAGCATGCTGAACATAACAAGCCTAAGCTGGAGTCTTCTGTGCCTCTTGCTTTGGGTTTGAACAAAAAAAAAAAAAAGTAAATCATGCAACCTTTGAGCTTCCCCATGAGTTCCTTGAGGCTAGTGATGAGGGGATGAGAGTGTGGTGGGGGCAGCGGCGGGCCGTGCATTTTATACCTGGGCCTTGAGTGCTGTCCTACTACAGTTGAACCACCTCCTAATAACCTCATTATGACGCCACAGCTACGGGTTATTATTTGTTTCTAGGGGTGTAACAATACACGTATTCGTATTAAACCGTTCGGTACGAGGCTTACGAACCGAACAATACGTTTGAATAATACTAGTGCATTTGGAAAATGCAGAAGCTTAAATTGTGGGAAATATAAGGTTCTTTCGGTGGAGCCACTGCACTCAACCTGGCAACCCACCCAACGTAACAGACAAAACATTGTACTCTGCTGATGCGCGTGTGTTCTGGGAGGCTATGCTAAATTAGCTTAGCAGGAAAACCAACAGCAGTAGGCTACACACACTGAAAACTCTCCCCGCAGTCGCAAATAAAAACGCATTCCCAGCCATAACATGTGCAGCGCTTCTCCGACTACTGCTAAGTTCTGCTAGCTAGCTTTCAGCTTCCCAACAGTCACGCTAGCCCACTGACCAATCACACCGCACGTTAACGCTGAGCTGCACGTTAATGCTGACGTACTTGTAGACTACCTAGACAGCTCTGACATGTCAAAGAATACGCCCAACATGTCAAACTACAGATCTGATTGGTTGAACACGGTTGAATCAACAATATCGTCCCCATAAAATGTAATCTGCAAAGTCTACCTAGAGAGCCTCGGGCCTCTCTTCTTACCTAGAGAAAATGGGTGAAATCTGATTGGATAAAAGCTCTCCTTAAAACAAGCTGCGCTGGAAGCAGCGCTGCAGGCTGGAAGCAGAGCAACAGAGGAAGACAGGAGCTGTGCAATGAGAAAATAAGCTAATGGGAAAAATAATTAGAATACATGTAGTGTGTTTATGAAAAATTATTAAATTATAGAATAGCTATAATTTTGTGATTCTGTTTAGGCCAGTAGAGAAGGCTTTGCTGGCCCTGACGGTGTTTGGAGGTGTGCAATGACGTGAGTGTACTATTATAATAATGAGGAATCATTTGTTGGATAACAAGGCTGAGGGCACAACATGCACTTTAAATTCAGCTCCTTCAGGGTGTTGCGATGTTGCGATTGCAACAATCAGGGCACATTCATCCAATCCCTGGAAATTCTGCGTGACCTTGCAATTTGGTCCAATTAAAGCTACTTTTCCATGATTCCATAATGTACGGCGTGAACAAACTGTTGTGACTGTGGTGGAACACAAAAGAAAGTCATCAATTGAACACTTTTCCACTGCAAAACACACCCAGAACACGTCTGAAAAGCATCGACAAAAGACAAGACTGATCACAATGACCGGAGCTGTTGCATCGATATCTATTGCAAGTGCTGAAAGAATTAGGGTGATTTAAATTAGGCTTGGTTACAATTGGTGTAGTAAAAAAGTGTGTGAGTGTGTGTGCGCACATGTATAATGTTTTAACATGGTGTGAAAGCTTTATCCAAAATGGACTCGGGGATGTGTATTTTACAAAACACAAAGACATTTCACAAAGCATAACAATATTTCACAAAACACAAGAGCGACAACAAAGACATTTAGCGGAGACTCTTAAACCGGAAAAGGTCTGTACTTATTGGGGAATGAGTCCTCGTTGCTGATTGGATGCACCGTCCACTGTCAGTCTACAGCAAACGGAAGTACTGTACTTTATTTTTCCCGAGGGAAATTGCTGTGCAGCAGTTGAAATACAAAGTACTTGCTTCGACAACTTGCGGAGCCTTCACGCTTAATGCACAAGTCGTGATAATTTAATTTCTGGCTTGCTCACACTCACGTCAATAGGGTCAAACACAAGCCCTGCTTCAGGTGGGACCTGAAGGAAAAAGAACAATGCAGTGAAAACACCGCGAAGCAACTACTTCCGTTTGTTGTTCCAATGTTCCTTACCTTTTCCGGTTGGAGTTTCTCACCTTAATGTTGTTGTCTTTTATCTTTTGCTGTTATGTTTTGTGAAAGACTGTTCTATTTTGTGAAACACAATTTTTTACACTTGCAAGTAGTAATTTGTAGAACATTCTGTACAGGAGGAAACATTATCTACATTTCCAGTCATAACCAGCAGATCCAGCTCAGTTAAAGATGCGTGCAAACCCCTCTTTAAAACTCCATGAAATCATAGACGATGATAGTGAATGGAGTCTTCATTATAGTTTGTCTGTCCTTTAAAACTGTGCACTGTATTTCAATGCCAAGATCAACAACTTATCACAAGAACATCTCGTTTTCACCGATGTTGGCAGAAAAAAACCTGAAGATAATCAAGAAGACAGTAAACTAAACAACAAACAAAACAATGCAACCCACATGTGTCTGTTTGGCTCCTTTATTCGATTCGAGCAACACGCTGAGTGAGACAGACAAATGCACAAACACAAATATGCACACATGCACACACAGACCTTAGAACACCTTGACATCATGTGCTGCCATGGTGATAGGCTGAGGCTGAGTCGTGCCACGGCCAGACAGTTCATCACTGTAAGAGCACTTAGTCTTTGTATGCATGCTGGGTGTGTGTGTGTGTGTGTGTGTGTGTGTGTGTGTGTGTGTGTGTGTGTGTGTGTGTGTGTGTGTGTGTGTGTCAGCTAGCCAGTTGTATACAAAGCACAAAGGGACAAAATGTCACCAACCATTATGGGAGGAACATTTTGAGATTGCTTGTTATTGTTTTTCAGAGCTTTAAAATTGAGTTCTACTACAAAATATGGGTGAAAAATGTCAGTTATTATTATTAAATAAAAATGCATTTTGAGAAACACGCTTGTTACTATAGGTGAAGAGGAGCGTATTGCAGAAGGGGAATAAACACGTAAACCAGGTAAACTAAAACTCTGTGTCTGTTACTCCTCAGTAACCGATGCCCTAAAACCAACCTGCTACAAGTTCTTTTATTAAACTTCTGATACACCCATTTATAAGTTATGATATTATATGTCATCATACGCCATTTGGAAGTGTTCCACAGGACCAAGCCCATCTGGACACAAAAATGCAAAAGGGTGCACTGGTTTGACCAACGATAACAGCAACATATACTAGGGGACTAAGGATTCCTTTAGCCTAAATCCATGTCTTCCTCACTGTGAATAGGTGGGAGCAGGATCTGTGGAAAGGACTAAACCTGAATCAGCTGGTTAACTAAAGGCTTTTCAACAGTCCAGTTGTTCTGAACTTGGCTTCATGGCACTTGCCGTTTTCTTGTGTGCACACCAACAGCGCTTTGAAAATCAGGAAATGCTTCGGCGTATGTGCGTGAGCATTGGTGTTGAAGTGCGTGCGCGTCAACGCCTTCATGCACTCATGTCAGAGTGTGTTTGTGTACTCAATGCAAAGGCTTGATTTGTCCGTCCACCCCAGAGGGAAATAATTGACCAGTCACTCCGGCCCTCTTGCTGAGAGTTCAGACAGCCTAAATGTTGTGTTGAAACGTCTCGTCTGGAGTGGACTTTTCAAAGGGAATTAGAGGGCTTCTCAGACACCATATCACTGCAGAAATGTAGTCAGACAGTCTAATCACAGAGACTCACCATTTCTTCCTCTGGAAGAATCTTCCACTTGACCAGACCTGCCTCTGTTTAGCTGCCCTGCGCCAGCCTTCATCTTACCTTCCCTTTCATACGTATCGCCTTTCTCTTGATATGCTTGTCCATCTCTCTCTTTCTCTGTGTGTTTCTCTTATCTCTTTTTCATTATATGTATCTCGCACTGTCCCTTCCTGTGTCTGACAGTATTACTTCCCTTCTTTGTTTATATGTAGCTGTACGTGCAATTTATCACAATTTGAACATTGGCCAGTACGGCCTCCGCCGGACATACAGATATGGGGAGCGGTGAGAATTTGTGTGTGAATTTGTGTGTGCTTTGCGTGCGTGCGCAGGTGTGAGTAAGTGCATGTGCGCGCTGACGTGTGTATGTGCGTGGGCCCGGCATGTGTGTGTTGACCATGGAGGTATACCATGGGCCATTTGTACCGGCCCAGTGCGCCTACGAAATTGCCTCTGGGTGTGGGGGGTGCTCACAATGTTCTGGACCATTAGCTCAAATAAGTCACAGCCAAAACTCTTAGTATCTGTCTCACAGGCCAAATGACAAACTGTGCATCCTCCGAAATCCTCGCTGCTACCAAACAGCCGGGGAAGGGAAAGAGAGAGAGAGAGAGAGGGAGAGAGAGAGAGAGAGAGAGAGAGAGGGAGACAAAGAAAAAGATTCAGACAGTACGGCAGATTTTTACCCACAAAAATAAAGCTCTAATTACTCTGTTGTGTTGTTGGGGCTTTATGTTCTCTTTATGTGACACACACACACACACCCACACATAATTCATTTTCATTCCTTCCCATCCATCAGAAAGCCATGCTGAATTCTTTTATAAATACAGATGTGAGCAAACTAAATATTTCCACACACATCAAGACTTTAAAGATTGTTTAGACTGCTTTCTTGTCATGGTATTGTGCGTTAAATCTTTTTTCTACAATGTGAAAAAAGAGATCTAATCATACATTTGCATCAAAGTGCTGACTGTCCTTCAACTGAAGTCCAGTACTTTGTAACAAGGTAATATGACTGTTCTGTGCATGGCCTTATTACTTTCCAAATGTTTATGTAGCAAGGTCTCGCGTGGCACATCTCAGGACGATGCCCTGAGCGGTTTTCTAATTTTCTTTGTCTGACTGGTAGATTTTTGCCTTCCTTCACGAGACACCAGTCCTCCTTATCCAGCCAGTACAAAAACACTAAATATTCAATTGATGCACACACTTTAAGGATGAAACTATGTTTGAAAAGTAGAGCATAGTGTAAATCATAAAATAAAGACATCCCTCATGTGCACACACACACACACACACACACACACACACACATATCCATATACCCACACACATTTGCACTAGCCAGATGATTATTTGGAGCCACAGCTCTTTTTCATTGTTTATTCTGCCTTTCTCCTGTTGTTCTTTAATTCATTTTTCATCTGCTCATCGTGGTTGTGTGTCTGGGGCAGCAGGCAGAGCAAGCACTGCCCTCTGTAAGGATATTGTATTACTCTTATGCCCACGGACAGCACACACACACACACAGACAAAGCAACTCTCAGATGCATGAGGAAATACACTACACACACATTCACACGAACCGTCCTCTAGAGTAAATGAAGTGTTAGAATTCTTGAAGGCACCCCCCAGTCAGAGACAGATTTTATTTTATTCATCCTCTCATCGCCCCGCTCTTCACTCACTCCTCACCTCCTCGCGTCAATTTTGCATGCGGATACTCTTCCTTGTTGCCACCCTTCACCCGACTCCTCGCTGAGATCAGAGCTGGATTTCAATCCCCTCTTGGGGACACACCGATGCACAGAGCGCACACAAAAAAAAACGACACATGCATGCATGCATGCAACTGGATACGGTACACCTGAAGCAGGTTTCAACTGGTTTCATCATATCATCACTAGACGTGTGTGGGGCCAGGATGTTTGGCTTGGGTTTCATCTCGGTGTTTGTATATATGTTTTGATGTGTACTACATCACCATCCCTCTAGAAAGAGTTATTGTTATAAGCCTGAAACTGTAACTGTTAGGTGTTGTTTTTTGTTTGTTATACCCAGAAAAGGGACACCCACACAAAGGTTTTTATGGAAATAAACACTGAGGTTGGACCGACAAAAACAATGGCTGATTTATGTGCTACACACTATGACACTATAATTTAACCATGATAAAAAAAAGTGCTGCTTACAGGTATGACCCCAACTTAACAACCTCAGAGGGAACATAAAATAACTTGTGTTTAAGATGCTTCCTGTTCTGACAGCAGCGTCTGTGTGGGAGAGATACAGGCTGTAACTAACTCCTCTTCCTACATGTGCAAGTGTATAAATGACAACTACAGTGTAACGGCATTGACCAAACCCGCTGAAAAACGTTTTAAAAAGAAAACAATTTACAGAAAATAAAGTGGAGATACAGTGGGTTTAACTTTGTGTTCGCAGCTTGTAATGCTTCTGTGCTGTTCAGTATAAAGACGTCTCAGTCTTGACTCTCACCACCTTCACATGACGCGAGCTTCGTTTATCTCCACCGTTATAGGTGTGTTGTCATGATTAGCTGGGCTGGCCTTCATTCGTGCAGTACGCCTACTCAATTTGTTAAAGTTGAAATGTTTTACTTAGGTGTATCTGGAAGTATCTGGGGGGAAAAAACACAGTGGTTTGTTTGGAGTGCGTAGAGGTAGAGAAATGGGTGGTTTACTTCAGCAGCGACAGCCATCATGTCTGAAAAGACACTTAAGAGCACAACCTACAGAAACTCCAACTCAACAGCACTCTACTCAACAGAAATCCCAAAGGGAAAGCTGTCGCAGCGCTGGCCATGGATATGCTTGCAAAGCGATGACCGCTTGCCAACCAAGATGTCAACAAACAAACTGTTAAAAAACAAGGATCTTGTGGATTCAAATTTCAAAGGCATACATAAAAAAGAATCCATGTGTATGGATGTAAAATCCTCATTGTAAAGCAATGCATCTGTGTAAGAATGATGGCGCAGGAACACATTTCCTCACTTGGAATGGATGAACTTTCATCGGAGAGGACCGCATTCGAATTCATTAAGTGTGATCCAAGCCTAAGAGGGAACTCGAGTGCTGAAGCACTGACTTAGGAGGCAATCACATTAAGCCCGAGTTTTAACAGTTAAGACCTTTAACCAGAAAAACAGCTTTGAGTTGGAAAACGTGTGTAAAACAGTGAGTCGAACCAGCCTAACCACCTCATTTGTCTTCGTCTCTCCGCCAATGGAACAATGGCTTTTGTTTAACCTTGTTTGATTTCCCTCTTAGCGCTGATCCCCTGACGAGGAGGGCCATTATTGGGTCTCTCAGAGAGGCATGTTTCACTAACGAGCGATCACTAATGAAGGCTTTAATGTAGGATTAATTACACTCCAAATTGAATGTCTAATTGCTTTTATTCCCTCCCGATGAAATATGCTCCGGCTGCCACTTCAACGCCATCTGTTGTAATTAGAAAAGGAGAGACACACAGGGGGAGGGGGGGGGAGAGGGGCGATGGATTGTTAGGTGCAATAGATAAGACCATTTTTAATCAGCAAAGTTTATTTTTTCAGTCCTGTTCACAGGTTATGTATTTTGCATTACAAATTCATCCCGCTCCTGTCAACTCCCCTTTCTCGGATGTGAGGTTATTTGTTTCCTTTTGCTAATTGCATCCTCTGATGAGTTTAGGCAACCACATTAGCTAATTGCATTTGTGCTTCTCACAGGCTGTTTGATTGATAAAGTGCATATGATGCTGAATCATTGCACTGTTTGTTGGTTATTCATCTAAATGGCAGTCCATACAAACACACACACACACACACACACACACACACACACACACACACAGAGGGAAGCAGAGATGACAGCATGTGACTGATGTTGTGTTTACAGAGATTGTTTCTGATCGTATTAAAAACCATTGATTTCTTTTAACCGTTTCTTTTTCTGTGTTTGATTACTGAGACCAATTTGGATTCCCAAGTTGTGTCTGTTGTGACTGAGACAAACACTTCAAATCCACACGAGCAGGTTTTCTATATTTTCACTAATTTGTTCAGGTTTCTCTTTTCATTTGTCGGTTTGCTCACTCCATCTGTATCCCCATTAATAAACTGCTACAACGAAAAATATTGTAATTTACAAACAGATGCAGGCAACAGAAAACCTGTTGGTTGATCTTGGATAGTTCATCTTTTTTTATTTTATTTTTTATAAATTATAATCAATTAGGGCTGTGTGTTTAAAGAATAAAAAAAAATGACAATATTCCTTTTTTTTAATCTTAGATTTACCTACTATTTTTTGTCATTTGGCCTTATATTTGACGTGACAGTAGAGCTATACAAGAAATACGGAGAGAAAAAGGGTACAACATGCCACAAAGGCCCTCAGTTAGAATTAAACAGTGGAGGTTGCAGTTATACGGAGTGTGTTTTGAACACTATGGGGCACCTGACGCCCATACCTTGTAATTATGCAACCATGTGCTGTGTTGTTACACAAAAGCCAAGCAGGTGCTGTGACCAGGTTCCAGGTGCACTTCATCCTTGAGACTGTTGTTGACATGCAGTCCTCTTCTGTTGCCAGTTCACTTTAAACTCTCCCCAAAAAACAACATCTGGGATATGCCATCGTCATAATACAGTAGCACATGTAGAAGGCCAATAGGTGGGCCATAAGGCTATTATGTTCTTTAATGGTATTATGTTCTTGGACTCGCATTAGCATCCCAGTGAATGGATGTGTGGCAGGTGTGCTTTGTAGCAGCACACTGCCTCTGTCCGATAAGACAATGACACAATGTGACGAGAAACAACGCCGGTTGTCAGCAATTGTCCTCATAGAAAAGATGACACAGTTGTCAATAGCCATGCTGTGTGTGTGTGTGTGTATGTGTGTTTGAGTGTGTGTCTGTGTGTGTGTGTGCATGTGTGTGTGTTAGAAGGACTCCCCTAGGAGCAAATGGCTTTAAGCAACACAAGCGCCTGATCAATACATCAATATTCAGCTTAGGAGGTCTGACGACACACACACACACACTCGCAAACACTCAACCACACAAGCACGTACACATTCATGCACAAAGATACACACAAAAAACACACAAGCTCCAGGCTCTGCTGTGTGTGACCCTTAGCTAATCAATTTTTCGCCACATGATAGGGACGCCACGCGCCGCCATCATCACTGCTGCATAATTAGACGGTGACACACAGACACTCAAACACACACACACAGACTATTGTTGGTGTTATAAAAGAGTATGGTCTACAAAGACAAAGATGGCTGTGATTAACATCTTGTCCATTCTTAGCCAGAGACAAATACACACACACAAGTATATGTACACACAAACACACACACACACTTGTATCTCCCGACGTCACCCCTGCAGCTACAGCATATTGGATGGATGTCAGCTTATGCTGCTGTATGTATTGTGGTTATTGTTATTCTAATGACTGAAACAACAGTATGAAAACCAGGGCGAGATGGAGCTTGTGTCTTCAGATAATCCGACTGTCCACACTCTACACACACCAATTGGTCACAGTTAGGGGTCTGCCAAGTCAGATAGCACACCGCGCACGTGTGTATGCTGAGCTGTGTGATCCGGTATAAGTGTGTGCGCGAGAGGGGGGGGGGGGGGGTTATGTATAGAGCAGTCCAGATTTTTGACCAGTTTGAAAAGAAGAAAAAAATAACATTAACTTATACATGCCAGAAAAACATTAATAATTACTATTTCGCTATATGTCCTGCAGACAGGTGCAATATTAATCTAATCCACACTGGAACATTGAGCATTTTAAACACTAATCAGAGAGAATGCTGGACGGAAAGCAGATGGCAGGTCCCATTTTTTAACGGTAATTTTTCACCACAGAGACAATTCCATTCACCTTTACTGTACTGTGGCAGGCTCTCTCATATCCAGGCAAATATGACCTAAACCATACCACTAGAAATAAGTGAGAAATTATGTTTTGGGGAAACCGACTCCCATTTTGGTTTTAATTGCTTGTTGCTGTAATGAGGTAGATAGTGAATTTTCTCTTTTGAACCATCTCTCTCTCACCCCTCTTTCCCCACCACACACACACACACACACACACACACACACACACACACACACACACTGTACACAAGCCCATCCAGTGAAGTAAACATAATTCAATTGCATATCTGGCTAACACGATTCAATTACACATAGGCATTTAAACCAATCACTCCCACGGTCTTCATTCAAATCAGTGACATCATTCTGACCATTTGTGGCACCACTTAGGCAGTAATGAGCCAAATGAAAACGGAAACGTGGCACTGAGAACATCACAACAGGCCGTGGTGGGTTAACGAGTTAAATGGGGGTTCTGATTTTATTGTTCCGATTAATTGACTTGTGCATCTCTGGCAAACAAACCAATAGACGAGGGCTGTATTAGTGGTGTTGTTGAGCACTTTCAGAACTTAAATGCAGTAATGATATCAGAGAAAAAGCATATGATCTAAACTCGGTAGCTTTATGTAATCAGAACAGAGCTAATTATCAGAGGGAGATGATCAAGAGCCATTGGGTTTTATTCATGATGTAAGCCTGAGGTCAAAGAAGCAAAATGTACCACATATAAACAACTCAATGGCTTAAAATGAGGTCAGTAGATGAGAGCTTTGGTGCAATTCACTTCTTTTTTTTGGTCCTGCTTTGATGTTTGAATACAACTTGAATTCTAGCCACAGCACTGGACTGTGAACTTTCCCTTTGTTGTCAAGAAAATGTATTGTTTTGCGGTTGATGTCTTGACCTTATTTAGCATACAGATACACATAGAGAGGAGGAGCAAGGCGTGGAAAAAAAAGGTATCTCAGCTGTCAGCAGACTTTAAAATGGCAACAGTTATTAACTTTGAAATGTTAAAAGCCATCACAGTATGTGGGGTTTCTGTACAGTAAGTGGTTCCATCACTTAAGTGAAAGTTAATTGTACCCTGCGTGCATCCTGTGTATATGGCCTCTGGATAGAGTACTTTGTTTTCTACTGCGATTACACCGCCTATATGTGAAAGACTCAAACACTGCATGGACGCAATAAGAAAAACAGAGCATACAACCTGAGGCCTAATCCACTGATTCCCATAAGGAGAGAGGGTGATTGGACTGGCTGTAAAGTAATGAAAATAATTATTTCAAGCTTTAACCTTTTTACAGGGTTTAACCTTTAAGAGGTCACCAGATATGAGCTTTATTCCTGAGAGAGATGATGGATATTTTATTTATGGGCCAAGGGGAATAATCTTGCCGTCGTCATATACATTCAGCACATATAAACACCTGCAAATATATGCTTGGATCTTATGCAAAGACTTTACTTGTGTTTTTGTTAATCAACAATATTTGAAAGGACAGTATTTATTGCGAATTGCTAATCCATGTGCCTTTTCTTTTTACATCACAAGACCAAAGAAAATGTATATTTTTATCCAATTAAGATTGTATTTCACGGGGCAATTAAACGGAAGACACACACGAGATGTAGCTTAAAGGAGCAATATACGACATTCAGAGTGTTAATGTAGCTGCAAACAACTATTTGCTTTGCAAAGATATACTGTAGTTGGGTAACGTCTACCTGAGCAGAGAATCAAGTCACTTTCCCACTTAGCACCGTTAGCTATGAGCTGCCAGCTCAGGCGTCACTTTGTTCAGAGCCGTTGAGAGGCAATAGAAGTGCTCCCGATCTCGTATTAATGACATTCAAAGGAACTATTTTGTATCATTCAAAGCATTAAATTTCTTCAACTGGAGCTCTAAGAAATTACTTTTTTTTTCTGTCTCAGCATCTGTATCAAGCTCCTTTGTGTAAACTGAACCTCTGACCTTAGTGCCAAACAAAAGAACCAGACAAAACACGTAGAACCACAGAAATCTCAGATTTTAATTGGGTTTTTGTAAGCCATAAGCTTACAGTTAGATTGCATGCTTTCATGCTTTCTGCCTGGCTTTTGAGGACTAAACTCTGAGGCATTGAAACATCAGTTGAACTATGTTTTTTAGTTTCAGTCCATCACTTGCCCAATCACATGGCTCCTTTCACTTTAAAGTTCTATCAAAAGACTTCCTTTGATATATTCTGATGTACGGGTCAGCTTGTACCCAGTCCTTTCAAGGTGAAAAAGAGAAGTGTATGTTTTTCAAACTTCACACATCGCAGATGAGACTGCTGCCTCGCTCAATCACAATTGCTTGAACTTCTGTAAGACAGAGCCATATAAAAAAAAAAATGATTCCATTTTTTTCTGCAATTTATTATTTTGTTTAAGTTTGCATCCAGACATGTGGTTTTCAGCATTGCCAGTATTGTTGGGGGCGGGGGCATTCATATATTCTGACATCAAGATGTCTGCGTGCTTTTCTGGGAAACTTCACTCAAGTCGTCACATCATCAGAAGTGAACGCAAACAGATGAAGCAAATTAAAAGATATTTAGAATAGCAGCCGAGGTGAAAGAGAGGACAATGAAGAAGTGGGGAATGATGGCAGAAACATCATAAGAGAGTGATCATGGAACTATTAAAAGGCACTTAAAGAAAGTGGTGAGTGAGGCACGTTTAATATCTGTCAAAGAAACATGCATTGTAGAATACTGCACGTACAAGAAAGTACAGCGGTAGCCAGATTGCAAAGTGGCCAATCAGCTATTTTGAGCCACTGCTAACTAAAAAGTAAGTAAGAGTAAGTGCATTTAACATAATTACAATAGCATATAGATATTCTATATAATTCTGAAGCTAACCTTGTTCATGTGCGTTCATCTTCTATATCCAACATTTCATCCATCTTTCACAGAGCTTTCATGTGAACATCACCGAGGATGTGACCAGCGAATAATATAGATCGCAATGTCCATAATGTGTCCCCTTACGTGTATTAATCAACTCTATTGACCTCACTTTCTCTCTGCACGCCACTCCCGATTGTTTGTTTACCATTAGGGGGCGAGTGTCTTGCTTGTTCAATAGCCCACCTCCATCTGCATATAAACAATGGAAATATCAGCTAGGTAACAAGAGTGGGGACAGCAGCTCAATACTGCTATGAGAGGTCTCCAATAATCAACTGTGTTGGAGGCAGGCGGGACGCGGGCAAATACAAGCGAGCAGTATTGACAGGCGCGGGTTGCCTTCAATCAGCTTATATCTACTGGCAGGGACATCGGCGGCGCTCCGCATGGGCCCCGAATTATCACCGATGAAGACCTCAGTTGGAAAAAGAGAGTTGAAGGGAAAGACAATAAGGGAGGAGGGGGCGAGGAAGGTGTAATGACAGAGGCACTAAATGATGAATCTGGTTTGTTGCAACTTGTGTCCTAGTTCTGTACTACACACAGTTGTCTTGCTATATTACAGGTGTGCTAGCTTTTGGTATTTGTCTTAAAATAGTGTGGTTTTGATAAACTGGCAACACTATTGTCTTGTTGATAACTTAGTCTGATCGTTTGATCAATCATGTTTCTTGACCTGGTAGATAGGTTGTGAGAGTTATAACCAATAAAGTGGTTAACAAAATCTACAAAAATATGATCCACATTGTGAAAACAAATATATATATATTTTACATCTCAGAAAATATTTTTTTTTACCATTTCATTTTTGGAAAAGAAGAAACGTTTTTATTTATTTCTCTAGCTGCAATCAGAATTAAGTGAGCCGTTTGCCACTATTTGAATCTTGCATCAAATGAATAATTGTACTGTCCATCACGGCAGCGATGGTGACCGAAAACTGGAGGGGCTCCCTTTGAATATTGGAGAGATGGGATCAATTCTAGCCTGATTGCGTGATACACACACTCACACGTCCACACACACACACTTCAAACCCCAGTGGTATCGAAGCTGCCAACACATCATTTACATAATCAGTTCTTGTTAGATGCTGGACTTCCTTGTTTTGGTAAAATATGTTTAACCTCTACACACGCATGCACACGCCCACACACACGCGCGCACACACACAAACTAAAACCCAGCCACGTAGGGCTGTGCTTGGGTCATATTTAGGTCACACGTAAATTGGCTGAGGGCAGAAGGCCTCACAGCTCCTAGTTTATAGAGGCAAATTAATTAGTGGGCCATGCGGCACTGGGCAGTCAACACATTACTGATGCAGCTCACATCACATTGAAGTCTAAATATGACTAAATATAACATTACTACTCTTTTCTCTGCCCTGGAGCAAGGGTCACTGGTACAGGAGAGAGTATGGTCGAGTAGAGGTAAGGTAAAAGTAGGAAGAATAATGAAAAGTTCTAGAATATGAAATAATGTCTATTCATATTGCAATGTTTTCGTGTCCGTATCAGCTCTATTTCTGAGGCACAAAGAGACACAAAGAGATGCATCTATTATAGAAGGTAAAATGTGAATAAAGCCCACCAATCATTACAATAATCATGTTGAACAGTGTAGTCGATCGACAGAAAAATCAATCAACATGAATTGTGATAAACAATATATATGTTAAGTGTTTATTTAAATTATTCACTGGCTCCAGCAGCTAAAATGTGATAAACATAGTGTATCATCTGTTTTCTGACCTAGCACAAAAATATAATATTTGACCAGGACAGTAACCCAGGTGGGCTTGTTGCAAGATATCAAATAAAAAGCTATTTCAATACAGCTTGATGAAAAAGAAAAAATACATAAATAGATGTTTAATTCACTATTAAAAACATATGCATACATACATACAAATACATATGTATACATAACTGATAAATACAAATAAAAATGTAAGAATATAATTTGTTTTCTGTGTTTTATTTAATTGTAAGTGATATATGTCTGGAAAATTGTGATGGCTATTTACATGATTTTTTTGAGGGAAAATAATAATTGTCAGATTAATCATAATGAAAATAATCAATAGTTGGAGCCTTACACTTTAGTATTTTGGCAACATTTGCCACGTGATACACATTTTTAGAACGTCTATTCACCTCCAGTTTTACATATTGAAGGGCAAGCAGTGAATGACAACATGGAGAAAGTGTGTCGGTCCTTCCACAGTCAACACATACACACACGTCTGTCCTCTGTTCCATTCAGCGCTGTGTTGAGTGCTGAATCATCAACAGGAGAGAAACTCCCATCGCAGACGCCGTCAGTCAGTGCAGCACAGCTCAGGCAATGACGGGGGAACAGTTGGCAGCTCGGGGGCCTCGGGCCAATCCAGACCATATGGCAGACGCTGCAGCACCGCTGTGTCATACTCTGGCATGTTTTAACGACCAATTAGGCTCATTAGGCCTTGATTAGAGACGGTGAAGCCTGGGGGAGTCACGGAGGGGGGAGGAGGAGGAGGGAGGGGTTGATGACTTATCAGAGAGAGAGGATGGTGGGGAGTATGAATCAGTAATGATGTGCACTCGCTGCATGAAATATTAGGAACAGGTGTTCTTTCCTTGAAATAGATTGACCAGTTGAATTCAGGTGAAAGCCTCGATCTTGTATTGATTACACTTATTAGAGCCCTTCCTGTCATGAAGTGGAGATGGAGATGAAGGGGGTGAGACAGGTTAAAGAAGGGCTTTGCATTTTGAGGTAGCCGGGGAAAGTCTACATCTGTTCTTTTTTACAACTATCCTCCGACAAAGCCGATCAGATTTTGACAAAATGTTGGAGTAGGATGCATCGCAGCGCTATTCTCGGTGACCAAAATTACACTGATTGGCTCGGGGGGGGGGGGGGGGGGGGGGGGTTCCTCATTCATAGAATTAACCATGTGACATTTCTGTCGCCGCTGACCAGATTCGTCAGGTGAGAAGGCATCTCACCTGTCTGGAAGCATTCAGGCGTCTCAAATTGGAGATATTGCCTCAATGTTTGGGAGCGAGATCGAGGCAGAGACGGAGTTAATGGGTGAGAGGAGTGAGTGAATGAATCATGCTGAGTAATGAAAGGTTGGGCAGAGTGAGTTAACCAAGTCAGAGTGAGAGAGTGAATGAAAAAACAGAGAAAAGCACAGAGAATTTGATTTAAAAAGCACTACAGGAAGAAAATAATATTCCCTCTTCTCCCTGATACCATTCTTAGCCCCTCCCATTGCATCTCTTCAAACACCATCAGGGTGTTTTTTTTACTCCCACTGTTTATTTCACTGTTTTTATGTTTCATATCACCATCACTGGACTGGCCAAGCATAAACAAACCATTTACACGCAGAGGAATGTTTTTTTGACTGATAGCGAGTCTTTACATCGGTATGTTTTCTAACTGCTAATCGCCGTCATCCCTGGGCATTTAACAGTGTGGAGGTTGTGTTTGTGTTTTTGTGTGTGAATGGTCTGCAGGGGATTATGGCTCTAATGATAATTCTACATATGGTGGCTGGATAAACCTGCCTGAGCACTGAGATCATAAATCCAATCTGAGGATGATAATCCTTTTGCCAGATGAGGAATTAATATCAAATGTTGTGCAGGGGTCAGAAAGAGAAGATGTGTTTGTGGTGCAGTGATACTGAGGAGAGGCATGTTTACCAAGAAGAAGAAGAAAAGAATAGCAGGGGGATTTGTTTTTGTATGTTCTGTGGTCACATTTCTTGTGTTTCAGATTATCTTTCTTTCTTTTAACACATATATCAAATGATCTGTTATTATTATCATTTCACATGAATAAACGTATCCTTTGCTTTTAACTGAATTTCGACTTAATCATGTGTCTGTATTGCAGCTTCACAACGTTTGCATCCCAGAGAGAGTGGGAGTCCTTTCTTTCTTTCTTTTTTTTATTGTGTGAAGTCACCCTGCACTAATCCTACAGTGTTGTTATTAAGCTCAGGGCCATGGAAATGGACAGGGTGTAAGACATGCAGAGTGCATATAAGCCAGATTAGTACTGAATCACCCCCACAAACATTGTCGCCATATTCAAATTCATATTTATATCTGTGTTCTGCTCAATAGGCTGTTCTGCTGTGGTGCGGATTCTGTGTAAAAGTTCAGGGGGAAAAAAATGCTGGGTTATGGTATTTAGTGTAGGAACAATTATGCAAAAGTATCAGAGAGAGTGAGAGGAAAATAGAAACGGAGCATGTGGAGAGGATGGAGCAGTTCAGAAAGACAATGAGAAACAGATGGATACTAGAAAGAGGTGAGGCTGCTATTAACAGAATCAGATAATAGCGATGACGGCTGCAGACACTGAGATTTAAAGAGAGAAAGTGGCTCAGTGAGAGTAGTAGAGCGGGGTTAACGTTCAGAAAGAGAGAGACTAAGAGTCACAGAGAATGACAAAGAGAGAAAGATGGGAATTCAGAGTTAGGTGCATGGGAGAAAGAGTCGGAGATATAAATTTCGGAAAAAGAATGCCTGAGAGATATGGAGAAAGAAGTTGAGAAAATTTCTTAGAGAAAAACAAAGGGGGCGGGGGGGAATTCATAGGGGGAGAGGGGGAGGGAGAGAGAGGGAGAGAGAAAGAGTGAGAGAGCTCCAGATCCAGTGTTTGACATTTCACCTTGCTCAGTTGATAAGGGGTGTCACCCTCTGGTCCTCAGGGCTTTGACTGCTGTCTGCAGTCATCACCCCTCCCCAGCACAGGAAACTATTGATCAACTAGACAGCACTGGCTCGGCTTGTGTGTGTGTGTGTGTGTGTGTGAGTGCATGTGCGCTTTGCTGTTAGGTGGGTAAAGATATGTGTGTGTGTGTGTGTGTGTGTGTGTTAGTATGCATGTGTGTGTGTGCTTATTTGTTTGTTCCAGGACCTGAAGGATCTGCATTTGACATGTAATCGTTCAGTCCTGAGCCCCCTCCCCTCTCTTTGTTTTTACATCTCCGTCTTGCTCCCCGTAACGTCTTAACTTATCTCATTATTTGTGCAGTAGGAAGTCCATTAAGGTTCTGTGGCTTTGGCTGAGTGGAGTGAGAGATCACAGGGCTAAGAGACAGAGACTGCCATTAAAAGCCTCAGTACTCGCTGCGGTGTGAAGAATGGCTTCACACACACTTCGGTCTACTTAGATTCAACGACAGGGAAGCCGTGTGCTGCAAATGCTTCAATTACTGCTCCTTTCCTCCTTCATGATTTTTTTTGGGGTAAAATGAATTTGCAATTTGTCACTGTACTCTCGAGCAAGGCATCTAAGACTGAACTGCTGCAGTGAAACTGTTAGCCAAAGTGGCTTGTGGTTGCACTGGGCAGCTCCCATGTGTACAAGTGTATAACTGTAAAGGAGCGAGTCACTGGAGTATCCGGTGCATACTTTGTCAGCTGACGTCTCCTATATGAATACATATTCATCCTCACACAAATTACAAATGGGAGCCATTACAAAAAGCCGTATCTGTCTGAAGGACTTTTGAATTACATTATAGAACAAATGTTTTCTAAACAAATCATTCATTTATCAGACTGATGCCTCCACTGCTCTGCCACTGACCAGCTACATTTCAGAGAGGAGTCTCTGTTATCAGCAGCAACAAAAGGGAGAGTTTAAACTTTGTAGTCTCGATATAAAGAGCGTGGACATACTTGTTAGGATGACACACATCACTGAATGTGTCAAGTGACACTTAGATATTTTAAATCAGAAGTATCAAGCCCTGCGATCCCTGTGCATGTCCGTGAAGGAGTGTGCACCTCTGTATCTGTCCGCAGACTGCATAATATTTTGGCTGGCCAGTTATGGCTGCATGCTGAAGG
The DNA here is from genome assembly GCF_050575085.1 of Anarhichas minor. Classification (NCBI taxonomy): domain Eukaryota; kingdom Metazoa; phylum Chordata; class Actinopteri; order Perciformes; family Anarhichadidae; genus Anarhichas; species Anarhichas minor. Next base: position 10,643,744 of record NW_027466520.1, read on the forward strand.
ACTTCTTGTGGTTGCGGTGACTCGCACTTCCTCAAAACACCTGTTATTGCCCGTTTGATACTGCCATTGACTGCCTGCTGACTCCTCACTCACCACTCTTAGTGACGCCGCAGCCGAGTACATCGGCAACCCTCCAGCCGCTACTCTGCCACCAGAGACACAGTGGGGGGGGGGAACAGTTTGCACACTTTTATTGTTTTTGGAAGATGGGTTTGGCTAACTACCAGTACACACTGCTGAGTACATCACTGCTGCTCAGCCGCTGCTATGTGGGCAGACAACTTTGTGTAATGGAGTTTAATTTTCTTTATGGGAAGATTGCATGAAATGTCTTTAATTGGCTCGAACGACTTCGAGCCAATTGCATACATCGCCGCTTCCTTTTGAGTTTGAATGAAGTGTGTTCATCCTTACAGCCCATTATTGTCTAAGAGAACTGTGGATTGTATTCATTCAATCGCACAATACAGCCGTGGTCGTTGCAGACACACTTGGCGGAGATCTGCACTCCTTTATGTTTAATTCTGTGATTGAATTACTGTATGTGCTGCCTGCAAACATGTTAATAGATGAAAATCTTTACTGAACATTTAAAAAGATACAAATATGCATACAGCTAGTCCAGTTCTGTATGGGGTTTGGTCACAGAATAGGGGGCTGCACAACAGTGAAGAATCCCTGCCTGCAACTACCTATCTACATATCTTACATATCTTACAAAAGCTTCAAAACTCTACACATTGATTTTCATTCCATACTGGCTTGAACTGAAACCATTGGCTCTGCCCAAGGTAGAAAATTAATATAAAACCTTGTTTCGAAAATTATTAGGTGTATTGTAAAGTATGTGATTTTTACTTAACGGGCTAAAACTGCAAGTGTGGACCTCTAATGGTTGGGCTTACCAGAATCATAACACAAAGCTTAACCAATGCATCAGGGCCTAACCTCAATGCCACACTCAACCATAACCCGAGTAATAACCTCAGGAATATCACACCATGAACCTCACTCTGAGCACCAGCCATCCTCATCTTACCGTGGGGTTATTTGGTCCTCACAAAGGTAGAAATATAAGCGCGCACACACACATATAAACACCAGCATTGGGGGAGGTAAATGATGCACCTGCATACAGCATTGAAAATTCCTCCAGAGTTGGATAGATGCAAGGGCCTGCTCCACTCTGCATTCATTGCGTGGCTCAAGGGAGAGGAAGAGGAAAGAGAGTGAATAAAATGTGGGCAAGCACAGACTCATGTTAAAAATGACACAATTAGTTCAACTCTGAAGTGCGTGTTAGTCGCGCATGGCTTCCCTTCTTACTCACATGAGGTGATCAGACAGGCAAATACTCCCAGGGCCTGGATGTATAGTCAAATGAAACACACTCGTATGCACACGTACGCACTCACACAATCAACAAAAAGTGTACGAGCACACTTAATACAGCAACACAGACACAGCATACTAAAATACAATCGCACTCCCCCCCCCCCCCCCCCCCCCCTCTCACTCTCTAATGTAGACTTGCGTAAACAGGACTAAAAGCTCCATGCTCTGTAATTTGTGATACAACATTTTGTGGGAGAAAGAAAATATCCACGTACACATTCCTGAAAATAATGCAGTAACTACAGTAAATCACTCTGCTGGTGTGGAAAACACTGTTCTAATTCCAAAGCCTCTCACACTGAAAAATTGATCTTTATTTTCAGGGCAATGCACTTTGAAACAAAAGGGAAAAGGAACTTAATATGCAGGAAATGAAGAAATGAAAACTACAGTGCACGGAGCACTTTGAGTTTGCACTTTCAAAGCCGGGAGAAACGAGCGTTTGAATTTCCGCCCCCCCGCCCATCTCCACCCCAAGAGATGGCAAGGGAAAGGCAGGGCCTGATTTTATTAATTTCATCTGTAGTTATGTTTCTCCTGAATAAAACATTAATACACCCAGGAACAAGGGAATAACAGAAACAGAAAGAAAGACAGCTGCTTCTCTTTTAATTAGCAAGTGCATCTCTCTCTCTCTCTCTCTCTCTCTCTCTCTCTCTCTCTCCCTCTCCCTCCAGCCGTCCCAGCTAGCTATCTTTGTATCGCCCTTCAAGTGTTCCTCCGTCAATCAAGCCATCTTCCCCCTAACCGGAATGAAAGGGAACTCTTTGTCAACTTTAGAATCACAGCGTCTTACTTTACGATGACATCGTTACAGTTCCACTCCATAAATAGTGCTAAAGACTCGAATGTGCTATATGCAGAAAAGGAATTTTGTGAAAATGAGTTTGTGGTCTGAGAAAAGTTTGTTCATGTCGCTGCTAATTCTGGACACATCTACAGCGATGTTGGGTGTGTACTGACTTCATTGCTTGTGTAATTCCACTACTCAACAGAATACATTAGTGTAAAATGATCCTCACTGGACAGAGCTGGGATAGATGTGTGCGGGCCATCGAGGCGCATGGGAGTTAGAGCTGAACTAAAGTAATCCAAATAATCAACTGGAGAGGAAATCACACCAAAGCAATTAGTCCCTGTGGAAATATTAGACAAATGTGATAGTGATGCCACAGCAAATAAAATTACCATAACATGAGGTCACTGTAAAGTCAATAGTATTATTGGATTTTTACAGTGGTGTTCATTAGGGGAAGGATTACGGGTTGCTAATGTTCTTGCCTGCTATCAATAAAACTGAATTTTACAGTCGTTTGACATTGGAGATAGTAGCTAACACGGAGCCATGTTAATAAAAAATAAAGAAAACTGTACTCCAGAGGCTAAAAGGAAAATGTATGGAAATAGCAGGCTAATAGCGTTGCAAGGTGAACGCCCAAAATCCATAAGTTCTGTCCTGGCATAAGAGATATCGCAGAGATCATAATATTGAGCTATGGAATCAAAGGTCTCGAGAGCGCTTTTCAGGGGTGGTTGTGCCATCTCTAACACACTGTACACACACACACACACACACACACACACACACACACACACACACACACACACACACACATGTAGTCTCCTCTGCCTTGCCCCAGGGTGCAGCCAGTCTGAGATCACACCGGCAGGTTCACTTGTAAAGCTACAGCTTTAGGCTCTCAGACAGAGAGAACTACAGACAGTCGCTGCTGCAGGTAGAAACGCCGAGCTTGAAGAGTTTCATTCCAAAACAAGATATTCCCTGTTTGGAAATGTGTGACAAAGTGATTGCTAGCATGAAAGTGAAACTCACATTTTGAATGTTACTGATGTTATTAGCTTTCTTTATCCTTTTAGCTACGGAGAAGTGTCTTCCAACAAGTGCACAGTTTGTGGGATTTTTGTTTTGTTTTCTTACACTCGTGTATCTGATGCAACTGAGCTCGGTGCTCTGAGCTCTTTCAGTGACTGCAACTGTTTGACACGACTTCTGCAACTCACATATTTGTTTTCTTGTGAGTTTGCAGTCAATCTTAATTTGAAGTAACTCCAAACATAAGTTTGGCAAAGACATTAACCAATATGTGACCATTTCAGATTTTAAGCAGCGCGTTAGAAAAGAAAATGATTCTGTTCGTTTCCTTCGTGGAAATGGAAAGAGGAGACGTGCGGAGGCGGGTTTGAGAGAGGGAGTGGAAGAGGGAAAATGGATGGAAGTCTGGGGCGCAACGAGGGGTGAGAAAGTCCCACGAAGAGTGAAGGGCCTCTGTAATGATTGAGAGGGATTACCAGAAAACTCAGTGGACTGGGAAAGAGAGAGAGAGAGAGAGAGAGGAAGAGGTAAAGAGAATAAAAGTGAGAGAGAAAGTACTGTATGAAGGGCAAAAAGATGAGAAAATGACGGAAGTGGTTGTGTGTGTGTGTGTGTGTGTGTGTGTGTGTGTGTGTGTGTGTGTGTGTGTGTGTGTGTGTGCGTGTGTGTGTGTGTGTGTGCGTGTGTGTGAGAGAGTGTTTGGGGGGGTAATTCAGAAATAAATGGATTCAATCAGTAAATGAAGCCATGCGTGAGTTTTACACGACTATAATGAAAATAATGCGCAATGCTTAAAGGGATGTGACATTTAAAAAAAATAATAATTTCACTTCAGTGAGAACAGATCACAGCGGGGGGCAAAAAGTTTCCCTGGAGTTCGGCCCTGAAACTGCATCACCATTTAGTACAACACAACACAACAACTCAATGCAAACAAATATTACTCAAAGATAACAAATTGCTAAGAAAAAAAAGTATCTGTATATATATATATATATATCACTCATATGAAATAAATAACCAAGTGAAAATGATGAAATAAACAACATATTGGGGTCATGCAGCCTTGGAGAGAAGGATATTTTTTCATCAACTTTAATGACAACATAAACGGATGCTTTAGAAAAGGTCTTTATTCAAGGTTGTGAGACAGGATCAAATTGAATAGATCCAACCTTTTCTTTGCAAGAGCAGCAGCAACATATAGAAAAACATAAAATATAAACCTTCAGCTGATACAAGAATGTCTTCTGAGGTTTACCCTACACTGTAGGGTGAAGTGGGATTATTTAATCAAATTAAATAAATGTATTTAAAGATAGAGATATATTTTCCTTTACTCCTCATCAAAATAATGCTGTTCAATTTATGGAAACATGAAAAATGTCAATATTACCTTCATTTGTTTATTGTTTGATTTAAAATGTGTCCTAATTCACATTTCATGTCTCAGAAATGCGCTGCAGTAATCAGAGTGCTCTGAGATCTGAAAATAATTCCGTTTTTTTTTTCAATATAGTAATTTCAATACAGTAATATGCCGATTTGTACACTGAATTATCAACCAGTTATGCTGCAGTTAGCTTAGTTAATTAGTTTAGCCTTTTATATTATAATACACATTGTTGAAAAGAATATCCAAATGTATTGTCCTGTGTTTGTGTTGAATGGGAATGCTGGCAGCTTTGTGCAACATAAAAATGAAATGTTGGATGTTGGATATGTATCATCACTTGGTGCGGTGGTCTTTGTGTTTCTGTGGTCTACCTATGCCTCCTATTGGTCTGATCGCTGCAGTCCACAACAATCTCAGTCATTTCAGAGCAGACGGGAGGAGGAAAGGGAGGGAGTCAGGAAAGACAGATGAGAGACAGGGAAAAACAGGGGAGAGAAGGGAGGAATGATGGTCAGTGACGGAGTGGGAGAGGAAGAAAGGAGAAAGCATGTGGGGGGAGGGGGTGTGTCATAGAAATAAATGGGGTGGGTGGGTGGGGGCAGGGAGGCGGGGAGGGAGGAAGGAAGATCTTATGAATGTTGACCACTGTCCCTCTACATAAATCTGCACATTAACTGCATCAAATGAGGCTCCCCATGTTTTCTCATCTTCTCCTCCCTCACTATGCCCCCCCCCCCCCACCACCACCGGTCGCCATCTCGCATCTGATTGGGCGATGTCATTTATAATGTCTGTCCACATCAGGGGACAATGTAGGGACCTCAGTCCTAACAACACTTCCCCCTGTCACGCCCCAATGCCTGATGGGTAGAAATAAACCAACTGCCATGCCGCAGAGAGAGCGACGGTGTCACACAGCTAATATCGACTATGAATAATGACACATTGCGATTACAACTGTTCTGGTTCTCATCTGCCTGAGAAACATTTGGGAATTGAAAGATGCAGAGGCGAGGTTAATCTGGTTTCATGAATGCAGTGAATGAACGCAACGCAGAGAGAATTGAGGTAAAAAGAGAGAAGTGTGCATTATTGTTAAAGAAATGTGTTTGTTTTGTATCTTTAGGAAGCCGGCAGAGCTACAAGGAAATACACAGAAGAAAAGAGTCGAAGGAAAAGCGGTGAAAATACAAGACTGTGCAATATTGATAATATTACAGGCAAAATTCAAATGTCAATACATATCATGAAAGAAATACATATTGGGGGAGCTAAATATTTTCTCAGACATTATCTATATGTATAATATACACTATGATGTATATATTTAAGTAATATGCACAGTTCATTACTAAATTCATTATGCATCTGAAATCTAAGATTTACATATTTGTATCATTCATTTTTATTTACAGAAAGAGTACTTTTAATTATGATGAAAGAAATATCTGACAAAACATTTATCATATAATTGTATTCAGAACACAAATAAAATCAGGGATAATTTAATGAAGGCAAATATGAATAGTTTGTTATTCCTAAATTCTATCTGAAACATTACCGCACTAAATATGTACAAATATCATGTATGTGTCGGCCAGATGAAGTGCAACAAAGTTTCTGAGTGTAAAATATAATAATAATAGTAATATATTATTCAGTGAGTATTTGGTACATATGAGACAGATGTGCAAATAATGTAATTGTCCACCACTGCAGATATGCTTTTGAAATTTGTCATTTCTCTTTCATAATGATTTTTGTGTGAAGGGCTATAAAAACAAAAACAAATTCAACACAATTATTCAAAAATCCCAGACACAAAAAAATACAATGGTGACATCTTAACATTAATATTAAATAGACACTGTTCAGCGCAGATTGGATTCTTTGCAGAGGTAAAGCAAGCACATGTGAAACCTACACACTTCTATTCTTCTGTATATTCTCATCACTTCAAATGGAAAAGACATGAAAGATTGAGCCATGCCTTTGAAGCAGATGCCAGGGCCACATGACTCCCTCCCTTATTCCGCTGCCACCTCCTCAAAGGCAGCTTGACTCCAACACGCAACTCAGGAACATTAAACGGGCCCAGCTCAATTCTAATGACCCTCTAGATTTCTGACCACAGGGAAAGGGGGCAGCCACCAGTGCCTGGCCATTCTGGTTTTCAGTGGTGAGCAAGCAATGTCCATGTGTAATGAGTGTGTTGTTGTTTGCCACTCTCCCCTCCTGGTCAATAATTACCAGCCTTGAAGCCTGAAGTGAGTATATTTTAGGACGGAACCCCCCCCCCCCCCCCCCCCGGTTCAACAAGCTTAACTCAGCCATGAACACAACGACTTTTTTATTCTCTCTCTCTCTCTTTTTCTCTCTCGCTTGCTCTGGGTAATCCCACTTTTGTTGGTTGTGAAGAGGAAGGTGAGGAGCAACACAGAGAGAAAGAGCTGAGGCCAAAGCCCAGCAAAAGATTCACGTCACAAAAGATCAAGAGGGTCATCTCTCTCTCTCTCTCTCTCTCTCTCTCTCTCTCTCTCTCCTTGTCTAATCATGGATCTTCGGACACCTTGTGTTGCCGGTTTGGGCCTGAAATCTCAAAGGCCACAGCACAGGTATTTAGTCCATGTGGTCAGACGTCACATGTAAGTCGACTGGATTGACCAGAAACAGTCGAGTTGATTGTTTGGCAGTCCCCAGGAGCTGCTTTATGCTAATGTTTGCATCGATGCCTACAAAGCCACCGCCTCTGTCCAAAGGCACATCAAGGAAATGAGAGAGCAAGCCAAGCCTTTGTGTGCGCCGTGTACAATAAAGGGAGGATTTAGAGGCCTTGCCGGCCAACCGCAGGGGACGCACAGAATGAATGAAGTGAAGCGGAGTAGGGGTTGGAGTTGGGGACTCTGCCCCAGCGGGTTTAGGTAGGGGTTGGGGTTGGGGGGGGGGGGGGGGGGGGGGGGGTTGGGGGAGAGAGACTGGCTAATGCACCCCCTCCATAACCTCGCTGCCCGCCCCGTCTCATCGGGACAGCCTATATATATCGCAGACACGTTTGGTCTCTCCAAAAGGTCACAAAAGGGTAAAACTTAAGAGGAAAGATGAGAGCGCTGCTGTCATAAAAAAAGAAAAACGTGTGTAAGGGGAAAATAAGTGGCTATTCCTCTTAAGCCGCAGATAAAATATTTCAGATTCAACGGTGCAGTGTCCTGGCCACCAGGGCTCTGGATTTATTGCTGAGGGTCAAAACTCGGTGCCGATCAATAGTCAATCAGAGTTATCAAACACTAATTATATGAGGACAGTGTCCAGATGTACTGCACTGATTGATTGTCCTGTATTTGTTATTTCTCAGCAGAATACGTCTAATAACTGGAAGTCTGGCTGTTAAATGTCTCAATACAAATTATTATATTTGAGGAATTATCGTTTTAATGGATTCATTTAGTTAAGATTTTAATTAATCGTGTAAATTCAGTAAATCATGCTGAACGTAGTTTTAAGCAAACCTAATTTTATAAAGGTAATTAGAAAATGATGATGTATTATATTTAATGTTGATGAATTAGCAAACATACAGTTGCATGATGTGTGCCAGATTTGTTTTCAATTCATTTTTACTGGCAAACAAATAAATCATTTCTCATTATTTATTTCAATATTTCATTTATTATCCAAATGTAAAAGCATAAATTGAGTAGTACCTCATTGTATCTGTACAATCTGGAGACCTCACAGATCGGCTTTCAAAAGAGAAGAACAAATACTAGGGGGGCTGCTGGAGAAATGTAGTGTAATGGAAGCACTTAATAGACATGAAAGGTTTATACTTGAAAGCCCCATCATCCCCCTTAATGCATATCCATTTGTTTATTGAAAAGGGCCTTCATTAAAAACAAGTTGGAAAGGGGAAGAAAAATGAAAAATAATAATTATGTTGATGGCTTAAAATTGCATCAAAATTAAGATATTTATCAGAAGCAAGTGCACTGTAATCCCTTAAGTGCTTGGAGAAGTTCTTTAATAATGCCACAGAAAGAGCAAAAACAAAAGCAACTCTCAGAATCTCCTTTATTCCTCCTCTTCCTGCTTTGTTTCACCATATCTCTCTCTTTTCAATCAGGCTGTTTCTCTCTCTCTTTTTGCTTTTTCCCTCCTTTTTTTTAAACTTTTTATAGGAAAGGGTCTAATTGCTCCTGAAAAGCAGAAAGGGGAGCGAAGGAGAACTCCCTCAATAGCAAATGTCTTTGAGATTGAATTTTAAATTTCCTTGCGTTTTTTTTATTACTTTGTCTTTTAAATTTCAAGGGCACCGGGACGGTGTGTCTGTCTGTCGGGCACCGAGGCTCTTGTTGCTTTTTCTCTCTCTACGTCTCCGGGCGGCTTACCGCAGCCGAGATATGCATCTCTTGACCTGTATGTTAAATTCATACCAGTGACATCAGCAATGCCCAGACAACTGAAGGAAAAAATGGTGTATCTGTATATGTGTGTGTGTGTGTGTGTGTGTGTGTGTGTGTGTGTGTGTCATGGGGGGTGGGGTGGGCCATGGGGTGATTTTTTTCTGCCCCCGTAACCATGACAACCCTCATCTCTAGAGCGGTGGAAGGGATGGCGACTCACACTCTGGGAGATGCTGATGTCTGAGGTCCCCCTGATTTCTTTTGTTGTGCATTTATTGTGTGTGTGTGTGTGTGTGTGTGTGTGTGTGTGTGTGTGTGTGTCCACATGTGAGTATATGTGTGTGTGTGTGTGTGTGGTGCATACAATTTAATAAAATTTCATTTGAGTCATTCAATTGAATTGAATTATCAGACATCAGAAATAATGCCAGGCCTGGTCAAAATGTAATTAAAATAAATGTTTAATTAGGTTTAGAAATATTTTTAATTCAAATCTGAAATTCTTGCAAATTAAAAACATTATAAATACTTTGTGTATATCTTTGATGTATCAATTAATTAAAACCCTCAGAAATTAAGGAAAACAGACATATTTGAGTTGCTGCAGATGAGTGTAATAGTTTCTAATTGTAGAAAGTATAACAAAATAAGAAAACCTATCTTTTCTTTTTCTCCTCACCCGCACTGTCATTAAACGCAACATGCCTAAATTGCATCTACAGCCATAAACATTTCTCAGATCAAATTCTATACGGCCATCTCTGAATTCATATTCAACGCAGCCCATCGTACGTAGGCAGGAATACAGATAGGGGAATATGAATGTCAGAGGGAACATTTTAATCATTTGGCAGGGTTGGAAGCCCAATCTCCAAACATCCACATTTTGACACACAATCTCCCTCTCTCTTCCCGCCCTCCCTCCCCTCTATCCTCTGGTTTCATCATCTCATCTCACACCCTTCGTGTCTCAGGGACCTATTAAATCCCCCCTCCCTCCCTCACCAGTATACCTCTCTCTCTCTCTCTCTCTCTCTCTCTCTCTCTCTCTCTCTCTCTCTCTCTCAAATGTCACCTTCCTTTTTCTGTTCATATTCTCGGACTGGAGCTCCCTGCCTATAGTTGAAATTTTTGGCCCTCGCCACAACCTCCACTTCCCACCGTGCTCACTGTGGTCTTTCCTACCAGCACAGAGGAGGCTGATGATATGAGGGGACGCTGAGGCCTGTGTTTGTGTGCATGTCTAACGGTGTGCGTGCATAAACATGTATAACAAGATATTATTATGAGTGATATTGTTTCCCCTCTTTTCCTAAACCCTTTTTATGTGGGGGTCATTTAAGAACAAGAATTGCACTTTATTTTAATCCTTTCAAGCATCAACAAACTGACAAAATAACCGCCATCCTTATTTGCCTCCAACTGGATCAAAGTTCTCCTAACTACAATCTCATGTTGTCATGGATTAACTGTTCGTAAAAAAACAGCACTATGAATGGTTTGCGTTAGCGCTGAGACTCTCAGGCTTGTGCAGTTTTGGCCGGGCAGAGTTCTTCGTCTGCCAGGCCTTGTGGAGTTGATCCCACAGTCTGGTGTTGAACTCACTTTTTAGAGAAAAATAACTAAAAATATTCACATGATGTGGCTTATCAGTCAGTGCTCTTTCTTGTATATCAGCTTTTCAGGAATGAAACAAATCTACTTTTGAAGATGACTTCCTGGCATAAAAAGAAAATCAGATTTTACACGTACAATACTGTTGTTTTTAGGTTTCTTTGTAATCCCATGTGAAAATACCACTGAAAAGAACTGTAATACAAAGGAACAACATACCTGCACACTTTTCTGGAATCAGGAAGTAAACATTTTCAGATTTGAGTCCAGTAGTAAGGGTTTGTGTACTGTGTCACAATACTGTGTTGTGAAAATGTTGAGGCCTGGTTGGGTTCATCTTAGGATCAAAAGATAAGACAGAGGAGAGGAGATACTGTGGGAGATTAGATAGAACACAGCTCTTCTGTTTTCGTAGCTTTGTCTCTCTGCAGAACACTGGTGCCATCACGTGAACCTTGTTTTACTGAATAAAATCACATCGGTGTGCGGAGGCAGTGATACCAAACACCTTTCTGTTAATGCCCCTTGATAATGTCACTTTGCTACTATAAAGTATTGTAGTCTAACTTTACTCTATTCCACTCGCTCTCTCTCTCTCTCTCTCACACACACACAAACACACACACACACACAGACACACACACACTCACCGCAGGCTTTGCAGGCTCCAGCTGCTGCCAAGCACTGCATGAGGGCATAAATTGTTAGGTGTTGGCCAGTAATTCTAAAATGCAATCTTCTCTACGCCTTCCCTGCTATCTCTCTCTCTCTCTCTCTCTCTCAATTTTGTTCTCTCTCCCTCTTCACTCTCCCTCTATTCTTTCTAAAGCGCCTTCCTACCTTGTTTGCCTCTTTATTTGACCTTTCTTTCTGCATCTCTGAATGCATGTTTCTTCGGTTTTGTCTTTCCACATGTCTGTCTGTCCATCTCTCTCTCTCTCTTTATTAATGATAGCAGGAAAAGGTCACATGACAAAAATTCAGAGTGGGTCAGACTAGTGGGTTGCGGTTCTGAGTGGGGGGCCCTCACCCCACCGAGAGAAAACAGTGTCCCCATTATGAATACTTCTGAATTACATTTCTACAACTCTGCAGAGAGAATTAAAGCGAATGCATAAAGATAAGTGGAAAAAGACAAAGAAAGAGAGAGCATGGAGTTAGAGATGGAGGTAAAAGAGTGACTAATGGGAGATCAAACAGTGCAAGTGAAAGAAAGAGAAAGGCAAGAAATGAAAAGAGAGGAGATGGGACAAGAGAAAAGAAAGACACCCCCCTCCACCACCTCTCCACACCCCTGAAGAGATGGAGTCAGGGAGTATATGAAAGAGAGAATTAGAATGGAGAGATAGCAGGCAGAGAGAAAGACTATTTGTCTCCTCTCTTGACACAATGGGATGATAATGCATTTTAATGACAAGACCTGAGACTGGTTTTATGAGGGGACGGACACTCATGCACACACACACACACACACACACACACACACACACACACACACACAGCAAGGGCACGGAAGCCATCACCCTCACACCCTCTTAGCATATTCCTCGGTCAGAACCGAGGAAGCAGTTCAGCGCGCTGGACATTATTCCCTGTTCAGAGAGGCAGGCAGGGAGGGAAGCAGTTCTCAGTGAGAAATCAGCAGGAAACTATGGGAGAAGGCAATTTAGAAGCAATCAGAGGGAAATTTGAGGCGGATTAGGCCGAGGGCTTATAGGAGAGGGGACCTGACGCTGGATCCATCTGTCTATGAGAGGCCTTCATCAGCAGTCATCTCCTAGCTGGCCAAATCAATCTATTCTCCTCTCTTCTCTCCCTTACCTCCTTCCTTTCTATCCACTCTGTCCTTCCCTCTCTTCCACTTATCTCCCACTCCCCTCTTGTCCCACTCCCCAACATTTTACACTCAGGTTCAGCGAGACGGTCTTACCAAGAGCAAACTACAAAACAAGAAAAAGGTAGGCGGCCGGTGTGTTGCTCAAGAGCAGATCAACAGCCAGGTGCCCATTTGATGCGCTCCCGAGCACATCAGAGAGCAGACTTTCAACCTATGATGTGTAGGCCGATAACCACTAGGCCTCTTTACCACAACCATTTCCCTCGCTCCCTTTCTTCCATTTCCTTATTGAGAAAAAAGTGTCTGTGTGTCTGTCTGTGCTTATGTCAGTGTGTGTGTATGCATGTGCCTGATCATACAGGCAATGTGTGTGTAAATGATGAAGAGGGAGTTAATGTGAAATCTGTGGCAAAGCACAGACTGTACCTTAAAAAAATTGTAGGGCACACAGTAGATATCTACTTCGAAATGAATTGATTCAGTCTCCAGACACTATTCGCCCAATTTTCTATATTATCTTCTTTCTATCATTTATCATACATCAGTTATCATTGAGACTCATTTATGAGGCCTATTTCATCTTTAGAGAATTCTCAGATGATAGAAAACTGATCTCTTCTGCTTTGGTATTACTTTTGACTGGCCCAATCTCAGAGCGGGCAGAGTTGAAATTGCTATTATATTCCCTCAGTTTCAGCGTGTTGCTGGCATAGTACTTTGTATTACAACAGGACAGTCATAGGGTTGACGAACAAGAAAAAAAACCAAGTTAAACTATATCAAGGAAACCTGTGACCTCTCGCAACAAAGTGCTCATGGGCAAAGTGCAGAAGGCCAAAGCCAGGGCTGCTCAGTAGACTACAATTAATGGAATTGGAATTGCGATGACAATTTTGGCTTCCCACTGAGCCCAAATTGACTGCTACTGTATATAGACGATTAAAATCTGTGCCTCGCTCATGTAAACGTCGCTGCTTATCAAATCTGCTTACTAAACAGCCATCCACACATCAGAGAGCAGATGGGAAAAAGTAAAAGGCACTGAATTCGAGTGAAGAAGAACCTAAATTCGAAGTCTTATTTTGATGCAAAGATTTGTACATTAGCAGGAATGTAGAACAACATAGAAGGGAAAGCAGTGCTCCAATTATTTAATCTGCTTGCGCTTCACGTGTGTCTGTGTTAGTGTCTATACGTGTGTGTGTGTGTGTGTGTAGTTGGAGGAGCTCGATAAATATAAATATTTATTTTAATACCGGGTTTTGGAACGCATCCTTACCTTCAGATAACTTTAAACACGAAAGGCTCTCGCTGGAGCCAGTGTCCGTTCTGGGCTGCTGTAGAAACATGGCGGTGCAAGATAGCGGACTCCGTGGAAGACGACCCGCTCCCTATGAAGATATAAATGGCTTTTTCTAAGCTAAGGAAATCATAACAATTCTTAGTTATGGGTGATTATACACTGATTAACACATAGTTATGAATATTATATTAAATATCTGCCAATAAACCCACCCTAAATGTCACACACTGTCCCTTTAAATCAATGAATAATCAAGATGAATAATCGTCATCTCATTATTGATCAAAATACTCTTTAATAATTATTATTATTAGCCGTACTCAGTAGCCACCAAAACACGCCTGTGACAGCAATTCCCAAGTGCTAGTGTGTGCATTTAATTAACCTCTAATTGCAGCAAGCCCCAAGCTGTTAAGACTAATAAAGTTTTTAGTTAATCCTTCTTGTTATATGAAACGCTCCGTTTGACTAAACTGTCATCCACACTTTCCAAAATTAATTGGGAAAAGCTTAGAAAGGATCAAGTAGATTCTACTTGATCCTTTCTGAACTTGTTGTTGATCTTCTACTTAGTAGAAGAGGTTGAAGTAAAAGTTGAGTAAAAGAGGTTGAAGTTTACTACAGTAAATGAGTTTGAATTGTGTTGTATTCATCCGGCCCTCTGCCATCCCCTCATGATGCATGACGTTTACACACAGAGATATGAATTGGTACATTTTCCGATATATATATATATTTTTTTTTAATTTTTAATAACAGCTTCATTGGAATCATTAATGTGGCAACAGATATGTGCTGCTAACATAATACAATCAACTCATAGCAATACAATTTCACTGAAAGGTAATAAGCGACAACCACAATGTGGTTCTGGACAATTGGTGCAAAGAGAACCACAGCATATCTACTGTGCATTATCATTAAGTGTTTTAAATGTGTGTAGTCTCAGTTGGCCGTTCACAGCTACAAATGATGAACAACGTTTCAAAGTGTCTAGCCGTAACAAACAGTGTACATCCTTCTCTACGTGATGATTTGAGCTAAATGCCGGCGTCATTAGCAGATGTTGGCTCATAGCTGGGAGGCACTGGTCATGCTTAACGGTTAGCGTTAAACTGCTAACGAAGCGCATGTGAAGCCATGCATACATGACATTTATTACATGAAACAACAACACCCGGGTGCTGCTTAGAGCAAGACACTGATCCCTCGTTGGATAATGCATAATTACCCCAGACGGTGTAGAGCTGGTGCAGAGACACACTTACACGTACATGCACGCACACACCGACACAGAGACACAAACATACACAGCCAATCACTGACTAAGACAATCAAACTATATCAATAATACATTTAAATAATTTACAAACAAACACAGGTCACATTGTGTCACACACACACACTCATGGTGAATCATGGTGGAGATGCACATTTATTATGCTGTGTAGGCATTTGTGAATAGCATGTGGAGTGTGTTTTTATCCAAACCACCTTACAGTCACACACACACGGTTACTAAATAGATCTCTCAGGGGAATTACACCCTATTTTCTATTACATAAATGCTCAAACATTTTTCTAAATTGCCTTTGAATCCATCCCATATGTTTTGAAGCCACACACTGAAATTCATTAGCATTTATATTAAAGAGCTTAGTTGCTAAGTTGCTATAAAAAGACAATGTAAATGATATAAAAGATAATGAGTAAAATAATGTGTCTGATTGAGAAAATAAGTGGTTGCGAGGTTGTTGCTTTTTTTACAGTTTTATAAGTTGGGAAGTTTGTAAATGCGACAGAGGAATATTATTGTCAAAATTAAATGATACTGTTTTAATATCCTTAACTTTTTATTGTTCCCATTCTCCTCAAAAAACAACATTTAAGCTGTAGGCAGATCTGCATGTTGCTAAGTCGTAAACATTGTTTTGTTATCAAAAGGATCCACAGACAGCAGTCACGCTCGGAGTTAAAGAGATCCCTATTTATTTGTATGCCTTCAGGCTACAGTGATAGTGATCTCCTGCTGAGATGGAATTAGCCTTAAACTCATTTGCAGTGCCGTGACCTGGATTATGGGAAAGGTGGGTCATGGCAGATATGCCATTGTCCTTATTAATATTCAATCAAACAATGGAGGCCGATATGCTAGAAAATCAAAGGCTCAGCAGGTGGGGACTCGTCTAAGTTATCTTGGCAAAGGATTACTGTGGTGATGCTCACTATGTCCACTACAAAAACTACTGAAACCACAAAGCACTTTCAACTTATTCAATGCAACTATGAAAATATAGAGTAAAAGTTGAACCTGGTTGCAGGAATAAGTCAATGTAATACACAGTAGTCACAGTGCAGTGTAATATTTTCTTGGTTTTAAGAGAAAACGCTAACTTCTTCTTCTTTTTTTTCTAAGGGAGAAAAAGAAGTAGTCTTTTTATATTCATGGTTCCATCTCACGTGCAAAACAACAAATCCAAAAACTTAGCGGCACACCTTTTTGGAGATGACAGTTACATGTGCCACCTCTTAAATGAGACCGCTTAAATGACTCCGAGAAGCAGATTGCTTCCAGTCAAGTCCTGCCTATATACAATAGATCTGCTGTGCTGCATATTCATTATTAAAGAATCACCGGATGTTTACGCGAGACAGAGGAGGGGAAAATAAGAGAGGTAGTGAAACAGAGAAGGAGTGTGCATAGCATGCGGAGGCCATTATTTCTGGCGTGCTCCAAGGCTGGGAGAATTAGAAAATATCATTCTGTCAGGGTGATTTGATAGTGCGATGAAAAATGTCAGAAGTGGAGATGACAAATCATGGTGCTGAGGAGAGGGGACTGGGAGACAGGGATGTCATTTGTCATGAGTGCCATTTGACTGCACCCCTCCCCTCCTCCTCCCACCCATCTGCCTCCTCTTCCAAAGCTCACCCCATATCACCCCCCCCCCCCCCCCCCCCCACTCCTAAACTTCCTCCTCTTTTACCTCGTTCGTTGTCTGCCTGTCTCTCCCTTCCTTTCCCTTTTCATTGTAATGATCTATTTGAACACATTCTACCTCATCTTTCTTCATCCTCCCTCTCCTGCACCCCCACTCTGCCTGTCTCCCCCCAGCATTACCTCAGTTTTCCATCTACTAGCATTAACAGCAGTACAGTAGTTCTAACTTCGTAAAGATTTAACCCATTTGTGACTCAGCGCACGAGGAATGATATTTATTTATAGGTTTTGTTTTCCCATCCTTGTCTCCATATCTTTTCCCCCCTCATCTTCAGTGGCATTCAGAGAAAAGCGCATTCATAGACGGAAGCACACACCCACACTTCACATAAATACAGACACACAAATGCATGGTCAAAATGCCAAGCCTGGTGACATTCCAGCATTTTATTTTTAAATTAAAAAAAATGTGACATGTGGCAACTGACCCGAAAATCTGAAAAAAAAAAAGCTTTTTGAACGGATCACACACTCCAGTGTAACATCATTTGCAGTGATTATTAAGAAAATTCACTCATATTCACCCTCTCTCTCCTACGGTACACCGTGCCCTCCCTCCCTCCCTCCCTCACCCGTCTTTCCCCCTTGTTCCCCTCCTTGGCCCATCAAACCCCTCCTTCCACTGTAGCCTCAAGGTGCTATGTATCTGTGTGTGTATGAAAGAGAGAGAGAGAGAGATGCAGAGAAAAAGAACGCGCATACATGCATGCATAAATGTGTGTAGACTTGGGTGTATGTGTAGATCGGCTATTCCTATACAGTATCTGTGTGTGCATATATGGGTATGAATATCTATGTTCATTTTTGTATCAGGAGGGAGGCAGGGGGTGTGGGAGGGGTAGGAGGGTGGGGGGGGGGGGGGGGGGTTGCTTTGTTGGGTCTGGCCATCCTCAGTGTAGCGTGGTCTGTAGCACCGTCCAGGGCCTTAATGCTGGGGTAATTAAGGAACAGCTTCAAGGTTGCATGGACACAAGACAATCCAGGCCTAATGAAGTATCGATCGGCCGTATAGGGGCCCATGCTTGGACTAAGACAAGCTGACATTCATTTAGAGCAGGGCCACTGCAGGGAGAGCAAACACACACACACACACACACACACACACACACACACACACACACAGCACACATCACAAAAGCAGGCTGATGACAATATAAGAGACTCAACGGCACTCGGTTTTAATCACATGGGAAACAATGAAGAGCCTCGTTTAGAGCCGCCGGGTTTATCTGTGTGCATATAAGTGTGTGCTCACATGTGTGTGTGTGTCTGTCCCTCCATCTCCCTATCACACTCTGTACAACCAATAGGAGGCTCAAAGCAATCTCCCAGTGAAAACAGTACTGATTATACCAATGATGATTATGGTGATAATGATCGTCCTACCATCAGCCCGGTCTTTACTGTCTGTTGTGTATAAAGAAAATGTGTCACACCTTACAATCAATGTCATCACCATCTTTTTTCGACAGGAGGGTAATAACCCAATTCAGATTTTCTCAACCTATTATATTTACACTTTAATTTTCTCACATTTAGTGAAGTCTGACAACCTCATCGCACGCAATCTGAGCTCGGGCTGCACAGCATGATACCCATATGGACTTTTGTCAATTACTGTAGGTGGATATAGATCTGCCAGCGGAGCAGCTCCTGAATCTACATTGATGTCATCATCACAAGTGATATCTTTTCTTCAATGAAGTTAAATGTAAGCCAAAGACGATAGACACATTTCCCTCCTTGTGTTCTGGACAGTTGGTCGACAGTGTTAGTGAATCACAGTGAGTGAGCAGGTACATTTGAGCTTTCAGAGTCTTGCTCAGGGACACTTTGACCCGACACATGGCGGCTGCCGGCACAGTGGCCAGAAATCACGCTGGCTTTTTTTTTTTCTTTTAAGAAATTGTCACCATTCATACCTGCCATTTCAAAAAAATATGACATATACTCTTGAAACTTTTCCCCAAAAAGCTTAATGTGTGCAGCAGCAGCAGGACTCGGCTGGGGGTAATGTACACTGTGTTCTTTGGCCTGTACCATTCACTGCTGCATGCTAGTCTACTCACAGGCCTACATATTATATTCCAATAAAAAAAGTTGTAGCCGTCAAATGTGACTTCACTCTATAGTTGCAACAATGACTTGCTGTATAGAAACAATCTGTGTACCATGTAAAAACACAAACACAAGTAATCAGAAATATATCATCACATATCAATCTGACTGACCTTAACTGACTCCAACTGTGTGTGAATACATATACATGAATGGGTGCATGTGTGTGTGTATGTGTGTGTGTGTGTATGTGTGTGTGTGTGTGCAGCCATAGGGTCCACTGTTACAGTTCCCACCTCAGCCAGAGGCTTGATGATTATGTCTCTGATTGACATATGCTTGGATTCACATCTATTGGCCTACTTCTGCACTGATTGAAGACTTGACTTCTCATCTCCAGACAACTTTATCAAGGCAGTAATGGTCAGACAATCAGACTGACAGACAGAGACAAAAGAATAAAGAGGAGAGAGAGAGACAGGGACACAGAAAGGACGGGTTGAACATGAATGATCTTGATTGTAATGGGTATAAGTGCTGTTTTTCTTGAAAACGTTGATGCAAAGACCCCAAATCTCCCTCTCTCTCTCTCCCACTCTCTCTCTGTTCACACACACACATGCATAAAAAACACACATGTTAAACCATGGCAAAAAAATAATAATCTGAGTATAACTTTGCCATTATAACATTCATAATTGCACGAAAACTGCACAGCTTGCACTCTTTACTCCCACAACAATAGAGCTACATGTTCAGTGCCTATTATTTCTCGTCCCTGCATTCAAATGTATTTAAATGAGAGATGTTTAGATCCACTCCGCGCTGGCAAAACAGTCCAATGCTGAGACCAAGTTATATCTACAACCATGATTTTGAGGACATAACCCCACTCTCACCCCCGCAGTCCAAGCGACTTTTAAACCTGCCGTTAAAGCGCTGACTTCACATTACCATGCCTCCCCCCCCCTCCCTTGATCTGGCGGCGTACTGTGAATTTTTGAGCAGCGCCAAAATGCTCTCATTTTAACTGATCGCTCCAATCATATGCAAATGCGGGCAGGCAGGTGGGGGGATATCTTTCAGCGGTAATTGGCGGTTTTCTAATGGAGACTTCGGGTGTCAGTTGGAAATATGTTTTAAGCCTTAATGAGTTTTGACGGGTCAGATCAGAAAGCGCCTGGCACGCAACTGTGTGTCTGTGTGTACACGCTGGTGTGCGCCTGTGCACGTGTCTACGCCGCCACGCAGAACCTGATGCATTTTTAAACAGCAGCAATTACCCCACATAGTGAGTTTCACTGAAACATTTTTATTGTGTAATACCCGGCACGTATAGAGACATCAGGATTCATTATACTCACAGTCGCAGCCAGGTGATATCCAAGGTAATCCAGAACAAAAGGGGAGAGAGACTCAAAACGGATGCTAAATGCAACTGACTCGGGAGGGTCAAATATAACCTTTCATATGATAATAACATGCACTCACACCGTCACAACTTCGTAGAACTCATTTCAGATGTTTCATAAAAATGTAAAAATAAAATAAAGGATATACTTGATCAAAGCGTTTTAAAAAGCAAGCTAGCCTTTTTATGTGTTCGGGGAAAAGTAATGTTACACAGATACAGATATGAGAGGACTGATATCATATGTCACGGATGCATACACATCAAGCCTGGCTGTTATAAATTGATTCAAATATATGTCTTTTTCTGACCGTAAAAGTTAAGTATCCATAGCCTGACCGTGAAGTTTTGCCACGAAACATCCAACAATTATTCATTTTGCATTGGTCAAAAAATGTATGAACATCCGAAATCTCTCATTAATATGCATGTGTCGCTACCCCTTCAATTTACAAAGCAACTTATCATTTTGCCCGGCAATAAAAGTGCAGCAGAGGCAACAGATTTCCGTGACACTCCAAGTGGTTTTAGATTTATTGTGCATAATAAACACATGAGCAGGTTTTGAATGAAATCATCCCATGCATCTACATCTAGTTTTACTTTATCTGTAGTGGGTGCATGTATAAACGAACGGCTGTGTAGACGGCGGTACTTCTGCACTCTGAAAGATCATAAATCATGTGAATTATAAATCATGGTTTGTTTGGACGTAGGGGAGGGCGGGTTGAGGAGTGAAACTGCTGTCCAGTTTATAAAAGTGTGCATTAATAAGAGACGGCCTGCTGGGTGGTCGTAAATACAGAAACACGAGGTGGCAGCTGATGATTTGGATTTGGAGAATCAGATGATGACTGATTCTGCAGAGGGAACGGCTGCGAAAGTGTCTTCTATACTGGCATCACGGAACAGGAGAAAATCTAAAACGTTGTAGTCTTGGATGTGTTTGTGACCAGCAACAGCTCTTTCACAAAGCTGTAATCCCAAGAGAACAACACTGTGACATAGTGGACTCTGAGTTACATGACGAGTTCAGTGGTTATTTCCTTTTAAAAGTCACATTGATGGTCAGAAGGACGGGATTTGTTTTCTTGTCAATGCATGAGTCCTGTGTCTTATAGTTCCATTTTACCTTTAAGGTAAAAAAAAAAAAAGGGTTTTCTTTTTAATAACTCCTGCAGCAGGACTTGTCTGTGCTCCTCAGGGAAATTTATATATCAAAAATGTTTCGCTTAATTTAATTCAATGTATTTTTTTTTTTATTATGGATCTGTTCCTCAACAATAGTATTATCTGGGTTCAAAGCCACATGCCGGCCCTTCTGTGGGGAGTTGCATGTTCTACCCATGTCAGAGTGGGTTTTCTCCGGGTTCTCCAGCTGCTTAAGTCCACAGACATGCGGCTTAGGTTAATTGCTGACTCTACATTTCCCTTAGGTTGAATGTTAGCGTGAATCGCAGTCGTAAGAGTCGTTCTCCTATGTTAACCCCCCACCCTGAATAGAATAAGTACAGATAATGGATGTATGACTGTAAATGAATTGCTAAACATTGCTAAGCATTATATCACTAAAGACTGCAGCCTGCAATCAAGGCTCTCTGTGCAACTGAAGAGTTCAAAGAGAGTATTTAGCAGTACTTTGCTAAACAAACCTCCATGTCAATTTATGCCATGTGGAAAAAGTAGGACAGCATAATCCTTAGCACAAACCCAATCTGGAAGATCTGAAGAGTGCGTGATTAATTCTTTGGTATTAATCATGTAATTCTTTCATATAAAACAAAGCTTAAGCCTTATTTGCTAAGATATTTGACCTTGGCAGAGAGTTAAGACATTACAGCTTGGATTTAAAATGCATCTAAAGATTAAAAATGATGGTTGACTATTACTGAAGATTATAAATCCAAGGAAAATTGCTTTTTCATTATGAAACAAAACTGATTTTAGAAGGGAGCTGCAGGGTCAGGTGGTATATGAGGTGACAACGTGAACTACAATCCCGCATACATTTAGTGATGGATAGCAAGGTTAGATGGAAGACATCACAGTCCTTTGTGTTTTGTATTTATATTTTCATAATTTGCCACCCCCCCCCCCCCCCCCCCCCCCCACACACACACACACATTTCTCTTTTTTACCCAAGCATAGAAATTAAAGTAATACCCCTGTAAGAGAAACACGATTTGTTCTAAATTTATGCTTCACTGCTTGAGGCTACGCGGCACCTCAGACACAGCGAGTTTATTTGATCTGTGCTCGTTGAGGGGAAAAAATCCTTTATGACTATCAAATGTGTCTCACTCTTTCCCCGTGAATCTTGTTTACCATTGCTGCCGTGTGTTTATCTGTGAATGGAAATGACTCTGGAGACACCATGCACTTCTTTGCCCCGACAACAACACATATTGCTTTCATTTCATGGTCTTTACAGAAAGTGGGGGGAAAAAAAAGCAAAGTGAAAGTACAAGGTCGTTTTCAAAGACACCAGTTTTATAATTCATGCTGAAGTTAGGTGCGGGTCTTCAACTTGAACCAGGGGCCTCGCAAAATCTTTTATTTCAATTCAGCGGTCTCGCAGTTCATATCTCGGGGGGTCCCTTCAATAGGAGCCCCTGTTTTCTATTCACAGAAGTATAATAATCAAACTAATCATGAAATAAGTAAACAACTTCCCTCAGCACAAGAAGCACTAAAGCTCTTGCTCAGGTTACACAACAGTCAATAATCTCATTGCTTTTGAACTGCCACAAGCTGCATCCCACACACTCATTATAACTCACCTGTGATCAGCCCTGTGTTGCATAATCCAAACACACACACACACACACACACACATAATCCTTTTGATGCCAATAACATCTTCACCAAACCTTTGATAAAATGGCCGACAGCAGCCTGGTTTTATAAAGTGTTCTCATTTATCTATTTTATTCATCTATTTCAACATGTACCCTTTTTTTTTGGATTCTTGCAATCAATCGTTTTTTCTTTTTTTTTTTTTACAATTTCTCTTGAAAAAAATAAAGTTCAGTACATCTCTCTCAACGTCACAGCCTTTGTGATAATGAATGGAACTAAACCTAACGAGAAACCACCCGATATGAATACAATAGAGGCAAAAAAATACCAATATAAGATTAAGAGTGTCAGAAAGACAACGTACCACTACATTTGAAGATGCATTTGGTTTCATTGGCCTTGATTCAAGTGTAACCTTTGGCTTGGTGCATTAGAAGCATAAACATATACAATTTTACTTATTTGGATTGAAGATTAAATAACTGCATGTTAACATGAAGATGATAGATTTAGTTTTGCATTCAGCTGATGAGTTTGATAATGACAGAATATCGTTGTTATCATAGTGGACGTTGTTGTAGTGCTCCTCCATCTCTTAGGCAGCCAGGGCTGTAAACAGAAGGATTAAAGATTATGTTGGCTGGTAATAGGGTTCCACTTCAAGGAATCACTGCGAAACGTCACTTAACCTATAAATTGCAAAAATTTCCATTCAAATAATGGAACCCTGTTTTTGTTTGAATTACATTTTTTGTATTAATTTCTGCCGTTTGTAACTCTCAAAGTGGTGTTTCTCTCAGATGTTGGGGGTTGACTTTGAAGGATGGGGCGTCTGCGGTGTAAAGAAGCGAGGCCTGGCCTCTGAAGCAGATGAGCCCAGGGGACAGCTCGACACGACACGCACAAAGAACTTGTGTTGACCTTGTGGCTCTGGGCAAAAGGCCTTCAAGGTATATATGCAAACACCGCGCAGACGGCTCAAAAAGAAGAGTCTGCTTTTGAAGTGTGTGTTTGCTAGTGTGTGTGTGTGTGTGTGTGTGTAGGGGCAGTGTGCAATTTTCAAAAGCAACCAAGGATACCCATAGGCCTGAATTCTATGAAGCTCTTTGATATGGGCATCTCAGAGTGTTTATAATTACAAACAAACCCGATCATGATTAAAACATTGCTACAGAGCACAGTGGTGGCCAGGGAGAACTGATCTGACCCAGAGTGTGTGTGTGTGTGTGTGTGTGTGTGTGTGTGTGTGTGTGTGAGAGCATGAGCTTGGCATCGCAGCAACAGGGGTGGCCTTAGATCTCCCATTGACATCATCAACTGTCGCCAACGTGAAGGCGAGCCGTAAAGACATGCGATCAGCATGTCACACCTGGAGGGCTGACAGCCAACAGCGCTCATGTCTCTCAGCATGTATATTATGTGTGTGTGTGTGTGTGTGTGTGTGTGTGAGCGCATGTGTCTACGTGTGTTTTTCATCATGGCCATGTTTCAAACAGAGCATGTTTCAAAGGGACGACTAATCCTCAGAAATGAGGCATGAGATCAATATTCCCATGTTTAATTGGACGCCGACTGATTTGGCTCAGAAATAGTCGGCACGACATCCCTCTGTCATGGCAATAGAGGCCCACATGTCTGCCAATTTGACTCAGGAAAGCGTGGAAGAAAAAGGGAGACCAACAGACAGGCAGACAGACAGAGAAAGTAAAAAAGAGTGGAATTGGGACTTGACTTCAAAGTGTTAGGACGTTATGATTGCTCCAGCCATTTAAGGAGTGGTTGGGGAAAGAGGAAAGCCTCAGGGGGTCGTCCCATCATCATATGCCCCACTTGCCGCTGTGATTTGGTGATTTTTGTCCGGAAGCCATGTTTTGAGAGGAGCAGGAGGGAGTTTGGGAGGGGGCGGGGGGAGAGGGGGGGCTGAAGAAAAAGGAGGGGAAGAAGCCAAGGACAGAAGGAGTCAGGAGATGAAGATGGGTGGTTGGGGAGGAGTGTCCGGGACCACTGTCAAATGGTTGAGGTGTTACCATGGCGACAGTAATGAAGGGTCTCAGGACACCCTCGGGGGATGGAGGAGGAGGGGCCTGGGCGGGGGTGGAGGAGGGAGAAGGGTGAGTGATGTTGAAGAGGAAGAGGGGGGTAAGAAGTTGAAAGCTGGAGAGGGAGAAAATATAGAAGAGGCCTGCAGGCCTTTTTTTATGCTCAGACAAACTTGACTATGTTGACACACATTATGCTACAATGCTGTCATGGAAATGTACTCTATGATGTGATGTTAACATTCACACATCACATAATTCTGTATAAACTGTTCAGAAAAAGCACAACTCTGGTTTGCTTGCACGGTTTGTCTTCAATGCATTTGCCACAGCACACTGAATAAAATCTGCTGAATATCAGGGTTATTCGGAGTAAAAAGTAATCATGCAAAGTAATCATGCATACGTCAAATGTTTGGATTTAACCTCTTATTCTCGGAGCCGTTTTTGAGGTCTCTGAGCGAAAAAACATAGCCCTACAAAACTGACCATAGCTCTGTAACTACAAGGTCGATTTTAATAATTTTTGTTGATATAATCAGATCACAACACCTGTGACATAGTTTACATTGGTCATATTGTGAATATGTTGCTGGTTAATATAGAAAATAAAACATAACACAGCTGAAAGTGAAAATATTCAGCCTCGCCTGGGAAAAATGCACTTTCAGTGATAAAAGGTTATTGAAATAATGCAGCTAGCTCCCTGAATCTTTCCCAAGTCATAGCATAACTGATCAGTAGTTATTAAAAAAAGGTTAAAGTGGAATAAAGTGGAATAAAGTTAAGAATAAGAGGTTTTAGTCAGGCGAAGCATCATTTTCGAACCAGCTGTTGCAGCTCTTACATTGTACTTTTATACACTATATAACTATATATTTCACTTTCTTTATCACTCATATGATTCAATACATCCAAATACAGATAATAGGAATCATATTCATATTCATAACATCATCAGAGCCAGTTTTGGCTGTCATCTGTAGGATTTTCTCAGTTCATGTGTGTGTGTGTGGCTGGATCTCAGCCTATCCTCGGTCGATTTCCAAAAACAACCCCTCCTTAGACGCGTCATAGGTTTAGGAAGACTCATGCCAAATTTGGTGGCGATCGTCAAAAGATTTCGTACAATAAAGTTGCCAGAAGTGAGGCGTGTACCCCGGCGGAAATTTCCGGTCGCAGGCAGTCTGACCACTCGCCCAAGCCCCCTTGACCGCTCTTATTCTGGAAACAAGTCGGAAGTCAACAGTATGCAGTTGGCAGCAATGACTACAGCTTTGGAACGGAAATTCCGCGACGTTATTATCCATATTTTGAGAAAACTTGGGCGCATAACCACGATTTTTGTCGGCGAAGTTCAGCATGAAGGTACGTTTGATCATCCACCAACGGTTTAGTGCTTCTACGGATCGTAAAACAGAAGTTAGTTACGTGTTCCGCCACGTGTGCTAATGCTAATAAATGCATTGTATGACTGGGTAGCTGTTAGCATGAGGGTACAAACATTGATTTACTGTACTCATAGCGCCGATTTCTGGCCCGGATTTGGTGCTTTTATGCCACGATATACTTGTGCTTATATGAGTAGCCTATAGTTGTCTTTGGAGTTTATAATAAGTGACTTATATGATGTTGTTGTCCAGACGTTGCTGGTTCATCGAAAATAAAAAGTGGCCGTGTCCACACTACTGGCTAATAATCAGGCTATTTGCTGCATGTGAGTTTGAGGGGTTCTGAGCCCGAGAGCCCCCAAATTTGGGGGCGTCGTGCTCAAGAGGTTTTTAAACTGGATTAAGTCTTCTATAAATGTCAAATCTATTATTGCACATTATAACATCAGTGGTAAAAGAGAACAAATACACAAATTCACTTTTAATAGCCAACCAAAACTAGAAGCACTGATTTGCTTTAGACTATTTTCAGAGAGCCGTCTCCCTTCACACCCTCCTCCTGTTCTCACACCTGCTGCTGTTATAATCGTATTTTGTTGTCAAGGCTCTCACCTTTGCACGATTCAAACCGATTCTACTTCCTCATTAATTATTGGTTGTTTATTAAAGGCCTGAAATGTAAAACTATGGCCATCTGATAAACAACAGTATGACAACAACTTTCATGTATTTAATGAGTTATTTAAAAAGTTTCTTTGCGTTTTACAAGTTGCTGGCTTGTACAGGCACAAAGAGAGAGGCAGTAGAAAACACACAGTACAAACATGCTCACAGCTTACATTATCAAGCTTCGAGGGAAGCAGTTCTGAACAAGAATCAGACCGTTTCCCTGCTTAGTTAACATAATGAACATACTGTATCTATCGGCCCCATGAACTCCGGCTCTGGGGTTTAAAAGGGCCGTGGTCCTGCTGCTGGTCAGTTTCCACATGGCAAAGGTAGTAATATGATTTAATGAGCCCGCTTCTCCGGGTGAGAGACTAAAGTTCTAAATCTGGCACGGGCTGAGAAAGATGAAGAACCTCTGGCTTAAAATAAGCATGACTTCTTCAATCCAGGGTGACCCACAAATAAAGAAAATGTACCCTTTGTAAATATATTGTATATAGCATGTGTGTTAGATCACAGGGCGCGAAGTGACATGAAAGCCGTTAACCGTGTTTCCAATAACTTGTCAGGCAGATTTTAAGAAAACGTTTGAAATGTCTCCAAACTAATGTGAATTAGACGTTTTTTCCATCAGCTGGTTTGGAGCAAACAAGGTTGCTAACCGGAAACAGAACAAGTCGCCTTGGCCATCGAACCCATCTACGATAGAAAAATGGAGAGAGGTGTTCAGTTTGAATTAGGCAAGCTTTAATTGTTCTTTCACGTGAGCTTCAACCCGTTATGGGAATATCCGGGAGGATGCCGACGGCGGATACAGCCAGTCAGTCATGTGGGTTAAGTGGTCGCTATGTCAGAACTGATTTTATAACTAATTCGCATGAACCCTTTTTCAATAAAAGGTAAATCAATCTCAAGTGATGTTTCCATACAGCTTTTCTAATGCGATACTTCTGAATGGAAATACACTATCGTTACCTCACCATGTGATTTGTCATTGTGGTCAACAAAGAGCAATGCTTTAAGATATACATTTTGTCATTTCATCTATTGAGCCCTTGATATAATAAATGATATTATCTAATAAACCTTAGTTTGTTAGTCAAAAAGAGTACAAGTCTAACTTACTGTCTCTGACTGCAGACTTGTGATCCATAAAGATGATTTTATAGAAAAACTAAATGCAAACTAAGCTCATGATCAAGATAAACATGAGTTTTTAATGAATGCATACAACTCTGATTTATAATTTAGACTTTCATCTGCAACGGACTTTTGATCAGTACGCCTGTACAGTAGAGGGAGATTATAGCCTCTAGCTTACCAACATTGCATCTTATGGTTAGTAATGTGCTCAAGTATCTCTGCCCAGAGGTGAAACAAATAAATAGATGTAAAACAAACACACAAAAAGAAGAGCATGCTATTGCAATAATATGCATTTTTATTTGATATACTGTAATCAGATGTGCATTTGTTGCTGCCTGTAAAGCCGTCTAAGAGCCAATAATCTTGCCCTGGAGGAGATCTTTAGCTGAACTTGAGCTGATCTCACTGTGTGGTCTCAGTTAAAGTCTAAACAGATCCGCACGGCTCTCTGCAGCCTGAGATCCCTCATCGCTCATCGATCGAGTGATCAATACCTGGACATGTGGGTATTGACGAGGGTAATGATGATAGCTACACAACCGCACAGCCACACACACACACACATACACACACTATATGGAAATACTGTATGTACACACACATACCTCAGACTGGCTCACACTACACACACTTGCTGTCTGACCAAACTGATCTCAAAAGGCAACTTTCGGAGCAGAGAAGGATTTAAGCTCACATGAGTTCTTAATGTGTGTGTGTTTGTCTGTGTGAGTAAGCCTGAATATACTGTGCACGTACAGGTGCAGTGTGTGTGTGTGTGTGTGTGTGTGTGTGTGTGTCATAACAAATAAACAGCACAATGGTTATTATAGACTTTCCAAGGCAGCGCTTTATTTGCTCTATAGTGACCCTGACATGGCAGTGAGTGACATTCATCGACCAGCTGACCCAGACGGACTCAGACCATAAGACGTGAGAATTTGAATCCATCAGTCACTTTCTTCCTGCTTTTATTTACTGTGACAATAGATTCCCCCAAATAGAAAATATATATATATATATGAATGCCTGCTGCTGCTCTTTAAGAGTCCATTGAAAACAGTTGGCCTCAACTATGAGTTTAGACCAAAACTGGGTCATGGGTCTGTTTTTGGCAGGTCCCCACTGGACAAAAGAAGCAATATATTTTAATGAGTCCCAGCTCCATGATAACAGATTAAATTACTCATTTTTGTTCTGAAAAGTTTAGAGACCTCTGCTCAGACAGAGTCAAATATATTGAGTTTTAGAGCGTCGTTTTATCCTACTTGGAGCACTGGACTAAAAAGGCTGAAGCATTCGGTGCTATCCATGTGAGGAGGTTTACTGTTCTCCTTCATGTTGGAATTGAATTAAACAGTTAAACAGCTCAACTCTTTCATCACAATTCCACCAGGGAACAGGCTTTCGTGGTGACTGGCAGAAGTTAAATTAAGGAATCTAAATCGCTTTTCAAGTTAAAACAAGCCCTAAAAATGATTTAAAAACAGTATTTCACCCTGCTCTAACAAATAAAATGTCGAGATAAATTGAGATACACAGACGATGTGGCAAAATGAAACATATTTGGAAGGGTGCAAAAGGTGTGCACTGATCGCCAATCAGAAAATGTCCCCACAGCGAAAAAAAGGAGGGCACCTTAATTCATTAAAATAATCTCGGCGTGTCTTCATGTTGGTTTGAACCGTGACACACATCAAGGCATTGTTCAGGGAGGCCCAATAAAAGCAACACTGACTTAACAGGCAATTGTGTCTGTCTTGCTGCGAGCGCACTCTTAGTCACGGACAGTGAGTTTATTGGGCGGATCAGTGTCAGGAGCACATGCACACACACACACACACACACACACACACACACACACACGCTGCTTTAATAAGTCCACACTTTAATTTAGGCCCCGTCACTACAATGAGGCTTCCAACATCAGACAGCAAATTGTTCTTGTTCAATGAAAAAAAAACATCCTGTCTTCTTGTCTGGAAAGAAAGACTGGCGGACAAAACAAAAGGAGGAGGGGGGGGGGGGGGGGACAGTGAGTGTGCAGCCATGTGTGTGTGTGTGTGTATTAGGGCATGGATGTGTGTATGTGTGCATGTGCGCGGACAGAGCAGGGACAGGGAGTTGCAGTGTGTGTGCATCCACCACATTGCACACCTGGTGCTTCTACATATTTATACACGCATGTGTTTGTTTCTGTGTGCATATGCATATAAGTGTACTTGTGCAGGTTTCAAACTATCAGGCGGGTGTGTAAGAGTACTCCAGGCAGGAGTTTGTGTGGGTGTGTGTGTGTGTGTGTGTGGGGGGTGCTCAATGTCTCTACAGCCTCTTGAATATGTTCAGTTAAATAAGCCGATTGTTCTTTAAAAGCTTAATCAAACCCTAATTAGCATAGCCGTAATTGCACTTGCCTCGTGGCTGTGGCCCATTGACATGGATTCCCATGTTAATTATTGTAATTGCCTCGCTAATGCTATGAATACTTCAAAGTTATGCAAATTGTGATGATGAGTAATCCACCAAGTGTTTGAAATGGCTGTCATTATACACACATGCGCACACACACACACACATGCCATGGACCAGCTGATTGAGAATTGTTGGATGTGTTTCTTTCTAATGGTAACACTCACATTGACACTCAGGTGAAGATATAACACACAGACATATTCAGACGTATTGAACACATGTACACTAGCACACACAAGTTAATACAAAAGGGACACACACAGGCACTAGCATTAACTAACAGCCGCCTACACACCATCGAACACTCGGATCAAAGTGTTAAATCATAAAGATGAGAAGCTCTCAAAGAGTCTAACACTTCAAGCAGGGTGGTGGTTGTATTAGTACAAAGAATTAATGAGGGCGCACAAATACACTAACCCTCTCACTCACAAAGTCACACACACACACACACACACACAAACACACTCTCCATGGCAGAGACGCAGCATGTTGGACTATTCTATGGACTAATTACCCTTGGTTCATCTCTCTCATCTCTCTTACTCACTCACTCCCTCACACACACACACACACACACACATCAATGAAGGCCTGTTGACTGCTGTAATCCCATGCTAATACTCCAGGGAGTCAAATCAATGTGACCCCACAGTCTTTGTGCATAAAGCGGTGCTATAATGAGGTTGGTGTTGGAACATGACGCGTGCGCACACACACACACACACACACACACACACACACAAACACTTGCTTTTGCACAAAGGTTGATCTCGCTCTCTCTCTCTCTCTGAAGATTAATGACTAAGTAAATGGATGGTCTCTATAAAAGTGCGTGTTCGCGTACAGAAAATGTAAGAAGTCTGCAAAACATAACAACTGTCAACAGTGTGCTGCTGCAGACAACGTGTCTGACCATCACAGACAACATTTTCACACCCATTGAATTGACGCTTGTTCGACAGAACAAAAAGTTCGATAGACAACAAAGTTAAAACCAAGACCGACGTTTCTAACAATATACAGTGTGGTCTATTTCTAAATAAAATATGTATTCCTAAACTGAATTGCATATGTCATACAAGCCGTAAAGCTCTATTGTATATACATTCAAGTTCAAGTGCATTCTTTTCACTTTTCAGTGAGCGCGCATTCAAGTATAGCCGAGCATATTTGCATAATGTGTACTGTAGTCATTTGGTCACTTGCAAATACAATATCCCAGACATGCTTAGAATGGATGGTTGAATTAGGGATTCTTACCCTTGTGTTCATAAATTAAATTACATTCTGGTGCTTATAATCACATTCCCAGATTGCTTTCACAGGTTTCTTAAACAACTGTATAATATAGTAAACCACACTGTGCTGTACATTGATCAACGTGGGACGTACAATCTCCAGTGTGTAATGAATGTAATAGCATGCTGTTACAGCTAATTCTGTTTTCTGTAGATAAAAGTACTTCTTTATCGCAACACTCCACACAATCTTGGGTCGTATCTTGTGTGCTATCATATTGCCATTTTTGTAATGTCATCTCAATAACGGCAGCAGTATGAAATGTAAAATGTGTCTCCAACAGGATTGGTCACTGTGGTGTCGATGGAGACCGCAAAGAAAGAGGGCACACACATATATCCACTACATACACACAAAATCATATACATACATAGACACATGCGTCACCCACCCACAGACACACACATAGTGACACAGTCCACACGGACAGCTCCCAGGAGAGTGCCACTACAACTTCCACCACTTTATTATTGGTCAATTTGGAGGCTTCTTTCACGGGGGTGACATGGCTTAGGAGATGTCACAGCCCAACCAATCAATACCACTCTGAAAGCTCAGGACCCACAGCCAGAGTGTGTGGTTGTGCGTGCGTGTGTGCGCGCGCGTGTGTGTGTGAGTTGCTGAAAGCTGCAGCAGCTGCGGCTGGACTCTCCCCTTCTGACCTGTTTACCGGACAGTAATTACATGGGAAGAGACGTCCGTCCAGCTCCTGCTGACCAGCTCAACTAATGAAGTAACACACAGACGGATAGGCAAAGATAAGGGCAGTCAGGAAGACAGGACAGACAAACAGATGGCAAGATATATGGATGGATACAGAAGAAGATAGTATCTGTGTACTTGTGCTATGGATGCTTTGTTTGCAGGCCTGTGTGTCTGCATATGCGCTTGTGAACGTGTGCATGTGCATTCATGTACGTCTTGCACATACCCATGTGCGCTTACTTTTGCCATGTAGCCTGTGGCAGCATAGGCCTGACTAGTGGATGAACAAGCCTCACAGCATGTAAGCAATCCCCGGCGTGAGTTTCCTTGACAAACCTATTGATTCTATGGATTTCCACCCAAAGTTGTGATAATGATACATCATGGACGGATTTGGCAGGACAGACTGCTGGGAGAGGAGGTGGCAAAGCAATTTGCAGCTGTAAAGTCTAAAGGGGGGACTCTGATTACTAATACCCCAACGAAAGAAAAAGAGGAGAAATATATCCCTTCATCTCTCTGTCCATCCCTCTATCCCGCTCTCCTTGGGTGTCTTGTTTCCTGGTGTGTCGATATGGATGTATGAATTTGTTACAGATGGTTCTGGCACAATGGATTGGCTTTGCTGCTTTGTTAAGGATAAGGGCTGCGCAGGCATCATAGACTTTGCTGTGTTTAGCGTGTGAGCAGCAAGAATAGAGCTCATAGATAAACCCATTGTACGTATGTGTGCCGTTTTTCTTTTCAAGGCTCAGAGCATCTTATCTTAGCGGCTCAATCCCGAGGTGTTTTGCAATATTAAAACTATATTTCACTTTCGGGCTGAAAGGTATTTTAAATAAATGTATGAGTTATTCTTTCCCCACTACACCGCTGTACAGTGTTGTACATCAGCTGTGAGATCTAACAGCACATACACTTTTTGGAGTTGTAGATTCCAGAAGTGATGCAATACGTTCAGTGTAGCAAATCACACTCCTTCAGGATATTAAGATGAAGGTTTCCAGGTATGACTCCAAGTTTAAGGTGCATGTCATGTAGTTTTTGTTTGTATCTTAGTCGTCTGGCATGTATGAAACAGAGGCAGTTGTGCTCCAGCCAGGGCAGGTTAATTCGAGTTTTTAATGTAATTCGGAGAAAAACCTTACAGTATTGGAACATAATCCCCATGAGTGAAAGTATACCCGAATGACTTTTAATTCAGAGCTCCTGAATAAAAATAACTATCTTTTTAAGCCTCTTAAAAAATGCAGAAAAATTACATTTGTGATGCGCCGGTGCAAAAACACAAGTTTGCATGAAAGGCAATAATTTATGGCCCATATTTCACTCTGATTAAAAACCTAAGCAGCGATTATAGCGTCTACTCAGCAATCTTCTCTGACATCAAGGCATGTTTTTTCCTCATTCTAATCCACTACATTATAATTATTCAGTCATTTCAACTTTCATAGGGGGAAAATAATCATCTTTTGGTTATGCAAATGATTGGGCCGTTGAAAAGGCCTTCCTTGGCAGATGGCTGGTATTTAAAATGGGGTATGTGGTCATTTGGGTATTTCTGTCATAAGATAGATCTTTGATTTAATGAAATAGGGGCTTAGGCTCATTCTGAAGAACAAACAATACAATTACTTTATAACCACCACCTCTGATTAGAGTAAGTATATTGTCTCTGTGTGTACATCCATGTGTGAATACTTCAGTTCTGCTGCATTTTATTCAACACTTGGGTGACCCACATACACATGCTTAATCACAATTTTGCTTCGTATCTGATTGCAATTATTGATGCACCTTGTTATTCGTTCATCCTAAATCACTTCTGCAGTGTCATCTGAAATTCATTGCGAAACAGATTGTAGAGCAGCACTTTTCTTTTTTTCATACTCTTTCCAAATTATGAAACAAAATGATATGGACAAAAGGTGCTGTTTTTTTACTCTTATATTTAGTCCTCAGTCCTAAAAGAACAAAGTCTCCAACCCCTTTGTCTTTAACAGAGAGTCGAGCTGCCAGTTGGTTATCCAATCCCCAGCTGTTACAGCCAAATCAGGATAATAACACCTCCCTTTATACCAAATGACCGCAGCGTGGGACTGCCAGCTAAAATTAATTCCACCTCTGACCAGAGGCGAGAATACCCCACTGCTTAACCCCCTCTACACACTCACACACACCCACAAACACACACGTAAGCTCTTACACACACACACACACACACTTAAGCACTTACACGCACACGCAGGCTGATGCATGCATGCACACAAGCACAAATACTGAATATGGAGCAGTCCTCATTTGCACTCGCTGCTCACTATTCAGTCTTGATCACAAGCCTGACAAGCAGACACCAAGCTGCAGCATTTGGCCGAGCTGCTGTGCAGTTAAGCAAATCGGTTTCTTTTCCTTATCCGTCTCTGTAATCTAACACTAAACTTTAAAATGATTAAATAACTAACATAAAGCTACAAATTGCATGCAAATTGGGGAGAGGAGCTAAATGTGGCCTTCTTGTGTCTTTTGAGTCAAACATCAAATGATCAAGACGAGTCACAAAGACGTCGCCTGTCATCGCAGACCTTGATTTGCTTTTAGATGGACTGCTCACCAGAATGGAAACTTTTAACTGTCCCAAAACGCCCATGTTTGAAAACTATTCACACAATGCATAAACTATATAAAAAGCACCAACACGATATTCTGTGAAGAGGTTACTGTATGCTGCTGCTGCTGCTGCTGCTGCTCAGCACAAAGCCTGTTAAAATGTGTACGTATTGAATGGAACACTTGATACCACAGCATTAGCTCCCCTCTCCAGCAATATTGATTTACAACATCGATATAGGCTGGCTCCCTCTTAATACATTTAAACTCTAAAAACAGCAATATGTCACAGCTACTTGACTGTGATTCTTCAAAATAAACACGATGTTCTAAAAACACTGCATGATGCGTGTCTCTTTAGACCCTTGGGTTTTGTTTTATTCTGGCTGGTTGTTAAGTGACCTTTTGTTAACTCATATTTAAGTGACATTCGTTCTCCTGTCTCGGGGCACACTTTGTCTTTGTTATCAAGTGTTTGCAACTATTCAAATTCCCATGTTCTTCATGCTTCGCACAATCATCGAACCAATAGAGGCTCTGCCTTCTGCGGCCTTTAAGGTGTTTATGCGCAGACAGAGGTAGCAAATGATCAAGATTCATTGCTGTTCATTTGTCTTCACAAAAGCAGAGGAAAGGAGTCCAGCTGCTGCCAAATTTGATTCAGGGCCCGGTGATTTTCTGATGAAGATTTAGAGGATGTGAGTAGTGGGAGGTGACTTTTAGGATTCTAACTTGTTTATATGCATAATTAGACGCAGGAAGCCACGAACAGAATTATTATACTATTATGTTGTGTGAGAGCATGACTCTACACTATGACATCAGTCAGGTTGGGAGAATGTGTGTGTGTGTGTGTGTGTGTGTGCGTGTGTGTGTTATTTCTAGGGCAAGTCTAAACTCTGTCATGTTGATTAGCTGTAGGTGTTAACACACTAGATACTGCCTCCTCTCATTCTCTTTCTGACTGATCAATGTCACTCTCTGTCTGGCTTCCTCTTGCTTTTCCTCGCTCCTCTCCATTCTCTCTTTGTCTCTCCACTTTGTATTTGATAAATAAAGCCATTTTATAATTATAATTTTTTATTTATTTTTTATTTTTATTTTTGTTGACCAAATACATTTTGTTAGAGACTCAGACCATGAAAACAAACTATTTAAATTCAAAGTGTGTATGTGTATAAAGATTTTGGGGCACAGTTTTGTGGTGATATTTCAGCTTGTTGCTAATTGTTCCTTTTCAGCTGCCAGAGGGTTACAACCATGCAGGCGTCAACAGATTGTATCCTCTCAGCTGACAGCCTCCCACCAACTGCCTTTGTGCCTCTGCCACTTGACATCTCCATCCGCTGTGTGTGATGATGTAAATAATTACACTCAATTAGCACTTAATTAACAATGCTGAAACAAAAGGACAAGTCCCTGGGCGCAGCTCGTCTTCTCTCTCTCCAGCTCACTGTGCATTGCTCTCTCTCTCTCTCTCTCTACGCACACACACACACACATCAGGGAAAACAAAACATGTCAGCTTTTGACAATGTGCCATCTGTCCTGGAGCCAACAGATAGGCTTAGACACACGCACACACAGATACAGCCCCTCAGCGCCCATAAGACATGCAGAAACACTAATCGGGTCCTTAGGCGAACATAATTACAGCTTGCCATGTTAATTACCTAACAATTAGCGGCCGTCTCTTCCAAGGGGCAATCAATGAATTAGCTTGTGATTCCCATGTTGAGTTGGCAGACAAGCCCTCCCCATTCACGCTCTCCTCACTTCTCCCAATTACTCTTTGTCACTTTTTCTACACTCCCACACATACTGTACATGTCCAATACATACGGTATTGGCACCTACATGGCGCAGCAAATAGGAATTAATTCACACTGTGCACAATTAGCTTATTTCATATCCCAAGGTGGATTGTAAAAATGTTTTGCACCTTCAGTAAGCAAAGTGGTCAAGAATTCCATTTCCCCTTCTGCACCTAACGCCTGAGGGCAGCAGTTTAAAATTCAATGTAGAAATAGGCTGAGGGAAGAAACGGTAAAAAAAATAATCACAATAGAGGAAATTGAACAAATTGGGTGTCTTGTATTGCTCTTTGTCTTTGTAATTCCCGCTCGTTATCGAATGAATAATGAGAAAATCTTGCTGCCGTGATGCGAAATATGAATCTCAATGCCAATTTTGATTGGAAACAAATTGGTGAAGCAGGTGCAGTCCTGAGACTAATGATCAATAAAAAAAACTCATATTTCATCATTTTTAGAGGACCCAAAATGCTATCAGTTTGAAAAATGTGCACCCTTTACCAGAGAAATCATCCATCAGTGCTCCTATTGAATTTCCCATATTAAAACTCCAATATGGAAGTCATATAGGCTGATAACGCTATCAGATTGAAAATTGAGAAAAATTCACCTCCTGCCGATAAATGCATACCAAGGATTACTGCACTTGGATGGTTGCTTCCTCAATAAAAGACAAAAGAAAACGGTTGACCTCTTAGAAGGTAAACAAACCTTTTGCTTTCTCTTGTTGCACTCAAGCCAAGTGGAGCAGTAACAGCATAACTAAAACACTCTCTATGCACCACCGAGCTCCTATATGTATACACGTATAGACCCACACATTATTTGATGTATATAATTTAATTGTGCCTCTTTCTCTCACCCTTATAGAATTTTTTATTACTCCCATTACTCTTCATATTGCACTGGATATTACTGTGGATATTAGAGCAGTACAGATTGGCCTTTAGCTTTTTTTATTACCGAAATCTGAGGCTGGCCACATGCGTTGGTAATTCATTCATCCTGATTGCCTTGTGTTATATTTATATGTTCGTGCAATACGTATCGGCCCTGCCTGTTGTAGCAGCTGCTGGTGACATATATTATATACCATGAAATCAAGAAATGAGTGGCATATACTTATTTATAAACATCCTGCTAAGTAGGGTTGAAAACATTCCAAACTGGACACACATTCTTTCTTTCTCTCACCCTCTTTCAGCACCACCATCACAGACCACAGTGGCCACGCTAGTCCAAGCCACAGACAGCTCTCTAATGGGCCCGGCTGTCTCCTTCTTAATTTGCTGAAATTGCAAAATCAATAGGTGTAGTCGTAGCCGCCCGCTCCCTGTTTTAGTGGGAAAAGATAAAGTCTATGGGAAGGCAATCTTCACTTTCAATTTGCTCCCTGTTCAGCATCGAGGCCGAAGTGCTTATCACTCTACTTAAAGAGACCGTATGCCTGTCTCGTGGTGGGAAGTACTGGTGGACAGGCAAGAGTTCCATTCAGTGTACTGGACAGCTTGAAAAACATCTGTAGTACAACCCAAATAATATCTGCATTATTAATTATTGTCTGCTATCCAAATTTGGACCAAAATACTTTGGAAGCAAAAGTAAGTTGTAAGTGAAATCCTGGTCGTTTTTTGCTTCCGTCTCATTTTATCTTTCAGTAGATTTTGGATCGGACTGTGGATTCAACTTATATCAATATAGATGCTCCACCTACAACTATTGCTCTCTGGATGTGAAAACTTGAATGCTTAGTATCTCAAGACTCTTCTGAACTCTAAGGCGGGAGGGGGGGGGGGGTCTTCTAATTCCAAGCTCACAGGGATTATGTGACAACATCTTGGCTAAATCCTTTACTGTAAGATCTGTTGCAATGTGTCACTGGAATTCTAGTTTTCCATGAGAGAGCAATCCCAAAATTCAGAGTCATCACCTGCGCTGGTGTTCAATGGTTGACTGTTTTAGTGCATGTCATTACATTAGAGCGGGCTTTCATGCATGTGTTTGAAGATATGGCTCTGAGGATAGATGCATGTGAATGCACATTTGCAAGAGAGAGTGTAGATGGTGCGCATTTACGTGTGTGTGTTTTCAGAGACGTGTGCTTTAAGCAGCTCTTGTCTGTAGGATCTTTTGTCTCAGCGAGCCTGGTCGTCCTTTCCTAATCTGCTCTTGATGCTGCATTTACCCATAATCCTTTCTTTCATTAACTGCCCTCCTCGTACAGCGCCACCTTTATTGCAGTCTTTCACTTTCTAATTGCAAAGAGACAAGAGCAGGGGGAGGTGTGTGTGTGTGTGTGTGTGTGTGTGTGTGTGTGTGTGTGTGTGTGTGTGTGTGTGTGTGTGTGTGTGTGTGTGTGTGTGTGTGTGTGTGTGTGTGTGTGTGTGTGTGTGTGTGTGTGTGTGTGTGTGTGTGTGTGTGTGTGTGTGTGTGTGTGTGTGTGTGTGCTGTAGAGAGAGGCTGGCTGGCTGGTGGATGCATTCAGAGCATCTGCATCAGAAGTTGTATTTGCGGAGGCCAGACCATAACTGAGGGAAAAGGGAAGGACAGAGGGTGTGGGTGGGGGTGGGGGGGGCTTTGTGGTTGATTGCAAAAATAATTTCAAATGTTGTAGAAAAGAGCTTAAAGAAATTTTAATCTTGATATTAAGAACATTATATGACGGAGTTAAGAGGGTCACCGCCATGGCTGCTCTTGGCAGGAAATCCATAGAAATTAGAAACAGGATTTTGATGATGAAGATGAGACAGGAGGGGGGGGGGGGGGGGGGGGCGGCAGTTAATGTGTGTGCTTGTAGTACCACCATTATAAGTACAATCGTACCAATTCGCAGAATTTTCTAATTACTTTGCGACTTCAAAACATTTTTCAAATCATCCCACATTATAATACAATAAGCAGATTTACCGGAAGAGAGGAGGAGAGACAGAGGGAGAGAGAGAAAGAGCAGCTACAAGAGAGGAGAGGAGAGGGGAGGGAATAGAAAATGTTTCCAAAACATCCACTGGTGGGATGCATTTAAAAAATTTTGTTTTTGTGTTGTTAGCACGAAGCAAAAAGAAGGGAGGGTGGAAAGGAAAAAGGGGGAGGGAGAGGAATAAGAGAGGAGAGAGGTTCAATTTTGAAAACACTCGTACTGATGCATATTTATGACCGTGTGTCATAAATGCACTTTATGATAAGGCAAATAATTCACACAGCGCATCACAGACATCACTTTAACATATTCTATAAGCAGAGTTAAAGAATGCCTTGTTTGCTGTTTCCCATTTCACAATAACCCTTCCAACAATAGCCCCCCTCTCTGTCCTCCCCACCTGCTCCCCCCCCCCCCCAGCCCGTCTCTCTCTTCCACCAATGAACAGCGGCTTCAGTGAGGCCTATACTTGGTTACACACTGGCCCCTATTGGTAGTCTTACCACTCGGCCAGATCTAAAGTGATGCATGCAAATGGGCAGAGTTGCATTTCTACAAATGGTCAAGCCATTTTTATTTTGTGTATTTTAGACTAAAAAGTAGCATCTGTCACATGATGCTATTTTTATTATGTTGTTATTTAATTTTTTTAATTAAATTCACAAACGAGCGGATATAAAGAAAGGGACTGCCGCATAAATGATACGGAAATGACACTTGAATTCGTATATATATGGTATGTTCTTTTTAATGTTATATCTCATCATGTATTGAAATGAATAGTTTTTATATTGATTTTCTTCCCCTCATACTGTCATTTTCTTTTTCTTTTTTTCACCCAGACATAAATATTTGTTCAGGTCTGAGGGAATGAATATCACTGTCAGAAACATGGAAATTGATCTCAACAGTAATATCCCTCAATTAATGTTGGGAGTTCTCTTTTTCCAGGGAGGAACAGTGCGTCAGTACATTTCTGCAGCTAAATACATGATTATACTTAAGCCCCTGTAGTTAGGTGTGCCCAATTTCCACACACTAACACAGAAGGAACACAAGGTCACACACAGAGAGAGTCGGGGAGAAATGGGCAGAAATGGAGGACAGAGTGAAAGACGAAGAAATGAAGACACGGGGAAGGTGTAGCATGACCACAGTTTTTTGTTACACCGTTTTGAAAGACATTCTAGATGAGTGATCACGAAATAATGAACTTGTTCCCCTTTCTTTGGTGATGGACTCATATTTGCGTTTACCCTAAACATCCGGATTTAGGAAGTAGAAGAAAAATACCAGAAATTTCACAAACTTCAAAACATTAAAAAAATGCAACTTTCTCATTATAGCCTTTATTATGGCAAATGTATATTTTTGCATGTTGGACCTTTAGCTGAACGAAACAAGACATTTGAAGATGTCACCTTCGAGCATGGGAAGATGCAATTGGCACATTTTAAATTT
This sequence comes from Anarhichas minor, assembly GCF_050575085.1. Lineage (NCBI taxonomy): Eukaryota > Metazoa > Chordata > Actinopteri > Perciformes > Anarhichadidae > Anarhichas > Anarhichas minor. The sequence continues at coordinate 10,685,313 of NW_027466520.1, forward strand.
GTTTAAAAATCCCATTAAAATGATGAATTGAAATAATATTTGGCGATTGAGAAAGGAAATAAACGTGAGTTGCAGCTTCAAACTTAAATGGCAATTCAGTGCGAGATGATAACGCTTTTGCAGATGTCGTTTGTTTTAATTTCCAGGATTTTTGCATTAGTGGGAAGAAGCACCTTGATTTTCTATAAACTCAGCTCACTTGATTGGAAAAAAATCGACATTTCTGGCGAGATATTTAATCTGAATGGTTTGTCAATTGATTTTCCAGAAAATAAACTTACAACACCATGCATGTTAATATCATTAAATGAAATTGTATATACTGGGATTTAAGATTTGCTCCATATTGCCCCATCTTTGTAAAATAAATAGGTCTCTAAATCAAGAACACACGTATGCAACGTTTTTCTTTTCTTCAAAAATGCTAAAGAAATAAGATTGAGAGGATTTTCATGATTATTCTGTAAAGTTAAATCAGCCCTATTTAGTCCACAAAATACTTTCTCTGCTTTAGTTTTATTTCCACATTACTTTCAAATTACTACCACAATAATCTAAAAAGATCCAGAACAGTTTCTTAGTCATTATTTCTCCTCTTAAGACGTCTGTTATGAAACTGTTCCGACAATAATAAAGACTTCTGACTGTGGCATTGAAAGGCAGACGTAAAGCACCAAAGAAATGCAACAAAAGCAATGCAGAAGTTGTCAAAAAGGCCTCCTTTCATGCACGGCAGTGAGATTGCATTTGTCACCACACATGCAAACGGCACACACACACACACACACATTTATCCTCAGCTTCTCACACCGAACAAAAACACCAAATGTATACATCAATATAGCCATATATTTGGTTTGCTCTGACAGCTTTTCAACAGTTACTCTTCCCTATGCAAATGAGTCGAGTCTCTCCCACTCCCAATCGTGGTGAAGTGATATGAGCCGCTGAATATAAATGATTGGAAATGATTGATAGACCCTCCCACTTGCCGCCCTCCACAGACAGATAGAAATTCAGACAGACATATGCATCTCTCTCGCTCCTTCCTTGCTTTTTCTTTCTCCGTCTCTCGCTCACGCCGTCTCTGTTTCACCCACTCCCTTGCTAATCCACTCAGTCGCACAGTTTTACACGTAAAAACATGCTAATTGTCAACAAGTTAGAAACCATTAATCATGCTTTAACTCACCCCTGTGAGCCAGGATAACCAGTCAATAATAAAACTCATGCACTCAATATCAATCTCAGTTTAGCTTCCAACCAGTCTCAAAAACTACTATGTGCAATCTTTGCTATAATTAGTTTATTATTAAAATATTTCCCCCTGTCGTAATTTAAGAGAGAAGCCGACAGAAAGAACAACGGTATTTTGATGACTAGCTTAGTGAGAAGTTGAACATCAACTCTGCAGACTACAGGACATGACCGGTATACATGAATAAATCAACTCAATGGACCATGAGAGTTTTCAATAAGTCACTGCAGCCATTTTAAATCCCTCAAGGTGTCAACTTTCCTCCACGTTGAGCCTTAACGTGTGACAAGTAACTGCTGAAAAATCCATCCAACTGGTTCTGCACCATCCCGACTGACAGCACAACTCACCTGACTGTTCGCTGCATTACATTTGACTGCAGCTCTACCGTACCTGTGCATGCACTTGCTGGGATCTGTTCCTGACAAAAGCAGCAAAGCTATGAAGAAACAAGACCCCGTACTCAAGAGGGCCAAACTCGAGCAGGGGGCCTCTTTAAAACACACACAAGAATGAGAGCGTTTACAATGAGAAAGTAACAAAACCACACGGCTAAGACTGGGAATATACAATGCTGTGTTCAATGAAGAGTGAAAAAATAAGAGATAAGGCTATATGGTACACACGGCATGCCGACGCAGACAAACACCAAATATCTACAATAGAATGTATTTACCCGACTGTTTCCATCCGTTCCCTTTCCCAAATGCCCGACTGGCCAGGTGTGTGTATGTCAGTGTGTGTGTGAGCTACCGTTGGAGGGTCTGTGTGTGATTTCTTTCAGACAGGAGACTGGAAATGGGGTAGAAGCCATTACACTGAGAGAATCACCCAGAGCACCCCGAAATGAGGGGCAGGGGCCTGTCAGCACGCATGGATGTGTGTGTGTGTGCCTGTGTGTGCGCGTGTGTGTAGACGGGGTCCAGCCGGTGACCTTCTTCCAATGAGCCCCCCATGATTTATTTACTGTGCCCTTATCCAACCTCTGCCTGCACACACACACACACACACACACGGACAAACACATGATTTCTAGTATTTCAGCGATAAGCTAGAATCTGCAAATGTGGCTTTTTTTCACTCAGGACAGGACAGGCAGGAGAAAATGGTGTTTGGTGCGAGGAGAACAGATCTGTCACCCTATCTCTTACTGCAGTAGCATCTTATTTTCCCCTCCATTTCTCGTCTCTCTCTGTCCTCTCCTCGTTTTAGCTCCTTCTCCAGAGCCAACGTCTGCCTCTCACCCTTATTCTCCCATTCTCGCCCTCGCTGCGCCTTCCCCTCTCACATTTTGTACCGCCCCGCCCGGACGAGTCGAGATGCCATCTCCCGCTTTTCACCCTTTCCTTCTTCTTTTCTCTTTTTCTCCCTCATTCATTCGTCTCCTGTCTCCCTCATTTTCCCTCTCTCTGTCTCTCTCTGCGAGGGGGGTGGGGTTTAGCTGTCGTGGAGCGAGATGAATTTCAGATTGCTGTCGGGCAGCACAGAGCGCTCTCATTGGACAGAATAAGCCAGGGAGGAGAGGCAAAGGCTGCAGAAAAGAAGAAAAAAAAAAAAAAAATGACAATTTTTTTTTCATTGGCTGCATATGACCATAATTGCACCCCCCCCTCCCCCACTCTGTTTCCCTTCTCAGCAGAGCAGCAGCAGGCTATAATTTGAACCACCGGAGCCAATTATGCAGATTAGCTGGCCCCAGGTTGACCAATGACCTTCTCCCATCGTTTACATTTGTTTACAATATGCAAATCACGTCTGGGTTCAAAAACTTGCTAGAGGGTGTCAAAATACCTATAGACTAACGTTGTACTGCCACAAAAACACCTAACCAGCTCCCCCACGAGAATGAACAAGCGCAAATGAAACAGAAACAACTTAGCAGGAGATGCTGTTTGATGAAGTGTTTGGGGTGTTTTGTACAATGATGACTTCAATTAATATCGCAGGGTCTTGTTCTGAACTTCCGACACCGAGTTAATTCCGATATGTAAAAAAATACTCTTGTAATCTTGCTTTGTCTTCATTTCTCTTCACATCCTCTGCTCCTTCCTTCCTTCCTTCCACACACTATCCTTCTCTTCCTTCTCTTCCTCCCTCCCTCCCTCCCTCAATCCATGTCAACCTCTCTCCATTCATGCCCCTCCTTCCTTCAGCCCCCTCCACCACCCACCTCCCCCCGTTGGTACAGAGATGGAAGCTGGTCTGTCTAATTAGCTGTATGGTTTACCTTGGCTCAGTGGGGCCTGGCTGCCTTAGCCGGGTTTAAACAGGGAGATGGACGGGCTGAAACGCTGAAACCCTAGACTGTAATTAGAGACAGGCTCACTGAGGGCACACCACTGCTGACACAGAGCCTCTGTTCCACCGAGCGCACACACACACACACACACACTAGGGAAAGCTTGGGAGGCGGACACACACAAACTGGTCGCATACATACACACAAAATGCATGAAAACAAAAGGTGTGGGCATTAAGTGCACCCATCCATCCAGGCATGGTCACTGGCATAAAAACACACATCCATATGCAGAGAGCTGCCGTGCACTCCTGCCAACAAACAGGAGTGTTTCTGTGTCCCTGACACACACACTGCACCGTATGGTTCGAAATATACATGAGTGCTCTCATTTGGTTCCATCTTTCTTATTCCAACTCATATTTTTGTGGTTTATTTTACTGTGTTGCAGCAAGATGTCCCCAAAAAGCAGTGCCAATTATGTCTTTCCCCTCACCTCATCTATTCTAGCCTGCTCTCCACCACTCGTTCCTTTTTTGAACACTATCTTGCCACCCCCCCCCCCCCCCCATCTTGTCCGATGATTTATTACATTTTTTCTTCTGATTTTAATTGTCCCTCTCTCTGTTACGATTGCATGCTTTGTGGTAGGACCCGTTTCTATTTTCTCTCGCTAGGCAGATTAAAAAGACACACCATCGCAAAACGGCCAAAGACAACACACACACAGTCAATGTCACACACGAGCATGCATGCACGTCTGCAGCTGGAAGTGTTGTGTTTATTCCCCTCAAAGTTAACTTCATCAAAACAAGGAACAAAGAGACAGAGCCAATCAATGAAATTCCTTAATGAAAACTGAAATGCATTTTATTCTTTTCTAATTACACGCATTGTAGCTTATAATTGAAAGGGGTGTATCAGGACTTGAGATTACTTCACACTTGTGCATGTGTGGCTCTGTGTGTGTGTGTGTGTGTGTGTGTGTGTGTGTGTGTGTGTGTGTGTGTGTGTGTGTTGTTGCAGTGTATGTGTGTAAAAGGAGTCAGAGAAAGACAGGCATACAAAGACAAGGAGATGGAGCTGAATGTGGAGACAAAAGTGATATCAGGAGAGGACAGAGGGAAGAGGGTAAAATGAGAGACAAATAGAGAAATATGAAGCAATGGATTGTATCGAGATCTATTTTTCTCTGGTATTATACTGCCCCCCTCTGTTCATGCACAGAACAACATTTACTGTCAGTCTGAGGAGCGTGTGATGAGACCTTCTGTCCCACATCTTTGCAACTAACAGCATTCACACAAACTAAACAGTCGCACTGCATCAGGACTACATGGATAACTTTGATTTGAGTTCATAGTTTGACAGTATAAACTCGATTTGGTTGAGTTTATTGACTTCCCAAGGGAAAGATCTTAGCAGACAACTCAACAGCGAAGACAGAGTCATCACGGAGTGAAAAATGTGTGAAGCCAAAAGAAAAAAATTGATTCGACTTTATTTTTCTCAATACATTTTTTTTCCTTTTTATCTGTCTAAAAATGTGGTGTTTTGTCATGAATTCATGTCAGCACAACAAACCTGCTGTTACGTTTCATTGGCAAATTGTGATTGTTGTTCTTGAGATTAAAGTGGACGGTTATAAAGAGAGCATGTACTTACAGGTGTCATAGTGTTTTAATGTGTTGTGACAACTGCAAGGCACTGCCATCAACATTGTGCATACCGAAAGTACAGACAGACACCTCGTATTCTTTTAGGCGTCGTTCACCCCCAATCAAACAGAGGATGATTAAAGAAAGGTAGATCTGATAGGCTTGTGAGGGAGCGTGTGCGTGCGTGTGTGTGTGTGTGTGTGTGTGTGTGTGTGTGTGTGTGTGTGTGTGTGTATGTGTGTGTGTGTTTGAGAGTACTGTTTGCCATCTGGCCCTAACTGCCCCACAATAACAAATGTTCCAGCTTTCTGATTGGGCAATTAAAAGCAGCAGGGGCACTGTGTTGACGGGTGAGAGTGTGACATCCATCATCTGAAACAATCGGCCCCTACCAAGTAGAGGTGTATATATATATATATATATGTGTGTGTGTGTGTGTATGTGTGTGCATGAAATGGGTTCCTCAAACTAACCCAAGCCCCCTGTGTCTTTATAATAACTCCATGAAATCAAACACACAACTCCTTATTCCCAGGTGATGCACAGTAGCCAGTGGCATCAAAAAAGAAGAGGAAAAAAAAAGAAAATCAATAATGACCATGTGACCAAACCAGGAAATGCTTGGACCAAGGGCCAGGTATGGTAGAAATCTCACTCAAAAACCTCATGGAAACACATGACTGCGGTAGATTCTGCTGGTCGCTGAACATGAGGTACATCCGAGTTACTGTGTACTGTCATGTTCGCAGTTACTGCGAAAGAACTATTGGGAATTTTCAATGATTTTCCTGAGGATTTGAGCTGAGAGTTCTTGTTGCCAGCATCTAGAGGCCATTAGAGGAACTTCACCACTTCTATTCCCCATCAAAGATAAGAGTAAAGCAATTTGCCACAAAATCATTAATATGTATAACTGTCTACATATGTCACAGCTTAATACTGGTATGAATAAAATGATCCATGTACATGATGTGCACCTAAATATGTAGCTTATACTTCTCAAAGCAAACGTGCAGCTCACTTCTTTTTCTCACCATAGAATTAGACTAAACACACACTCTTGCTTTCAATATTCTTTTGTTTATCACTGTATATCCGAGAGTTCTCAATTTCAAATTAGTCACTGAAATATAAAAACAAAAGTGTCAGGGTTTATGGCTCAGAATCTCAGTTGTAAGTTTGAGATAAACTTGGCTTGAAGTTGAGACAGAAACTTAAGTGTGTCTCGTATATATTTATAAAAAATGATGAGCGCTGCTGCTAAAATTTCACAAAATCATATGCTGTCGTTTTTTGTCACTGAGGGAGGGTTACCCTCTCCACACACGGAGAGGACCAGAGAAGAGACAAAAACGTCGTCGGTACCGGTTACAAACAGGATTCAGTGTTTTTAGCTGAGCTAGACCGGAGAATATTTGGTTAAAACAGATCGGTGATGTTTTGCCTTCATTACTCTCCTTGGAGTTTGCTGGAAGTGCTCTGATTAATTGGCATGCAGTTAACACACTAGTCATAAATTAGTTTTAATGAAAACTCAACTCCTGACATTTGCTCCCAGTGTTCCTCAATACTGTTTTGAAAGAAATAAGCGGAGTAAAGCGGCAAACCAGCTTTAAAAGTGACGCAGCTTCTGTTTTAAGTGCTGTGTGGTGGATCTAATTTAGAGTAAAAAGTAACTGATGAACATTTAGAGATCCTTTAAAGTGTTAACTTTGAGAATGGAATTTGATGTGGTCGTAGGCAGTAGACTGATGCTATCATAATTGAAGTATAAATGATATAAATAGATCATTGTAAAGATCTGTTAGTTTGAAGATTTGCTATATACCTTCCAAAGCTCAAGAGATATGGAGCCGCAAATGAAGTCCACTTGATTACGCCGTCAACTATGATCTAAAAACAAACCATCATTGAGAGTTGATGTGTACTTATTATAGAAACTGTGTGAAGCAAAGTGCTCCCAGACAAAATGAACAGAAATAAGTCATATAAGCCAATATTACTAATTTGACAAGTTTCGAGTGCGTCTTTGGTATGCAAAATATATTTAAAAATAAAAAATAAGTTCTTAAGATTCAGCGCATATCCATGAAGGACTTATACTTTTCTGCAATGCAAAAATGAAGCTCAGTATCAAAGTGGAGCCTTAGTCTTAGCTGTTGATTGTCTAAGAGCATAATTAATACAGCAACTAATCCAATGTGCCATCTCGCCAACCCAGAAACGTCCAATCACATTTACTGCTTCAGCTGGGGTTTGAAGCTGCTCAAAGCCCGAGTCCTCAGCTGAGGAGCTCTGAGACCACTGAGTAAGGCACTAATCATGACACCATTAACTAAGAAAACACTGGGAATTAGTCAGATGAGAGAAAAGTTGTGCTTCTCCACAGAGCTTTTGTTTAGTTAATTCCCTGTTGACAGCCAAGTGCTCCACTTGCCTGGAGAAAACTTCCTTGAGAGGGAAAGATTACTTTTTATCCCTAATTAAGGCAGCTTATTTGCATAGCTCACCAAGTCATAATATATGTTAATGTGCATTTACATTGCAGAGCGCTGCGTAGGCAGTTAATGTGGCCTAAATATGTCCATAAATATTATTTTCGAATGTTATTTTAAGCCTTATCGTGCATCTTTTATATATATATATATATATATTATATGTTTACTGTTTCTCTTCATGGTGTTCTTAGTCTCTCAGGTCTTGCTCAATTACACTGAAGTATGGATTACTTACAGCAACTCACATGGCATCTGCAATCAGAATATAACTCAAAACATAACCCAAATCATTGAAGTTTTAGGTCTGTGGTAGATGTGGTTGGGGTAAAATGTAAATACTGTTCAGTGTTTGGGATGAGGACAAGATAGTCATTCCAATGCAATTTGCGTGTGTGTGTGTGTGTGTGTGTGTGAGTGTGTGTTTACTTTGCCAGCAGACCATCCTGCAGACCAATCAACCACTGAAGAGGAAAGTTTCAAATGATACTATTAAATGAGAGGAAGAATATCACAACTGTGTTTTCAGTGCATCTCTCACGGACTGCAAAAGGGAATGAACAAATCCTAATGCCTAACGAATGCAGCAACAGAATCGGAGGACCTGCGTCACGTCAGCAGGTTTCTGCACAACTGGGTTTGTTTGGAAAGAACACTCATCTTTACCAGCAGAAAAGGAAAACAATAACGCTTTTTATACCAGAGATGCATATGTTGCAAGAATCATAAGTGGCCACAACGTGGAATGTCCTAACTGGCCGCGAGCAATGCTTTGAGCATAACTTTTGTCAGACACAAAAAGTGCACTCAGTAGAGTGCAGATCTACTGCAGGTCTACTTTTTGACATTACGTGTGTAAACGTGTAGTTAATGCCCAATAAAAAAAAGGCACGGCAGATAAGTGTGAGTCCCCGCAACCACGGGAGGTTCTTGAGCATGCAGCCATAACTGACCACCCAAAATATTATGCAGTCCGCTGCAACAGCATGCAAGATTAGCCTTGGACAGACACGGAGGTGCACAACATGAGCGATCGCATGATTCTCCTGGCAAAGATAACAAACGCATCACATAGTTAACATAAAGCTGTCGACACCCTTCTAGAGCAGCCAAGTTAGCTGATAAAGACCAAAATGTAGAGTATATTGGGCAACCAAAAAGTAGAAAACACAAAAAGTAAAAAATAGATTAAATTGTATAAGAGGAGCACAGAATTGCGGGTTGTTGATACAAATTGACTCACCCTATTCATTCCTATGTCTCGATTCTGCTGAAGTAAAGTGGATGCAAGGTCTATGATCTTTCCCTTCTCTCTGGTCATTTGCAAGCCTCAATTATCTTCCCCTGAGTGATTTCATTTGGCTTTGAGTGGTTCTGAGAGGAGAATAACAGCAGATGAGGCCAACTTAAAAACCAGGTATCTCAGAGTTTCCTGTCCTCTTTATGGATATTAAGTTTAGTATTCTCCAGCGAGCAAGGCTCTTCTGAGCTACCGCAAATGGTAAAAAGCTGGGGCATTCTGTTTTTACACAAAGAAAGAGAAAAAGAGAGGCAGAGATGGGAAGAGCAGCAAATGCGGTACATGAAAACAATAAGCACTTCCCTCTCAATCTGGGGTAGTGTTAGAGCGGTTTTCTGGTAATTGGCTTTGCCTAAAAAGATGGGGAGATTGAAGAATGCAGCAAAGATGATAGAGAAAGAAGAGCAGGCCTTCATTTTACAGAACATGGGGACAGGAGCACTAGAACAACAGCCGACCATTTTCTCCTCAAGTGCTCTCTCGTTTGATTGCCCCTCCTGCCCTCCCCTCCACTTCTCTTCCTGCCTACGAGCAGTGATTTGTGTGCCTTTCTGTAGCATTTGGGTTTCAACACCGGGAAGTCTGAGCCACAAAGGGCAATGTGCACGCATCTGTGTATGCGCTTGTCCACATCTACAACAAAGAGGATATGCGTGCACTCGCTTCTGTGCAGCGTGACCGTGTGTCCACAAACTTTTCTGTTTTCACCCATGTGGCAGAGTTAGAGACCATATTCCATCTTCAAAACATTCGGCAGCACCGTCAAATGAGTCACCCCTTTCATCTGCTTCCACTGCTCTCGGTTACTCCAGCTTCCACGCCTTGCCTAATGGATTTTCAAATGCAGGTACATGATTTCTTTCAAGACTTGACAGGCATTTTCCTTTGTGTTTAGAGATGGGGATCAGGCCCTGAGTGGTTCGCTGGTGATGGTGTTGTCGAAAGATTCTGCATACAGAGTAGAAACATTTTCCCTGAACTTGTTTGGAAAGGCCAAATGTGAGCCTTCGTGCACATTTTTCACATCTGGCCAAACAAAGGTAATAAAAGCAACTCTGAAACACTTCTGTCTTTCTCATATGTACAGTTTTTGTTTGTTGTGGGCTATAATCTTGTATTGAACAGTGGACTACATATAAAAAGGTGTATCAGACAGAACTAGAAGTTGACTGTTCAGGATCTTCTCTCAGTATTTTTTTCAAAACGTAAATTCTAAAAAAAAAACTGGAAAAGCACAAATCCCATTACTGATGGTTAAAATTGGAGTTTCACGATGCAGGATAACAGCTCCTATCCGGCTTTTAAGATAGATCTTACTTACCGTATTTTCCGCACTATAAGGCGCACTTAAAAGCCTTTAATTTTCTCAAAAAACGACAGTGCGCCTTGTAATCCGGAGCGCCTTATATATATGGATCAATTGGTTAATTGGTTGATCCATACTGGTTGTACACGGCGCTCTGTCAAAATGTTTCAGTACAACTGGTAAACTACAAAGCCGCACCGCGGTAAACAACGGTACTGTGCTTACTCCTAGTCCAACACCACTTGTGTGTATAAAGACCCCAAAATGGCACCTTTCAAGAGACACGCTTACGACGCTATTCTATTCTATGCGCCTTATAATCCGGTGCGCCCTATATATAAAAACAGTTCTAAAATAGGCCATTCATTGAAGGTGCGCCTTATAATCCGGTGCGCTTTATAGTGCGGAAAATACGGTAATATTATCAAAAGTACAGATTCAAAGCTGAAATTGGATGTTATGTTGTTATGAAATAATAATTTAGCTTTTACAATTTCCTACATTTTGACGGCCTTCTCATGATCAAAAATCATTCTGAGTCATTTCAACTCTGGAGAAAACCGTGAGTGTGGTCATTTTGCTGAACGGTTTCTTCCAGAATGTTGCACTACTACGCAGTAGACTCTAGAATATGTGCAGACATCATTGACTGTAAATGTATAGCACAAAGTCATTATGGTCAGCATCAGATAAGCTGTGACAAGCTGACTTGCGGTGCCAAATTCGTGTTAAAACCTGGATGTAATTGACTGTGATTTCCAACTGCCCTCTCTAAGCCAGAACGGCACAGTCTCCTAATTAACTAGAGAGCACTGACAGCCTGGTGCCACCTCCATTTGGTCCCCACTTGAAACGAGTGCCATGTCCTGAGGGTTCCTGTCAGACCTAGTGCTCCGTGAATGGTATGACATGTCCCTTCATGTCTCCAGTCATATCTCTCTCTCTCTACTATTTTCTTCTAATCATGCTCAGGAAGAAAACGAGAGTGCGTTTGGCTGGAAGGAAGAAACAGACTGCGTCTAGTGTACATGTGTGTGTGAGAGATATAAAAATGAGAGAGAGAGAGAGAGAGAGATGTTCATAATATTGTCGTCTTATCTGTCTCTCTGTACTTCATTATCTGCCTGGCCTGGGGAGTGATGTCTTCCTAAATCAGCACTGCTGCAGCCTGCGGGCTGCCACCACCGCCTTCACACTTATTGCAGCACACAATCAGCAACATCATTTATTACACACACACACACACACAGAGAGAGACACACAGACAATTAAAACCTTCAGAACTCCTGAATAATAAAAGGCAATATACATGCACAATCTGTTGAACACATTCAGAATGCTAAAGGGAAAAAAGGCAGGGAGCTGTCGCCCTGATGCAAGGCTTGTGAGGCAGACAGAAGAAAGAAATATGAAGAAAATGTCCAGTATGTATAGTGGAGCAGCCATCTAGCAGATAGGAGCATGTCACTAATGGAATAACTAGATTGGTAAAAACCCCATTAATTGTGCTGAGGGTGATGAGGTTTAATTGAGAACAAGGACCAGGTCACTCAGAGAAAGGCTTTTCAATATTTTTATGAAGCTGGAGGGGGAAAGAGATCACAGCAAGATAGACAGTGATGTTGAGGCTCATTTAAAGGGCGAGTCCAACCTCACACAGTATTGACGTAGCTCAGCTGGTGGATTAATACCTTTAAAGCGTTCAAAGTATATTAAACTCCTAGTCTGTGCCAGTTTAATGAATTCCACTTTGAGAATAAATAACCCAGTAGCGATGATTGGCTACATGCTGGCTACAATGTTGCACCTCGTTAGATCTACTGCGAGGGAGAATTAAACTATGAGTATAAAGGAGCGGTATTTAACGTTCTCAACATTATTATAGCAGCAAACAACTATTTGCTATTTAAAGATAAAGTGGAGTAATGTCTATAGCGAAAGAATGAAGTCGCTCCCCCTCTGTCATGTTGCTAGTCAAGCTTCTTTTAAAGCATGTTAGTGCATGTGAGACTTGGAGAGACTTGTGTATCTTAACGCTGACCTGTGGGAATAGCATGTGAATTTAGTTTCATGTTACAATGTTGCTTGTAAGTGAAGGGCGCCCTTTCACTGTAAGTTGCTCTATGGCAGTAAAGCGTGCCAAGGTTGGACCACTTCACGAGTAAACTAGACCCTGCTTGATTTATTGAACGTTCCGTTCTTGAATGCAGTGCCACCCAATGCCATTCCCCAAAAATGTCCCATTCCTGTGCACCAACTTTGCATTGATCAAATAACTACCCGACCGAGTTAAGACAATATAATAAGATGATTGTCATTAACGGCATGAAGAAGACTGCAATACAGAGCCAATATGGATACAAATTGTTGGGCTTGACTGGGTTGTAAAAAGATGTATTAAAAAGGAACAGTGTGTAACATTTAGGGGGATTAATTGGCAGCAATGGAATATAATATTCATAACTATGTTATAATCAGTTTTCGTTAGCTTAAAAAAGCCATTTATATCTTCCTAGGGAGCGTCTTCCATAGAGTCCGCCATCTTCCCCCGTCATGTTTCTACAGCAGCCCAGAAAAGACACAACTTAAAGGACTGATAAGCCCTGGCGTTAATATTAGTACTTTAAATTGTTTTGATGTCACTTATTATCCCGCTGCAGCGCGCATTTGCTCTGCTCTCTCTGTCGGGCTGAGCTCCTCCAACTACACACAAAGCACAAGCAGAGAGGCTGCCGTGGTGAAGTGAAGGATACTCGTTGACGGCAACTACGCTTGTTACTGTATGTGCAATAACATCTTTTGCGAGTAAAAAGCCAATACTTTATCAATACATCTGTGAACATGTAAATCGGAAGTTAAACCTCATTCAATCGGCCAGTGCCGCTATGTTTATACAAGGACAGCACGCACGATCGGCCAAAAACTTTATTTATTTCATTAACATATTACAGCCCTATGTCAGTCTCCATTTATCTTGTCACCTCCCCTTATGATACTTTTTAATAAAAGCCAGAGCACCACTTTTAAGGTTAGACACGTTTGTTGTTGTTGTTTTTCTAAACCCACCGTTAAACCTTGGACAACCTATCGCTCTCCCCACTTTTGTGACAGAGTACACTGACGTTGGCACCTAAATTTAGCAGAAGGACTTTTGTCCTTTCCTGACAACTGACTCTTGAAGTCCCCTCAATTACCCTTCACTAAACCTGGATTTACAGAAAGACATTTGTCAAAAAACTGCAAAAACATCCCTCCAGAGCAGAAGTATTTAGTGTGTTTTGCTAAATCTCTGTGCCACACTGCAGGATCCGTCGAGTAGTTTGAGGTGCATCACAATCAGCCTAATTGGACAGGTGTTTGCAAGCCATTATGATACTAAACCGTTGTGTCAGTAGAAGAGCCCCAAAACAGCAAGATGCCCCCAAAAACCTGCTGAAGGATTAGCTCGGTTGTTAAGATGGGAGAGTCGGCTTTTACGTGTCAGAGTTGAGAGAAATTAAGATAGGGGAGAGAAACACAGAGCGAAAGAGAGGGACGGAGATTAAAGAAGAGCAGCACTCTCAGTGTGTGGTAAGCCACAGTCATCTCTTGTCAGCCACCCCTGGTGGGAGTATATGTACCCCACACAGAGAAACAGAGACAGACATTAACACTCCACTCAACCTCAAACGACTCATTTACCCAAAGAATTTATACACACACACGCACACACACAGAGAAAACAGCAGTAGACTGTCACTTGCTCCTGTAGCCCATCAAAATATGTGATGCAAAATAGGTCTTTAAACATAACTGCACATTTGCAACTAAAATTGCGGTCTTTGTTAGTTGTGATTATTCTTTTCAATGCATTTAATAATCTAGTTGGTCCTCAGAGCTAAAGATAGCGTATTTTGTCCAACCATCAGTCAAATACATCTCATTTTAAATGATATGAAAACAGACAAAAGCAGCAAAGCCTCACATTTGAGAACCACAGTATATGTTTGGCAGTTTTGCTTGATAAATGACTCAAACCACGAATAAATTATCATAGTAAGTTTTCATCATCCGATATAAACTTTTAGCATTTAGAAATAATCCCTCATGATTTAATTGAACCCACAAGTGATTCCTGCAGCAATGTAGGAGTCAACGTAAGGGGTGAAAGGTCAAACTGGAAGATATAGAAGTCCTCTCCTTGGGGTTATAGAGTGATCAGGAACACACTTATCCACCTCTAAAGAGATGTACACAAATGCATACTGAAACACACACACAGTAACACATATTGTATCTCATCTTATCATTGTATGAGGCACACAAGCCTGGAGTGAGGCACTCATTGAATAGATCCTTACTGATTTCACCTTGATGACATGTACTGTAGGGCCATTTCAGACTCTCAACAACTCACTCATGTCACATCTCCCTTACAGGCACCTAAACCCTACCATGAACACACACACACACACACACACACACAGCTTCAATCTTCAATGCACCACATGCACAAACCAAATGCACAGTGCAAACCCTCTCCCCACCATTCCAAGCTCTCCTAAATGACCTCATGAAGTAGGGTGAGGCTCTTCACACATCTAGCAACAGTGGTGGAAACAGAGCAAAATATCCCCTCATTGATCGGTTGACGACACCCAAAAGGTCAACAAGGCAGCGTTCACAGCAGGCTGAATGGCCCGAAAAAAGGTCCTGTTGGCAACCGATGAGCAAGTGAGAAACTCTCAGTACTCGCATGAGATGAGCTAATAGCTGGTGAGTAATTTCAAGCATTGGAAGAGAGATTATTTTTCTTCTTTCCTTTATGTCTAGCATAACTCATGTGTCTGGTTTGTCTGATGAACTGCTGATCTTTGGTAATTTGATGCAATTTAATGTTTAATTGGACTGGTTTTTATTTAGTTATTGATCACATCATTTATACAGTACAACTCTTGAATATGTGCTCTTTTCCTGTTCATGTCCTGCCCCAGGCCTACAATAATGTTGCCTTTCTGCAACCATTGGCGTATAGAGTGGTACAGGGATGACATATTGCTGTAGGCCATGCCTGGATGTTAGCATCGCACTTGCCAAAAAGGCAATGGGATTTTTCCATCTGATTTCGGATTCATAAGTTTATGATGCATTTTGTTGCATTAGCTGTCCACATAAACGGCTGGCATTTAACTAGCACCATGCACATGGTAACGCAATTTTTTTTCCTTCCACCTCACCCATGTAACTACAGTGCTCTGTTAACATTATGCTCTGCCAACTTGCTGCTCATGCTGCACAGTGTTAGCGTCTCTCTGCCACGCATAATCCACAGTCTCTGTTACTACTGTGACAGCTTCAAACTGTTTTATATGCGAGTTTGTGGCAGGAAAAAACAGTCAGAGGGTAATTTAGCATTGCTTTTTTGATGGGTAGACTTCCCATATAAGGCCCGTCTGTGTTCGAGGCATCCGTCTTTAAAACAATCTGAAGCTCACAGTGGGATTCCAGACTATACACTCTTAGCCAGAGCATACACTACCTGGCTGTGTGTGTTTATACATGTGTGTGGAGACTATGCTTAATCACACGTGTGTGTTGTGCGTGTGATTGAAATGTTTAGAAGGATAGAATAGTGACCTCAAATATAATTGAATATACAACAAAGTGCACAATCTTCCTCAGTATCTAGTACCTTTGGCTCATGTTTTGGGTATGAGTGATGCTGGAGATGATCTAGAATATCACAGTAATGGTGTGTTTGGGTCTTGGCAGAGTAAGGGTGTTGCGATCATATCATTTCCTGCATGAATTGCATCATTGGAGTTGATTTTTATATTAACTTCAATTATGTTTCACACATAAAACAAATGTAAATTTGATAACAGCTGGAGACCATTTACTGATCCACTGTGTATGAACATTCATCATTTGCAATTAAACTTAGCCACTATGTACCATTTGAATCAAAAAGGTAATTTTTTTTTGGGGGGGGGGGGGGGGTTCTATCAATGGAACCTCTAGCCATTTCCTAAACGCTCTTAGTAAGTAAGTATCCCAAGAAAAGAACAATGTAATCTGTAGCAACTACAAAGGGGTTCTTCACTGAGTTTGTAAAACAGACGACTCTGATTTGAGAGGCTGGAAGCTATGGATATATTACAGCTCTATCAGCTCATGACTTTCTGCATTTTTAGTGAAGGTAGTAGTAATATCACCATAACTTCAGAATGTGTAATCACGCGCCCTGCAAGACACTTTTGTTCAGGTTTTGGCAGATGAACATTTGACATCTAATTCACCATGTGTTCATGGATTTAGATTTCCTGGATTCCCAGGATGTATTCATTTCTTTGTGTGTGCGTGTGTGAGCACATGCTAGGGTATCTGTGCATTGTGTGTGTTTGCATGCATGTGTGTCACTAGGGTAATTAGAAATAGGAGGACGGGTGAGATCAAAGCAGGCACTTTACACTCTCCGTTTCAATTCTGATGTGAGTGTGTGTGTGTGTGTGTGTGTGTGTGTGTGTGTGTGTCAGCGTGTGAGTGCGTGTGCGCTTGTGTGATGATCTCCTCCAAGCTTTGATGCTGTAAGCTCCGCCGGTTAATGTACTACGGATAAAAATACTACACCATGTAATCTGGCATTTATCCCTCGAGAGCAGAAGCCCAAAATGTGACACATGTCAAGAGTAAGGAGGTAGGAAAAAAGGGGAGACGAAGACCAAGCGGGGGGAGAAGAGGAGGAGTCATGGAAGTAAGAGACCAAAAGACTTTTAGTTCTTCTTCCTCTGCTCAGATGAGTCAAAGATTGACAGAGATTTTTAACTGTGCAGAACATTTTCCATTAATTATTAGAATTAATTCAGCATAGTAAAATGAAATACAACGCTAAGACAGAGACACCCAGTTCCTTAGAGATGCATTACAAGTGTCCTTATAGACTCTTGAGAGTTAATGCAACACATTAGAGGCGGCAAAGACAGAGCCAGTCCTCGAATTGAGTGACATGAACTTTATGTATTAAGAGAAGAGATCCACATTTTTTATTTTTTACATTTTTTATCTCTCTAATGTTTAACTGTGACAGGTTTTGATATACATGTACAACTATGGCCCAAGTTCAAAAAGCACATAAATAGTTTTGCAATACTGCACACACACACACGTACACACATTATGCTGATGTATGCTTGCATTCAGAAACATAAAAACTTGGTGGTTTGATAATTCCCACCAAGACAGCTCAAAATAGAAATGTCATCCCACGATGACCATCATCAGGCTATACTGTACCAATGATTTAGAGTAAGCTACAGTTCAACACTGAACCAGTGCTCACGTATTAGTGGAGAGACAATAAGCAATAGAACATACAGTAGAAGCAGCATTATGTGATGAGAAAGAAGCTCACTGCACCTGCGCTGAAAAGGCATAGCAGCACAACACAAGAACGCAAATGTGATCAAATGTGATGCTTCAGCAAAGAGTTGCCGGCACAATATCTCAGAAACTGCACCGTGACCAGTGTGTGACAGCGTGTTTACATCCACAGTAAGCGAGGCAGGAAACGAGCTGCCACGGTAGCAACAATAACACAAGACTTCATAGTCCACCGACACCTCGGGACTATTGCTGGTATAGCAACACAGCAAGCGTCCAAATGAAACATAATACATGCATGCATTTCCTTACCTGTTAGAAGTGATGTAGTCTGGATATCGTTAGCAGCAGTATGTTCCTCTCAGGTCGATAAAGTCAAACGTTAGTAAACTAACATTATTGTTTTGCATGGCACCTGCTGAGGCATCACAAACCTTCGGAAACATTCGCTTGTGCACCTTTTTAAATGTTCCCCTTTTCGTTTCGCCGTCTCCTGAAATCCTCCATGATGACTGTTGACGTCCGACGACGGCCCAACGATGGCCCCCGCGTGACCTTTATCATTAGCCTACATTACATTACATTACAGTCATTTAGCAGACGCTTTTATCCAAAGCGACTTACAATAAGTCACGGCAAAACTTTTTGGTGTCGTTGTAGAATAATGAGAAAAAAAAGGCAGTTCATTTAAAAAGCAATTTTACATTACGTGTGGCTCCGTGACTTTAAATGTCCAAGTAAATCACGGTAACGAAGAATGAAGAAGGGTGGAATGCAGCTTTTGGCTACTTTCGCTACTTTTTTAAATTAACTAATTACTTGCACCTGTTGTCTTTCTGCTATTAAGTCAGAATGGCTGCTTTGAAACTGGCCTATCAAACAATCATGACATAAAACTAGACAAATTAAAACCAATTTTAAAAAAGAGGCTCTATGTTTTATTACTTATTTATTACGTATTTATGAATTTAAATGAATGAATGATATTTTTTTTTTATAATTTTAGCTTGGGTTTAACTAATTAAAACATTAGCAATTATGATATTAGGTTTAAGTTCTGCTTTTGTTAATACCAAAAAGGACATTTATTGCAATTTAACTCTTTATAGGAATATTTCGACATTTTGAAAAGAAAATGGGTTTCTTACTGAGGGTTAGGGGAAAAGCCAGTTTGTTTGTAGTATGGTAAGTTTGTATTGTAGTTGAGGCTATCAGACTGGAAACAGGGGAAAACAGGCAGCCTGAATCTGTCCAAAGGGAACCAAATCCGGCCACTAGGATACATGTTGTAGTGACAATCAGACGTTTTATGGGGTGATGTTAAGGCCAAAAAAATAATGCTAATGCTAAGGTCTAGTTAGCTCGTTGCGGACGGTTGTTTCATACTAACCATACAAACATGTGGTATCAATCTTCTCATGCAACTTTTGGCAAGACAGCGCATAAGCACATTTCCCAAAATGTCAAGAGTTTCCAGTAACTAACTATTTAGTAGCAATGGGCAACCACACGGCAGGGCCAGGGGAACCACTTCTGAGGCTATGTAAAGTCAACAGGAACTATTACATCAAATTCATAGTGAACGACAGCGTTGCTGAATAGATATTCTCATTCAGCAGGTTGGGAATAGGGAGGACCATGTCTTAAAACGTTGGCAGGCGAATAAATGAGCATGGAGGTCTATCTACCTGAGATAGAAGGGACCTGCGCTAATGAAGAGGGAAATGAGAGCGCGAGTGTGTGAGTGAGCGAGACAGCCAGTGTGTGGGTGTTTGAGGTATCAAGTGTGTGACTGAGCGAACAAGTGCAGGAGAGTGAGCCTCCACAGAGCTACCTATCAGGGATGGGAGAAAAAGATAGTTAGGCGTGAAGACCATACGTCAATGGGGCCTAATTGAGCGCTTCTCCTTCCTTCTCCACTTGCTACTGACACATCGCCCCAGGGCCAATTGGGATATCGCCGGCTTCACGTCACGTAGAAAACGAGAGCGATTGATGATAAGGGGAGCAGAGGATAATGCTCGCTGTTTCTCCTTCCCTGGGTTCTCGCCCACAGCCCTTGTGACTTCAGGCTGATGTTTCCCCTAACTTTTGAAGAAGCGAAGTTTGCCAACTCAGCTTTCTCCTAAACACTGCAAATGGTTTTGGCCTGAAGGCTCGAGTGGCAGAATTGTGACCACAAAACTGCTCTATCAAATACCTGGACAGGCTATGAAAACCTGGGCAGAAGATTGGAAGAATATACTCCTCTTTAGCAAGGCACTGAAACTGAAATTCTAGTAGAGTATGTGTTAATGGAAAAGATAATCCAAAGGTTGTCTCTGCTCAAAATGTGTAACCCGCGTAGACATATTTATGTCATTCACCCTCTAATAATCTTTTCCTTCTCGTGTTTCAAGTGGTCATGTCTGCTGTTAGAGATGAGGTTGAACGTTCATGTCCTCATGTTTTTTTGGGACAGACCACCAGTGAAGATAAATATAGCCTTTGAGTCCAGTAATGTGGTATGACTAGTTTAAGGTCACCAAAATAGACTTTATTTGGATTTTCCTACTTAGGGTCATGCCGCACAGGCAACGCAGGATAACATGTCCATAAAACTGTGTAATGAATAAGTTAACTGGTCATTTATATTGCTGTTTAACTGTTTAACATGCTTGCTTTGTTTGTACTAATGGTTCTATAAGACGAGATGAGTCTTAAAGACACTGCACTTACCCAGTAACAGGAGTTTGTTTTGTCCCAGTGTTACCTAAAAATGTTTTAAGTCGCATATGTATTGTTAGTTGTTCAAAAATAAAATAAATAAATTATAAATAAATCAGTAACAGATACTTATATGTACGGTTACAAAAGATATAACAGTTTGCAACCATGTTAGTTTGGGTAAATAACCCAACAGTGTTGTGAAAAATAACTCATTAACTTATTATCACTGGGTCAAAACAACCAATTGTCTTTGGAGGTTTTCTACCAATGGTAAAGTTAAATCAGTATTGCAATGAGGGTTCATTTAAGCAACATTAAACTCAGCTGATCATGATCTATATTTTAGGCTGAAAATGAAATAAAAATCTCATTTAAACTGATACTTGAATAAGGCCTCTCAAAAGAGACACAAACAATTCAACCGATTTATTCGATTATTTTCAATTCAAATAACTTTCAAATCATTACAGTATGCGCCTATGGAATGAAAGCTTCGAAACATAAATGCTGAACACATCATAGAACAGATTTTGTCAGATCATTTGAGCAATGAGAAGCAGGTGGAGTGCAGAGCAAGGTTGAGAGGTGTGCACACAATACACACTCCCATACACCCACGCACACACACACACACACACACACACACACACAAACTGCTTTGTTCCCCCGGGTAGACCATGGAGCCGTCAAAACCACTCTGATTCTGAATTAGCTCTGATTGGCTGTCATTGCAGTGTGTCCCACACAGCTGAGACCACTCAAAACCACACACACACACACACACACACACATACACACACACACGCACTCACACAAACACACTTTTATGGTCTGGGTATCATGTTTCACTAAACTGCTGAGTTCTCTAGGCTGTAACTAGGGCTGTTTTAGGAGCTGTGGTTGAGTATAAATGTGTGTGTGTGTGTGTGTGTGTGTGTGCTCACATCTGTCTATATGACTGCAGTAAATGCATGTATTTTATTTATTCAAATTTTCAGATGGCTTGGCAGTTTGTCCTGCCTTTTGCAACCTTTAGATATTCTCTGAGGAGCTATAGGCTAATACATTTTGACATATTTCACATATTTCACAACAACAATCTACCCGAACATCAGTTCAGCGCAGTTCAGTATCTGGTGAAATGGTTCTGTGTCACCACCGCAGAATTCATGCAAAAAGTCTTGGATCTGTTGAGTGAACTTCTCAAGAGAGAGTAAAGGAAAGCATTTGTTTTGACATTGTACTCATCTATTTAATTAAGAAATTATACAGATGTTCACATAAACGTTGCTCTGACACCGCAAGCATGCATGCTAAGTAAAAAGCGGGTCCAAAAAAAGCAGACCCGCCCACCTCCAAAGGGATTCACAGTGCCAGCAAAGACTTGTGTGGCTAAATCAGCGGGGTATACCGGTCTTGCTAGCTCAGTTGGGGTTGGATGTCCATCCAACAAGCCTACTTCTCTGGTTAGAAATGTGTCTTGGTAAGCATCATTCCTATTCTGAAACTCAAGCTGGGAGCAGCAAAAATAAGCAAAATAGAAACTGGGAGGAGGTGTAAAAAGAAAAAAAAGAAAAGATTCTATTAAAATGTGCAAAACCAAAGCTGGATTCCATCTATAGAGGCCTCGGTGTCACGTTTCTCTACGAAAAGCAGCACATCTATCCAACTGAGTGCCACTAAGAACGGAAAGCAGTGCTCTCTAAGAAAGAGACACGTGCAGTAACATGCATGAACACACTCATCAATGCACGTGGCCATGCACGTAATATGTGCGTGTGTGTGTGTTGTAGGATCCATACAGGATCCTACACAGGCATGCCAAGTAATCTCAGGAAGCAATTTCTCTTCTAGTGCGGCGTGGCTCTTTTTTATTGGTGATGCATGACTAACCTCTACTGGCGATATACAAGGCTGCACTCATGATATTTATATGTACAACTCCCAACCAACAACCTAATGTGTGCCCACTGGTGGTTTGGTCACTCTAGTTCTCAATGCACCAAACTTTTCACAATGATTTTTACAGTAATTAGCTGTATTACACCTTATATTTACTCCAAATAGTAAGTAATTAAGTATATGTCTTTGAAAATAGTTCCTCCTCACCATCCTGTCTTTCAAACATTTACCACAAACCACTAATAAAATGTCTGGAGCTGGAGAAATGCACATGTCTTATTCTAGTTTTTCAAGGGTTCAGCTTTTATGTTTGCCATCATAAGACTTTTAGACAGAATTATGATTTAAGCAAACATTTGACATCTTGGTTGGCACTTCAGGCTGTTTTTCAGCCCTGCAGAACTCAAGTTCAGTTGAGCGCCAACATCAACATATTAACCATGTATATCACATAACTGAAGCGGCAACGAAAACAAAAGAGGAATCCACATGGTGAACACAATGGACCATAGTAAACAGTTCAAACAGGCAAATATGGGACAAAGGAACATCTCCGTCAAAGTCCTGGGAAAATGTTAGGGAATGTGGGAACATTTGCTTATTTTTTTTACCCTCCCCCTACAGCAGTGTCAGCAGCACTGCTTAAAGCCATGGCTTACATAGATAGTATTGGCTGTTGGATGTAGCATTGAATAAATTGTAAGCCCCACTTAGCCTCAGCGAACCTTGATTTAGACACAATGTATACCGATGAGAATAGATGGGAATGATATATGAAGACGAAAATTAATTGTATATGTATGGTGGTGAAGAAGAAAATCCTCAGTGTTTCTTCTTTGTTGTATGATCTTTGCTGTATAGAAAATCACATCAACTGAAACTTTACTCTATTTGCTTTTATTGTATTGCAGTTACTAAACCAGAACAATATACAATCTGAAAAAACACAGTCAGTAGGCACACAGTGGTAGGAAGCTGCCACCAGACAGCTCTCTTTTCCACCACACAAGCTTTCCACCCTTACTAAATTGAACACAGAGTTCTTTTCAAAGCCAACCCAAGGCTCCAATTTTAGTTTCAACAACTATTGTTTTTCATGTTAGACAACACTTGAATTTAAATGACAAAATTCCAATCCACACTTTCATGGATGGTTCATGGATTATATGGAGCAGCATTGCCTCCAGGGGCCAATAACAGAGATTTGTTTGGGACCAATTTGATGGTCTATTAAACCAGATTATTCTGTTCAGCCATGGTTTACACTGCACCTTTAAACTCATTTGCAGTGTCTTGCTAAAATAACACAAGTGCCACTAGGGGTCACCATTTGTGAGGTTTTAAGATATCCTGTTGCACATTTGGTTTAAACGAGTTCATGAGGGAAGCTTGTTATGGGTGCAATATGAATGGCCTTCGAGGTTGGTGAATGGATCTTAAGTTAAATTGTATTTACCTCTGGTTAATGCGAGACTACTTGTTATTACAGAACAATGTGCTAAGCAAACAGCTGTGGATATTTAGTCTTTTCAAGCAAAGTGTTGAAATAATACTGGCAATATTAATCTATGATTATACAGAAAACATTTATGCTATTTGATTTTAAGCCAAGGCCTTCTATTTTAAATACTGATTTATTTTGCTGCATATTTTTCTAAAGATTCTCTGTGCAAATCAAAAGCTATGTGAGGTCCAAATGTACCTCAGCTGGAAGGAACCATAGGGTGAGATAGACGGGAACTCATTTCAATCCACGAGAGTCCTTCCTCAGCAGCTCTCTGAATTTTAATGGCAAACTTCGGCAAAATTACTAGCACGTAACAACAGCCATCAACAGAAGTTTAGCATATTGTTTTGCAGTTTGTATCTGACGTTGTTGCTGTTCAAGTTGTTGCAGAATGAGACAAACCTTTCCTCTCATTCATATGTCCTTCCTTCTCTTTGCATTAAGTTCTTAAAACAGTCATCCAACCAGTTCTAAACAGCAGCACTTCATTGGTTTGTTTGGCTATAAATTGAAATAATCTGAGGCTTTGACATGAATGCTGCCTCTGTTTATCAGTTATGGGTGATATGGTCACATGACATTAACACTGGCTGCTTTGTTTTCAGTGCGAAGTTTGTGTACTGATGTCACATGAACGTCATGTATCTTCATGCTGCATATGCTGTGTTCATTTTCTGGCCCTAAAACAGTTACTCAGTTGAATAATTATAAAATTGAGACAAAAAAAACAACAACACAAAATTGTATTAAAATTGAAAGAAATTTGAACAAATTTGGTAAAATGGTGGTCCTGGCATCATCATATCTCCCAGATCAACACTGTGAGCAACAGCACGTTTCCCCCATATGTCTGTAGGGAGGTGGTCCTTTTATTCACACTGAAACCAAAATACTACCTCCATGTCACACCACGCCCTTCAGCGTATCTCTCAGGTGCTGAAAGTGTGAAACCTGCATACAAATTTGGATGCGGCAACTGATTTAGGATGAGGTGGTTTTCTGTCACTCCATCTGCATAGTGGCTGCGACTTTTGTTAACTCACATGAGCTTAAAACAATACAGTCAATACATTAATACAGTGCTAAATTGGAACAGCTGGTTTGTGAAGGCATCGTTGCTGCTGGGAACAAAGGGAAGATGCCAAAGTCAGTGAAGCTGACAGCCTTCCCATTAGTATGCATAGAACTAGTTATTTCATTTTGATGACACATCCCTGATCGAAGCGGTGATATGCACATGAATAGGAAGTCAACCGCAGTGTGTGACACCTTCTAGTCATTCCACAGAACTGCAGCTGACGGAAATACCCTAAATCCTGTTTAGCAGGCTGCAGCGTTTTAAAGGTTTAGCCCACCGAGGACAGACAGTTTCTACAAGAACAGTGGCAATAGATGTAACCTCAGGGACGTCAATGCGTTTCAAGGAGCAAATAAGTTTCAGTACCTGGGATGTATCTCAGAAAGGATCTGGCTGAGGAAGTCTATCAGGGTTGAGAACGTCTGCTAGGTTCTTTGAGGACTTCTTTAAGGGTTGTGGGCAACCTGCCAAGTTTCAGCACATGGGAGAAGTTGGCCCTCATGGCTTTCTGCCAGAATGGATTTATTTTAACCCAAATCATGATATTTTTCTATAACTAACCAAGTGAGTTTGTTTACTAAAACCAAGGAGAATTCTGGCATAAAGGGCTTTCTCTCAGAAAGCCCTGAAGTCAAACTTCTTCCATGTGCCAAGTTTCACAAAGGATACTCAGGACATCCGATACTGTCAATCGCCCACCACTAGAGGGCCCAGTTTGACAACAAAAAGGAAGCATTATTATATTATTTAAAGTAGTTGTACTGTATTTTTCAAAAAAGAAATGTATTATCCATTAAGTAAGTAATTTATTTGTCATGGTACAATACTTTTGTATTTGGTTATTGTTTCAAATAAACTAACACCACTCTTAAACTTGGTAGATAATATAGAAATGAAAGGAACCAATATAATAGTTTTATAGTCATACTCAGACAGCAATAAACTTTCAATTGAATCATTGAGCTGTTAGATCTGGGAAACGTAAGAGGAAACAAAAGAACATAAATCATGATGAATAACTAACAACAGGTGCAAGGCCCAACCTGATCAGCTGACGTGAACAAGGAAGCAGCGCCCAAGTAAAGGAAAAACCTGTTGGGTTGCTCTTCTGTTTGGGAAACATTTGACTTGCAAAGAGAGTTGCAGGTAGCAGAGCGGTAGCAGAGCTGTAGCAGAGCGGTTAAGTGTACAGTACTCAACTTCAGGGCTCGCAAAAATGATGCAAAAAATCTTTATAGGACTGGTCCTTTTAGCTTTCCTCAGTGTGGCGTGTTTTGTTCTGGTTCTATATACCAACGGAGACTACACTTCATATATTTTTCGAAAGCAACATTATATTGCAAATGGAAACGACGCATGTTCCCAGGGGATAACAGAACTTGTTCAAACGGCTACTAAAGTCCTAAATGTCACTCACGAAGAGACACAGACGCCACCCACTGAGAGCAAGCCTTTGGGACGCTGCCCTGACAACCCTCCAAATCTTGTGGGTCCATTGCTTGTGGAGTTTGATTCCAAACGGACTTTGGATGAGGTGAGAGGACTGATCGGTCGTGCTCTTCGGGAAGGAGGACGGTACAAGCCAGCAGTCTGTATTGCCCAACAGAAGGTATGTGGAGGAATGGAGAGACAAATGAATAGATGAACAGAATAATTGGAACAGTTTACCATGATTTTAGATACTTGGAATCTATTCAACTCAAATAAGTGTCAAAACTTGTATGTAAACTTGTAAGTAAACTTGAGTGAAGTATGTCTATTTATATAATGTAAGAACATAATGATAGGTAAATCAACAACAACTTGTAATTGAATATAATTTATTAAGGCTTCATTGGCATAGGAAAAATATGTTTACATTGCCACGGCCATGTGAAATAAAAACAAAAAATGTATGTACAATAAGTAAAGGTCTATTAAAATACAGAAATGTGTGAACAGAGCTGTGTAGCATTGCAACAGCGTAATAAAAGATACAAATGAAGATAAGTAAAGTTTAACTTAAAAATGCTATACATATATGTTTACCTGAGTAAAGATAAGTCACAGAATAACCGATTACTGATTATAAAAAGATAAAAATAAACACTGCAGCATTTTGATAGATTCATTTAAAGGTAAGGCTTATTTTTGTATGTCCACTATGTCTATCTACAGAGATCAGCACAGTGCAAATGGTAGGTGCATTATTACACAGATGACTGACAGGTTTTGACATGGTTTTATTCGATCGGACGCAATGTTCCTGCCATGAGAGCTCACAAATCCTGCTGCTGTGTTTGCACATTGCTGTATTTCACCCTGCAAATATAGTGAAATCATTTAAGAATAATTCAAGTCTCTCACAGGCAACGCCCATGAGCCTGTCGTGATACTGGGCTTGTATTTACTTCAGTGGGGTTTTCTCGTGTGTGTATTTAGCATTCAATTCTATATCTAACACATGATGACGTGTTATCCATTGTTTCATTTTTTTTCCGTTCTATTTACTCTTCTTTGGAAAAAAAAGTAAACAGAGAGGATAATAAAGTAGGCCCACCATTTGAACTCACTTAAAAAATACTTCCCCACATTCTATAATTCAATGCTATCAGACGTACTCATATTATAAGGGTTTTAAGGATTTTACACACCGTATTATAAGTTTAAGTTACTAAAAGGAAAAACACCAAAATCATAATGTTTGGGTAAAAGCCAACTAACTTATTTCATTTGTTTAGGTGGCGATCATCATCGCATTCCGCAATCGGCATGAGCACCTTATTCATTGGCTGTATTACCTTCATCCTATATTGATACGACAGCAGTTGGACTACAAGGTGTATGTCATCAACCAGGATGGAGAAGGCGTGTTCAACCGGGCTAAACTGCTGAATGCAGGCTTCGTGGAAGCAACGAAGGAATATGATTACGACTGCTTCGTCTTCTCTGACGTAGATTTGGTTCCGATGGATGACCGTAACCTCTATAGATGTTTTGACAATCCTCGACACTTGTCTGTGGCTATGGACAAATTTAGGTTCCACTTACCCTACAACGGTTACTTTGGTGGAGTGGCTTCGTTGTCTAAGAGCCAATTCTTGAAGATTAACGGCTTCCCGAACACGTTCTGGGGCTGGGGTGGGGAGGACGACGATATCTATAAACGAATTATCTACCGTGGCATGTCCATTTCTCGACCTGACACGGTGATGGGAAGGTACAGGATGGTCAAACATAGCAGAGACTTGCAGAATGAGCCTAATCCAAAGAATCCTGATAAACTGAGCCTAACCCGACGTACCATGGATAAAGATGGAATTAATTCTCTCAAATACACAGTCAAGGAGATTAAGAAGGATATACTGTACACGTATATCAATGTGGATATTGAGGCTCCGCTGAAGAATGGTAAATGAATGAGGATGGAACCTGTGGCTCTTGGACTGCTGTTGACCATTGATTCATTGGTGTTTCAGTCTCAAACAAAAGGTGAACTAGAGATTGCATATTCTTAAAACCTCTCGAGCAGCTGTTTGTCTCGGTGTAGGGTTGTATGCAAACCTGTGTGTGTGTGTGTGTGTGTGTGTGTGTGTGTGTGTGTGTCTAAGTGAACTACAGTGTACATAATAAAGTAGAGAGATTCTTTCCAGTTTGTTTCTCAGTTGCTTTGGCACAATCCTGACATAACACACAGATAATTCAAATGTAGAAGCACATGTTTCTTTAAAGGTATACTGTGAAGCATGGAGCTACTCTTAGTGATGGATTCAGAGACAACAGTTTGCTCAAGAAGAAGGAAAGATGGCGGTACATGGGCTTTTGCAACGAAGCAGTGCTCTACATAACTCATGTGGTGAATTAACTTTGTTTTGTGAACTGTAATAATGTTTTAGAAAATGTCCTAAACTATTGAGAAGAACTGTAATGAGATGTATGGCCACTATGGTCCAGCACTGAGCTTGCCCGTGAACATCAAAACTAAATGAATCTTGTAATAACGATATGTCTTGACTATAAGCGTCTTTCAAGTCACCCAAGGACACTTAACAAATAAGGCAGTCAATAATAATAAAAGATGACAGTGGAAAGAAAATGTAAGATTAATAAATTATAATGAGCACACCGCAAATGTTGTCTGCTTGCTCAGTGACATTTTGCTTGCAAACCGGAACAAACATTATTTACCATACCACCACTCTATACTCAGCATATTTAGAGGTCTTCTTTACTGGTATAGAAAACAATATTTCACCAAATGGAAAGTTTTCTGGCTGTCAGTTGCAGTTTTGAACTTTGCTGGGCTGTATTACGTTCTGCAAGGTTCATGCAAGGCTTCTGTTATAATTGTCTTGGCTCATATCAGGTGACGTGTATTAGAAACACTCGTAACCAAAGTGAAAGCAGGAAAAGTATCCACAGTAACATAATAAGGGCATTTCAGAAATGAAGTATGTAGTTGTTGTTTTTTTCCAATTACTTTTATTTTCTAAAATAACTAAGACTTTAAACTGTGTTTTTCATGTAGTTCCAGCTTAGTTTTCTGTGTCGCTTAGACTCTTCCTCCTCAGGGTTACAAAGAGCTGGAATGATCTGTTTGAGTACAGTTTCCAACTCATATCAGATTGTATTACTAGTTTTGTTTCTCCCATTATTCAGGTTCCCTTCCTAGCAACAGGTACAGTTGGAGGCCCTAAGGGTTAGAGAAACATGACCTGACCAATCTTGTTAGTACTTGACAATGTAGTATAAGAGTCTCCTGAATGATGATACTACTTATATTAATATGTTCACTTCTTTCACTGTTTCTGCACGCATTGTAAAAGCTCAATATTGCATAACTTTGTAAATTTAATCTTATATTCTGTTTTTAGGTTTACTTTGTAACATCTGCCTTTGGACTACAGATGAAAAATAGCCTCTTGGCTAACTCTGGCGCATTTACAGCAATGTGTGCACTGTCTCTTGTCAAATAAACCAATAAATACAATTTAAATGAGAGGCAACACAACCCAATTTGGAAGGGGGACCAACTAGCCATCATTTATCTTGTGATTCATAATTCAATTCATATTCTACTTTGCTGCTCACAAGGTCCCATTCAGTTTGGAACACATGTTTCCTGTCGCTTCATCCCTTCAAAGTCAGAATATGTCATTCACCAGTAAACTAGTACACACCAGATTTGGCTGCGGTGCTATAAAGCCTTTCCCAGTGTGCCACTATTCTGCATGCTCCCGTCTTCCCATTCACAGAGGCAACAGCTTGTCTGCTGATGAATTATTGACAAGTGAAAGGATTACACAACAATGCCCTCAGAGGAACCGTGGCGTCATACGAAAGGGAGCGAGAGAAGTGCGGTGGGGTAGAGGTATAGGGTAGGAAAAATTATGTTGGTAGTGGAGGTGATGCTGGGGGCTTCCCATGAGGTTGCAGAGGTGAAAACCGGTGGTACGAAGTGGAACCTCTAAATGACTTGTTGACGTGTGCTAAACGCCTGACTACAGTGTATGTGCATGTGCACTACAACATGTAGGTTAGTGTGTGTTTTTATCTGTATAAATGTTCAACTCCAATCACGGTTCTCACACACTGTGTCATCAACCCCCCCAAACACTCGCCCATCCTCCTTCCTGCCCAGCCCCCTCTTTTCATTGGTTGACCTAGTGGAGTTACTATGGGAACGACTGTAGAGAAGCTGCCATGAGAAATGTGGGGTACAGCTTTTGAATGGTGCTTAGGGCTCCATCACACACACGCACATGCACACACACACACACACACACTTAACAGGGCAAGGAAACCCTATACCTATCATCATATTATTTTTAGAAATATCAGTACGACTCTACTCCGTGATTGTATTTTTCTCCACCAGCATCTGTATTTCAATTCTAGATAGAATTTCTGTTTATATGCAATATTATCTTCTATAAGATAAATGTCTATCAACTGCACTACTGTGCTTGGTATTAAAACATAAACACCCAATTGAATACTAACACAATATAGTTTCGTTAAAATGACCGTAGCTTCAAATTGAAAATCAGCAGACACCAACTTAGCTTTGAACGCAGACAAAACATCTTACAATCAGCTGAAAGACATCCAAACATGAGCTGGAAAGTAGCTTATTACAACACACTCATAATTGATGATACAATAACCGAATGAAAAAGCACTCATACCTCTCATTTTAAAGACCATGCTACTTTTTAAAGAAGAAACAGCACATTCATATTCTTAAAAATGAAAAAAGTAAAGCGCATAAGCAATAATTCACATAACAGTATAACAATTCACCCGTGTTCCTTCTCATGGGTTTGCCCATGATTTTGCCACTTCAGCCTCTTCTTGTTCTTGTGTAGCTTAGTTTAGCTGGGGGCTAATATCAGCTAATGCTAGCAAACAATAGACAGGTATTGCAGTAACTTACATTACTGAGTCAGTTTGCTGATCTAATGACTCTTCTCTTCTTGTGTTACTAATACAGAAAGCTTTAGCTGTACCATTATGTCGTTATTGCCACTTACGGCTGTTGTTCGTCAAAAGCTATACCAGCTGGCTAAAAAGCTTCATTCAAGACCATTGAAGCCAGACAAACCCTCACTCATATCTTGTTCTCTCACTTTTCCTTTGCATTTCTTTCTCACTCCCTCACATGTTTGCTCTCTTCAACAGCTCATATAAGAAACGCATTGTTCAGCACAAACTTAATGCTCCCTGTCTGTCGTGCACTCTATACCAGATTAATGCACCAAAACAAACACGCACACACAGGATCCAACATGGCTCACAATGAGGACGAGTGTCCACATCCAGCACACCGAGCAGCAGCAGATTAATGATGAGATCAGCCGAGGCACACGCGTGCGCGCACCAGCACACACACCATTCCATTCTCACTGTCAGCATCACTAGCTTTGATCTGGTGGGCCGGTACAAGTGAGTGTTATGGTCTTACGTAAGGCTTTTACATAAACCTCAGTGTGCAGAAACAGAGAGAGAGAGAGAGAGAGAGAGAACTGGATAGAGGGAGGGGGGTTTGCTGCACCATTACAAAGGGGATTCGCACTGCACCAAATCCTCCTCCCACTACACATGCATTTGCACCCACACCACAACAACATATGAGCTTTCTCCATAGCAACATGTGTCATCCCCAAAACAATGAGACCCTCCCTTGCATCTATATTCAGGACACATAGAGGCAAACACACGGGTTCCATATCCACAGGCATCATCTGCCTGTCTTTGTCATCATTTTGGCTGTCTGTCCCCGTCTTTATGCATCTTAACCCACTGGAGACCAACAGCAGACAATGACACATCCATCAGGCTTTCATCTCAGCAATCAATATAATGTATTGATAACCTATTGCTCCCAAGCCAAGCAGACCTCTCTCCAAGTGTGACGCCACAACACAAATGCCACATGCCGCACATCAACAAAAGCACCCCTGTTTCGCACCCTCTCTCACACCCAACCTACTCCTTGGAGATTCAAGCCACCAGGATGTGGGGGAGGAATGATTGAGGGGGGGTGGGGGTGGGGGTGGGGGGGGGGGGGGGGGATGAAAGAAGGACTCTATTTGATTTTGCTCTAATTATACCTCTGACCTTGAAGTGTATGGATTATTGTGTAAATGCAGTTACAAAGAGTCAGGAGCTCATCTATCAGCGCAAACAGTTTTATTCATTAAATATGAAAAGTGGAAAGATTTCACACTGTGAACAGACAGACGGTTAAAAAAAAAAGAAAGAAAAACATAATGTGCTTTTCCATCACAGCAAATGACCACCTAAAGGCCCAGATTTGTAATCAGAAAGCGTCTACAAAAACAATAACAAGGAACTGATCCAGATGGCAATATGACGGTCTCTGTGGTTGATGTGTTTAGGCCAGTGCAACGGATCAAGGTACCCAAACTTTACTTTTCACTGTCATACTTGGGAAAAGTGGAGAAACAAGTTCTACTAAAACACCAAACTGCAGCATGTGGGAAGCAAACGAGGAAGAACAAAAACAAAAACCTGTTTAACATAATGATCATTCCTTGTCCAGTTCATAGCGCCCTACTTTCTCTTAATCTTACCAGCAATATAATTTGATTGGTGACAGTGTCATAAAGTGAATTATAATTTTTAGACTCTCAGGGCAACTGTTTTGGTTAACAATCAACAAGTGTCACCACAGCTGTTTACAAAACAAAAATACTCTTTTTTTATTTTTTTACCAGGAATACTTTAAAGGTTTAAATTGTTGCCCATTTCAATCATCCCAAAATCATCCATCCATCACTCTTTTGTCAATCAGTACTCCAAAGTAGGGAGAATGAAAGCTATTGCATACTAAATCTAAAGAGCAAAGAGCACAGTGTAGGCAGAGAAAACATGAACGGACGTGATCCTTCTCTGCTCCCTATATGACCTTTAGCCTGCCCTTTTTTCATTGGAGGAGGAACACACTTACTGAAGACCTGGGATCAGGTTACCCCATGGCCTGTCCTGCACTACACCATTAGAAGGTTGAAAAGATATCTGAACCTGGAACAGTGTTGTGGATCAATCATCACATTCTAAATGAGACAGAAAGCTATCATGAACTAGAATGACCCTCAAGTGTCGGTTGGTATCCTTGTGGTTAGGATTAGAGAAAACTTGCATCATCTCGAATGTCTTTCCCTACA
Source organism: Anarhichas minor (assembly GCF_050575085.1). Lineage (NCBI taxonomy): Eukaryota > Metazoa > Chordata > Actinopteri > Perciformes > Anarhichadidae > Anarhichas > Anarhichas minor. The sequence continues at coordinate 10,718,793 of NW_027466520.1, forward strand.
AAAAACCCCTCTCTGTAACTGAAGGGTAAGGAACACTCTGCTCTCTTTAACTTGTCTCACTGAATCACAGACAAAGGCCTTTCAGGACTGCAATACACCCCCTCATTCTTAAAACAAATGGTGCTTTGCGAGGCTCAACAAAGTCATTTTTCAGAGCGCGGGGGACTTAGAAAACAGTAAACTCCACCATTTGTGTTGCCCCCACAAAAGAGGGACAGAGAGGAAAAGAGACCAACACAGCTGACCAATGATCGCCAATGAGACCAAGCTACATTCAGATTCACACACAGCTGCGGGGGTTCCTATAATGAAGTTGTACAATGTTTGCCAGTACAACAGCATAGAGAGTGAGGGTGAAGCACTCTGAGCTGATATGGCATTAGTCCCCAAGTTCTGCTTTGCATTTTTTAGCTGCGATCCAGTCTATGTGACTCAGAAGTATGTTCTTTCTGGGTCACATCCTATTTTAAAACACTTGCAGGCATATTCTGGCTCTTGTAGGAAATTTGGGTTTAGAACTATGTTTTAGGAAATTATAATAGAAGTGTTTAATGATTCATAAATAAGAAATCATAATTAGAAGTGTCTTGGAATACATAATTAGAAGATTCATAATTGTAGAAGTGTTTTAGAATTTGTAGTTACAAGTGATTTGTAGTTAGAAGTGTATCTTAGTAGAATTTGTAGCACCTTTAGCTCTATGCTTGTGAAACTTGTGAAGGTTTTTGCCAAAAGTTGCAAATCTTTATCTTTATATAGAATGTTTACCATAGAAGTGTTAAGCATAAAAGACAGTCATTGAATGTTTTAAACTGTAAAGAATAGTATGTTGGGAGTAAGGGACAGATAGATTTCTAGACAGGCAATTACAGGTCATACCCGTGCGAGGGTCCTGCGAGGAGGAGGAGCCAACTGGATTTAGCCAATAGGAACTACGGACATTATGGGAGGTTTTTTGAACTATGTAAGGCGGGAGAGAAAGAAATTCCGGCCTCTTGCTCCTGTACCACTGAGTGGGTGGTAACGACTATTGGGGTGAGCAGGTCATATTCGGTGTAACTGTAAATAATGTACTCCACTATGCAATTGTTTTAGCATGAGAGGTATTAAATGCTTTGTTTATAATTGAAACCGGTTCTCTTTGTGTAAGAGGCTGGATTACATGCGGTTTCCACACAGTCTAGAGGTTCCATGAACCTAACACTCTCTAAATCTGGCAGACAGCAAGGATGCCTCCCTGTCATCCACTCACATCAGCTTGTACAGTATGTTAGTAGTAAAGAACAGAAAGCAGAGCATTAAGAAGATGGAGCAGTCACAGTTTAAGATCCGAGCAGTATGACTTGTGACGAAGGAGTCTACTGTATAGAAACAGTAGAAATCCAGTGAAGAAGAAAGTACTAACTTTAAAAAAAAAGGTTGTTTGTGCACATGTCCTTGGAGAAGAAAGTCATCCAGTGTAGCTATGAAGACAGTGCCAAAGGTTGAACCGTGTGTGTAACTAAGGTCATTCAATAATAGATGATGTTCCCTGACCTTTGTGCCTTGTATGTGTGGCACTGCATGCGGAGAGGGAGAGAGAATGTTTGTGTACCTGTCTGAAATTGTATGTGTGTGTGTGTGTGTGTGTGTGTGTGTGTGTGTGTGTGTGTGTGTGTGTGTGTGTGTATTGAAGCATCAGTGCAAGGGATCCCTCCAGGTTCAGTATTGCGACAGTTCTGCAGGTTTTTCATTGGTTATTCAACAGTTGTAAATCCCAGAGATTGACATCCTATGGATACACTTTGAGTGATGCAGTGCGGTATAAGTGAAATCCAGATGCAACAGGCTGAAGCCAAACTTAGTCCGTCCACAATAATAATAATAATAGCCAGTCAAAACAGAGAGGGTCTCCCCCTCCCAAAAAAAGAAAAGAAGATATTGCGAAGCCTTCTGTCGTGCAACTTTGCCGCATTTGTAGCTGCAAAGTAGGTAAATAATAAAACCAGATCTCAGTGTTCATTTGTATTTTTGCACATACAGTTTAATAATCAGTGTGCGGTCAGATAAATACCATCTTCAAAAAGCAAAAAAAACAGCCAAACAAAAAATGGTGGGTTATTCCAGGCCATGGGTCTCGTTGAGTCTGTTTAAGGGAAACGAGGAGGATTTTTTTTAAACTTTGGCTCTAAAATCAAAAGATTAGGAGGTAATTTGTTACAGATTAGAAAAGAGGACAATTTTAGAAAAAATAACATTGATTAGATTAGGTCCGTATAAGCAAATTATGTTATGCCGTGTGGTGTTCCATAACAAAAATGTAAAAGATAAAAGGTGCTCTGCTTTTTTCCTTTTTTTTTTTGCAGTGTGCAGTCATGAGCTGTCAAACTCTCAGCAGGTCAGGAGCTTTTCCAGGAAGTTACAAGGCAAATGTGTCTATAGCGAGTCCATGGATTGTCAAAAGTCAACCTCTTAAGTTCCCGTGAGGGCTGTGAAGTGTTAACCCAGCTTTTTGAGTCTCCTCGTGACTTTCTCAAGTGAACAAAACCACCTATTCTATCCCAGCCTGTCGTCAGCTAAAACACTTGAGGAATGAGAGCTTTTAAGATTTCAGAGGAATTTATAGGCTGTTAACTCTACAGCTCAACATTTTTCTCGGTCTGGGTCTTTTTGGCTCTGCATCAACAGCACTGAAGTACACACTCAAGTCTTTTAGTAAGTGGGCGAGAATCCCCCTATTTGACAGGAGCTACTTCTTGTGGGCACTTCCTCTGGTTGTGCTGCCAGGTTTGTTTCCAGAACGACGGACTGGCACCTTGGATACAGGGATTCTGGTGCGAGCCGGGGGAGGTTCCTGGGTCTTTGGTGGAGGGGATTCAGCCTCTAGAACAGACGAGAGGGCTGACTGGCTTACAGAGTGGGGAGGTGGGGAGGTTTGTCTGCTGCTTACTGGGATCTTGGATTCCCGAGGAAGGCTTGTGCTGCCTTTCATTGACTGGAAGGAGGAGGAGGAGGAGGAGGAGGAGGAAGGAGGAGTTGTTTGGGAGGTGGGGCTTAGTTTGTATTCAGTGGATGGAGAGGGAGTACTGTTTAGATCTTCATCTCCTTCCTCATCCTCTCCTACCTCTTCAGGGTCATTGTAGAGGTCGTACAGGTGGTCCCCGGAGCAACTGTCGCGTGATAGGGCCGTCCTCTGGTTACGCTGCAGCCCGCTCTCGTCAGGTGTCGCTGTGGGCGTTGCGGAGGGTGTGTCCCAGTAACCCTCATCACTGAGTGGCTCTTTTTCTCCGGGCGATGTGGGATGACGGCCGTGTGTGTGAGGGATGGGGGGTTTAGCTGCCCGGCCTCCTGTTGCACCAACTACTGGAATCTTACTGAGCCCCAATGCCTTCACCGGGGGTAACTTGCGGTCTGCGCTCCTGTGGGCTGAGAGCAGGAGGCTGCTGGCGGGGTTGGACGGGGCACGAGGGGGATAAGTAGAAGTTGGGGTGGTAGAGGGAGTTTGATGTGATCGAGGCAAAGCAGGAGAGTTGTCCCCTGTTGAGGGCAGCATGTGCCAGAGCCCCTGCATGTCTGCATCGTCCACTCCCTCTGGACTTGCCATTTCTTCCCCTCCGCCCATGTAGGCCACCACACCACTGCCAGCTGGGTGCTGCTGTGGTGGAGGCGGTGCCCGGGCCCGGGCTGGGAGGGAAGAAGAAGGCACTGAGCTTGTGGGAACAGAGAACATGGGCTGGGTCAGGTGTGACGGTAGCAGGGGTTTGGTTGGGGAGCCACGTGACGTGGCACTGGTGATACCAACAGCTCTCCCAACGCCCGCTCCCACACTCCCACCTCCTCCCCCACTGCTGCTGCTGCTGGTGCCACTGCCCCCGTTACCCGCTGGACCTTCCTCGTCTGCGTCAGCAATAATGTCACCACAGCCTGTCAGGGAATCAAAGCTCTTGAGGGATGTGACATCAGTGAAGAGGAGAGAGCAGAGGCGGTCCACCGAAGGTTCTGAGGGTGGGTCACCCGTGCTGCAGCGATCCAAAGGGGGTGTAGCGAGGGAGGGGGTGAGGCTGGATATTGAGGCTTTGGCTTTTTGGATGGGCGGGCGCAGTGGCGAGTCAGTGGGTGTGTAAGGAAAGGGGGAGTCTGGCTCAATAGAGTGCTCTGGCATGGCAACACAGTGTGGGGGTGTCATGGTAACACTAGTAGTGGGAGTCTCCGGGTTAGGTGATGCCTCTGCATTCCCACAATCCACTTGGTGATGATGCGGAGGGGGTTCAAGGGTGAGCGTAATATCCTTCACCTTTTCAGAGTCGGCAATATCCCCATCCTTCTCCGTCTTCTGCTCCACCTCTTCCCCCTCACCCTCGTTTGTTTTTTCCTTGCGTCTCCATCGCATGCTGCTAAAAAAGCCCTTTAGGCCCCTCCCTCTTCTAACAAGCCCTGCCCCTCCATTTTCACTCGACCTAAAAGTCCCACGTCGGAGTAGAGAGAAGAAACTCAGGGATTTGCTGAGGGACCTCACCGGCCCTGCCTCCAGGATAGCGAGCCCTTCCCCTCTCTGTCCATCAGAATCGTTATTAGAGCTCGTTAGTCCATCGTGGGTTTTGCTCCGAACGAGCTCTACTGATGCCGCCGAGCCATTTCCATTCAAAGAATTCCCATTGTCAGAATTCCCGTTGCTCCCGCTGTTTGTAGCCCCTTTGTTCCTGAAGGAGAAGAAGCTGGCCATCCCAGGCCCGGTGCGCCGCTTTCCGAAGAGTTTGAAGGCAGCTTTGTTGATCTTCCCCGTGGGCTGGGGGTCACACTGAGGGGCCACCGGAGGCTCCACACACTCCGTCTGCACCTCCATTATCTAGCACTCTATCGTCTCCCTCAAGCAGCCTTTCTCTCTCTCTCTCTCTCTCTCTCTCTCTGACCACACATACACTCACCCTCTCTCTATCTCTGTCTCTCTCTCTCTCCACCCTGTTGGCTGGTGCTCTTTCACTCCCACTCTGACTTGCTCTAACGCCAGCCTGCTGGTTTTCTCTCTCTGCTTGCCTCCCTCCTCTCCCTCTCTCTCTCTCTCTCTCTCTCTCTCTCTCACACAGGCACACACACACACACATGCTGCTCCTTACTGTATCCATGGCAACTGGGTGGGCTAAGCTGCTTTCGTCAACGTTGGCGGGGCGCCAGTGTCTGTCCTCCACACCCTCCCCCATCCTCATCCTCCTCTCTTCATCTACCTTCCCTGTCACCAATGCACTGTTTGCTCTTTTCTTTTAACTATAGTTCATAAGCACCACATTCACTGCTTCCATCCATCCATCCCTGTATGTGTATGTGTGTGTTTATACTGTACATGTCCTAATGTGTTTGGTAAGCATGTAAAGATACACACCCACTAATGAATTACGACGGACTAGACATGAGCTCAATATGTTTATGAGCTTTCTCAGTGGATCATGAGACAGAGTGGAATGGCTAATTATAAAGACTTCTCACATCGAATCGTTTAGATTTGATGTTGTTTATCAATGTCTGTGGAAGAAAAATCTAACAAGCGAACGCAAACTAGCACAAGTTTAAGTTTTAGTGTTTTGAATAAGTTCCTAGCAGATTTGTCATACTGTGAGGTAAGTCATGTCAAAGCTTCGCGCAAATGGTAGCTTGACATTATAAATTCATCAGCACTTACTTACTTGACCCAGTCCTGTGTGTATGGCTGTGTGTGTGTGTGTGTGTGTGTGTGTGTGTGTGTGTGTGTGTGTGTATATATGTGTGTGTGTGTGTGTGTCTGTGTGAGCATGGAAAAGCTCAAAGTAAACGATAATAACCATGTCAGAAGCCTGTATTAGAGGACTCAAATACAAGACCTGCTGATCAACAGTATGAGTGGGCTTAAGCGGGGATATGGATTTAGAAATAAGCATTCCAGTGCTGTTGTGCGCGCACACACACACACACATACACAGCTCAGACATCCCTCAAATACAGTTTGTTCCAGACATATAGGCCATATGGCCCCAAGCCCTCTTCCATATGGACACACAGTACCAGGTGTCTAAGAGCTAACACATCTAATTGTCATCCTATCATCCTGTGTGTGTGTGTGTGTGTGTGTGTGTGTGTGTGTGTGTGTGTGTGTGTGTGTGTGTGTGTGTGTGTGTGTGTGTGTGTGTGTGTGTGTGTGTGTGTGTGTGTGTGTGTGTGTGTGTGTGTGTGTGCGTGTGTGTGTGTGTGTGTGCTTGTCCATGTGTTTGTAACCACGTATGCAGCCAACAGCACAATCTTTCTTTTTACATTAGCTGTACTGTAAGCATCTACCTTGGCAACAAGCAGAGTTTCTGTGGGCATGTAGAACAGTGAAGTGTTCACTAGCTGGAGGAAAAAGCAGTGTTTTGCCTTAATGTGTTGCCAAGTTTCTGCTATTCTTCTTTTCTTGTTGTCTTAAATATACATAATATATATGTAAAGTGTTTTAGATTTTACACGATGTTAAGGAAACAATGATTAGCAAATGGTCTGCAGCAGATTCACCCAGAGTTCCCTATTTTTTCATACTGAGCGTGTTCCACTGTGGGTGCTCTTTTTACTGCCTATTCTATCCTCCCAACCCCCCAATGAATCTCCCTGATACCCCGACCCACTTACAAACCTCCTCTCCCCTCCTTCCTTCCCTCCCCTGCTCCTTTTCTCTCTCCTCCTCCTCCTCCTCCTCCTCCTCAGTTGCTTAGGGCACAGGCTCTCTTCTTCCAGCCCACTGCTATCAAACAATGTCTGCATTCATCCGCCCAAGGCAACACACACACTCACAGACATGCTCACACCCACACAAACACATTTTGAGGGCTTCCCCAGAGTGGAGCGCTGAAGCATATCTTCCTTGTGCTGGCCCCCAATAAGAAAGATAATCTGTCCGCTCAGCCAACAAGTCAGTCACCCAGCCTGTCTGCCTGCCAGTCAGTCAGTCGCCTAGTGTGCAGGTTTTCAGGTACATCAGATACTCAAGCAGAATGCTCCACAGCCGTGCTAGCAGGTCAGCCGGCTGTTGGATGGACTTGAAACTGACTCTAAGCAGCAGATGGCTGGCCAAGACTGTAGACTGATGATTGGGCTCACTTATCACATGATGAGACAAAGGATTTTGCTAAGTTCTTATGGCGGAAATGCACATCGTCATTCTGCTTAAATCATTCCAACATCAGTAAGGTGTTATATTTGTATATTCAGATAAATCTTGTAGCCTGTACTGGCCTTCATAATCTATTTCACAGTGCTGAACCAGGTTGGATTTGGTAGGAAAGCAACAGAATTTAGAGGACAATACCTATTGACATTAACCCTTACACTTTGAGATACATATTAGGCTTAACTATCAGAAAATTAAGATGCTACTCCTCTATGTAACGGTGGTCCACAAGCATATTATGGTTCATTTTACACAAACGCAAAAGAAAAGGTGCTTTTGTCACAACCAAATACTAATTTCTTTCTCTAATTACTGTGAGCAAAACTATAGACACATGCACACAAGCAATAGAAGAAGCACACACAGCCCACCCACCCCCCAACCCCATCTGTCTAAATAAGGTTCCCATTTCAGCCCCCTGAGTGAAGCTCAGTACTAAGTGGGACAGTTAGAGGACATTTTCTCTCTCTGCCTCTCTTTCCTGCTTACTGTGTTTTCTAACAATGTGGCTTGTCTGAGTGTTCGTGCACAGTGTGAGTGTCCTTTGCACTATACGCCTGCGTGTGGCTGCTGACTTTGCTTTTACACTCTCCATGCTCTGCTAAAGAGCCAGGATGCAAATATTGATGCACTGTTAAAAGCACATGCATGAAGCAATGGATTGATTGATGGACGACTATATTATGATAATATGCTGAACACCAGGTGTATTCTTGATCTGGTGACAGAGTGAGCATGAGTTAATTCAAATAATATTCATAACTTGCCTGATTTTCCTGTATGTCATTCTTTGGAATTAAAATAAAGGTGCACAGCATAGGCAAAATTGTTCCAGAGATGCAAATTTCTAGCTTAACGAAATGCATTTGTCTTTTTTCTTCACCGCAGCTTTAGTTTCAGTACACTCTGCTCCTCCTTGTCAAGCCTTTAATCTGTGCTGAAGCACTGCTTGTGGCAACACGCCAGCTAAAAAGTTCATAGCTGGTGTTTTTCATCATCTGCTAAAGTTAAAACACCTGCTGACATTACTGGTTAGGGTGAGTGAGGCATTGCCCATTGAGCCAAAGATTATTGAATTTGTCATGTAAAACGCCCCATATTACCTTGTATGAGTGACAGCATGTACAGTCGCGGGAATATCAGACAATTGACCTGCTGAATTGTTGCATTTTAGTATGTAGCATGCTGTGATTTGAGCCAGTGTTTTTATCCTGCGCAGGCTGGTGACGCAGTAACATGTTAGTTGTCTTTCCAAAGTAAACACGGTGGTGGAGAGCTGAAGCCTTGAGAAGTAGAATGTGCTTGTAGCATCATATCCACCTTTGACAGCATTGGCCAACTCATATTTGTCAGTCATTAAAGGTGAATGACAAGGAAACAAGCTTTAATTAAACAAGATATTGAATGATGTGGTGATAGTAGAATGCTTTAAATCAAGATCAGGTGTGCGTGGGAGTGTGTGACACATGTCAAAGTTGAGACTAATAAAATCAACAAATTGCCAGCAATATGATTGAAGCATTGGTACAATACAATAGTGTACACACTATAGTAAAAGATGGATAATGCAAACATGGCACAGGTGTAGCTGCTTGTCCATCGTTTGTCGGTTATACAGTGCAAACACACACCCAGTGTGTTCAGATCACACACACATTCTTCATTATTATCACTCGGTGTCCTGTTGATCAGGTTGTTTAAGGACACAGAGTCTTCCAGCTCCAGATTAAGCAATAGTGTGTGTGTGTGTGTGTGTATGTGTGTGTGTGTGTGTGTGTGTGTGTGTGTGTGTGTGTGTGTGTGTGTGTGTGTGTGCGTGTGTGTGTGTCGGCGCACATGTTCATGTTTGTGTGTAAAGTATTAAACCCTGAAGGATTACCCCCCTGTGCTCTTTTGTTACTTTAGTAATCAACAGGGAGCCGTTCTAACTGTTGTTGAGCCTTCTAAGTGCAGACTCCCCAACACTTTTACATTCCAAAGGCTGTAAACAATGTCTCTATGAGCATGTGGGCCCAAAGAACCCAAACTCAATAAAATAATCACATATTAGATACATAAATTACAATAAAATAAATAATAATAATAACCAGAATAATTGTCTAGTCCAGCTATGTTGATCTTTTCAATTAAATATTTTCGGTGACAACTTTTTCTGCACATTATTGACCGTTTTTGCAGCAGACTGTGGCTCATCATAGCATGAAAATCACATGTGTAAGTGACAATATTAACGATGGCTCTGTTCCATTTAGGTTTACCAGTTCCAGAGTCCTGGTTTTATGTATGCCGGCTCAACACCTTCGCTTTTCCGACTCTAACAAGTCCAAATTTCTGCCATTAAAGAGCTCTATACTTTCTCCATGTGCATGCTGCACAATAATCATAGAGCAAAAAACCCAAAGAGATGCGTCATGTAGCAGAGAAACACGTTAATGAATTACACAAGTGAGTAGCTGGATAAGTGTAGTTGCACTACAAACACATGTCATGTGCATCCTGCATGTGCAACATCTACATACGTGTGTATACAGTATGCATATCAATGTGGGCTCTTTGTATATGGACATTTTGCATACTACTAGCGTTTATGTTGAGTGTAGGTACAGTAGTCCCTCCTTGTCCTCAGGAGTGTTCTCCCAGCATGGCGTGCAGTACTCTTCTGAATGATTCAAAGCCCTGGGAGAGCCCACAGCTCCTCAATATTTAATGTGAGGTAACATGCACAAGTAGGCTATAGGAAGACCTCTCCAACAGAGATGATATTGAGGTGCATTAACCTGACTTAAGGCTTTGTCAACATTACAAATAGAAAGCATGCATCATTGAAAGCTATAACGCCTTAAAGCAAATAATTATTGTTCTTATTAGTACTTTGATGTTTCAACTTGAATGAACACATCAATGCAAGCAACTCTAATAAATAAACCTACACTCTAAACAATTTCACCGTAAAATAATGGTAACTTACTGGCAGTAGGGACGCCAGTAATTCACGTTTTTTTATGGTGAAGCTACCGTAATTTACTTTTACGGTACCTTACCATATATTGGATTACGTTATATGATAGTAGGATAACTGGGTTTTATGGTGATTTTAATGTATATGCCAGAATATTACCGTTTATTTACAAAGTAAGGTAATGCACCCCAATACTTTTGCATTTAATTCGCAACAAATAAAAGAATAAGAATAGACATTCAATACATAATTGTTGCAGTTTATTACATGTTCTCAAGACAAATAATAAAGGGACATTTGTATTACATCACAAAACTCACACTGTACTGCATGTTTAGAAGAAAACTAATAAAATCATAAAATCTTTAATGACCGGCTTAACTGAACTCATGAGGATAACCTCAGACCAGTAACTACCACTGAACAACAGTAGCATACCAATCCAGGGATAGGTAACTACCGATGAACAACAGTGGCATACCAATCCAGGGATAGGTAACTACCGATGAACAACAGTAGCATACCAATCCAGGGATAGGTAACTACCGATGAACAACAGTGGCATACCAATCCAGGGATAGGTAACTACCGATGAACAACAGTGACATACCAATCCAGGGATAGGTATCTACCGATGAACAACAGTGACATACCAATCGAGGGATAGGTATCTACCGATGAACAACAGTGACATACCAATCCAGGGATAGGTATCTACCGATGAACAACAGTGACATACCATCGGACACTTTTTGATCTCAGCGTCACTCCCTGAGACACTGAATTAAAATAGCATTAAGAGTGAAACGCTGAATTAAAATAGTATCAAGAACAGTGTTATAGAACTGCATCACAGTCTAGCTTGTAAACAAGTCTTATACACATTTATAGTTAATTTGAACTGCATGAACTCACACATGAATGAAAACAATAAAGAGAGAGAACACCTTAAAAGAGGACTTGACTGCAGCGTCTGGCTGGTATCCTCAATCTCTGATGACGAGTGACTGTAAAACAAACAAAATAAAAACTTTAGAAACACAATGTTCTGAACTTTTGGAAAGTTCTATGACATCCAGGATAAACACACTTAAAATAAGCTTTGGGTGTGCAACTGTGGGTTTGCATGTGCCTCACACATGTTAACATATCAGTGCAAGTCTTTGCAAAAAGCTAATACAACAATACCATACAGTTTAAATTAACAGACTTGCCTATACGATGAGCTGATTACGTTAGGTGACGAAATGAAGCTAAGACAATGGACCACAATGGACTAACGTTCAACACTAAAATGAGTTTGATCTAGTTTTAATGTTGCTCCTGAGATAACACACAGGTAACGTTACTGTTAGCGTTACCTCAACTGTTCATCGTCTTGAACACAAAACAATACTGGAGACTTTGAATTTCGGCTTATAAGCGTAACTTGACCTCGGCTCCTCGGCTGATCTCCACATGGCTGCTCAGAAGGATGAACTGAAGCTGTGCTCCAAAGTCACGTTCACGAGCAGTCGGTCACGTCTTGAAACTCAAAAATGACTTTTAGGCAATGAACAGTTTGACTAATACAAAATATTCTATCGTCATTACAGACACATTAACCTACAATCGACAGTACGATGTAGATGGATTGTGATTCACTGAACTTGTATAGAGAAGCATATTTCCACCACAATACTGTATTATGCTGATAAATTACAGTAGTCTGCTGTTATGGTTAATTGACAGCATTGACTGTTAATTTACATGTGAGGGATGAACTGTATGTTACCGTTATTATAAAAATCAGAAGTTAGAGAAACCTTTGCGAGAACAAGAGAGTTAAAATATGAATAAAAAGTGAATTTAAGGTGGCTAAAAACCCTATTCTTCATTCTTCTAAATGTGTGTTTACTCTGTGCATCACTTATTGTGTTATTTTTCCTCTGATTGTAAAGAGAAAGGAGCTTTGGAGAAAGCTGACACATCACACTGCCAGTCCATCTTTATTGCAAGTTGTTGTAGCTGCTCATAGACATTGGTTCGTCTGAGGCCAGTGGCCACTTTGTCTGATTGCTGTGTGAATGTGTGTGTGCAAGCACAAAACTCTATTTATTCTGTTGGGATCTGGCCCTAGTCTAGAAGCACCCATGCTCCGTCCTGTCATACAACGTCTGATGGAAACTCCAAGATGAATGACTACACCTCCCAGCACAGCCAAAACTTGATCCTGGCCCCCCATTGGCCAAGAAATGGCCCCCCACTGTTCGAGACCTGGTTTATAAGCGAGCAGGAAACGCCATTCGCTCTCTTCCGTCCAGACACCGCTGGTGTAAGGAGATCCACAAGGCTCTCTTCACCCCGGACACGCGCTGGTGTCAGGAGGTCCACAAGGCCTCTTCACTCCGGACTCGTCCAGGGGACAAGAAGATCCACGAGGAACCGCGGCCTCATCAAATCCTATCAGGTCACATGCAACATTCGCTGGTCGAACAGACTGTGTTTTATTTTGAGTTTTGGATCCTGTAGTGCGAGAACGGATAACTTCTATGCCCCGTTCTCCCACCCTTTTTGTGTACACACCGCCGGCAGAAGGTAACAATCGTTCCTCGCCGAAGATTTCCGGGAAGGACGACCCAAACCTCGTCCCTCAGCCGAAGTTAAAAAGCCCCTCTCTGCAGCGAGGAGGCCGAGTCTGCGCCAGCCAGCCCCGAGGCCGCGCCACCGAGAGCCAGCGGCTACTCGAGGACCGAGTGATCCCCACCACGGGAAACGTACCCCACCGAACAAAGCTTCTACAAGTAAGAGTTACTGGTATCTGGGCCTAGCTTAGCTTAGCATAGCATTAGCTTAATTTAGCCTATTCGTTATGTCGTTGTTATTCCTGTATCTTGTTACGTTAAGTTACGGTCGTGTTATAAAGTGTTATTGCGCAAGCATCGCGGACCACGGAGTCCCGTTATATTGTGTATTTCCTGCTGTAACTGTTTGCATTAGATCCGTCGCTGCTAGTGGATGTGGAGGTTGTGATTTTATCATTTCAAAGACCAAAACCACGGTGGCGGAGCCTCGTCTCGCCGACCGAGTTTCGGGGTGATAAGAGAGCAATACTCGCATCTCACCGCAGTGATAAAGATGTGTTTGTTTTGGGGATTCTTTTATTTTGTTTTTGGTTTTATTCTCTTCTTTAAATCGGCTCTGTGAGTGAGATCTAGAACCGCAACTATCACCGTACAAGCGTGACCGGTCGGTTCAGAATCCGACCGCAGAGTTTACGAGTGATCAGCTGTTCCTCACATTCTCACTGCAGCACCGAGCTCCTCTCTCTCGCTCTCTCTCTCTCTCTCTCTCTTCCTACTAACCCGCACACACATAGTTCGATTCACTGATTTTGGGTGAACCTCTCAGACACGTGGTCGCGTAATCTATTGTCCCAACCCACATTGTGCGCCGTCCCACGTGGTTACACGTAGCCACCTCTCAGCTATCTTGTCGCGGGTCAATAGACTCCGCCATCTTTGCTTGTAGGCTCACACGCCCCTTTTTAGGTTACGTACCATCACTGTTTGAGTAGGCCCCCCCCCCCCCTTTGTTTCCACACACACACACTCACACATGTACATATATCTATATACATATCCTTACCCCACTTTATTCATTTGACTTTAGGTATTAGACATATAATTGTATGATAGTGTTGATTTTGATAGTACTTGATTTGATCATTTATTGTTTTGATTTAATAAACTCTGTTATATTTTAAAGAGCAGTCGTCTGTGATTACTTGTGCATGTGTGTAATAATAACTGGATGTAGTGGCCTGTGCTCGAACTTAAACCTTCACTTTCACTCTGAATGTGTAATAGTACTCAGACTATTGACATTATGAGTGAACGCTAATTATGAGACTTAGTTTTATTGTTTGGTTATTGGTCCCTGTTCGCAGGGTGGTGCCCCGTTGTTATTAATAATCATTAATAATTGTTACTGACATTAATATTTCTATTGATGTCAAGAATTTAGTTTCTTAGATGCTGATAAACCAAACACGCTCCTCTATGTTCCCAACAATTCCTAGGACGATAAAGAGAGTGGCGCTTCAGAAGGAACTAGTTTACTGCTAGTGCTGCCAGCACAAATTCCATAAAGTATGTAGAAGCACATAAGGTGGGGCCTCTGTTGTTGTGAAGTTAGCTTTGTTCCCTTGAGTGCCATGCACGACACAAATCAAATTAATGTAGATTATCATGAATTTGCAGATACACACACACACCTACAAACACACACACACACAAACACAGTCTTTCTGCAGCAATCTGATAGAGGAAGATGTTTGCCTGTACAGGAAATTCAATCCAATAAAGATCAAATCCTTCCTGAGCTCCGATATGAAGCAAAGTTACAACCTCGGTCTGGAATGAATTTATTATGGTCTTTAATAAAAGCGGAGCCAACACACACACTCTGGCTTGAATATAAATATGAAATTCAGACCTAAATTAACAATCCACATCCCGAGGGCAGTTAATACAACCTCGTTAAAATAAGGGTGTATAAAAATTATAATGACAAATGACCAATAGGATTTTGGGATCAATGCACTTTAGTAAGTCGGATTATCAAATCAATGAGAGATGTAAAATAGGATTAAATGATCAATGAGGAAGACAGCTGAACCTCTTCAGGGTCTGATCGTCACAGTTCATTTGTCCATTGTGACAGTAATAGTTAAATGACCAGTGACTACTTATATAAAAACTGCGTTTAGTCAGTTAGAAGTGAGGCCAAATTTTGGCTCAGCATAGTTTCCAGTGCCAGATTATCTTTGCTGATGTAGAATTTGATGTTTTATTTTTTTCAATCAGTCACATTGACGCAAAATCAGCTCAGGTCACAAACAACATTCAGATTAGGCTGGTTTCAAGCCTTTGGACCAGATGAAATATTACTGGTGCCAAAAAAAGTGATTTTCTGTGGGTTTTCATGCGGATAAATACGAGTATTTGTTGAGAATATCGAGGTCATATGTTTAGGATTATATAAAAAGCTGAACAAACTAGAAGAGTCACTATTTTTTGGATGAATTTATTCTCTTTTTCTATTCATTAGTTCTCTATAGTGCTTTTCAACATTCATAAAAAAAAACAAGCTTTTTTTTTTTTTTCCCTATAGGTGCAGTATGACATAATAATGACGCTTTCCATTGAGATTTAGACTATACACACATACAACTTCATTCATTCTGCCCATTCAGGACCATTGCGCAATCAGCAGGTTATCACATACAGAACGACGGCTTCCCCTTGCCACGCACACACACTTTCAGTAAGCCGCGCCTTTCCCTCAGCATCCCACAATCCCCCTGTTTGGTCTCAGCAGGTCATGCGTGCCACTCCAAACTCCAGGCTGACAACCGCCGGCTCCTCTTTTGCCGACTCGCTGTTGTATGTCCCTTCCAGCTCTCCGTAGCTCTGCTTCCTGCTCTCGGTGCCGCTGCTGCCCTCCACTGTCCGCTCCGTGTCAGTGCTCTCTGTGGCCTCCTCGCCCACCTCCTCCTCCTCCTGCTGCTCGTCCTCCTCCTCCTGTCGCTGCACCTCTTTGTGGTTTATGGGCGCCCCGAGAATGAGGGAATCGGGACGCGGCGGGATGCTGTTGGAGTTGGAGCGCTGATCTGTGGTGGGCGGAGGAGGGTTAGAGGTCACAGTGGGGGTGACACCGAGCTGGTGGAGCCGCTGGAGAGACGACAAAGAGAAGGACGTTTTCATTCAGAAATGCAACATGTAAATGCAGTCATTTACTCTTCACCTTTTGACCGTCATGCTCTAACTAACATTATCAGTTTGAATATGAAACGTGTTTCAAGATTGATATTTATATTCTGATATGGTAGGATAGATTTTATGTGCATCCACTAAAAATATTTTTGGAAAGTAAAAGGATTTTCAGTAACTTATTTCATCTCATCTCAAGAGAACAACATTGATCATAACGAGATAATTACCCTGTTATCCCAAAGTTATGCTGGTCCACCATTTGTTTCCCCATTGTCACAAGAAAAACTATTTTGTTAACCACACAAGTAAAAAAACAAAACAAACATAATTGAAACTATGGCTTCTGAAGAAATGGGATTTCATTTATAAAAATAAAAAGACAACAGCATATATCCACACAGAATGAAACAAAATACACCGGCAACAAAGTGTTTCTTCAGTGCCCTAACTGTCTCATTATTATATTTTGACTCATTTGGTATCATTGATCTTGTTGTCATTTTAGTTTTTTGTGAAAGCTTTTGTCTAACTTGTCTTTAAGGATCCCCACGGGCACGAGACGGTGCATTTTAAGGGATTATTTCCAATTAAGAATTTCCAATTTCCAAATAGTCTCTTCATAGATAATGACGTGTGTAGGAACTCACATTCTCCAGTGCTTGCAATGTGCTCTCTGCCTTGCGGCTGTTCTCCCTCAGAGTTAGAACGGTTTTGAGGATAGACTGACGAGGGTGCATAGACCGATCAAACTGGTGGTACATGTTCCTCCAGAACCTTGGAAACAAAAAACATCCGTAAGATGCCAGGGTCAATTGAAGTATGGCTTTTTAAATATGTAACAATAGCGGGGGGGGGGGGGGGCTGTACTGACTTGAAATGGTAGGGCAGAGTGGAAGGCTCCAGCACGGGGTGTGTTTCAGAGTACGCAGTGCTGTAGAACGGATTCAGGTAGTTCTGTTTTTCACTCATTAGAAATGCCCACAGTGAGTGGGTCCGCTCTCTCAGCCTGAAACACAAAACAGCAGTTAGACAGACACACAACACATTTAAAGACAAAGAAGGTTTTCAAATTAATTGATCTACTCTCTCTCTTGCTTTCACAAGTAAAAACGTACTTTTAGCCACTATATAGCTGGTGTTTGATGACATACGTCTGGACTCCCATTCATTGTTTCGACCCAAGCTTTCCCATTCGTTATCATCCAACTCTCTCAACAATGCCCAACACTCATTTGAAACCATTGCTCTCAGCCACAGTTGAATCACAAATCTAAAAAGGGTCACTTTTCAACCTGGACCATCTTTTCCCCATGATTTTCTGTCGAAGTGACTGATGCGGACAAGGATTTTTGAAATTGGTCGAGTAATGAGGGAGAACGCTGCAGACGGCAGCCGCTAAACGGGCAGTAATGTTATCCTATTGGACATAACTGAGAGCGACCAGTTCAATGTGGATTGATGGTGTGTGTCTGTTGCATGTGTGGAAATCAATGTAGAATTTAGTGAGCACACAAACGCTATCCTGTATGTCGTTATCTGTGCAATAGAAGCAAGGCTGCACAGAGCCTTGGACTCACCGCAAGTCCTCTCTCTGTCTCTGATTGTTGCCAAGGAAGTTCCCATATTGACAGGAGTGGACGTGCTCATGAATCTGCAGCAGGAACCACTCGCTGAACTCAAATGCCTACAGAGGGGGAGGGGGGGGATCATTACATAAATACAATAAGCACACTGCATATATGACGCATAAGTCTGCGTAAATACAGCTCCCACACACCTGCGGAAACTGCTCCGTCAGCTGCCAGACACACTCCAGGAACTGAGTGAAGATGGGGGACACCTCCTTTGGATCCCCGTCCAACTGGTCACACCTAAGGTAAACAATTCAAACACAGTAATAGTCACATGATAACCATTAAAGAACTAAGTAGTATAAATAGTACATACGCTGGCTTATTTGATCCAGTTGAAGCCTCACCTGTCGGCATACTTGTGGCCAAAGGAGATCCAGTCTTTCTCTATCAGTACCTAGACGACAAGTGTGAGGATAGAGCACATTTGAAACAAGAGAGACACTAATTAGCAGAAAAGTCAGCTCATATTATTTCACTAGTGCCAAACTGTGTGTGCATATGTGTGTGTGTGTGTGTGTGTATGTGTGTGGTCGGTACCATGAAGCCCTTGACAGTGCGGTAGTAAGGGTCCATGAGCAGCGCCCCCAGTGAGCAGACCTGGGATGTTCTGTCCCATCCGTCTGAACAATGAACCAACACACTGGCTCCTTCCACTGTCACCGCCTGGGGTCAAAGGTGAAGACAGACAGCAGAGGATTATGGCATTAAAAAAAAATAAAAATAAAAGATAGTAAGCAGTCCTTGAGATAAACACTTCAATAAATACAATGTTAATGTGCAAAGAAATTCATATCTAGAGAATCTAAAATCAAGGAGCCAGGAAAGGGGAAATGTGCTACCTTGCTGAGAAAGATAGCTGCATCTATGACAGCCTTGATGTGCCGCAGCCAGCCGCAACTCTCCAGGCCAACCAGGTGGTCGCTCATGGAAAGAGACCGAGTCCCAATCACTGAGAAATACACACAGTCACTTCAGAAAAAAAAAAATCGACGACTTTGTTACCATTAAAGTGCCCCTTTATAATCTACGACAAATGCAAATGACATTTGTGTTTGTGCAGCAACATGTGTTAAACCTTCGAGCAATTTCTGCAGGCTGGTCCTCATTACGTGGATGTTCTCAATGCCAACGAACTGGAAGCGGATGTTGGAGTAGTTATCCTCGTTCTCGTAGCCTTTACCCGCTGCTCGATTAGCGAGCGCATTCAACTGCGGGACAGAGAGAGCACACATATGAAACTAAATCATTTCCAAATCATCTGCAACTCTGTTTTTCAAAATGTTTATGTAGCATTGAACCCAGTTCTACACACACAGCACATTTAAAGCATTTCAGAAGAAGGTTTCGGTTCGGCTGCTACCTTTGGCCTGGTATCCATGACGTAGACGAATCGGCTGTTGTGATTGGCCTTGCTGATGGCCTGCAGCATGCTCTCATCCTCTAAGCACCGCGCGCTGAAGCCAGAGAGAGGCTGACTGCATCGACACACTGCCGCCTGTCAGGGTGAAAAGAGTACGCTGATCAGAACAACAATTAAAAAGTACTGCTGCTAAATTATCAACTAAAACTGGAGCTTAGTAGCTGAAAAGATGTTGGTGTAGTTGCGACTGGTGATGAGTCTGTGTGCGTCGTGAAAAGTCGATTCTCTTTTGCTTATTCACCGCCTCAGAGACCAAGGCAGTGCACACTCGAGGCAAAATTGTTTTCGTCTTAAAAATATTAAAATCCCCTCCACTGGTGTAGAAAAGAAAAGAACAGAGTGAACTGATTTAATTATTTTTTAAATCTCATTTTACCTTTTATAATGTGTCTCTGTTGCACTTTTAATGTTTTAAGTGCTTTGAATTGTCTTGCTGCTGAAATGTGCTGTATAAATAAACTTGGCTTGCATTTGACATTATGCCCGTTACTACCTCCCCATGAAACTCACCTACAAGTTAACAACTACACCTCCCATGAGTCTGCCAAAGCCAAAACAAAAACTAAATATTTATTAAATCTTTATCAAACTGAAAAAAAAAAAAAAAAAAAAAAGAGTTCAAATTGACTTTCTTAGTTTGGATTATGGACAGAAAACAGCAGCATCGTCTTTCAGCTTTGCAATCCTAAATAGATCAATGATAACAACGAAGCTGTTTTGTGTTTTTGCTACAGAGTGCATAGTTTGTTTGCCAATTCAGGTATGGGCACGTTAGAAAGAATGCGGATAGTAGGTCTGCTCTCTACTCAGACTTGTTTTACTAGTTTTTATTTTCACATTCTCTCTACAAACCAAATAAAAGAAAATGTATGAAACAACTGGAAAATGGTACTCATACAGTACCTTCTTTTCCTGGTAGAAGTATGTGAGTACAGGAAAGCGTCCTTTGCTTCTGAACTTGGAACTCCCCACAATGATGGGCTTACTGGCTGTGATGGGAACATACAGGTCCCGCGGATATGTCTCACACACCTGGAAAACCAACACACGCACACATCACATGCTGCCAGACGTCTCCTGATTTGTGAGCATCAGAATTAGTATTGCTCTGAACCGTGAAACATGGTAACTAAAATCATTAGTCGATCGTTTTAGTAGTAAAAAAACGAATTATTGTACTCTAAAAACGAATCTGTGCGTAAACATGTTGTGTTAAATGTTAACAGTAATGGGACACATGCGCCCTCTGCTGGACATGTATGCATAATGTTTTCATAATGTGTCGTACTGTCTACCACCACTCCCTTTATAGCCAGGTTATTTCAACTTCGAGGTGCCTTGCCTAATGTTTGAGCAGGCAAGCCTAGAAAATGTACACAAAGCACAATAAAGTATTACCAAGTGCCAATTTTTATTTATTGATTTGTTCCTCTCTGTAATCATGTCACGTCAACAAACTGTCCAAGCCGGTCGTCTTTGTTGCAGGTCGTGTTTATGGCACACAGAGCCGTGCCAAGGTTCAACAGGAAGTCGAGCTTAAACTGGCCAGAGTGCATGCTGACTATCATTTGGGAGCTTTTTTTTTTTTCTGTGCTTAAGCACATTTTACATAAAACTCTTAACAACACATACCATGAAACTGTAGAGACTATGTGCGTGTTCCTCTTTTTCTCAGCACACAAAAGAATCATTTATCACTGCAGCATCAGAGGCAACAAAAAAAAGCACCAGGAATTGCCAAAATATTCTCCCCTTGAGGATTTGTCTCCAACGGTTGTATTTTAATTTGGCGCTTCAGATGAAGAACGCTTACGGTTTACAAGATACAGCTTACTATCTACCTTGTAGTCTCTGTTGACGTTCGTGAGCTGCCATTGGTCGCAGGGGACGCCCATCCTCTCAAACTCCGCCCCGAGGTCGATGATTTGCCACCCTTCCTCTCTCTGTTGGTCGTTCTGTTTGGGGTTGTAGGAGAACGCGTAGAGCTCCTCGTAGGATACTGCACGAAGGAGAAAGGGAACCAGAGAAGGAGCCTTAACGAAACGCGGACGGAGAAACAGCACAGATCTTCCACAGACGAGCTGAAAAACCCACCAGGCCGAAGGAGACGCAGCAGCGAGCTGTAAATGTCGTGGCAATCTCTCTCCCTCTGCACCACGAAATGAACCAGCCTGAAGTTGCGACACTGGATGACCAGAGGACAGCCTGTGGCGGTCAGGGAGAGCTTCTCCACAGACGCTATATGGTGGTGCAAAATCTGCAGGGGGGGGGGGGGGGGGAGCAAAGGGGCAAAAGAGAGGGACAGTTCATGATCTTCAGTGAATGGCTTTAAATTCTTAGTATGCAAAGGTGCTGTTTTGCCTGTACTGTGTAGAGTAGGAACTATGGCGCCTTGTAATGTTGTCAGTAGTCCGTATGTCCCTGGATTTCTGCAGGCTGGTTCCTCCTTACTCATTATCAGCGTATAAACCACCACATTCAAAAGACATGAAGAGATGGTCAACATTATTTTCTGCACCTTCAGTAATGTCCTGTACACTAAAAACGTGTGTCAAGATTAACTATACACGCTTACCCACAAGTAACCTCAAACAACATGACTTACAAAGCAAAGCCAGAGTATGAACGTTTAACTATTTAATATACTATACATCCTGGCACTTGTTCACCTGCTGCACACCTGCATCTGTCATTAGGACTAATGAAGAGCATCCGACACCCATGTTCAAATCATTGTAAAAAAGAGCTTTTGTTAAATGGGCCTTCATGCCTGCTGTAGCATTTGAAGCTCCTAATAAAGATCCCTAAAGTAAATAAGAATGAGGAATAAACATGGTTCGCAACGTTGAAAGATGCGCGAGGATTTCAGGAACAGGCACTTTGAACAGAGCAAAGTTGCAAAAAGCTTGCAGTTTGCTGCACATTACCACATAATCATAAATGATTTGAATGCCATGACGTACATCACCATGTTCTATGGGGGCGTTGGCATCAGCATTGGTAACGACCAGTGAAACACACGCACTGTTTAATATCGTATAAAGGACAATAACATTCTAACTCTCTCTCTCTCGCTGACCAACAGACTCATTCTGAATTGCCTCCACGACTACAGACACATACAGTACGCTGGCACATGTTTACAGGCAACCTACACGCAACCATAGCACCAAAGAAACACAGTGTACAGTAGGAGACGACGCTCCACACGATACCACCGACAGAGCGGAAAAGAAAACGTTCCCTTTTCTCAGCATACAAAGCAGGAAGGATGGTGGGGAGGAGGTCGCGGCCCAGGATCCGCTTCACATTTCTTCCGTTGCCATTGTAACAGTAAAAAAAGGTGACTGTCAACCAATCAGGATGACTGTTGCACCCAGATAGCAATAACCCAGTTCTCACGGTGCGGTAACAGTAATAATTCTCTATCAGATGGAGGAAGAAAACCGGATACCTTGCTACTTTATAATGAGGCGTTTCAACCTCTACCCAATTTCCTCTTACCACACACAAGCTTGCAAATGATCTCCTTTTGCCCAACACACACACCACCACCACCACCGCACACACACAATCCGCCCGGGTTGCAGACTTCTTTGTGGCGGTCACGTGCATGTCTCTTTAAAACTGGCTGCACATTCAGAGCCAAAGATTTGTGACGGCAGCAGCAGCGATGATTTGGCAAGAAGCTCCTGGCAACATTACGTTGCCAGGTCCTTCCAGTGTGTGAGTGCAAATATTGTACAGTATAGACTAAATGTTAATAAATAGGCTAAACGCTAAAAAAGTGGGGCGCATGGAGTAGTAGCCATGAGACACTGTTTCCACTGTAGACATCCTCCCAGTCTCCCTGCACTAGTGTGGCATACAACACTCCGCATGGTTGGCCTTACTGTAATAACCAAAAGGTGCATTGTGTAAGCAGCCTCCACCGAAACCACTCACCCAGATCTCCTGAGCGGCAGACGTGGAGTTGTTTGAGCTGCTCTCCACAAAGATGAGATGTGTTGCTGTGAGGTACAGCGTGCCATTGGTGAATTTGTTGCTGAAGCGATCCAACAGTCGCACCTGCTCCACCTGCAAAGACACACACACACACACACACAAAGCAGTAATAACAACATTAATGAGCAGTTCATGGTTCTTAAACATCTTCAGCTGGGTGGGTATACTGAAAAGAAGGAAGGTAGGGTCTTGCTAACAGAAAATGGCTGTAAGTGGCGCTTGGCACCGGCTCCAGCTGGCACACTACCTAATCCTGACCACCTGGGCCCAACTTTCAACTGCCAGTCCCATTATAGAGTCACAAATGATTTCTGGACCGTGGAAGAAAGTCTAATTATGGTTTTGACTGAACATTTGTGACGAATGTGATGTCAATGTGCACGAACCATCTGGGTCCTAATTTTCTGTTTGACCAATTGCTGGCACCTCCACTCAAACGCAACTATTGCACTTCTCTATTTTCTCCTTTCCCAGTTATTGAAAAAGTATTCTCAAATGCTGCAGGTGTGTAGCCTTGCAGTGAGCCCAACTCATCCACGCACATAAACAAGCAACGTGTACTCAAGTCACACTTTTCCACTGGCCGTGAAGAAAAAAAAAAAAAAGAAGAAGTAAGCCGATTGTTACTAGCGACCTTTGCCCTGTGTCTAAAAGGCTAGTTTGACAGTTAGCAGCGACTGCAGCAAACAGTCCAAATCCATGATTCAGCACATTAGCAGTTCTCTGGTTGACTCAGACATCCTCTCCTTTGTTTCTGCTTTCCGGTCGTTCTCAGATAGGCTATCTCTGTCTCCCAGCATCCAACGGGACTCAGCTTTTGCATAGGCAAGCTACTCAGCACATAGAAGTCAGGAGTGTGTGTGTGTGTGTGAGTGAAAAACAGTGAGTTAGTTGCTTAAGAGAGTTGTTAATGTTTAATATCTGTTGTCAACTAATCATGCAATCTCAGCTACGCCTCAAAGTACTTTGAATATTCACCAAATAGCTTGGAAATTGCATACTTTTTTTCTCAAGTGACAACATATGTTTGCTTTCCTCCGCTGTCTTATTCAAGCAAACAACCAAGGCGATTTGAGACAATAGGGCCACACCCAGTCTGCTGGCAATCACACCCACCTGATCCCAACACATGACTAATAAGGTCCCTGATTCTACAGGACATGATGTGTGACTATCCTGGAGTCTCCAAAATCAGGTGACACAGCTTCCTTTCAACATGCACACCCTTCACATGATTACACACGTATGTATGTGTGAATATTTTAGGTGTGGGCCTAAAGCATGTCCCAAACTGGGAGCTATAGCAGCTTATGTTTGTTCTGTTTTACGTGTGTGTGTGTGTGTGTGTGTGTGTGTGTGTGAGAGAGAGACATAAAGGGGCTTCCACTTGCAGGTCACTTGTGCGACCCTGTCTTGCAGAATAACAACAAATGGACCTCGAACAATCAATCACTGTCTGAAGTATCCACCCCACAGACATCAGCAGCCACTTTGTATCGTTTATAGTGATGCTCTGCAAGGCTTGTCTGGTCTTCAGTAAGGGATTCCACAGTTTGGCAAAGCCCCAATCCTTGGTAGTTTTGTTTAAGTATGTTTAGGATAACTGTCCAGATCATAAAAAGTGAAACTATATTTACAAACACTATCAGACATACAGGTACGCAGGCTATTGTGTACCTGATGGGTCCATCAATATGTCGTCATGCTTGAAGTTTGGTTTCTCCTCGTGGTGTTTTTTCACATTGCTTGGCAGTGTAACTTTAACTCAATCAATGAAAAGGGCTTGCAAGTAGTAGCTATTTGCAGTACAGGAAAAAAAAACAACAACACCACACAGCTCATTGATGCTCGTCACGTCTGACACTGCTATCTGCTGGCGACACTGACTGCTCCTCATCGTGCCATCACATCCACACACATTCACACGCGAGCATTAGCTTTGATATCTAGTGCAAGTAATCGCACTAGAGAAAGCCCAACTAAGACGGGCCGAGCAGCTGACTGTTTCATATCCATTTGCGATTAGCTGGAACTGTTAGCTACCTTTGGCGTTCGGATGTGCTCCATTTCACCGAGTCGGAACAGCCGTCAGCGACCGCAGAGCTTCACACGACGACGTACGGCGATGAAGTTATCATTGATAACTCGTTGGCTCAATTTGCTGCACAAATTGCCGGCACTTTTGTCGGAGGCATACGTTGTGTGTTTATTGTCAATTATTTCTACTCCTCCATCCGCGTAAAGATCCTGGCAATAACGTCAGCACTTCACGTTGCGTACTTTTCAAAGTAAAAGCACGACTTCGTGTTGGTTTGTAACAACGTGGATCACGAATGTATCCCACTCTGTAAGATGTGTATGTTTAAGTTTGTTTTGCCGCAAGCACAACTTTACCATTTAGGAAAGTGCGCCATGCATGCAAATACACTGGAATAATAATCGTATTCAAAATAGACTTTTGTACTCATGCAGATGTAATCTTAAAGCCCCCAATTATTTCAGTTTATATTGTACCGGCAGTGGCCCACTTTGCAAACTTTGTAGTCTTTGATAAGATAAAACCATAATTTCACTCATGAGTTAATAACAAATGGCAGGGTAGAAAAAACAACAGTTGTCATGAGGGAATGCAGTTAGCAAGTATTACACAACAACACACAAACGTGTTTGCAATTAGTACAAGGGATGGTGCAAACAGGAAAGAAAATAAATGGTATGACAAATTTGCTTAATGTATTTCACGATATATAAGCAGTATAACTATAGCTAATATAGTTTATATCCGGTGTAAAACACAACTGAGTGAGTTAGAAAAGACTAACGTTAAAACCAATAGAAGAACAGAAAGCTTTCTCAAATAAAATGGACCGTGTTTATAATACAGAAAATGACAAGTGAAATACTACAAAAAAGATATGGCGTGTCAGAGGGAAACAGTATTGTGCAGATAGGGTTTGAACATTATTTTACAAATACTTGGGTGTTACCTGACCTGTCTATCATACTCTTTTAACAGGTCTCAAAAGGCGTGTTTTATTTTGAAAAGCAAGGTCGGGTTTTTGTAAAGGGGTTGGACGTTGGTACCTTGCGCATGTGTGAGGCATCACGCGACACAAAAACAGCGATTGGGACGATGGGGAATGTAGTTTAAAAAAAACTTTACCCAAAATGCAATAGCTTTTGGGAAATACCAGGCGCGGAATAGGAAAAGTAACACCATGCGAGAACTCATCCTGCAACATTTGACAGCTTTACAAATCTAAAAACGAATTTGAGGTGCGCGAAAACACAACACGACAGCTGAACATTTACGGAATTGACAATAGCATTATTTGGGGAAAAGCCGACATTTTGTATTGTGTGTTCAGTAAAGGCGACAGCGCGGATTTGGCCCTCACGCGGGCATCGTTCAAAGCTAACTAGCGCGTTAGCTGGGATGCTGGTTTGCTCTCTGAGCGTCTTCACGAGTGGCTGAAGACCGACTCGACAGTTGGTGTTGAATGTGTACCTCGTGAGACAAAATGTCTGGCTTTAACTTTGGATCGGGGACTCTTGGTGCCACCAACACTGGTGGCGGGTTTGCATTTGGGGCCCCAGCCAGGTAATTATACATTTCAAAAAGCCGACTTAGCTAACGTTAGCATAGCCCGAGTTGACCTGACGTTAGCATGTAACAGTTCTCATGACTTGATAACATGGTCTCGGTTCCTGTTCGTTATCCTTAAAGGTACAGACGTGGGTGAAGAACATTGCTATGGAAGTGAGGGTTGTTGCATCGTATAACGTTAGCAGTTTGCATTACTGTGATATCCCTTACGTCCTAGTTTGCTACTTGACTCAGGGACCATGGAAGAACTGTGATTATGTGACAGAATTTTCTGCACTTTTCCTCATTAGTGCACCTGCGGCCAACACGGGTGGCTTCTCGATCGGATCTGCTCTGGGATCAGCAGCCACGACCCTTGCCGCCCCCCCCAGCACCACCAACCCATCTCTTGGTCTTGGAGGCTCTCTCTTTGGTCAGAAACCTACTGGATTCTCTTTCAACACGCCTGCCTCAAGTAATAATGTCACACAGATATAACGACAAACCTATTGCAAAAAGTGACTTCCTGTTTAATTAACCTGTCTGCTAGATGCAGCCGTACAGCTTATGTTATATGCACCTCTTATGTTGTGATGTTGTTCTCTTTTAGGCGCCGCTGCACCCACTGCAGGCCTTACATTAGGTATGTTTGTGTTTCTGGGATATTTCTGAAGTAAGCTCTTGGAAAGTAAATAAAAACGGGTTAGAACCTTTATTTCTATGTACTTTCTCTCTGGTGCCCCAGCCCCCACGGCTGCGTCCACCGGCTTTAGCTTGGCCTTCAACAAGCCCACCGCCTCAGCGACACCCTTCTCCCTCACCACCTCTTCCACCCCGTCGTCGGCCGCTGCAGCGGCAGGTTTATCCTTTGGCTCTGTGCTGACGTCCACGGCTCCACAGCAGCCCGCAGCAGGCTTCACCCTTGGTCTTGGCGGCGCAACAATGACCACAGCAGCGGCCTCGATGGGCCCGTCGCTGGGCGCGAGTCTCTTCTCCAACACTTTGGCGACAGGTGAGACGCAAACAGACGAGTTGGTGCCTTTGCACAGCGCTAGAAGTAGTTCTCAGCCACAATATTGCACTGTGTTGTAACCCAGTGTTTACGTTTACCTGGTGTTGCAGGTTTGGGTCAGACCACTCTTGGAGGCGGGTTGACGCTGGGTTCTCTGTTGGCTGCGTCCACAGCAGTATCAGCGGCTCCGGCCCCAAGCATGGGCCTGGGTGGGGTTGACTTCAGCACTTCCTCCGAGAGCAAGAGCGACACATCATCTGGAGCCAATGCAAAGTAAGTCCTGCTGACCAACATGTGCATTGTTATTCATTAAATGGGAACACTAGAATTGTCCAGAACTGTACATGCTATATAGTGAAATACTATAAATAATATGATGAGTGGCTTCATTTCCTGTTATGTACACCTGATGAAAAGCATTCTCTCTTTCTCCCTCAGGGACAGTAAAGCGTTGAAAGATGAGAACCTGCCCCCAGTTATTTGTCAGGATGTCGATAATTTCCAGTAAGTGTTGTTATGTGTGTATATAATGTGACAGGATTTGATCCAGTGACTATCAGGTCACATGCACGGGCACATTGTTTGGCAGAATTGTCACATATTTGTGTATAGATCCAAATAATAACCTGTTTTATCACTGGTGTTATTGTACCAAAGTGGACTTATTTAGCCTGTGTGTTGGCTCACATTTCGTATGTCCAGGAGTTTTACCAAAAATCCATATTTCACATTGATTTGAAATACAACACTAATTGAGTAATTTCCAATTGTCTTCCTTCTTCCTTTCTTATAGAAAATTTGTGAAGGACCAGAAACAAGTTCAGGAGGACATCAGCAGGATGTCATCTAAGGGCATTTCTAAAGTCCAGGATGACATCAAGAGCCTCAAACAGCTTCTCTCTGTCAGTGCCAGCGGCCTGCAGCGCCAAGCTCTGGCCATCGACAAGCTAAAGCTGGAGACGGCACAGGTAAAAACAGTACACACACACGCTCAAGTCTGAAAAGTTATGTTAACTCAAGTCTTTTCAGTCCTGACACATTTTAGATCGACTGTCAATATGAGCATACATCACATGAACCCTTGATTTCCTCAAATCCTGTTTGTTTTTTAAATGTTCACACACATTGATGCACATTTTTAATTGCAAACTACTTATATAATTTACAAGAAAATGCTCCAGTGGTATACCAAGATGGATATGTGGTATTTCTATCTTAAGGTATAGCTATAGATAAATCTAGCTATAGCAGATGGGACTCAAAATGAGAGGAACATGGTTGTCTAGATTGTTGACCGTGTCTGAGATATATATATATGTGTATATATATATGTATATATATGTATATGTATATATATGTATATATATATATGTGTATATATATGTGTATATATATATATGTATATATATATATATATATATGTGTATATATATGTGTATATATATATATGTATATATATATATATATATATATGTGTATATATGTGTGTATATATATATATATATATATATATACAGTATATAAAATTGTGTCTCTTTGCTTTCCTCTTTTCCTTTGTTCTCAAGGAGCTGAAAAATGCAGACATAGCAATACGTACACAAAAGACTCCCCCTGGACTTCAGCATGAGAACACTGCTCCATCAGAGTAAGTAAGCCACCAGAAAGTAGTCCTGAAGCAAATCAAAGGGGAATGTACAGTAGTGTCAGCTT
This sequence comes from Anarhichas minor, assembly GCF_050575085.1. Lineage (NCBI taxonomy): Eukaryota > Metazoa > Chordata > Actinopteri > Perciformes > Anarhichadidae > Anarhichas > Anarhichas minor. The sequence goes on from NW_027466520.1 coordinate 10,748,022, forward strand.
CTTGGCATGTGAATGTAATATGCGACTCCTGGCTAATATATCAGGTGTTTTCTATATATATAACGGCTTCATTCGCCTTTATGGATTCCACAGCGATTAATTGTTTTCTGTGTTTAGTTATTTCCGTAGCCTGGTTGAGCAGTTTGAGGTGCAGTTGCAGCAGTACCGGCAGCAGATAGAAGAACTGGAGAACCACCTGACCACGCAGAGCAGCGGCTCCCACATCACTCCTCAGGGTAAGAGGACTATTGTCTGACTTGTCTAGGAGAAAGTAAAATGTGTCTTTGTCATTTCCAGGTTTTAAATCAGCATTGACTAATATATTTTGTATTAACATTAAAGCTGATGACGGTGTAATGTGAAATCGGCACAAACGGCAAATTCCTGATCTGCTTAGAACCAAGTTAAACACGCACATTAACGTGGAAATATAAAGACTTTGTTTGTCATGTCTGGCTCTTCCTAACCATTATCTGTCCGACCCTTATTTCTTCATTGACTCACCTTAACTGTGCACTGAGATTATAATGTTGTGTCTGGTTGTTTCAGACCTGACCTTGGCGATGCAGAAGTTGTACCAGACGTTTGTAGCACAGGCTGCCCAGCTCCAGTCTGTTAATGAGAATGTCAAGGTCAGTTCTTTCCCAAAAATGATGTCCACATTGTCCAGATTCTCAGCAAATTCTACTTCAAATGTGTACACCATGTTAATCCTACCCTTCTTTTCTTTTACCCTTTGTTTGTATCTGATATCATAGATCTTGAAGCACCAGTACCTTTCCTACCGCCGGGCCTTCCTGGAAGACTCGACGGACGTCTTTGAATCCAAGCGGGCATCTAACAGGAAGTGGCAGAGTACTCCGCGGGTCACCACTGGGCCCGCCCCCTTCTCCAGTGTGCCCAACGCTGCAGCGGTTGCAATGGCAGCCACGTTGACCCAGCAACAGCAGCCAACTCCAGGTCTGACTGCCTACAAGTTCTAGAAAGTTTTCCTCATCTCACCTTAAAGTACAGGAGGGAGAGAGAGGACAAGATGAGTGTTTTTTTAAAGGATGGGAGTGGAAAGGTCAAAAGGGGACGGAGGAGGATTGGAAACAATTAGAACAACAAAAGCCTTCGCTGGCCCCGAGCTATCGTGGCTGTACTTTCTCTGATGAAAGAAACGCCGAGAGAAAGGCACAGACGAGATACATTTGTTACTTAACTCCGACAGGAAACCTTTGTACTGCCTTACCATCTTGTTATACTTGCACTTAAAAAAAAAGAAGAAGAAACTTAAAACCTACAAATGTCATACAAACCCTTTCAGTAATGCCAAGGACATAATAACTTACTTTACCTAGTGTCTCTCTTTGACCTCTCTAATAGTACATTAGAGCAGGTATATGGGGCTGACTTAGTGAAGCGATTATATAACGGGAGAAAAAGTCCATCTCAATTTTACTCACTTGAATCTTGAAGTTATGATTTGAGTTTTATTTAATGAATGCTTGAATTGAAGGTGGTCGTGTGAGGGGGTTAGACGCGTTAGACACTTGCTCTGCGATTAGGTCATTCAGATCTCTGCTGTTGTAGTTTGTTTTGTTTAAGATTGTGTCTGGTTGGTCCATAAGGTGTAAATTCATTATAAAGTAGCTCCTACTCTCTTCAGTCTAAGTGTCGAGAGCTCCCATCGATCACATGGCATGAGCTTACTTTACTGAATATACAGGACTCTTTTTTTTTATCAGCATTGTTCATTGAAGCATCACGTTTCTCTGGTTCGGGGTCTTACTCCGAACCCAGTTTAAGCCAGGACCCACATTTCTAAGCAGCCGTACACTTCAATAGTTAAACTAAAGGCCTACATCTACTCTTATTCAAATCAGCAAGTCCTATTTATTAATAGAAAATAAATGTACCTTAAATGTTCACATGATAAATTATTTCCATCGTCTGCCAGTAAAAACAAATATATTTATAAAGATTATCCAACACAGTATTATTATCCAGCATATGCAGACAGGTGAAGACTGATGTTTTTATTTCACATACTGCCTACTCGCAGATTGGCATCAGAGGTGTGTTGGGTTGTTAAATAAGCCAGCACACTAATGCTATAAAACCGAATGAAGCAAGTCCTATTGTTTCAGTCATGTTGGCGCTCCATGGCACACAAATTCACTTTTTATGACTGTTATGAGTAGTGTCCGTAATGGTTGTTGCCACATCTCTGAGGTGTTAAACAAAATGTCAGCCTTTTCTGTAGGCTTTGGTTTGTAGGCTGTTTTACTGGCATATCAGGGCACTCACTTGCTATGAGCTAACTAAGCTACTATGTATATTAGCATGTGTCTGCGTGTAGAAAAAATATAATTTAAACATTTGAGAGCAACATTTTAATTGGATGGGGTTGCAATGGCAGCATGGTTTTAAATTCCTCACATCATTTTAATTTTTTATCTGCACAATTCTACTTAGACTGCCATCAGATCCAAGACTCACCAGTCGTTACCCAGACACTTTCCAGTGTCGTAATATTTGAACATTCACATGCCGTTGCTCTCTTAGCAGGACACGCAGTAGCTATTCTGAATTAGCGTCTAGCTAATTTACATACGTGCCAAGTCGGGATGGGAATAATTTACCACCCATTGCTTAACCCCAATTTGCAAAGAAGAGCCCCTCATGAACAAGTCCTATTGCCACAGTAGATGATATCCCCCCGTGTGGTAGACACTACCGTGGTGCCTGCTGAAGATACTTTTTTCTGTTTATATTTTATTTCATACAAAGCCAAATCCATCTCTGATCATCTGTTTGATCATTTGTTTATTGTCACACTGTGTTTTCTGGGTATGCGAGCTGTTTAAAAAGGCTGCATTGCACTGTAATTTATTTCAAACTCATAACAAATCTGTTAACCCCACAGTTGGGTATCGGTTACAAGATTGCCTTTTCACTGTCTATTCCCATATCCCTATTGCCAAATAGTGGTTAATAACTAGTATTTGACTCGGTCATTTCATTGACTAAGCCTAATCACAAATGATTGTCTTGGTCTCTTCAGTATTTATTGACCTATTTATTTCTATTGTATTTTAGTTCATGCGTGTAACTCTTTGTGTAATTGGAATGGCATAGTGGCAGGTAGCCAGCACTTAAAACACTAACCATGCAGCTGGATATACTTTGGGGGCATAGATCAAATGTTTGGGCCAAAAGCTCGATCAGATGTGTGCCACAAAAGGTGAAAGGTGCCAAAAGACTCAGGACTGAAAATATAGACTATTTAATAACCCGAACTGTAGTTTAAGCGAAGATATTGTCTTTCCTTTAGTGCTTTTGCTCTGTCTTAGAATGGAAGTGAGGCTCATGGCCTTCTGAAATGGCCCCGGTCTTTGTCACTTATTGCTGGCCTTAATGAATCGGTGTGAACAAATAGCTTAAGTCTATTGATGTTGAAGGTTAATTTTCAATAGCCAACAGTGGCAAACATAGTCGGCATTACCTCACAGTTCAATACTACATCTGGTTGGTTCGGTTATCTGAGGCCACACCACTGTTACTTGATTTAAGCTAGACCACCTAAGGGCTACTGATCAGAGTAAAGGTAACAAGTCATTTCAGGTATTTTATCCAAGGCGCTGGTACTTTGTACGGACTTCTCTTTCTTGAGAAACTTTTGTAGAATTGGTTGAATCCAGTTTGTTTGGTGGCTCAGAAAGAAGAGTAATGGTTTCTGCTGCTCACACTGGTCCTTCAGCACCAGTAAGATACATTGTTGCCAAACAAGACCCAGACAGACTGTGGTCAGGCTGTTTGTCTACATCTCTGTATTGCTTGGCCTGTGATTTCCCAGAATTTTATGATGAAAGGTCTTTGAGTTGTATTGATTGAGATACTGGTGAGAATAGTTTTGTGTTCCGATTATAAACTGGTGAGTTCGCTCTCCAGCACTGATCTGTATATTGATGCTCGACACAGTGGTGCTCGGTGAACCCAACCTAACTCCAGTCCTCTGTTAAACAACATTTTGTAGGATTGAGATTCTGTTGGCCAGATTCCCGAGTTGTCCAGAATTTTGACTTTTGTGTTGTTTAGCTTACACTTTACCTTTTTAGTCTTCCAAATCTCTACAGATGCACTTGGCACAGTAATGACATTTGGGTTATGTAATACTTATTGATCTGTCGAAGCTGTTTGGACCTAGAAGGTGATGGTGGCTATTAAGCCAGCGTGTTGGGTATCTGCTCAATATCTGTCAGTAATGTGTGTGTGTGCAAATGCTGACTGCTGTATTTCCTTGAATGTTAGTGAAGGAATCAAAATGTGAATTTTTGTGTTTTTTTTGGCGTATGATTGACACAATACAAGTGCCAAAATTTGGCTCCAGTGCTCAACTCAATGTGAGTTATTCTGAAACTCGACAATGTTTCAGAGTTGTGTATATGGTATCTTATTCTGTGATGTTGAGCTTCAGCACAGCAGTTCTCTAAAATGTTGGAAATCAGCTGTTGGCTGTCAGACTGTTTTGAATGTTTTTATTCTCTTTATTATTTCCGTGTGACCATTCATCATTTGCTTACATTTTGCCTTTTTTAGTAGTGGTTTATGTGGCTTGCAGGAGGTACGGTTGTGTTTTGGGTGATCTTTGTGATCTCTGAAAAGCGCTACATTTGCTAATGTTCATGTGAAAACTAGACTGAATCTCTCTACAATGTGTTAAACAGTCACGTAGGTCAGACTTGATCCAGCAAAGAAAGGTGTTTGTAGCCTGTGGTCATGTGTAGACTTATTCCAAGGTGCAGTGTTTGTGTTTAGTAAACAACCACCAACAACATGGCTTATTATTTCTCAGAATACACTGGTGAAAAGTGTTTCAACACAAACCACGGAAGGTTATTCGGGATAGCCCAAAACGTGACCCCCATTGACTGCCACAGGCTGACTGTACCATGTCACTGAGTTTCCTTTCTTTTGACCCGTCACACTGAGGCAGCCGTAGATGCCAAATTCACCTTTCTTATCTAAATCTCGAGTGCTTTTACTTGCAGATGAATGTTTAAACCTATATAACCAATGCCTGTTGATACAGTATATCTAATATATAATATGGTGTGCCTTTTTTAAGCTATACTCAATAATTGTGTTTTTTGGCGTATGCTAGTTCATTCACTCTCAGAAATCTTAACAAATTTGGAAACTTGTCAAATGCAGTAGCAGTTAGCAATTAACGATCAATTCTGTTCTAAACTGTTTGTTTGTGTTTCATGTAAGTGGAATTGCATATTTGACAATAAATCAATTTTTAAACAAAGAAACGTTTGTCCTTGTTTCTTTTTGACTGAAGTTGTTTTAACAATGCAGACCAATTGGAAACATTACTAAATTGTATTACTAAAAAGAAAAAAAAATTGCATAGAAGTAAAAAAAAAAAAAGAAAAAGACAAGTTTCTGAGTGAAAGAACTAGCAGCATTTCTCCACAGTTTGTCGGCAGCGTGAACACAAATACTACTATGTTAAATTGCTTTTGTACAATCTATTGCGGACGTTCTGTATTTTTACAGATGCATTTAAAAACTATTGTATTGGAAACCTACATATCTATAATTATTTTTTTTACCACGCACACAAAATGCATTAAGAGGAGTAAAGCCTATGCTCTCTCTGTGCCTTAGGGACCCAGGCACCCTTGGGGGCAGGGTTTGGAAACCCCTTTGCCTTGGCAGTGGGCACTAGCTTGGGCTCTTCTACCCTTGGAGGTATTACCTCTGCCTTTTAAAAAAAAAAATTTGTTTCGCCCTTCCCTTGAACACTTTACCATTTCCCACATGCCTCCTAGCTCTTGCCAAGCAGCCTTTCTGTTTGAGGTGTTTGTGTTCTCCTGTGTGAACGGTAGGCTGTGTGTGTGTGTGTCTGAGAGAGCGGTGCAGTTGAAGCTTGGCAGTGTTTTTCCTGTTCTTCCTTGTGCAAGAGTTGAAGTGCGTTCACACCACAGGTAAACTGAGCAGCCACAGGTCACTGCCTTTTCACGTGACCGTTCTTTTTCCTTAATGAGGAGATATGTGGTCAAAGAAATTCCCCGAACTGTTTTAATACAACAATGCTCTACCTTTGGATGTCAGCTGGCAAATCTTCTTGGCCACAACAGCCAGTTAAGAGTAACTTGGCAGCGTGGTAACAAGTGGTCTGAACGCACACCATGTTGGTGTCATAGTTGGTGTATTTGGTAAAAACGTTCATGTTACTTTCTTCCCTGTGGTCTTTGCTTTGCCATACTGTGAGTACTGTTTTGTTCTCCAGTCAGAAGTAAAGCTGTGTAGGGCTCTAGTGATTAGGTTGTGGCATTTGTTTTGGGTAATTCTGTGTCAAATCAGATGGAGGTTTTTGTTAAAATTTTAGCTTTTTGTTCAAACTTTATTTATTTATATTCATATATTTTTATTGATATATATATGAAAAAGCAAATTGGGTGGTTTTAGGGCCCCAGGCATTCCCCCAAAGTATATACATATGGATGTTTCCACACTTCTGGATAAAAATACAGTAATTGAAGGATGTCAAACCAAATTTCAAGGGCTCTTACATAAACAAAATTCAAAGTATGACAGGCCAAGGTTGCAATTTGTTGACTTTTTTTTCCCCTTTTTTTTTGGTTTCAAATAAAGGTTTGAACAAAATCTAAAATGTAAACAGAAAACTCTGATTTGACATGGAACGGCGCAGATATGTTTGCTAACGCCACCCTTTGTGTGCTCCCGAGCCACTGCTCCTTAGAATTAGATTCATTCCTGGTGTGGACTGTGTGCATAGCCCAAACTGACTTCCATGTCACTCTCTCCCACAGGTTTTGGTGGTGGGCCAGGATTTGGTGGGGTGGGGACTGGGGGGTCTTCTTTTGCCTTCTCCACCAGTAAGCCCACAGGAGGCAGTCTGAGTGCAGGTACATACATATTATTCATACCCCCTTCACACCCACCCCCCAAAAACTTAGTACAGTCCTGAGTAGTCTTGTGTTTGCACGTGTTCCTCTGAGCATATTTCATCGGAAGCGGTTGGACGAGCTTCCTGTATCAAGCTACTCGGAGCAATGTACAGATACAGTATAATACGCTTCTCTGGTTTCCTCTCTGCTGTAAGTAGGCATTGCCGACAGCATGCTCCTTTAGATAGTGTGGTAAGCCTTTTACACAAGTTTGCTGGCAGTTTGGCCAACAGGTTTTGGGATGCGGGGTGTCACACCACGTGGACAAAATCTGTTCACAACTTGAATCTGTGTATCATATGGACATCCTTCATTTTGATCCTATATTTGCTTGATTGCTTAAGTTTTCTCTAACATTTCTTATGTCTTCTTTTCTTTGTCCTGCGTCCCCTGTCTCCTGCTTTTCTAGGTTTTGGTAGCAGCAGCAGCTCGGGCTTTAACTTCAGTAACCCTGGCCTCAACCCCTCGGCCGGCCTGACCTTTGGCGTTTCTAACCAAGCTGCTACAGGCTTTGGCGCAGCACCCCTCCTCCAGCTCAAGAAGCCCCCTGCTGGGAATAAAAGGGGCAAGAGATAGAACCAAAAACCCAAACCCCCAAACCCTGTGACTGACCGGCTGACTAACGGGTTTGTGGCGGGTAAGGCCTGGTCTCCCAAAAGCATATAAGGGTTTTATCAATCACCATCCAACGACAACACAACGAACTTAAAGCTGACTGTATTACTTTGGTCTAATCAATACTCGGCCACTCTGAATACATGTAGACCGTGGAGTGTATGGAAAGATTCAAATGGTGTTTGCATCATTTTAAACCTGAATTTGTGTCGACTCTATAATCTGTAGCGCTGCAATGCTTTTAGGGAAGCCAGCCATGGATAGAGATGGGGTCAATTACAAATGGTTCAGTTTTCTGTGAGGACTTGCTTTTGTCTGAATATTGTACAAGACTGATGTGTTTTTGTGCTTTGAGGTGGACAGTCCAGTTGCTGTCGATCGCATAACTGCACTTGAACGCTTCTCAAATGATGACTCGGCCTCAGCCTCGTCCAGGGAAGGAGGAGATAGCGTGAAGGGAAAGAAGTTCAGTTGGTTTGGAACAGTGTAGTCGCTGCCTAAGGTGTCAATCGGGACTATTATCTGATCCCAGATAGTTGTTTTTTAGGCACAGGAGAGTGTCCAGGGTGGGCTTTTGGGGAAGCACAGTTTTATTTTTGTATCAAGTGGAGAAAGAGAAGACATATGGGAGGGGTAAAAGGGCACCAGCACCTTGGGATAGTCTATTATCTAGTCCATGTAACCGGTGTTGTTTTGCTGAAGTCCATCCTTCCATCATTGTTTAATAGTTACTTTGAATCTGAAAGGGATTTTACGAGCAGATTCTAGCTACGCAAACTTCTACATGTGCTAGAATGAATGTGCACTCGTCGGTGTATATGACCTGGCAGTGATCGTGTGAATGTGCATGTGTGCCTATTGCACAAGTATGAATTTGTCTCTCTGGTCTGTCATCATTGCTGACTTCTTCTGAGTGTCGGGGGGGTGGTTGAGATATTCAGCTCTTTTTTAAATTGTCCATTTCTGTTTCAGTTACCAAATACTGGTAGTTGCACTATTGTTTTCTAATCACAATCTGTGTAAACTTGTATTTTCAAGAAGCTGTTTAATAATAAAATCTTCAATAGGATGTTTTGCCTGTTTATGGCAACACTTCAGTAAATATGCGTGTTGACACAGAATGGTGTCTGTCATGTGTTCGTCAGAATGTGCGTCGCCTGGTGAAGGACAGTTTGGACTTAAATCTGACAATGAAGACGAGAGTCATGGTTTCACCAGTTTTTACCACTTTTATGTCAACATTTCCACGGCCTGTACCCCTTACACCTTCCTTGGCAAAGTATGTAGTGCCTGTGTAAAATGGCAGACAAGTGTTGATAGTTGTGCTGAATATAACAGGACCACTTATTCACGGGGACGTGATGCATCATCCATTCCACTTACTTAAAATGAAAGGCCTATATTAGAATTTACTAAGCCATGCAGATTGTCAGGTTTACCAGTTGTGGTCCCATTGTCTGAGTTAATGGAGAATTGTCCTCAATTTCATCCTTTTATCTAACATAAGTCCAAGCTTTCCTTCTCCATGACACATTATTCGTGTTAAGTGTTTTTTTTAAGCAGTCAGTTTGTCTTAAGTGGTAAAATAATGTTTTTTTTATTATTGTTTGAAAGAGTAATGTTAAAATAATTCAGTATTGTCATTTTATATGTCAAACAAGGTTTAAAATGGAACAGTCCTATTTTCCCTAACACAAGGGGGCGATATTGCGCTTCACGCGGCATTACAACTACCCTAAAGAAAACACGAGATGAAGACTGTTTCCTATGCGATGACGATGAAGCAAGACGTATTTTAGCCGTCTGCATTTTTCACACATTCATTATTCAACAATCCAGGTAACGTTAAAGTTTTTACAGTTAGTTCATTCAAAATGTCTTTTGACTATATGCCAACATTTGCCAACTGTAGGACCGTTAAGTATATAGATATAGCGTTAGTATTTATTTTAATCGAGCAAATGAGACCTACAATAATAACGCTGTATTGGGCTTTCCATAACAATAAAACAGGAAGTAGAAATCTTTATTTCTACCACTTCTCTGCTCTTGAGCTTTGTGAACTAACGTTAGCTTCCGGTTAGCTGTTATACGGGCAACTTAACGGTAACTAACGCGGAGTCCTTTGTTTAAGCAACTTTTAACTTACTGTAAAATGCTACAACTTCCGGGTGGATTCGGAGACATAACGCTGATATGATGTTCGGCCTTTTACTTTCTTGCTGAAGGCTTCTTCTCATTCAACTAACGTTAACGCTACCGAATTAAATTGCCGTATGAACGGCGTCGTCTCCTGGCTCCTTTTTTATCACACAGGTGTGAATGCATCACGCTGTTCTGTATATTAAAATGAGGAAATGCATACCTGCAGATTTTCAAGCTTGTATCTCTTTGTAAAAGCTTTCATGGGTCTTTACCTCCATATTCCTCTCAAACTTATTGAAACGGCACCATTATATCCGAAGAACCACTATTACATTTTTATGTTAATAGTGAGGTTATTATCACTGCCTAAAGTTTTAAGTACCTAGCGAGCTGCCACTGCTAATTGGACTGTATTGCAATGTTTTATAGTGCAGCCATGCCTCTTCCGGACACAATGTTCTGTGCCCAGCAAATCAACATCCCTCCCCAGCTGCCAGACATCCTCAAAGACTTCACCAAGGCAGCCATCCGCACACAGCCCAAGGACCTGCTGCCGTGGTCTGCAGCGTAAGATTTAATGTGTGTCAGTGGTGGTGTGGTAGAGGGTTAGCGATACATGTGATTTATTTCCATCTTGATATCTTAAACAGCACCATAAACAGTGTCTCCAGGCAGCATCACAGGCCCCCTTTTCACCTGTGCTGCTCTCATCTTTGCATTTATTGGCTGTAATTGAATCCCAGGGGCTTCCATGTCACTGCAGCGGTTAAACTATCTGACTTTCTCCAACTAACAACAAAAAAACAAGTACTAAATGGAGTCTATATATAAAACGTCTGTTTTTTTTCTACCCCTAAGGACAGTCCTATCATCTGTTATTTTATTCACCCATGTAGCTTGGCAGTGTTTACAGCAAAAGACAGTGAAATGAGAGCCATATGGTGAAACAAAAACAAATCGAATGTCTCCTGGGTTACAAGATGTTTGTATGCTATCAAAGCAACACCAGGCTCTGTCTCTCCTTCGAGATAATCAAAGTCAAGCTGCCTCGAAATTCACTGCAAAACTATTATTTAGAATTATTTAAACTGAGGTAAAATTAGCCAGTTTTCCCTTTAGCACAATAGGAATAAAACATACGCATGATTTTTTAAAAACTGATAATCCTCATTCTAATGCCAATTTATGCATCTTTTGACATAGTCTGCTTTTATCACTTTAGTTGATTGGCATGGTTAGGAACCAGGGGAGATGAGTGACAAGCAGGGTAAAGCTAAGCATATGTTTATTGATATATATATGTGTGTGTGTGTGTGTGTGTCCTCTCAGATACTTCAATGCGCTGTCTAAAGGACAGCGTCTGCCTGTGAAGGATAGGCTGGAGACGAATGCCTCACATAAGACAGACACTGGGCTGAGTCCTGGTCTACTCAAGACTCTCCACAAACAGGTGCCTCCTCTACAGCAGGACCACACCTTAAATAAATGATCACATAATCTTCATATTGTCGCTGTTGGAAGAAAAACAATGTATTTTCCAGTTTGTTCTACTGCTTAGAAGCTGAATGTCCTGTTGAGGTTACATTTTTACTTTTATTTTTTGGTGCATCTGCATAGTGATGCTGTTTCCCCCATGTGAATCATTATAGTTTAATGTTATTGTGAACCTATTTCTCCTCACCTGGGGCATCTACTGGGATCTTAAGTGTGGTGGGTTCATTAAAAGAACTTAATAGTTAATATTTCCTACAACACTTAAGCATTAGTCTTAACCTTGTCAGGCCTTGTCTTTATGGCAGCAATATTAGTATAACAGAGTTATTAAAACTGTTTAATTTACACAGTTTGAAAAAAGAAACGTCTGCTAACTTTATGGCCACAAATCTACCACGAATACAAAATTGTATTGTCTGTGGACATTATAGTAACACAGCGGTAATGAACTCCTCCTATGCCCATATATCCTTGCTGTGTCCTAATTACATGAAAGTCCACCATCAGTAAAGGCAACCCTGCTGACAGACAAAGGCTGTCTGATTCCCCATTCAATAATGCAGTTTATTTCAACAAATAATGCTGAATAATAACTCGTGATTCATCTGGTAGACTAGATAACCTCCTTTATTTTCTCCTCCTCTACCCACCACCACCTGCCACTCCCTCCACCCAATCCTAGCTGTCCCCGTGTGAGACATGCAGCAAGGAGGACCTGCAGAAGAAATGGAAGGGTCTGTGTCTACCCGTGGATCAGCTGGAAGACCTGCTGTTGCTGGGCAGTTTTGACTCAGACATCGACTGGATGGAGTTTTTCGCGCTGGGCTGCGGTGCTCTGGGAGGGGTAAGATGTTATATAAGGCCAGATATAAATGCTAACACCATTTTATACCACTCCCTTTGAGCATTAAAACCTACTGTGAGGCCAAGCACAGCTGGAGACCCTGAAAGAGTCTTTTTCTTTTTTTTTGGTTCATCTCACAGTCCAGTCTTCTAGCGTTTAGACTAGACCCAGACATCTGTGATCCAGACTTCAAGGCCCATCAAGGTCCCCAGACTCCACAGATAAATCATTCTCTGACTACTTGAATCTTCACAGTGCTTTTAAGTAAATGATTTTGTTTCAAAGTAGCAGATAGAGCAGAGACAGATTAAAGAGAATTCTTTCACACACGGAGAACTTTGCAGCTCAGCACGAACAACACAATGTGCTCAGTGTCAGTAGTCTTGGAAAGGATGCTGCTGTGTATGAGACTGTTGAACACTTTAACCACATGAGGGCAGCCATGTTCTACATGTTTTTTTTTTGGGAAACCGTCCATGAGTTAGTGTGTGTGTGTGTGTGTGTACGCATATAAGTTACGTGTATTTTTGCAGTGTGTGCTTGTGATGCTCAAACGGGACGTGATCGTCCTTGAATGCTGAGGGTGTGTCGTCGTAGCTTTGTGCCTATTGTCTGCTTCTCTTGTGTTTCTGCAAAAACTTTCTCAGAGCCTCTTGAGTTCCCTTACTTTTGCCTGTGAGATCCTGATGGAGGATGAGGAGGGCGGTGCTGCGAGGATCCCGTTCGACACCTTTGTCAAACTCTACACCTACCTGGCTCACCTGGACGAGGACATGTCACAGGACCACATTGATAAGTTCCTGAGCAGCCTGCAGGCACAAGCGTAGGTGCTGTGTGGGTGTGTGTTGGTGTGCATGACCATTATCCTCACCTTCATAGCTGTCAATATGATGAGAGAAAGGAAGCCTACCTCACTACATCGACATGCAATAAGCACATTTGTCTCATTTGAATCAGATCTCCTTGGATTCAGCTCCAGTCAAATCTCATGCTGTCTATGAAGATGGTCAGTCGTGAGATAGATAGAAATAATAACTTGTAAGTTATGCTGCCAATATGTTTTCTGCAGTGATTACTTTGGACTTGCCCAACATTTCGGCCTGTACGTGTCGGTAGGCTAAGACACAAAGAGCTAAGCCAGATCGCTCTGACTCAGATGGCGCTGTGAGATTGTAATATTCACTCTTGTGAAAATCCTTGTGCTGCTGAGTAGAGCTGTTGCACTGATAGACTGGTTTCTCTGCCCGACAGCAACAAGCAGAGCGGCATGATTCAGGTTTCCAACTTCTCCATCAGCAGGAAGTGAGGGAAGAAGAGACGGAAAGCAATGGACGGACAGGAAGGAAGTGATAGAAACAACAAAAACGACAGTGTTCTGTTAATAAACGGGCAAGCTAATGCTCCTTCAAGCACAGCTGTTGTTTCATTGCCTAGGAATTGGCCCCATTAGTTGTTAGCGTCAGACACAGTGGATTGTTGTTCGTCATTGTCCAACAGAAAAAAGTTGCTATTTTGAGTCAGGTTGAAATCCTTTAATGAGCAGCAAGAGAGTCACAAAGCTGGAAATATAATGATAATATATACTATGAGCTTTTAAATTGCAAAGTATATTAGACAGAAATATCCATTGTGGATTACACCTGGGATTCGAACCCATGCAGTTAACAAATTAAAGTTGGAGTTGGAGCTTTACCAGTTGAGCTAAGACAAATACAAGCTTTTATTTGGAAAATGTGATATTAGAGAAAAATATTCATTGTAGATCACAGTGACTTATGACTGTTATGGCTTTTCTAAACATACTTCACTTTGACTTTTCTCGACATACTAAACTATGAATTTTTCATGATTTTCTTTTAACATACTTTACTATGACTTTTTATGATTTTTCTAACAAGTACTCTTTATGAACTTTTTAAGGAAATATAATAATACTATGAGCTTTTAAATTCCAAAGTAGGATATTAGACAGAAATATCCAATGTGGATCACACCTGGGATTTGAACCCATTCAGGTTAAGAATCGAACCAGGAGCTGAGCCTGACGCGCCACCAGTTGAGCTATCGCAGCACTCCTAACCTCATCTTTGACGACAATCTATACCATGACCTTTTTTATGACTTTTCTAACAATTACTCTTTATGAACGTTTTTGAAATATAACACTTTGAGCTTTTTAATTTGAAACCAGGATATTAGAGAAACAGTCATTGTAGATAACACCTGGGATTCGAACCGATGCAGGTTAAGAATCAGTTATTTTCACAACATTATATATATCATGACTTCTTCATGACTTTTTAAAATGTACTTTATGATACATTTTTTTCGACGTGCAATTGTATGACACATACTACACTCTGACTTTTTTATGACTTTGTAAACATACTTCAATGTCACTTTTTTTTACATGACTTTTTTGACTTACTAAACTCTGAATTCTTATGACTTTTTTCGAGATTCTATACTATAACTTTTTACGACTTTTTTCAACGTACAATGCAATGAATTCTTTTGACTTTTTTCGACATACTAAACTATGTTGACTTTATTATGACTTTTTCAAAAGTCATAAAAAAGTCATTATATAGCTGTGACTTTTTTGACATTTGTATGGCTTACTATACTATGCCTTTTTTATTATACTTTAATGAATACAATACTATGACATTTTAGGACTTTTTATGGCATATTATTATCTATGACTTATTGATGACACTTTTCATGACCAAGCAGCACAGCTCCACAACTGTATGCTCCATTGTTTTAACTTGAATTATGATGTCATTACAAAGATGTCTGTTGCTTATCAATCTCTGCTCCAGGGTGGACCTTGTTGCACAACCCTTATTCTTTCCTCAAGTGTTGCTCATAACATCACATCTCCAGAGACACGATGAATGTAGCAGAGCAGTGTGAAAGAGCCAGAAGAAGAGAGAGAGGACACGGAGGCTCCACGTTAGCATTCCTCTCGTTAGCTCTTGTGTAACAGGTTTCAGGGTAAGAATGAGGGGAAACATGATTCATGCTGTATTCTGAAGTTGCAGAACACAGATATTTCATCACTCAGTTCTACCACTGTATTCACAACAGCTGTACTCACTTTTGTTGACACCATTTACTAGGCAATTGGGTTGTATTATTCGGATTGTACTGTTCAAATATATTTCCTAGATGTCTAACAACATGCTTTGTTTTAGTGAGCTCCAATGCGGGATGATAAAACCTCTGGACTTCAGCCATTGGGAGGATATGGACTCGACTCCTTCTTATCTTTCAAACTTCACCAGAGAAACATCAAGAGCTGATTAAGGACGATGAAAGACAGAAATGATCAACCATTATGTTTAACATTGAAAGCTGAACCGAATCCTAAAAGATCTTTTGGTGAGTGCAGGATGCAGCAAGTCGGTGGGACCAAAAAAGAGATTCAGCTGGAAAGGCCTGCCCCTACACTGGATCTGATGGAACTAATATGCTAAAGAAACATGGATATTATGCCACTGACATCACCCGTAACTCATCAAGGGATGTTTTAGTGCGTGGATATGGGGTTTACAACTCACTATTATCTTATAGCTGGGGCGGGATGAACCAGCTGAAACCTCCAGTGCTGCCTATTACAGTACAGGCACTTGTCAATCAAGCAAACGACCCCAAAGCATTTTTCTCTTTAAGCCCAATTATCTTCTTAATGGAACCATGATCTCACAATCCCCACTGTGACACACATTGGCCGATATAAAATAAATGAGATCTGAGACCTGAAATCCTTGTGAAAAAAATATACAATCACTTTGTACTTCAAGAGAGAAGTTGGAGGAGTTTTCCACTGATTTCTACACATTCTGGGGTTTCAGTATCAATAGAGGGCTGACATTTTAAGACACCTCTGAATTGGCGTAATTTCTCGGCCTCACCATTACAATGATGTTGTGCGTGCGTGTGTGTGTGTGTGTGTGTGTGTGTATTAAGGGTCTTATTTGCTTAACAGTATAGATTTGATTCTATGTCATGTTTTTTGTGTATTTATTAGTAATACTGATTTCCCTATAGGGTCTAACAGCATTTGTGGAATATGCTAACAATACATAAAGTTAATTTGTCAAGGCTGTGTTCAGGAGTTGTTCTTACACATATGAACACACTTCACAATAATAATCTAATTAAGGGTCATTTGTGGCTGATTAAAATGAGTAAATGACCCCTTGTGGACTATTACATTTCTTCAACTGGAAGCAAACCTTTCTCTCTCCTTGATTAATGTAAGTGTTGTCCTATAGCTTATGAATAGACCGCGTTGATTGTCCTGGCGTCATTATCTGATTAACAATATGAAGTGTTTCTAATCAAGCTATTGATAATCACTACATTAGGCCTTTGCTGTGAAGTGGAAAACATTTTCAGGCAAATCCTAGATACAAGCAGCCCCGTTAAAACCTTGTTCTAAACACTCAAGACATTTTTAGGCACACGTTCACTTTATCATCCCACGCCTACACAAACCTAAACAGTTCAGTGCTTGTGTCAAGAGCAGACTCATAGGAGATCTTTGTATGGTACTCCTGCCTCAGGTATGCCATAGAAGAGACCATGGTGTGTTGGGGTGTTTTGGCTGCTTGTGGTCTTTAGGGGTATAAATAAACGACTGAATGGGGGAAGGACAGCAGGAGCTTGCGTAAACCTACCCGACCAGGACCGCGGTAATTTGCTCATTAGGTGCATGTGGGACGCAGGCATTTCTGAGCCATACTAAGAAAGACGATGGTAGAGAATCGTATTTATGATCAACTTTGAATAAAGAGGCTTTCACAGAACTGGTTTTCTCAGTGAAAAGACACATTTTGCTGCAAAGTATGTGGACATCCATTCTGTGCTGATGATCAAAGACATATTTAACACAACCACTCTGTGGACATTCTGCTAAGTGAGCCTGTCCCACAGTGCCTCAATGTCCGAGCAACCTGTGTGCGTGTGAGCTTCTCACTGGTGGACCCAGGGGCAGATTTAAAGTGGCTGTTAGAGTTGGGTCCTGATGACTTGTGGAAAATACTGTCTTCCCAAATGGCAACACGTATTTTATCAAATAGCATGCAACAAAGAGACATACAAAGACATCACCAGTCATACAAAATACTCCATCCTGTTTTTACTGGCACATTGAATCCATCACAAAAATGCTCTTATGTTTTGGGTTGAATATTAAACCTAACAGCTTTGGAGTACCGAGCTCTTGCTAAGTATAGTCGTTTAAAAAAAGACTTGAATATATAACGGATCAGGAGCCCAGTATAGACCAGTACATGACAGACACACACACACACACACACACACATTTACAGAAGGGTTCTAGTGATTATTTGTCTTCTTTGCCCATGTTGAGCTAATGCAATTGACTCTGCAAGTGATGGTGTTGCTTTTTTCAGCATGTCTAAGTCTCACATGTGCACATAATAGAAGGTGATGCATGTACATCAATGTGAACACAACAAAACTAGCCATACTACAGAACTCTACGATAACGCTATATGTTGCTGTGCAGCAGCAAGTCTGGGACATTGTAGGCTACATGGGACAAATGGGATCTGGGATCATGTCTCCATATCAGCAGGCATCATCTGCCCCCATGAAGTGTACTTGAATAAACCACAAATGTCCCGTCAGCTGTGTCGCTGCCACTGGCCTCGGCCCTAAAGTGAACCTGTGAAAGATCTAATGCAGCTCAACCACCAGCCTTCTTAAGTAATTCATCATTTCCTTTCATTTTGCCAGAGATAAATGCCCCACTTAGAGTGTCAGATAAACACTGTGAGCACTAGTGTTTTATTTGAAGTCATAATATGTCTTAACATCATACAAAGCAATACAAAAACTAAAACCGATGGGACAGGGAATAATATTGAGTAATATAAAAAGGAAACATGACTTGTAATGTGGTTAACAGTCTATTTGCAATGTTTTCAATTCCATTTTGCAATATTGAGGCATCTAGAATTCTGTTGAATTTCTGCAATTTAATTGACTCTAGTTATTCCGTTGTATCTTGTTAAACGCTAGTTTATCACCGAGCAATATTATCCAATTTCCTTTTTACTGGCAGCGTATTGTTGCCTTTATTGCGGCTTTGTTCGACTGCTCATTTCACTGAGTGGCCCTGGAAGACACAGCTTTGATGCAGAATACACTATCAATAAATCAATGAAATACGAGCGACTGAAATCTTTCATTTTCACTCCAATAAAATGTGATTTTTAATTATATATTTTACATTAAATACTTAAAATCAGAACATTTTTATGTCAAAATGTTTCTTTGAGTATTTAAATATATTTTATTCAAAGTATTTATATGTTTACTAGGTCCACTTATCTTAAAGTTATGTGGTCTAACAAAACAGCCTTGCAATATGTTCATTAGTGGATGTAACGGTGGGTTGTTGTTATTTAGGAGATGTGGATTCAACTATATATGTTGTGGTTTACCTGAGTTGTATTCTGTTATAGGAGAGGGTATAACACATTTTGTCTCCCCATTTTACATCAATAAGTATAGACTAAGTATAAGGAAATATTTCAGGTGAAAAGAAAATAACTGTTTTCCAATGCAAATGCAAATAATGATGCGGGCATACTGATGATAGCGGCCTCAGAATAACACACTTGACTATACAAGATTTAGTGTGTTACAAGCCAGCTTCAACACATCAAAAATGGTGTTAACAACCTTCACACTAACCCTGACTTCACCAAAATCATTTTACCTCACTAACATGTCAACCGAAGATGGAAAGCACTATTTCATCCCTACCTCCTCTGGTGATTGTGTCTGTGGCTTGACCAGACGGTAAAACATTTCACAGATATATATATATATCTCTGGAAGTGCTAACACTGACTGTCACCCGCAACAGCAGGCGACTGATACCATAGAGATGGAAGAGCCACAGGAGAGCCGAGCTCTCAGCAGGGGGTAGATGAAGGTATAATAATAATGGGTACACACAGGGACTGTTATGCACTCGGCTTTTTCACAGCAGGTGGTGTCAGCAAATTGACGTTATTAATTACTGATAGAAAAGGGAACATTCTCTGTAAATCAGTCTGTTGCCTGCAAGCAGAATATTTAGGACCTGCAAACTTCACAAAAAAAACTCTGCAACACATTCTCGATGTAGATGGACACACGCCATCCAGTGACAGCAACTTATGATAATCTCTTTCTTTGGTGGTGACAACAACCAGATATATAAAAGCTACCTTGGGTACAAAAGAGCATGTGGTCAAACAGAGGTGGCATACTAATGACTTTTCTAGTTCCCTATTTTTGGGGTTACTATTAGCCTAAATAATTTTGTAGTATAGGATCTGGTCATGTTTTTTTCTAAAAAGATTATAAAAGATCTCTGTTGAGCCCCCACGATCGCTTATATTTTTGCCCAGTCGATGAAAGATGAATTTTCCATGAGATGTAACTAGTTATGTACACAAGCCAAACTCTCTCCATAGTTCAGTGCCAAGTAATGAAGCCCGATCGATGTCTATTATTTTAACTGGCCAGCGGCCAAGAAAATGAGAGAGAGAGAGAGAGAGAGAGAGAGAGAGAGAGAGAGAGAGCGGATGAACAGAACGTAATGAGGGTGTAACTGTAAATCAACTCAGAATCGTAAATGGTCAATAATGTAACCCATGTGCCATACTCATTTTAATAATGCGCGTCCCTTAATTGTAACATATTCTGCCTGCTCAGCCTGAAAGGGAGCCCTATGTTGAGCTAAAGTAAAGTGATGATTTGTAGATATTCACATGACTCATCATAGGCGCTACAATGCTGGTTTCCCCTTGTTTTTTTTTTATGAATCAGATGTAGAGTACCATCAATTCATACACACTGGGGGTTTTCCCTAAAAGGGTTTTCATTTTCGTTTTTCAGTGTCACTTGAAACCACAAAAAAAAATTGGTAGAAAGACACAGAAACTAAACCATTTGCAAAATCATCATAATGTAAATAATATAAGAATATTAAGGTTTATTGTAGGGTTGCGTTCAGCAGAGAGATTAGAATTAATCTCGAGAAAGAGAGAGAGACAGGGGGAGAGAGAGAGAGAGAGAGAGAGAGAGAGAGAGAGAGAGAGAGAGAGAGAGAGAGGTCCCAGTCCCATCTAATCGGATTAGGCGACTATAGGTTAACAGCCTGTCTCTCTCCGCCCTACATGGGACGGCCGTGTGCGCAGCACTTGTACTATCTGCGGTAGCGTCACTTTTTTGCAAAAACCCGAAACGTATTTCCATTCACGTGTTTTTTGCCCGAATCGCTGTGACTACAACGCAACGTTGTTTCGTTTTGAGTTCGCGCGAAAGAAGATTTCACTTCGTGGGGCGTTCAGGGTCTCAAACGTGCATTATGTCAACTCTTTGAAAAGGACTAATGGTAACTGCACGCGCAACATGCTTAACTAGAAGGCCCATAGCGTACCACGGGTCAAGGAGTTTGTGTAATTTAGGCTCCCATAGGCGATACAAGTTTTCAGGGCAAGCTACGATACTTTGGTTCCGCTCTCCAGTCCCATGCCAGCGCCCCGCGTGCCAGGCTGCACTCTACCCCGAGGACAGTGCCCTAGGCTCGGGGGTTAGATGGTGCTGATCACGGACGACAGGGATGGAGGAGGCGTTTCGTCGGTCCGGGTTAAACAGCTCCATCAGCAGCATAAAGCCGGGGGGAACATCACCCAGGTCCACCCGACTGTTGTCGAGGAGCCGCTGTACAAATCTGACGACGAGAACTACCTGGGCTCGTGCGAGGAGGACGACGATGATGCATTCGAAGAAGTTGACTTTGAGAACTTGGAGGACTGTCGGAGTATCGCGTCGGACGACTCCTTCTACCCGCCGGACGACGTGTTCGCGGACTCGGAGCGCACCGCGTCTCCGGAAAGCCCGGAGCCGCTGTCCTTTTTCCAGGCGTGCTGCACCAACAACGCGGCTATCGTCCGGATAATGATGCGGCATGGAGTGAAGGAGGAGGCGGTGAACGAGAAGGATAGGAATAACAGGGTATGGCATGCAGCCCACTAGGACCACTTTTGAGTAAGCTAAACTTCACACAAGTAGCGTGATTTAGCTACTGTAATAGAGTACTTTTAGTCCACTTTATCACAAAACAGACTTGTGGGATGGACAAGGCTTTGTTGATGTTTTTAGTTCAGTAAAGTTAGCTGAATTAACTCTAATTTAATATGGTATTTTTGGTTACATAACTTATGGAGAAGTTATGCAGCAAGCTTATTAAATGGTCTTGCTCAGGGGCACTACATCTTTTTTGCCTATTAGCATCAAACTTTCTGGCCTCTCACTGAAACACATACTTCAATAAGTATGTATCTTAATAATTGCAACAATTAACAAACAATCAGTTAACAGTCAAATATCCCTATGGGACTTTAAAAAGAGATGTGTGTTGAGTAGCCTGTTTGTTACCAGGTTGCCAGTTGGCTTGAACAGGCCACATTTTTTAAATCTTACATGGGTTTTCTTTATTTCCTTGTTTCCAGTCATATTTATAAGTTTACACCTCTATCCTGAATCATTTTTCATACCAAACTGGTATTTGCTGACAGGTCTGTGCATGTGTGTGTTGACTGACCTCAGTTTTGCAAGAGGGAGGAACTTCAAGCTCTATAAAAACACAGAAGTCTCACGGTTAGCAGAACACTCAATCCTCTGTGTGTGTGTGTGTGAGAGAGAGAGAGAGAGAGAGAGAGAGAGAGAGAGAGAGAGAGAGAGAGAGAGAGAGAGAGAGAGAGTGTGTGTGAGTGTGTGTGTGTGTGCGTCTGCATTTCTTCCTCTGTATTTGGATTCCATGTGGTAGTCCGATGGTAAACACAGTAACTACCAATGAGAGGATGGCAATAGTGTGTCTGAGAGCAATTCAAAACCGTATTACAAAATGATGACAAAAAGATGCATTTTAAAGCCATGAGTTAGTTGACTGATTTTGCAAACATTGATATCAATAGCAATGTGTGATCGTTTATGTGCAGCTTCGATCCGTTGACTTTAAATTATATGAACAAATTCATATTTTTCACTAAAGGCAATTTATCAAAAGAGTTACCGCTTATTGGAAGATGATTGGACATCTTGTCCGCTGTGCAATCAAAGCACGCATCCCCTTTATGTGCATCGCTTCACTCCTGCCAAAGTACTGCAGCCCATGGGCGAAGAGATGAATCCATAATGATGGAACGCCAGACTAGTTTTCATTCATCTGGACATTTTGCTAATAGTAATTGAATTAACTGGCAATAGGCAATATGCTGAGGACGGATATTTGGCCTTGTATCTTGTATTGTTGGGACTCAGAGTATTTGTTTACATTTGACCATTTTAGCCCTTTTTCTCATGACCAGCACTTTCTTTTATCCCGTCACATGTGGAAGATAACTGTAGTTTTCTACCATTGACAACCAAAGAGCTCCAGCAGAGAAGTTCGGAGTGCCATTGCAGTTTTCTTAGGTAATCGTGTGTGTTATTCATTTACTTTCTCCTTTGAAAATTGTCCCCACCCATCTGTGTTTTCATATTACTCAGCTTACATCACAAATCTGCGTCTCTAACCTCGAGGCTACCCCCCCATCCATCCGAGTCCATCATCATCGCTCACCATCTGTCCCCCTCCTTATCTCTCTGTATGCATGTAACAGCTGATGAGGTCACGGGAGGGAAGAGTAGTAATGACATCATTGGAATGTAAAGATTTCTCTTCTCCTCTGTGTGACGTGCACGATAGATCGGATTCATTTGGCTGGCACACCAAAAATGCTTGGATATAGCTTGTGTGAGTGTGTGTTTTGCACGTGTGTGTGTGTGTGTGTAGCAGTGAGCGCCAGTTATGTGTTAGCGTAGAATAGATAACCAGGATGTGTGCTGTAGTGCATTCGCCATTTGCTTTGCGATGACCTGCGACCTCAGGGATGTGCACGGACCCAGACACAATGCAGTTTAGGAAACCCCTCCATTAGAAACACATGTTGATATGAATCTGTTAAGCTCGTCGGTGCTCGTGTTCAACATCCTGACACGGACGTCAACATCCTACCAGAGCCGACAGCCTGACGATGTGATGAGAAGACAGAGAGGGCTGTTACATCCCAGACTTGATTTTGTACAGAATGTACACTATTTAAAATAGGCTATATTCTAACTAAAAAGGCTTGAGACGCAGACACGTTTGTACCTTTTCCCGGTCTAGCCAAAGTATTTGTCACACACATAATAGTGAGTTGCCTCTGTTTTCTGTGGTGCCTTTCGTGAGGGAGGTCAGAGGTCAGGGTCAGCTGCAGAATGGCAGCCCAGAACCTGGAAGGGATTCTGTGTTTTACATGAAGGTACTTCAGCAAAGTCAATGCAGGTCTAATATTTCTTTTTAAATCTACTTCCCTGAACTTCTACTTGGCCGCATATACATCGTTTTATTCATGAGCGGTTATCAAATAACAACAAATGTTTTTGCTGTACTATACTATGACTTTTTAATGACATACTACATAAATCCACATTAAACACACCAGGGCTTCATCTAATGATTTTATGACTATTAATTACTTTTTTTTTAAATCATACTACACTATGAATTTATTATGACATTTTATGGCATACTTTGCCGTTACTTTTGACCATTTCTTTATGACTTTTATATGACATTTTATAATACTATATTATGACTTTTAAACAATTATTTTATGTCATACTAAACAATGACTGTTAATGACATTTTTACTACACTATGACTTTATTATACTATATTATGACATTTTAATGACTTTTTTTACGTCACACACACATACTCTGTAAAGGCAAATCATGGAGATATTTTCATTGTTCTAATCTAACATTGTCACATTGAACACCTATATAATATAATATAATATAACATTTTATGGCACACTATACTATGACTTTTTACGTTACTTACAGAGGAGTTACTATACGTTACTTTATTACGACTTTCTATGAAATTTTCTATGACATACTCTGATTTGTTATGACCTACATAAGAGACTGATCTTCAGCCCGGGGTTAATGGTGGTTCAAGTAGTACATTCGCTCTGCTGCATAGAAAAACAAGTTCATTTTTAAGAGATGTGGGTAACATAAGACATAAGATGTGTGTGTTTTGATATCATATGACAAACAGTAACGGGAGAACGTTTTTTTGCAGCAAAGCATCTGCGAACGTCTGTTTGGCTCTTTGGTTAACAGCCAACACATAATTAAATCACATTAATATGGTCGCGATAAAAAGGGGATTGAACATCAACAATCCCTCCTGTGGACAAAATACCTGCAACATGGCAAGGATTAAGGATAAGACACGCAGAGAGGGTAGAAATCAAGTCAGATTCTGCAAAATTCTGCAAAACATGTGTCACAAGAGAAAAGACAAAGATAACGTACTCCCCACTGCCAAGCTTGCGTGTTGAAACTTGATTAACTGTAATCACGATCACATCATAATAAGCCAGCCACAGTGTCCGTCACCTGTGCCCTCAGAAGAATGACAAACTGCCCATGTTTCAACTAACACACCCTGAATGCTAAACATAGCAAAGCAACGTAATAACAAGCCATTATGTAGGTCATAAGTACGTGTATTTAATTTTCATTGTATACGATTACGGCACAGTAATTATAGGCCGTCAGTGTCAGAATCCCGAGAGTATCTTCTCAGTGTTGTGATAGCGGATGTGTTGGATGAAATTTCCATTAACCATTGTTGTAAAAAGTAAAAGATAAATGCAAGTCAGTGAACATCAGGATTATCTCAGGATTATGTGAATATGTATTAATATATCAATATCATCAGGCACCTCTGACCTTGTTTAGGGTAGAATGTGATGTCATGCTCACATGATAACTCAATAAATACGCAAGCGCGGGCACGCACACACACACACACACACACACATAATTCAATCAATTGAAATGAGGCCACCCTGCTCGACTGTTACCCCCCCCCCCCCCCCATCCCCTTCTCTTTCTCTCTCACTCACATACTCCCCCTCTAGATCACAATCAAACTTTCCAAACAGGGTGAGATCTGATGACGAACCAGGACCGATACAGTGCAGTGTAGACGACAGGCAACAGAGTCTACACAGAGTGTTTCAGACGGGCAGACCAACGCACATCAACCATCAGGGCAACAGGCAAGCCGACTAAATGAGGCACAGGGGGGGGGGGGGGGGGAGAAAGAGAGAGAGAGAGAGAAATTTGGCGCTGCAGATGGTAGCAAACATGATGCTGCTAGCAAATACGGATGAGTGGAAAAATCAAAGCGACAGTCATACACATCTGATTTGATACAGTCATGTGAACACTCAGCTGCAGACAGGAGCACAGTTAAACAGGGAGGCTATTGACAGAAACATGGCCCAGTAAGTCTGTGTAAGTGCTTCTGGTGTGTGTGATTGAGGGCGGTCTAGAGAGTATTTGCCCGTGTGTGTGTGTGTGTGTGTGTGTGTGTGTGTGTTTGTGTGTGTGTGCATGTCCTCGCACACAGAGATGTACTGCGAGGAGTGCAGCGTTTTATACTGGGTCTATGCAGGCTGCAGAGATACCGGTTGTCTGCCGCTTAGATGCTAAATTTAGCTTTGGCCAGTATTTGGAAGAAGAACAAAAAGATGCAGTGTGGGTAAGCTGTTTTTTAAAGAAACAATAAGGAAGTTAGATCGGTTGATAGAAGAAGTCACACTGAACCCACAAGGGAAGCAGACTCTTGGTGGCTGTAGCGTGGAGGGCTAATGCTTGACGTTATTAAACTTTTCCATTTTAAAAACCTACACTAAGCAAAAACGACTTACAGTATACGTGAAGGTAATTATTCCGGATCCTCTTTTATTTCAGTGCCAGCTGAAGTCAATCAAAATCAGCTTTATTATTTATCAATTCAACCATGCACTTCTGAAGATGCTATTGCACATACTTTGGTCATGCTTTACATGAATTGATTAAGAAGCAATTAATTACATCGTTGAGCTGGGAATCCTGGAGGTGTTGTGTCTATAAGGAACTTTCAGGGTTACACTGGGTATTGTGTCATACTCACTGGAGCCAATTATTACAGCAGCCTCACATCAACTGTAGGTACACAGTTACGTCTGTCTCCCTCCCCCTCTCTCTGTGTCGCTGACTGATACGGCTAAGCCTTTCTATTCCTAGCTCTGGATATTCCCCAGATTACTTGTGTGTGTGTGTGTGTGTGTGTGTGTGTGTGTGTGTGTGTGTGTGTGTGTGCGTGTGTGTGTGCGTGTCTTTGTCTGTGTATGTGTATATGGGCTAATAATAAGTTGAACAGAATTAGTTTGTCTGTATTCAGACATTATCAGAACCCACTGACATTTATGGTAAATGCAGTTTTAGTTAAATTCAACTAAAATAAATATTCATTTTTGCTAAGAAAATTAAGACTTATGTACTTATTTGATCAAAATTGGCATTACCAAAAATACATTTGAATTTTAAACTCACCAGAATGATGAATCCTCCCAAATTGTTGAATGTTTTAGAGGGACAGACAGCCTAAATTGCTAATGTTTCGACAGCTATGTGAACAAAAATCTACAGCCCACATATGAATGCACAGAAAATAAAGAAAGTGCTACCTACATGTATTGGATTAGAGTCATCTTAATTCAGAGGAGCATGTTTAAGTATCAAGAGATAAAATACCACTCAACACCACAGGCCATTTGGGCTTCAAACGCAACATATGCTACGTAATACTTAACTTTACGAGCTATTATAAAAGAAAATGTCAAGAAAAACTGCACAAAGGCGAGTTTTGCGGGTAAAAATAAGCTCAATTTACGAGAGCGGCTACAATCCAGTGTAATGGAACAGAGAAGATTACAGTCAGGGAGGGCACATGTCTACGTCCATCAGAATAAAGTCATGAAAGCTTTGCGATTGCCATAGTGTGCATCTTCATTTGGCCTACATACAAAATGTATAATCCTCCCAAAAACCATCGGTGTCGTAATCAAAGTCTCACTTTACATTCTTCTGACTCTCACACACACACACACACATGCACTGCACACACACACTCATCCATCCCTGGAAGTACCTCTCGTGATTGTTTCGGGGTTGTTGAGCTACCTGGTAGTGTTGTTATTTTTATCCCCTAAGCCTCACATTTAAGGCATCGAGTGGGTAATATTGTGGAGCACATGATTGTCTTTTCCCCGATTAATGTGCGTCCCTGCAATCGCATGCTGTGTGTGCATTTCGCTGGTGCTCTTCTCTCAGGTCGAGCCACTGGTTAAGTGCCTCAGAGAGCCAATAGATGAAACAAAAAGGTCCAGATAGGGATGTGTTGAGCAGAAAACTACAGCCTGGGAGAAACAGGTAGAAAGTAAGTTAAATGCTTGAAAAAAAAAAAAAAGGACAGTGCCAGACGACTGAGATTGCTCCAGACATGCTGCAGGGCATGCTGCTAAAGCACAGCACAGCAAGGCAGGAGGCTTGCCAAGAATGTGTGTGTGTGTGTGAGAGAGAGAGAGAGACACAGACAAGGTCAGCATGCGTGTGTCTAACCAGATAAAGCAATCTGGAGCTGTGCCAGTGTAAGTGAACGTCTTCCAGACGATCCATCAGTTGCTCCGCAGGACCTCTCTCCACCTCACCTCTCGCTATGCTCCAGCACCAACGTGACTACATCTCCAGCCGGCTGACAGCCCGGCTCCTTCCAGCCAAAGGTTTAAGTTTAGTTTGTCTCACAGGGTGAAAGAACAACAACGTCTACTGTACATGTGCTGCACAGCCTGTCCTGCAGACTAAACCACAATCCCTGTCTGATACAGATTAGTAGAAATAAAGGAAGGGGGGGGGGGGGGGGGGGGGGGGGGGGGGCACATGTTAACGTAACATTACAGTGACATTATAGATTTTTTTGCATGAGGTTTTTATGTTTTGACTTTGATGAGTGGCAATATTGTTTAGAATTTAGTGTGTGGAAATGCAGATTTAACTTTATTCTATTGCACACCTTGTCAGTATAATGTGTGTGTGTGTGTGTGTGTGTGTGTGTGTGTGTGTGTGTGTGTGTGTGTGTGTGTGTGTGTGTGTGTGGTAGGTAGACGTGGGGGAGGTTGGCACCAATTTTGTATGTTGTCTATAAACGTTCCCTCTCTGTACTAATCTTCAGTCATTATTATATTTTGTTCATATCAGGGAGACAGAACTTTGGATCACATCCACAGCAGAGTTCAATAGAATAATTAACGGGAGTAGCACGGTGTGCTCGGGCCAAGAGGTGCAAAGCGGCAAGTAGGTTTTACTCGTGCTCTTATGAAGGGAACATCATGTCACAGAAGAAGGTTCACGGATAATACTTCCCTCTTTGTAGCAAAGTTTGAATTGATTTCCTAAGTCTGATTAATAACTCTTTAAGGCGAAGGTCTGATGTTCACAGCAACTGGCTGGTTTATAGATATTGCTTCTTTATTAATCACCGTGCCTGTGCTGTAAAACTTGAAAAAGCACAGGACGTGTACGTTCACCACGCCTTATTCTTTTACATTATGTACAGTATGACATACCCTGATGACACGTAACACGCAGGGTTGATTTTCACCTTTAGTAAAGTTAATTAAATATCAAGGAATACATTCAATGGAAATAAAAGGCCTACACTATTCCTGGATTATGTTATGTAACATAATTCTTTTTTTTTTACAAAAGCTGCGGTGAAGAATTGAAGTTTTAACATCAAGAACATCGTGTATTTGACTAGTTCCAGTCGAAGGTTTAAGTGTAGTACATTACCGTTATGCCTGTGATGGAACAAAACAGAAGACACCTGGGATGACTTTTGTCCCTACAGGTGTTTTTTTAAGATCTAAGTCACATTCATTCTCATCATATTATATCATGAATTTTGGCTTCCTGTATGAAAGCTCGGCATTTATCCACCTGTGCTCTGAGTGAAAGTGAAAGACACATCTTTCTAACAGAAATATTTCATGTATAAACATACTGTGCACATGATATGTCAACTGAGAACTCTGTGTTCCCGAATTCAGCTTGCAGCTCCCCCCCCCCCCCCCCCTCCATCTCCTCTGGTGGTGAACTTGTTTGTCTTGGCCAGTGAAGTGTGCACCTTCCAGAAAGTACCCAACTTTTACAGGATTTTTCCAGGACAACCGAAAACTCACACTGGCAGACTAACATTTACGCTTACGTCCACAGACATAAAAGGGCTCTTACTCCGGCACGAACGCACAAAAGTACACAACAACATCAGACGGGGGACTCGTTTTTCCACTCAGTTCAAGACGGTTCCATTCTTTATGAAAAGACAACAGATGTCACCTTTTTTTTAAGGATATTAGTTTGGAAAGATGCACAGAGGTCTCCTGGTCTTCTGGTTTCTACCAGGCAGCAACCTCCGTTTCTGAAAAGTAAAGCCGATGCAGAAGTGCCTTAAACGTGCATTCTTTTTAATGGCCATCAGGGGGCGACTCCTCTGGTTACAAAGATAGGTCCGATTACAGAGATCGAAGACAAAATGACCCTATTTACTTATTACCTCGGTGCACATTGTAAATATGAGTTTATGGTCTCAATCACTGGTTTCAATTCTTCTGCGATGCAGACCAAATGATGTTGTTCCTTGAGACGCCGTTGTTTGGTCTGGGAGTTGTCCGTGTGTTCGTCATAGATCGTTAACCCTTTCACAGTGTGTTTTCACTTCATGAAAGTTAATTGCAACATCTTGGTTGCCAATAAATATCCCCCACGTGGTTTCCAAATGGTCTTTGCTGACGGTCAGAAACGTCCCAAACACAGCAAAAATAGGAAGAAAAGAGAAGTTGGTCAGAAGTGATGATTGAGAGGGATTCTTTTCATATCAGTCCATACATTATTTCTTTAGGAAAGTGTTGCATATTGTACCTTTAACTCCTCTCCTGTCCCTTTTTGTCTCAGATAGGGCTGTTGGTCGCGTGTTACCAGGGTTATGTGGACGTCGTCATAGCGCTGTCTCAGTGTCCGTATCTGGATGTCAACTGGCAGGACAGCGAGGGAAACACAGCTCTCATCACAGCTGCTCAAGCAGGTAACACACACACACAGACACACACACACACACACACACAATTAACTGTACGCAGGTGTTTTTGAAACAGAAGGACCAGCGTATGGATGTGGATCTCGTGTGAATGCCTTGACTATAGACTGTGTTATAACGTACAGTAACAACCGTCCGTCCCTCTGTTCTTCAAGGCCACATAACAATCACCAACTATCTGCTCAACTACTACCCGGGGTTGGACATCGAGAGGAGGAACTGCCACGGCTTCACCGCTCTGATGAAAGCTGCCATGCAGGGCAGGGTGGAATGTGTGCGCTCGCTCATGATGGCAGGTGAAGAACACATGAGAACACCGAGACAGATAGCAGCATTTGGAAATCTTCAGTCATTTCTTTGCTGTCCTCTTCTAATCTTTGTGTGCCCACTATATCCGTTCTTTGACATATTTAACCTTCTTTATAATTGTGCCACCACCAGGAGCTTCCCTGAATGCCAGGGACCTCGGCCGCCACTTCACTGCCAGGGAGTGGGCCTTCTTTACGGGCCGCTATGAAACTGCCTGGGTGATGACGCGCCTGATGGAACGGCCCTGCCCGCACCAGTACTGTGAGACATATAGGTAAACTCATGGCTGGCTCACATTGTTTCTCTGTCTGCCTGTCTGTCATGGACAATATCATCAACCAATATCTGAAGAGGTGGTGTAGCATTCTTGACTATAACAACTCAAAAGTCGCCTTGAGAGAGTCTATGACTTACTTCATGATGGTGAGAAGAGTAAGCCCTACCTACCTGTGCAGTGGATTTATATCTAATTTCTTTTTCCCAGTCTAGAGTGGCGCCCGCTGGCATCGCTGGCGGCCAAAGCCCAGGAGCCCCGTGGCTGTCTGAGGCGCCTGTCTGACACCGTGAGGAACATCTTCAACATCTCAAACGTCACCAACCCTGAGGATCAAGGTGTTATCGACCACATGGTTTCTATAACGACGGCCATGAGGAGCCCAGTCATTGCTGTGGCATGCCATACAGTGAGTAATAAGGCTCTAGATCATGTTTACTCTTCATTATCCAGGTACTCATTGATCAGCATCAAACAGTATCCCACCAGATCCATCAACCCCAACCCCACATGTTACTCTATTTCCCCCTAACACCAACAAGCATTCTGCAACTGCATGCTGAGATAAGGTTATGCAGGTAACTACTCTTTGTGATAGTTTTCTCTTTTAAAGCCGCTCTCCTCTGCATTATTCCAGTGTCTGTACACACTCAGCACAGTTGGAGGTATCAGAGCTCACCTTCTTATCTTCAGATGGAGCCAACCATTCTTGTACGTTGTGGGAATCACCTTCCACAGACTCCAAATGGGACTAAACAGTCAATATTTGTGTGTTTTTGTATCAGTATGCAAATTGCTTCTCTTATTGTTCTTATCAAGCAGTAGAATAAAGTAGTACTACCGCTGCTGCTTCATAGACTCAATGTGCAAACAAACTGATGATAATATTGTGGTAATTGTGCTGTTAAAGGATAAATCTGGTGCTAATTTATCTTTGCTTTAATCAATGAATTCTCTGCTTTTTCATGGGATTTGCACATAATAATTAAAGCATATAATTAACGGCGGCCTTAGCTGATAAGCAGGTTATTCATGCAAGATTACAAGTACTGCAACACCGCAATCAAAAGGGAAACTGAACATAATTCTGCTAATTATTACTGCTATTGCT
The DNA here is from genome assembly GCF_050575085.1 of Anarhichas minor. NCBI lineage: Eukaryota > Metazoa > Chordata > Actinopteri > Perciformes > Anarhichadidae > Anarhichas > Anarhichas minor. Next base: position 10,779,909 of record NW_027466520.1, read on the forward strand.
ACTGCAGTGCTACAAATACTGATATTATAACAAGTAATACAAGTGATACCAACCAGGGGCTGTTGTGTTTCAGGTGTGTCCAGACAGCCTCCCAAGTGTGGGCAAACGGCGGTATGCAGTCCCAGAGATCATCCGCCAGCAGCGCGCCAAGGAGCTCCGCTCCATCAACCCCGACAGGGTGGACAGCCACCTCAAACTCTTCCAGAACTCCCGGGTCACACTGGTGGCCAAGAACTCAGCCGACCGCCGGGCCAGCCTTCAGCCCCAGAGCCTGGTGCCTCGAGACCGGAGCTCCAGCCTGAGCACGGTGGCTTATAACGAGGCCCTGGAGCTGCGGAGGACCAGCCTGCTGCCCATGCACATGGTGCTGAGGAGGAGCAGCGTCAGGCCGGGGTTCAGCATTCCCAAAGTGAGGGTCTCCAAGGCCCCCACGCCCACGTACGAACCAGAGAAGATACGGAGGAAGAGCAGCTTCAAAGACGGAGGGGGGCACCTGTTGCAACTACCAAAGTGGCGGTACAAGGAGCTAAAAGAAGAAAGGAGGAAAGCCGAGGACGCAGAGAGGAGGAGGCTGGAGGTTGTGACCAAGAGACACCTTGCTGCTGGGAAAAAGAAATAATATTGCCTCAGAAGATGCCATGTACACTTCAAAAATCATTGTAGAGATTTGGCTTTAATATTTTTCTACAAGATATGAATAAGCAGATGTGTTCCTAAAAGAGGCTGCAAGGGGGATGCTAGTTGACTTTAAAATGTCTGCTGCAGCTTTGACAGCATTAAATGCACACTGCTCAGTGTCCTTCATGATGTCAAGCAGCGATTACCCAGGGGATTTGATACTTGAAATGCTTTTAATTAACTTATTTTTCATATTTATTGCTTTTTGATGGATGGCCTAGTCTATCTTTGATTAAGCTTTGGGTGTTCAATACAGCAGTGTGTTTACACTGAGTTAAGCTGTATCGGAGCAGAGGACACTTATTGACACAAATTCTCTCAAACTGTAAGCACAGCAGGAATCAGTGGAGAATACCAGTAGGTGTGTCATATTGACTGAGAAGGCTAAACATAAGCTTATATATATATATATAGATAATGTCATTTGACAGCAATATTTCAGACGCTTTTTGTTCTGCTTTACAAAGACTTACCCATGAATGTATTTACATATACAGTTTATATGAGATTTGAATGCTTTTTGATGAGAAACTTTGTATTTTTTATGAAATATAGACTTTTTCACATACTGATGTAATAACAACTATGTTTTCTAGTCTTAACGTAAGAGACCAACACTGAAATGTGAAGCACTATTACTATCTCAAATGTTTACATTGCAAAAGCCCATTCATCGCGCCGAAAGCGCCTCTGAGACTGAATTTGGTGTGTACAGGGTATATTGATGCTTTATTACACTAATCATTTCAAATGCCTCCACTATGTTCTGTTGGAAAGTTAATAACACATTGATGGGATTTTTCGTACTCTTCTTGATTTCCATAAATAGGGGTTTAATCTATTAGCAATTGCAGAAGGCAGTTATATGACAGAATAATTAGAATTGAAGTGATAACATGTGGACCCTCTGATAAAAAACAGTCGACCCATTATTGAGCAATAGGTCCGCTCCCCGTTTCAACATTAGAACAGTGAAAATAACGGCTGTGAGTTTAAAACGCGCAGAGCCACGGGCAGAGCAGGGATTTTGTCAGGATTTCTTTCAGAGCACAATTTCACGGTCCTAACTCCTCATGGCTATTGCAGCGTAAGTGTCATCCACAAGTGTGTGTCTAATAAACATGGTGATGAGTTGCTTTGGGTCACTGCACAACAAAATCATTTCTCCAAATAAACCTCGTTGGCTTCAGCGCGAGTCAGCAGTGAGTTCTGCACTTAAAACTGGAAGTGGTCGCGGGATTAACAAATTTAGCATCAACATGAAAATAGCTTTATGCTGGCAATGCAGTATCATGGCCAACAACGTCTACTGTTTGCAGTTTGTTCTGAGGCAATGAATAAAAACGACATTCCTTTGGAATACACTTCTGTGTTAGTGTTTTGTGATTGAGTACGGAGCATTTTCACAAGGCTTCTGCAGGACTTCTGTGAACTGGAGAAACAATTCTGAAGTTGAGATACCTTTATCTCATCACATACTTATATTTATGACAGGACAAGTCATATCAGTCATCTATTCCAAGTTCACTGATATAGAGTGTGGGGGAATGAACATTAGTGGGTTGTGTGTGTGTGTGGGGATGGGAGAGACAAAACCTATTAGCCCCGAATGCATGAAGTAATATTTAGGTCATGGTTGTAGCTCTAACAGCTGTTGGCTTAGATTGTAACCTGAGATTACGAGGCGCAACAGGCTTGGTCAGCGATTCCCCTCCCGCACTCTGACCCACATCCCTCATAGATATTCAGAAGTGGCCAAATACACAGGGCCCTATCCACTGATCGTATGGCAGCCATTATGTCATGCCGTGATGCTAAAGGCTGGGATTCAGACGGGATGACCTGATTCTAGATCAGCACTGGACGAGTGCTTCTGTCAAACCTGTGAATTTGGGGGGGGGGGGGGGGGGATTCTTAGTTGGGGCCCTCTGCTGGTTGGTTTTTAACACTTAAAGATTTCTGCATGTAAGATGGAGTATATCTACAAGTGGCATTGACATGAAGTGTATCAATTACATAAATTGCTTATTATCAGAACAATTATATTATATCACATAGAACTATTGCATTGTTCTTACTTCTTTACATGATTTTTTTGTAAAATATATCACCTTTTTCTAAACCATTAATAAGCAATAATTGTGTTACTTTTTACATGTGGCTTTTTAGATTAACACAATATTGCAGCTTCATAGGTTATATGATGTGGCAGTTATTACATTGTCACTACAGATAGTTCTTAAATATGATAATTAATAACAAAGAAAAACCCCCGTTATATATGTGCCATGAAATAATCAAGAAGTAAGATGAAGCAATCTGCGTGTAGCAGAATGTAAGTGCTACTCGGAAGTTGAAAAAGAAAATTATAAATGAGTTGATTTAATTATTTAATTTCTCAAGAAAATCGGAAGCTTTATTTGTAAAAAATGCATGCTCAAAAATATTATCCTTATGGTCCACAATGACTATATTTTCTTCGGCTTAAGCAAGAACGAAGTGTAATCTATCCCCGTGCTGAAGGTATGAGAGCACGGGGATTTCTTTTTTTTAAGTATTCTGTGAAATGATACCGTGATGCAATCAAGGATAAAGTAGGCCCCTCTTAATGAATTCCATTTCTGAAATGCTGAAAAAGTATGAATAAATGAAAATGTCTCACAATTAAATCAGCATCAGAATGATCTCCAACGTGTGAACTACAAATGAACTGCAAGTGGCGGCGGTGCTATCACTGATAGAAAGTGAGGAAAACTAGGCAGAGAGAAGCTCTCTGACAGAAGCTCCCGGGAGCTTTGATAACACCAAACGTACTGCATTATACTTTCCGTTAGTCATTTTTAGGAACGACACTACAGAAAATAGGTTAGTTTTACATAAAAATCCTGTCAATGCTGTTTGAGGAGTAAGATATGATGTGACGCATGGAATATGAAAAGCAAGCAGTTTGGTTTTGGTGAAACTGGAGCCACAAATGTCACCGTGCATTTGTCATTTCGACCCTGATGCCTTTCCAAAAATATCCTGACCTAAATGACTGAAGCACCCTTTACTCCCACTGGTGCCTGTTGACCGAGTAAACCTCAGCATTGGTGGAATGTTCTCAGGCGGCTGTGTCAGAGAAATGACCAGTCTCAACTAGCTGAAGCCAGTTTTAATGTTCCTAAGCACCTCAGGCTAACAGCTGGTGGTGTATACTCAGGGCTAATAAAGTGACCCGAAATGACGACTTGGGTAAAGTGCCTTAAACTGTAACCGTGACTGTTTTTATGGAAGAAGAAACTACAAAAACATGATTCTATCCTAAATATATAAACATAGAAGGGCAGTGCCTTGCTCATGGGTAATTGTTTGATGTTACCAGGCACCAGTACCGACCAGAATAGACCACTGAGCCAGTCGATGAGTGGGTCTACCGGCGTAAACAAAGCCGTCACTCTAAAGACTTCAGACATGTGAAAAGCTGAACCTACATTCCTGTTATTTGATATTTAATAGACGTCAATCTAGAAGGCAAATTTAAAGAGACCATGTAATTAAACTTAATTGGTATTCCAAAAGCACTTTAGCACATTTGTACGGGCTGTCATAGTTACAGGTGAATAATTCTTGGCAGTGTCACTAATATGTGCTAAATACTGACTTGATGTTAACTAGCCACACTAGCAATAACATGCTATCAGAGTATTTAAGAATGAATCTTGATCCAACTTACTGTCTTCATTCTCATAGAACTAGAGATTCCTGAGCACGGGCAGTGCGATACATTTTTTAGCAGCGTTCTCGCTCTCATTCTGTTCTCCCAGTCAGTCTAATGCGGCATGGCAGGGGATGAGAGTTCTGCCACATTGAGAGGACTATATAAAACCGTGGAGAGTCAAGGAGATTGTGTCTGCTTTAATGGGGTGTTACAGCTTGCTGACAGAGGCTCGCACCAACTAAGCCTGCACTGGCTGGTTTATTGGGCTAACATAAACTGACAGAACACCTGGTTGCAGATGCTTGTGTAAAGATGGATTACACGCACTAACACCTGCTGCATGCTGTGTGTATGCGTGTGTGTGTGTGTGTGTGTGTGTGTGTGTGAGAGAGAGCGAGAGCGGAGGGAAGAAAAACAGTGGACAGCTCTTGGAGAGATGCTTCGGTTTCATTTCAAAAACACCACCTGAGCCTTAATCCCTCAGCGCAGGGTGCTAATTCACCGTGGGATGCTCAAATACTCCAGGTACAGCACACGATCAGTCAAGTAGGACTACTTTGAACCTCAGAACTGTGTCATTGGCCGACTGAAAACCTTTTTTCACATGACAAATTCCACAAAGCCAGCCTCAAGACAAGTTTTCGTCAAGTCGTCCCTCATTTCATTCAAATAAAAAGGCCGTTTTTTTTTTTTTTTTTCCAAGATGGTATATATCTTTATTTACTATGACAACCATACCTAATACCCAAGTCCACGCAATGGATAAAGATTTATACAGTTTGAACAATTTACTCAAGAAAAAGAACCGAGAAAAATAAAACTCCATTAAATTACCATCGGAAATCATTCCTTCTTGGCAAGATAAATTTCTCTCTTTCTTTCTTTCCTGGAAACCTGAACATTAGTGTTGCAACAAATGACACTTGAGTGTAAGGGGATGGGTGATTAAGGATAAGGGTGGTGTGTGTCTGTGTGTATTGATATTTCGGGGAGCCGATACTGATTATTATACCTGCGGATATCCTGGCAAGTAGAAATCAATGTATTGTCCTTGCACACTGACAAACTGTCACATAGTCAACATATTTGTTCTATGGAACGTTTTTTTTTTTTTGCCCAGCGATTGCCTCGTCACCTTCATCGAAACAGTTACGAGCCTCCCTGCTTTTTGAGCCGCTTCTCTGCAACGCTTTGATCGGCAATGGTGATGTTCAGGCTCATGTTAATAGAAACACAAAGCATCCTGCAGCTGCTTCACAGTATCTTAAGATTTCATCACATTTCTGGATATACATTTTCATCCCTGTTGACTCTGGTGCGAAGCAAAGAAAATGTAAATCTATGCGAGTCAAATGAGACAGAAAAAAAAAAATCCTGAGCAATGAGGCACTGATGGGATACTATTACCGTGAAGCGGGATGAGTTTGCGTTCAAATTAACATTGCCACGGAAGGATGGGCATTATTTCAGCTCCGACAAGGCAGGGGAAAAATAGAGAGTAGATCAAAGATCTGTAAGACTCGTCTCTATTAAATAAAAAGGTAAGAACGGTGACAGAGAGGGGACTGTAGAAAAAGCTCGACAGACTTTGCTGTGGCCCAAAAGCTATATAAGCGTATCTAGCCTTCTTCAGTCACGACACTAACGGCATGCATCAAGTAGATACTTGGGTAAGGACAGCCACCATAACAGGGAAGTGGGCAATTTGTATGCATCTTGGTTCTCCTTATTGGGCATCTATAATATTGAAATGGCCAAATGGAATGCTCGTCAAACTTGCCAGTGACCTCAGCGTTGGGGCTAACGATCGGTTGATGCCGTCTTGTAATTAGCTACTTTTCCTCTCTCTGGTTCATGCTGTACCGTGCAATTTGGTAACGGTCTCAGTGATCCACACATGGAAATGCGTTTTGCATTTGAGAAGCTGCTCTCTGTGTGCTCTTTTTTTGGTTTGTGTTGATTAATGTAAAACTGGTGTCCACCTCCTGATTTAATTGATTGTTTTTTGTTTTTTTTGGTCTGAAGATCAGAGGTAGAAGGCTGGAGCTTAGGCTGAGGCGATTGGTTGGCCTGATTGATGGGTTGCTGTGAATGGCTGTTTTTGCTGTGATGTGGTAATGGTTGGCACATCGCTGGGGTAAGAGCCCCTCCCCCCTCCCCCCCAACATACCTGATATTTCTTCAATAATGCTTAATCCTAGAATGATAATTATAAAAGACCACCCGCCCATGCATACCACCTTAAGACTGTACAGCTGTCAAAACCATTTCTCTTAAGGAGAGGACACAAAAGTGCAGAACTTTGTAGTGCAGCACCAAAGCAGCAGGGGTGTGAAGATTGGAACTTCTAACGATGGCTGTATTCGCATTGGGTGTCATTTGCTGATAAATTGCTGATATATGTAACGAAAAACTACTCTGATTATTTAGAGGAGATCTGCGCCTGGTGGGCAAACATCTCTCATCCTGTCCGTTCCGTGGGGAAGGCCGGCTGGTGGAGTGAGCGTCGCCATCGTAGCTCGCTGCCTGCAAGTTCACTTGCGGGGCTGGTGGATGTGCTGGTTGATGTGCTGAGTGGCCGGCAGCTTGGAGACACAAGGCTGGGGCTTCTGATGAGCCACCTGGGCGGCTGCAGGGGTGAAGTCCTTATCACCCTGAACAGAACACACAGACAGTCACAAGTCTTTGAGGCGGCACGATAACGAACTGCACTGTTCACAGCCTCAGCCTGGCTGGGAAAATCAAGATCCAAGCAAAAAGCTTTACAGATGATACCGCGCATGAGCTTTGCTGCGTCACACCTGCTGCAAATCTACTTCACAGTACGGCAAATATCCATCAATCTGAGGTTAGCTATTAAACAGGAGGATAGTGATTGTCACCAGTAAGAGGCTCATTATCAAACAGACAAAACATGTGTGAGAAAGTATGTTTGTAATACAAAGTTTTTGCAGTTGGTTTCCGAGCCCTTTATGCCCCATTTTTTAAAATCCTTTCCCTCTGATAATCAGAACAATGAGGAAATCCCTGAGAGTGAAGGGTAGAGCACGGGGCCCTCACCCGTCCCCGCTAATGTGCTCCGCAACCTCAATCTCCCATTCCAAGAAAAACACCCAAAAACAGACGCTCGCTTCTAAATCGGGTCGAAGCAGGAATTCGATTACTCACAGGGGAATGCGGAACTTTAATCAGAGACTTACTACAATCATGACTCCATTCCCCCCTTCTTTCTTTTTATCTCTACCTGCCAGCATGCTCAGCCATCTTCCTCAATGCTTCTCTTTCTTTCCTTTCTCACACCTGTTCTTCACTGCTTGGTGTCTATATTTTCCTCCCCTTAATTTACCTGGTTTGTTTTTTTCAGGCTACACTTCTCTCTCACCTTCTCCCCCCCCCCCCCCCCCCCCGGATCCCATTTGTGAGAGAAAACACGAGTGGGGAGATGAGCTTCAGAGCAAATGCATTGCACATAACATTGATTACACTGCAGCTTGCATGATGAAGTGGATTAACATTGTTAAGTTTTAATTCTCTGGTATTTAGTTTAGCTGATTTTGTCCAGGTGTTGCCATAATAATGTGGATATTACTTCTCCATCACAAACAAAATGACAGAACGAATGGTTTCCTCACTATCGGATTTCTTAGGATGTCCATATGGATACATTTGCATAAGCAATTTAATCAACGTTCTACAAACACAAACACTGCCTGTCTGTCTATCTGAACTTTACTACCAGCCTATCCTTGCTTGACCCTAATCCTCTCTGTATGTGTTGGTTTTGTACTGTATGCGAGGCTGTGCACACTAGCTCTCCTGCATGTGTGTGTGTGTGTAGGTGGGCACAAAACATTTAGTGTGTGTGTGTGTTTCTTTCATTTAAAGCCAATTCCACAGCTAACTGGATGGGATGTGGATGGATTTGACCTCCTATTGCCCTTGTTCTCTCTTCTGAAGCTCAAAGCTTCTCTCTCCTCCATCTCCTTCCTACTGCAGAGGTATGGGAGGGAATGCAACTAATTACCAGTATTATTGCACCAAACTGTGAACAGAAGTCATGATGATTGGCAAGTCTGGTCTCCTACCTCCTTTTTATACCATTTAGTACACAGCTATAATACTATTTCTGTGGAGAGATTTGTTTTTTTCAAATCAAATTTCGATAAAAACACAAAACATGCTCCAAAAGGAAGACATCTTAGAAAATGGAAGAATTAATGTAATAATAATGTAGCAAACTTCCATTTTAAGATGTGTAGAAGAAGGTGGAATAAAGACGATGTAAGATCATTCATTTCTTTCCATGCATTTTAAGAGTGTGGCTGCATTCAATGTGGGTTTTTTTTTCTGCTAAATTATTCTAAAGAAAACTGTCTTACCCAACATGCATTTAGGCATGTACCCAATATGCTGACCGGCTAAGATGTACTCCTCAACAATGTATTTCTACTTGGATTTCATGAATATAACCGTCAGCGTATAATAAAAAAAAATAATCATTGACATATTTTTCTCGTCTTGAGATATCCGGTCCCTGATATTTTGCTGAGGTATGAGGACTTAATTTGACGCTGGGATAACGGTGTGAGGTTTCTTTGGGGACGGTAAAGAACAGGATTTCTGAAGAGATCTGATCGCAGCAGGCAGGAGGACACGTGTTCTGAACCACAAAACCCAACTGTGGACAGGGGGCCGGAATACATGCATTACCTTAAATAACTGCCTAGCATTAGATGCCCTTTGGTGGAATCATTTTAATACCAAAAGACCTGAGGATCCTATTCTGTCCTTTAAAGAGAAAGAAAAGATAGAAAATATAGAGCCGGGAAATGTCTTGTTTTTTTTATAAGAAGTCTCAGCAGGCTACAAACTGCACACACACACTGAAGTGTTTCACTTGGCTCCTAAAAGGCTTTTCTGAGGCTTTGTGCAGTGCTAGCCTCAGGGTTTGATGGCAGTGATAGAGGGCGAATGGAAAGGCTAGAGGAGGATCGGGGGATAAATGGAAGGCCTGCCACCTTGCTGATATCACTGCAATCTTCCGCAAACAATCTGCCTGGTGTGTGACACACACAAGTCCTTCCACAGACTTTGACCCACTTTTCAAAGTGGCAGGTCAAGCCTACACATACCACCACTACCACCGCCCCTTTTAAAAACAGCTTTTAAAACAGACAAACTATCAATCAAACTCACAGCATCATCTTTAATTATAGATATTTGATTCCTGATCGCAACCCTTCTTTACTTTAGTACAATTCTCTCTGTTGGCACCCTCAACCCTTTCTTCTCTTGCTCTGCCTTGCGATTCCTTTTCTCTCTTGTTCAGTCTCAGCACTAAGCCTCCACCTCTCCCTGCAGACCTCATGTCCCAGATATAAACCACCTTATCATGCCTATTTCAACACTACTGGTGGTCTTTTTATGCGTGTGTGTGTGTGTGTGTGTGCATGCGTGTCTCACCTTTGTCACCACTCCAGACACGATCACGGGGACCTTTGGTGGACTAAAAAGGAGAATAAAAGAAAATGAGAGAGAATATTATGATGAAAATTTGTTCATAACAATATACAATTCAGTAAGTGTGTGTCTAGTGCTTTATTCTGTGGTGATTTGTAATTTAATCGTATTTTGAGCAGGCTAGGGGTGCATCTTGCTGTATGGCCATGTTTACAAAAACTTTACCAATCTGGCCACTTCAAAACCTCCAAAAGGGACACTGTGCAAAAATTTGAAAACCCCAAGTTGTCAAAACACATAATATCCACAGTCTTACTCTCTCTGGCAACACACACACACACACACACACACACACACACACACACACACACACACACACACACACACACACACACACACACACACACACACACACACACACACACACACACACACACACACACACACACACACACACACACACACACACACACACACACACACACACACACACACACCTGCCAGCAGCCTAAATAGCTCCCATTCATCCTGGCCAAACACTGGGGCTCAGAGCTTCTGGATGGAAAGCATGACAGGAGAGAGGAAGGGAGGCAAGGGGGGGAAAGCTGAGCTATGACAGGAAAAGAGAGTTAAAGAGGAGGAGGCTGATAAAAGGAAAGGATTTGGAAAGAAGGAGATGAAAAAGAAGTGGAGGAAGGAAGAGGGACGAGGGGGTGAAGCCAGGTCAGGGCAGATGGAGGGGAGAGTGGAAGAGGCGAGAGGGCAGGGAGGACAGCGGAACGAAATACCTATATAATAACAGACTGAGAGGAGAGGAGAAAAAAAGATGGAGGAGAGGGGGAGGCAAGAGCTCACTCAGACATGGAGAAACGGAATGGATGGAGGAAGAGAAAAAGATGAGGAGGAGGAATGCGGAACCCGAGGAAAGTATCGACCTTGACATGACAAACGAGCGCCGTCGAATTTTACAGCGTCGCCCCCCCCCGGCAAAAGAGTACAGTTGTTGTAGCCACCTTCAAAACTCCACTCAAAGACATTAGCTATAGCAGCGAGCATGTCCAACTTACGACTTACCTCATTAACAGCATAAATATGTTGAAAAGTCCCTCACAGAGACAACAAACTGCAGCCTCAGCAGAGAGAACCCAAGCACTCGGAAAACAACATTTGAAACATCTGCTACTTTCTTATTTATTTTATGATCCACGCACAACTTTTTAATCGCAATCAATTAAGAGTTATGGATTTTCAACACATCTGGCTAACCTCCCTCTCTGCAATCAACATCTTGGCACTGAATAGCCTTCTGCTACTTATCTTAATGAGAGTATATACACCTTGCTATTAAATTAATGCTGGGATACGTTGAAATCTCGCTGATCATTTCCTCACGAGCTACTTGTCATAATAACGTGGGGTTGAGAGGTTCTCTATTAGCAAGTCAATTAGCTATATGGGATATTAGCGCCGCGAGTGTTCCTCATTCAAATTAATGCTTTTGCTAGCTTGCCGCTAACATTTGACTTGGCTGTAGAGTTTTAAAAATGTTAAGGTTATCGGAGGAACAAGTAGGGGAATAAATGTGCATATGGCGAGTGCCAGATGAAGAAAAAATAAAAACGCAAGTGTGAATAATGCTTCCAGGAAATTCATGATTCATTCACATTTATGTGCAAGAACCTGGAGGCTGAACATTCCTCTTAAACACAACTGGCAGAGTGCCACAGCGAGAAGGATCTGCTTTCATTACACACATTATAGTTAAGTGAAAAATGTCCTGCTAGCAATACAGGATAGCAGATTTCCAAATGGACTCAAACAGGCCCTTCTAGCTCTAAGCTAGCTCATTAGCATTCAGCTGCTACAGCCCTCGTAAAGCCGTTTTTCTGAAACACAAATGTAGAAACTTTCTTTGAATGATATCTTTTCACGAGGTTTTCCGCTGTCAATAGTCATTTACACTTGTGTTTTACACCATGCCGCAGTGACACGCAGCACATGTACAGTAGCTTCACTTTCCATTGAAGCTACATTGAGGTGAGACGCAGTGGGGTTGAGGCGAAAATTCACGCAAAGCTGGATACGTATTCCCATGCTGAGAGAGCGTGGGCTGGCATTCACCTCACGCTGGGTTGTCACATGTCTGTATTCTATCGAGTGTCGATCTCCACCGTGCAATCTGAAGATAAAGCCTGAAATATTGAAAACAGACTTCAAAGGGAGGGGAGGTATGAAAAAAAAATCTGCACTGCATTTTAAAGCATGCATGGCAACAAACTTTGCACGTCGTTGTTAGGATAGGACATGAAGGCTAGAGAGACAGAGAGCAGACATATGAGACATGACTAGACAGACGGACAGGAGTGAGGAGTGTAAGCCTGTCAGAGGAACAGACGGCCAACACGCATCTAACTCCTTCAGAAAATGATTCTATTTATTAATTTTTAAATCAGACAATGAGCTAGATGAGAGCTTTTCACCTGACTGCTAATGAGAGGATACGACACAAATGAGATGCTACCGACACCTATTTTTCATCCGTTCAATCCGTATGGCAAAATGGAAACGAGAAACCCAGAGAAGGACACACAGAGAAAGAAACCATGAGTGAGGGTAAGGAGAGACAGAAGGAACCTGCAGGGGGCAGTAGAGAGCTGTTAGGACTCTTTGGGAGGAGTCGCTTTGTGCCAGGCGAGTTAAGAGTTAGAGGAAAGGAGAGGAAGAACGAAGGAGGGGAAGAACGAAGGAGCAAAAGAGAGACGTAGACACAGAATGCTAATTCTAGCTAATAACTCAAAGAGTGAAATGTACATTAACGGTGTGGTGTGTTCTTCCCCGTCTTTAGCTCTGAAGCCACACCTCACCACCACCCCGCCCATCTCTCTTTGCTTCAGCAGAGCAGGAAGTTTGTTGCCGTGGGCGAGGTGGTGGTTGCCATAGAGACTGATGCATGTTGCCCGTCTCCGCTGCTGCTCCTCCTCCTCCTCCTCCTCCTCCTCCTCCTCTTTCCTACCCTCACTCTCTTTCTTCCCTCTCAACTTTTTCGCCATGAGCTGTCAGCTTACTGCACATTTCGCAACAGTTCCTACATTCAGGATATGTGCGCAGCGACTTAGTGAAGCGTGCACACACAACACACACACACACACACACACACACACACACACACACACACACACACACAGCACCGCCCGCTCTTTTTCCAAGGCTCTGGAACATATCCACCTCTCACCAAAACATGCAGGAGAGGTGACATGAGGCCTACGATCACCCTCCATTCTTCCAGTTGTTTTTACAAATGAAGCCAACAGTCGACGTGTGAGCAGTTCATAAACCATGTGTTCACTTTTAAAAAGAACGCAGCAATATGTTAAGTGAATGTGTTCATCTCTTCACCTCCCTCTCTCCTGCTTCTCTAACTCGCACTGCAACATCACATTTTTACACGGTGGAGACGACATGGATTTACCTGGATGTTGGGTGGATTTATTCCTCGTGCGTTTGAAAAACTCATTCACCAGACAGTCAGTGGGCGGGGAGCCTCTGCTGGGTCACCAGCTTGCTCTGGGCTTATGGCTCCCCCCCCCTTTTTTTTTTGCCTGCATCTCACCCCTTCCAACTTGTCCGCTACTACTCCCTCTCTTCTACCGACTAAAACCTTTCCTCTTTCGTATCTTCATACCGCCATGGATGGCATCTCTCGCTTTCCATACCATAATAATTCTCCCCCTCTCATCCTCGCCATAATCCCGGCCACATATCTCTCCCCCTTTGCCCCATCTGTCCATCTCGGCTAGATTGGCTACGGCAGGTGTTCCCCTGACTACAACGCTTCACTGGCTGCTGCTAATGCGAAATTTACCCAGTAGCCACCTGCTAGACGTCCATCAGCGTGACACGGACAGGGACAGACAGAGTGCGCGCGAGTGAGAGAGTTTCACTGACTGCATTTACTGATGGAGTGCAGTTACTCAGCCTCTCTTTTAGGATGGGCTGACAGGTCATTTCTTTAGTTAAAGATAAACATTTCACAGGCGGACGGTAAACCTGCATTTACACAGCCAGGCCAAGAGGAGTTTATCAAGCTAAAAGGACTGAAATTGTTTTCCTCAGTGATTAAATGCACTATTTGTCTAATATATTTTCACAGCCCAAGGAATGATTCCTCTTCTTTGACTGCAAGCTCTAAAAGGAAACATTTGGAGGAATAAATACTCCGGCAACTATTAAACCCCGTGTGGCTCCGGTGAGACAGCCGGACAGTTTACACACGAGGGAAAAGGGGTCAGACATATTCAAACCCACAAAATGCTATATTGGATTTAAAAAGCATAGATTCGGTCATCGTCTATCAGTGCTACTTTAAGACTGCAATGCAAGGAATAAAGGGAAAAAGGACGATGAACTTTTATTATTGAACAAATCATAAAGTATCTATTTCATTGAGAGCTGAATCAAGTGGGTTGATCGACTGAAAAGTTGTTGCACCTTCTTTTGATAATTGATTATTTATTTTTAAAGCAAAGATACAAAACATTCCCTGGTTCCAGCTCGTTATCCTGCGTTTCTGTTCCATATCATTGTCAACTAAATATCTTTAGGTTTTGGTCTGTTTCTCTTATTGTCTGGAGTGTCCTTTCTTTCTAAACGGCAGCCTCTACCCTTGAGAAGTATAAGCCAAGCTTGCATGTTGTTTTTGTGTTTCTACTTGACCTCACTTTGTTGCTCCGTCTACTATTGCCACTCATCTCGGCACAAAGGAAAGGGGAGCAACAGGAAATGACTCAATGCCACAGACAGGCTCGATACTATTCCTGCTCTGAAATACAGGAAAACACCCAAACAACAAGCACAGTGGATGCAATGTATATTTCTGTGTGTGTCTAAAGTACAGGCACACAGAATATCTTGACAGTTGGCAACGTTCTTGAACCCTGCTCTCGGCTACGCACTTGCTCGTCAGTTCTCATTTATCACCTCCGATTAGCAGTAACACACACACACACACTAACTGATATGTGGCGGGAATACGCCACCTGTACCAACAGAGTATTGAGTAGACGTATGTGGGTGTGGAAGCAGACACACACACACACACACACACACACACACACACACACACACACACACACACACACACACACACACACACACACACACACACACACACACACACACACACACACACACACACACACACACACACACACACACACAGAAAATAAGCAACAACTTGCACCACCTCAGTGAGTGACCTCAGTAGAAACAAACATGTAAAAAGAAAACACGCTAATATAAAAGCACAATTATTGTCGCTCGCGAATAGAGCCAGGCTGATATTAAACATGCAAACCGAGGCTGTTAAGAGCAAACAATAGCGACTGCTGAATGGGCTGTTCCAAGTTAATGCTGTAATTATGCAGTAATTATGTTGTTTACCGAATTAGCTGGCAACAGCACCCAACAAGTCTGCTGCAAAACTGCCCACAGCACAGCCTTACAGAAAAGCGGAAGAGCCTAAATTGCTTAGTTGACAATTTGCAGGGTGCGTGTTTGACTGTATTTTACAACATACGAATCACCACGGAGTCACAGACGGTCTCTCAATCCAACTGCAGAGAGTACTGAAGCAGTTCTAGCATCGCAGTAGATGTATGTGGCTCGTGCGTGTCTTTGCATGCACAGATTACTAGACAATGGGCCCCTGGGCACGGATGACAAGGGGCCCCCCACCACTCCAACATAAGGGCAAAACACACGGACCTAAAGAGACATAAAACGGCTGTAAACAATGCGGCCATTTAGTTTGAAGGTGTTTCATGTCTTTTTGCAGTCCCTCTGTATCTCCTTGTGGTCCTTTAGTCTCTCTTTGTAGTCATTTTGTGTCTATTTGTGTGACTCTTTGTAGTCATTTGATTGACTCTCAATCAGAAATGTTATGGCCACTTAAGACTCACAGGGGCCTCCTCACCCCTCGGGCCCCCTGCATCGTAGGCCTTTGCAGTGATCTTTCCGCGACTGTGTGGGTGTTGTACCTGCTGCTGAGGTACTCCTCCTCGTCCTCCTCGTCCTCCTCATTTTTCTGTGGTGGTTCTGGAGCAGCTGTCGGCAGGTGCTTCTGCACTATCCTCATACCTCCTGCTTTTACTGCAACACACCGAGGGACACACATGCACACCGTTTACCAGAGGAACTGAAGCAATTAGCAGATTTCATTAATGATGAAACAGCTGATCAAAATAGTGAGAAAATACAAAGAGCCCAGATATTGATGTAAAAAAACATTATATGTGTTATAATGCACTGTAGTGGCCATGTAACCGTTAGGGACTTCAACTTTATAATAAACTTCAATGCATGACTTCTATATTTACAGACCTATCCTACTTTTAATTAAGTAGCACGGTTAACATAATGAGTTAGACATCTGTCCCTCAACTAGAACGTCTGTGTGGTGGCAAGCAGCCATCCTGATGAAGTGTCCTTGCACAAGTCCTGGAATTGTAAACAGCAAACTAGTCAGCTGACCGTGACCTCTGACCCCACTGCAGAGGGGCTGGTTGTATGATTGAGATTGTCAATGGTCTCCAAGTGTTCTTCCGTCTGCATTGATTACACCTGCATGTTGCAGACTGAGTCCCATGCGCTCTGGGCCTCCCGCTTATCACAGATTGGGTTCGAGGGGCATTCGTTATCTTACTGTGCCGTCACTCCTGCAGCCCCGTGACCTGCCACACTGCTCATGTCCACGTACACTTAAACTGCCTTTTCCTCCGCCTCCGTCCACAGACTGGAGCCTACGACCTACACGTCATCGCCATTCAACAGCATTAACCGCTACGTTGTAACTAAAACCTTCACGTTGGACGGCGATTGCCAATCGCTACAATCACGCCAGGTTTGATGACGATGCTGCAAGATATCACGCCAACCAGGAAGTAACGAAAATGTGCGAAATTGAGAAATACGGCAGATTGCGCTGCATGCAAAGACACGTTGTCATTCAATGGCATCGGCTCATGTAGTGACTGCATGAGCATTAATCATCAATATGTTTTGGTTTGAGACACTGCAGAAACACAGGCCTGGTAAAAGGAAGCTTTCAAAAACAACACATCATCAGCAGCACAAGGAGCTGTACCTGCAGGGAGATGTCCTCCTTTGGTTTCCACTTTCTCCTTCGGCGGCGACGACATGTCTCTACTGATCTGGAGTCTGCAGCGAGAAGAACCCGGAGCGTCTGACAAACACAATTCCTGATTTATTCTGCCTCAAATTGTGGACTACACTTCACTCTGTAACGTCAACGTGGCTTTTTTTTTTTTCTCTCCCTGAGCAATGTTTAGAAAAGATGCGTGATGACGTGGCAGAATCGTCAGAAGCGGAAGGACGTAAGGGGCGTGCTGACGTCGGCCCGTAGCCAGCGTCTGTGTGCAATCCGCAATCTGAGGATGTGAATTGCTGTGTGTTTTTGAATTGATGAACACATAGCAGTTTCAGATAGTAGCTGAATATAACAGAGTACATAGTTTAATATAACCTATATTAAAAAAGGAAAAAAAGAACAATCCCCTGATTTCAAATGTCATTATTTGCATTAATATTAGCATTATTATTGTAATTACTATTACTATAATGTCGAAATTTTATTTTTTTATTTAGTTATGTCTCGTCTAAATGTAAATTGTTATATATGTGTGTGTGTGTGTGTGTGTGTGTGTGTGTGTGATTGTGTCCACAAAGGCACTGTCAAGGTAAGTGCTTCGTGACAGAAAATGACACATTTAGTTGCACTCACAAAGTAATGCCTGATCAGATATTATGCAAATGATGTTAATTGTGGGAATAAATACTGTTTTGCTCCAATTGATACATTATTTAAATAAGAGCAGATTGCAAAAGTTGAAGGACACTATTTTAAGTGCCTAGTAGCTCTCCCTCTACACAGCCTCAAAGACTGAAGCATGTATAAAGCCGAGACCTCTTCTAATGAAGCAGCCAGTTTCCGTCTCTCACCTTTAAGCCCACTGTCGGGCCAAACCAGCAGCAGCAGAAGCATCAACAGGATGAGCAATAAAAGGCAAAAGAGACAATCCAACAGAGAGAAAAGACAAAACTGCACCGTGTGTGTGTGTGTGTGACAGTGGTGACCTCTCTGACCACCTACTTTCTGCGCTCTAAGTCCACAGTGGCTCATTAACTGGCTAACGTGACAGCATCATTGCAGCGAAGGTTTTATAGGCAACCGAAAAAAGTAAAAAGAAAAAATGAAACTAAGGATAGTTTCAACTATCTGACTATACATACACTAGAAGATTGAGAGCATATACTGTATGTGCAGAGTAAAATATGGCCAAATCTATATGTGTGTTAATGGTGGTGGAGCAGCTTTAATCTATTGTTGTCTATACTGCAATGTGCATTATGTGATAGTTTCTAGGAATAATGAATCTGATGAGTGTGCATACATCTACAGCACATAAGCTCGTGTGATTGTGTGTGAGAGTGTGTGGTCACACCGATGCGTGTTGACCAATTGGCAACTGAAGTGGCAGCTGCGTACTTCACCATCAGCAGAAGTAATGTTCGCTGCACTCACAGTTCACACACACACACAGAAAGTCATTCAGCTGCACAAACACCATTTTTAATTGAGTATATTTGAATTATTTATTGACATACACGACAAGAAAACTATTAAGAATACAGATGCATTCAGATCATTTCCAAGAAATACACACACACACTGCTGATGAGCAGTGGGATTTGGCAGAGGAGAGGTGGTCCCAGCATCACATTTGTCCTCAAAGGGCAGAAATCTGTTGCCAGGGCACTAGTGTCCCTGAGGAGAGTGTTGACAACCAATCAAAAAGGCCAGGAGTTCACTCACAGGTCAGGAAGCAGTCTGCTGATAAAAGGATGAATTGTGATTTCTAATTAAGAATGTCTGGGCTTTGTTAACTCTTATTTAACAAGACAAGTTGAGATGCCATTCTTACTGACAACAGTAGCCGAGGGGAGTACTTCTGTCACATTAACACAGACAGAGTTCCTATATTATCATTTCATTAGGCATTGAGCCTCAGTGACCACTGCTGTGGCAGCCTGGGCCTCAGTCTTGTCTGAGATGTACCACAAATATCTCTGAAGACCTGGATTGCTCGTGTGATGGCAAATTTCCACTCTTCATACTTTTTCTTTTGAAAAAACTCCCTTTAAAAACTCCCATATGCACCAAAAAAAATAAACAAATTGTCTCCTCAGACTAAAAATTACAGCATTTTGTAGTTTTACTTACCTGTTAGCAATACATTTAGCAAGATGCAATTTAGAACTTTGGATGCCTCAGCAGTGATTATATGAAACCCTAAATTAACGGGGCACTACACAGATTTAGCTGTGCACTTCAATACAGTTGTTGAACTTGTGAGAGAAAAACTTTAAAAAAGCTAAAAATGAAAGCATCAGAGGCCAAGTTATTCAGACTTTTAGTCTCTATATAAGTCTTAATCCTACATTTCCCATAATGCAACTTGACAGCATCTTTTGTTAGACTCCCCATGCACATCTTTTAAACTCCATACCTCAATTTTGTAACTCTCGCTCTGTATTAAAAATGTGGGTGCTCCAATCCTAAACTGGGATAACCCTGATGGTGTTACAAAATGATGTTATTGTATTTAATATTATATCGATTTATAGAATATCAACCAGCCCTTGAAGTGCATCCCTGTCACCAATGTGTATGTGCTTGTGTGGTTCTGCTTAAAAAATGCAAACATCCAGGACGGCGTGCATGTGAGTGTGTGTGCATATGTGGCCACTAGATGGAAGAACGCAGCTTTACTACATTAGAGAAGCATCAGTTGAGTAAGTGGTAGTTTGTGTCCTGCAGGACATCGCTGTCACTCCAACAAAGCTCCAACAAAGCTTGGCTTATGGTGTCCCAGAAAAACTGAAGAGTCACTGATAGAAACCGCACAACTCAAAACCAAAAGATACAGAGCTCCACATCCAGCTCTTATGTTCCTCCTTCTCACACTATCTTTCTCTTTTTGTGTCACTCTCCCTTCACCCTTTTTTCTGTTCCTCACTTTTTGCTCTCTCTGATACACACACACATGCAAGACTGAGAGAGAGGGAGAGCATTCATTACTCAGAGTGAAAATACATGGCACACATTCAAACTGCCATAGGTGAAATCCTCTTCAGAAGTCAGTGATCTCAACACCTGCCCATGGCTGATATGAATGTGTGTGTGTGTGTGTGTGTGTGTGTGTGTGTGTGTTGCCTGGGCCTTTGAGAGGAGCACTCTCAATGACGGCTTACAGGGAGACAGAATGAGGACGTCACAGGTGAATGAATTTGCTCAAACTGACAGGTGTGTACACACATACACACGCATTTGTTCTCACACACACTTGCGATCATGCCTCTGGCATATACATACTATTATCCCTCTCTGTGTCACACACACACACACACACACACACACACACACACACACACACACACACACACACGCACACACACACACACACACACACACGCGCGCGCGGCTGAAGCTCTGTGGGAGCCAGCTGGGTCCTCTGCAGCAGCACTATCACACATGAATAACCAGGGCTTCTCTGCTCTGCAGCATTGACTATTCAATACCTGACAGGACGCCTTATGGTGTGTGTGTGTGTGTGTGTGTGCGTGTGTGTGCATGTGACAGAGAACCATCCATACGAGCGTACACTTACTTGCATGTGTCCATGTCAATCACTGTCAAACTGACACAGGGTGGTGGAAAGTGAGGTAAGGAAAGAGAGAAGACGCGGTGCAACAAGCAGATTGATTAGCAATGATGCAGGGCTTTATTGATCAACATAGGTACTCCCTTTGCCTTTGCTCTAGTTCCACAAGGAGGCTGAGGTCAGGTTTAGTATGGAAACAGTAAATCTAGAGCCTATTTTGTTCACGAGCACTTAGAAAACTCAGATACTTACTGCGAGGGCAGTCCTCCAGCTGCCTCAAGACAGTGTGCACCCGAGGTAGCCATCATTTTAATGGCAGCACAGAGACTCCTGAGTGCAAAATACTCACTCATCTCTGTATGGTTTTGGTGTTATCGATGGATTCTGCCGCGTGAAATAATTCTTGGTAGGGCTCAAATAGAAACATCCTACCATTTCCCGCAAGGTGTAAATGAACCATGACAACACCCATGTCAAACAGCAGTAAATGTCTTGCTGTGGAGAGGCTCCCCGACGTGTTTCTTTTCTTATTTTGTTGCTTAGCCGGTAAATGCAGCAGGATTTATGACAGCAGGGCAAATGAGAAATGAGAAGCACATGTTGGCTACTACTGCTCTGGAGTCCTGTTTGTCTGCAAAAGCCTGCTTTTATGCCTTCTTGTACTCTCCAATCATCTCTCTCGACGTCTGTAATTTTGGGTCCATAATCACACCCCATCCTTCTCCTTACCTCCCGGTGCAGCTCCTCAGTCATCTCTAGAAAGAGGCAAAGCTCAGCACACCCTATAAGCCAGTAAAACACACGTGCTTTACTTATTTAAAAAAGAATGCAGTATAAAAAAATCTTTTTTTTCAGACACAGCCAGTATTGTTTGCTAAAAACATCCACTGTGTGCAACCTGTCTAGCACCGGTAATGGCAGACAGAGACAGTTAGCAAATAGCTGGTGCATATATGGAGCATTTAGCAGCTACAGAACCTCTTCATTTGAACTGTAGATTGCCCCTGAACAGGGCCCTAATTTCAGCTGCCAGCTGTTGCAGGCCTATTTGACACACTCCTTTTCTTCATTATTATTTCTTATTGAATCATAACTCAATAAACTAATTCGAAGTTTTCTAAAGTCCTTGACTTCTTCTGCTGGTAATACTCACATTGTTTACGATATGATACCTGAACGTTCTTGATCATATCAAAAGTTTCCACTTGCCACGTCATGTCTTCTCTACAGTTCTTTTCCTACCTTTCCATCTTCCTTTCCCCCGTTCATCCTACTTTCCTTCCTTTCACCTTCGTTCTCCTTGAGGCTCCGCCCCTCCCTTTCAGATGAGAGCAATAATTTCTCAAGGTCTATCTGTGGCACGCAGTGGCTCCATGGAGCCTCACTTCTTCTTAAACACAAATTGATTTCACGCTCAAATCCTCAAGAGTATAAATCAAAGACCCCTCCACCTGCTCCCCACTACATCCCTGTCTCCCTTTTCGCCTACATCTCACTGTGTCCCCCCCCCCCCCCCTTCACAGCCTCCCCGGCTTTCTGCTGACATGCACCTATATGCGCACATGCATATGTACACACACATACACACACTTTTGAGTCTCGCCTGAGGTGTGTGACGGCTGAATGGGCAGGGAGGCTATGAGAATTAGAGGGCGAGAAAGCTGGGAGTGAAACAGTGAAGGCCGGAGGCATCTGCAGGGTGGAACCGGGCAGTTTCTAGAGAGGTTGTGCGTAGGAAAATTGAGGATTTATACTTTCATGCCACATTAAGTTACACCAGCCTTCCACTGTGGGACTATGCTCAGACAGAGGAGGCATGCCTCTATTGTGAAGGCTAATAATCAACGCAATGGCTTTATTACCGAACACAGGCCTAGACAGCATCAAAGAAGGAGAGGGGAGGGGGAGAGAAGGGGGAGACATGAATTCCAATGGATTGTAACAAATGCTCAGCCTCACTCATTTAACATGCCTCAAGTTTCGCTCAATCTCAGGATGAATATCTGGATGAGTGGGATGAAAGTCGGAGGGGGCGACATGAATAGGGAACAAGACGAAGGGAAAAATACAAAATGGGAAATTCCATTACTGCATCTTTGATGTCTGTCCACTGTCACTTACGTGAGAATAGAGCCTGGTGGATGTAGGAGCCCTTGAATTGGCTTTACATCTCTGAATTATACTATTAGCACCACTCTAACCACACCTCTCTGAGGCAACATCACAGCGCCCTGTCATGCTTGTGCATGCTTATCACTGCTGCACTGTGTAAGGTAAGTACATTAACTGTACGGCATCAGAAAGGGATCATTATGAGCGGAAGTGTGAATAGGAATGATATTCAAAGTATTATCTTACAACATGTTCCCGCACGCCTGTCAGTCAAGTCCCCGGCAAGATGTTGATAGTGTTGCTTGTCAGCCAAGGGAGACAACAGTGTTAAATTGTCTGCGTTAAAACAGCATTTTTTGACACTGTTTTGGCTTTGTTTTACATCTCGGATGTACAGTGCACAATACACAATACTACTGCATGTATACGTAGGCCTATGGCTTTAAAATATAAATGTGAAAGTATATTATATTATTATTGTTTGTGCTCCAGCTCATGCCTGGGGTGCATGAAATCAAATTGTGTCAAATCTGTACCTCTTAAAATTGTGGTGGTGTTTTATTAGACTTGATCATATTTTAAGCCGTTTTTTAAAAGTCTGGCTGAGAAAGCTACAGAGGGCTGTGGAAAGGGAAATGTTCTGGCATCATGCTATTAACGCTTCAAAGCCACCTCAAGCACTTTCGAAAAAATAGACTGAAAGAGCGAGCACAAAGGTGAATTAATCTGACACACATCAAAGTGTGTCAGATTAACCCGCACCACATGATTCACTTTTCCTTGTGAGAAAAACACTCTGTATACAATGTACATGTGAAGAAAACATCAGCTGCTAATTAAGGAAAGAACTGGACATCTCTGTCTAAAACAGCAGTGGAGACCATTGTGTTTGATTGCAAAGAGTCTTTTTTTATTTTTCCTCGTGTTCAAGTACGGTACGGTCCTCTCTCAGCAGGGTCATCTAAGAAGCATGGACACACAATAAACACACAACTCGCACCAGAGCCTGAGCATCTTCAGGTGGGATTTCTCTTTTGTCTCGATTGGGGGGGGGGGGGGGGGGGGGGGGGGGGGAGAGTGGGGCCCGATCAGCAGCTTCCATCTTTAGGTCAAGTGAACAAGAGTCCTGTTGTACACCACATAATCATTTTTTATCTGCGAACATTTGTTGCATTTAGTGACACTGACATCTGCACATAAAAATTATATATATATATATTTATATTTATATTCATATATTCATAGATTTGTCATTCTATATCAACAATTCATTCTAGTGATTTTTACCTTTTGATGTTGTAAAACTGGACAAACTGTCGGTAGGAATGCCTTGTTTGGACATTGATTTACACAGGAACGCACACGCACATACACGCAACAGAGGCACACGCACACACTACTACACACATGCATGCATAGATACCGCTCGCTCAAGTTTTTACGTGTACGCACACGGGCCACACATTCGGTCACATACATGCACACGTACACAAACGCACGCACACACGTGTCCCAACACACGCACACCCACACATGCTCAGCCAACACAGAGAGGCAGGTCTGTACATCTATGGGAGGAAGATGTTACCCACGATCCCCAGCAATAAGTACGGCTTTACCTGATCAAAACACAAGAAAATAAAAGTTACGAACAGCAGAGGGAGTCACCCATCCATCGTCTGTAAACCTCGACAGAATGTCCCTTTAAAGTCCTTTAGGACTGGTCCATGGGGTGTCAAAGTTTGGCACTATGTCATGTCTCTCTCTCCCTCTATCGCTACTGTACAATAGACACGGTGGCTCTTGTCAGACGGACCAGTTTTTATGCACAAGTGATTATGAGAAACCACGGAAAGTTGACACGGTCAAACATATGAGCTCCCTAAAAGGAAAAGACAACCCTTTCCCAGAGACAGAGAGTGTGCTTTAAACATACACATGTTTTCTTTCGGCAGTGAAAAAGCACTTTTGTTGACAGGGACTCGGGAGCGATACTGCTCTGCCAATCTGATGCTCTGGCAGCCTTGAACTGCTGCTCCTGCCGTTTGAGCATGTCCACGATGAAATTTATTTGACGACGGAGGGAGAAAAAACACAAACACTGCAGGGTTTCCTCTCCGGCTTGGGAAAAGGGCAAAAGAAAGGTGTCCACTGACATCCATCATGGCCATGTCTGTCTTTTCTGCTTCTTGTGTTTTTTTTTCACGTATTTCACGTATTTTTGTTGCTTTTGTTGTTTCAGTCAGTAGTCAGTCATGGAAAAAAACAAATTCACATTTTCACAAGTGGCCCCATCAAAAACATGTGTAATATACACACTTTACCACTTTTGAACTGTACACAAAATAAAAATGCTTTTGTGAAAGTGAAAATTTAGAAAAGTACAAATAAAAAAAGCTGTGAAAGAATGATGACAAAAAAGAAGTCTATTGAAGATGACATTCCTTGAAAACAAATTCAGAAGCCAACGTAGACGGCAAGGCCATTGCAACAAAAAAACAGGAAGAGGGGGGGATAGGGATAAAGCAGTGCTACGTTTGTCACACATCCACTCCTTGCCTTGTGCCTGGTGTGATATCATTTTTTTCTGTGCTTTTATTCCTCCTGACCTCCTCAAGAAACCCTCATGCCATCTTTGTCTCTCCTCTCTGCCTTTAACAAAAGGTCAGGCCACTTCCTGCTCTTACAGAGTAAGAGCTCACCCTCATCCGCTCCCCATTATTTCGTGATCCCATCTCTCTCCTCTTCTCTAGATCTCTGCATACTCTCTCCACGTCATTTTCTATCTTCCTATATTCTCCTGCCCACTTCTCTCTCACCCTTTTAAACACACTTCTTCATATCTACTCCCCCCCGTATCCACTCAAGGGTGCAATGGAGCTGGAGAAATAAAGCTGTCTGAAAAAAAAAAAAAAAAAGCCCGGAAAATGTCTGCATGCACATGCACAGTGTCTCTTTGTCACTCGACCTGACTTGATTTCTTAACCCAATCTAGCTCTGCCTTCCCCCTTAATTTAGAGAACACACATTTCCTGCCACTGTCTATAAGATTTCAACATGACACTTACTGTCATCTTGTGTTAAATCTGCTGTTAATCGCTTGCAAAAATAATCCCTTTCACACACGCACACACAGACTCTCTCTGCTCCCCCCTCCCCATCGTCATAGTCTAACTAAACCCAGGAGTCAGGCGAGGCCGGGTAGTGGCTGGTCTCGTAGTTCAGTTCACTGTACGGCCGAGAGGCCGAGTAGAAGTCTACGTAGTTGCCGGTGGATTTGAGGCCCAGATGCATGCGCAGGTCCTCCCTCGGGTCTCGGGGCGGTCCGGTGGAGCTTGGAGGCTGCTGGGGTTGGGCCTGAGGCTGGGCCTGCGCCTGGACCTGAGGCTGTGGCTGGGATGGAGGTGGTGGAGGTCCCTGGTCCTCGAAGTAGACCTCACTGAAGCTCCGACTCTGGCTGTGAGGTGGAGGCTGCGGCGGCTGAGGCTGGGGGAAGGAAGGAGGGGGAGGGTAGGGGTCGTAGTCCTTTAACACGGCTGCTGACGGGCTGTCCTGCTGGGGCTGGGGGGGCATGACGCAGGGCTGGGCCGGAGCCTGGTGGGGGAGCAGTGGAAGTGGGGTAAAAGTGGTAGGTGCAGCAAGCAAGAATGAAGAGTCATCAGGAAGGGAGATAAAGGTGGAGAGATGGAGAGGAGAGTGGCAGGTAGAGAGCTCATGGGGGAGAAGTTTTGAAAAGGCGGGTAGTACAGTTAAAAAGGCTCGGATAGGAATCAGTTGGGAAGGGACTCATGCTGTGAATTCTCTATTACATGCAGGTACTGAAGGAGGCAATTCAGCTTGAACACTGTAACTCTCACAGGCTAGTTGTGTATGTGTGTGTGTCTGCGTGTATAAAAATGAAGTCATACTTGTAAAAACCCTTTTCTCAGACACCCATTTTGGTTATTTAGTATAGTTTAACTGCCAAGTGAGTGTCTTTCCCGACAAGGGAACGATATTTAACTATTTAACTATTTAACTATGTACAAAATACATATATCAATACATCAAATGAAATCGTATCTTCCTAGTCAAAGGCTATGCTACTTTCTGTTACCCCTCCCTCTTCCCCAGCAGAGTCATTATTAGAGGCAAATAATTAGCGCAATCAACCGAGCTAATAACTTTAATTGGCAGTCGGGTGTTGTTTTAGGTTGCAGTGGTTTGGCGCCGACTGAGCTGAGGGCGTGTCTCCGTAGCACACTCTGCCAGTGCGTCTCTTATCACAGTCAGACACCTTCTGTGTGCATTTGTGTGTGTGCCTCTTCCATCCTGCTGCTATCTCTCCTAATAACCACCTTGTCGTGACAGCATATGTCAATTTATGAGACCCCTGACGACGGGCACGCACTGCTAAAACCTGCTGTGCTGGTGTGTTCATATAAACGTGTTAGTGCGTAGTACATTTATAGACTCCTATTGCTCACCTGGTTTTGCTTGATGTCATCACTGGCGGTCAGGTAAGAGTTTCGGAACAATGTAGATGTTCCACAGGATACTTGAACTGGATAGAAAGGAAGATAGAAATAAAAAAGAAAGACAACACCTTTTGTGAAAGGTAACTAGCTCCACTACTACTGCTCATAATAATAATAATTCACAGACCAACAAAATAGTGGGAAACTGCACAATTAGGCTTAGTCAAAAATCTGCTAATCAGAGCCCAAATCTTCCTACAGTTTGTCTAAAAGTCTGGCAATTAGTCTGTCCCTAGTGCCCTCAAGAGAACATTGTGAGAGAAAAACAAAAGAACAGAGCATGGAAGAATAGAAAAGAGACCAGTAGATAGAAGGAGAAGCAATGGAAGGAAGAGAGGAAGAAAAAGAAACAAAGAGTGAGTGGAGAGAGCAGTGCAGAAAGATACTGAAAAGAAGGACTGGCAAAGATAGAGAAGAATCTCATAAGTGTGCGAGTAAGAGAAGAAAAAGTAGTGTGGGGTCAAAAAAAAGACAGATAAGGGGAGAAAGCAAGAGGTGAAATAGAGAATTAAAATGGACGAGAAAGAAAGATAAAGAGGGGGATGAAATAAAATAATTTAATTCTTCTGTGTCTCTCCATCACACGCACCTGCCATGCCGTCTTTCCGGGATGTGTGCTCTCCTTTGTTGCTATGGAAACCAGCGTTGGTTGCCGTGGAATCATAGTCCATCTTGCGTTCCTTCAGACTCATCATCTCTCTGGGGGAGGCTGGAGCGCTCGCTACACACACACACACACACACACACACACACACACACACACAAAATAATGAGCAATAAACCCTGAACAGCATGTACCTTCACACACTGCGTGCTTATGTGTGTTTGTGTGTCTCAGTCTTTCAAGGTGCACAGTCATTATTCATCATTTAGCTTGTCAGCATAAAGGGTCACCTCCAGCATGTTAAAGGACTCCTGGGAATTCACACACACACACACACACACACACACACACACACACACACACACACACACACACACACACACACACACACACACACACCAGTTTTTGGACACATTATTCGAATATCATTTTCTCAATTCTGACAATGTATTCCTTTTTTTTGGACGACATCATACAATCACACAAACAGGTTGACTTGAACAATGTTATGACTGGCAACGTAACCCCAACTCTTGCATGGAAGCAGGCCATTGTGATGCCGTAAATTCTATGCCAGGTTAAAAATAACCCTGATGGTGTTCAGATTCCAAAGTTTCAAGTTCTTTAATTGACATCATTTTAAGTATGAAAGAAGAGTACAGTTTACAGTAGTGGTCCCAATCATTTTTTGTCAGACTCGTCAGACTCATCCCGATCAAACAAGCTCAACACGTCATCAACACCAACCATCATGTCCCCAATGAGCTCTTTTGAATAGAAACTAGTTGTTATTTAACTCTATTAACTATAAAAGCAATCTTTTTTTCACACAAAACATGGTGATTGTGGAATTGTTGATGTTTACGCTTTAGTCGTTTTTGATTCCTCCGCTTGTTTGCTGACTAGTTTTGATCCGATCTCAATCTCAGCAGGCAGAGTTATGACTGATGCCAGGTGTGTAGTTGGCCAATGCAATCATATTTGTGTGTGTGCTTTTACCAACTGTACTGTTACCTTTACAGCACAGCTGAGCTTGATGGCTGATTTCTCCTCAAAGGCCATCCTATTGGAGTTTCAAATCTATTTCCTTTAAACCTTGTACTTTTTCTATGTCTGTCACTTTCTCAAGCCTTCAGCCCAGATCTATTTTACACACATGACTGCATCACCAGACGCATGCCTGTGTGTACCCATACATGCACAGACGAGGGCAGACCCAGCACACATACTGTAGATACAATGGTTTTTTCTCTTCTTTCACACCCCCACCCCCCCACACACACACACGCGCACACACACACACACACACACATACACAGGCAGCACGTCACAATGTAATCCCCTTATAGCATACTTAAAGTGCTACTTAGTCCTTGTTATCTTGACATATTGAATTGCCACAATCCTGCCTACGTGCATCAGCTCCTAAACTGCCTGTAAACCCACCATACTTACAGTATATATATATATATATATATATATATATATATACAGTATACTGAGTATGAGTATATATATATATAAAGGCTTTTGTTGTGTTGGAATCTCACTTTATCTATTCAAATACTAAAGGACTTTTTTTAATCCAACTCTTCAACTCTTGACATTGACAGCAAGGTTGCATTCCGACCTCTTATCGGTTCCCTGGCTTTTTTGCGTCTTACCAATATCTTTTATCATGCACACACAGAAATGTCTACAAAGAAAGGTGCATATACGTGATTGTCGACTGGTTGTGGCGAATTAAATTACAAACATTTAGTAGAGCAAGATAAACAGAGGAAGACAGGAGCTACAGGCTACTATCATGTTTTGACACATTTGATGTTGAATATTTAGAATTTGTCACCACCGCAGCGAATTCCATTGAGGTGGATGCTCAAACCCGTCACAGGCACCCTCAGAGACACTGCCATCACTACTGGTTATGGTTACAGTGGGGACCTGGCTTGTAACTGCTGGATATAAGCAACTGAGAGCAACTCGTTCTATCAGCGCAAGACACAGCGGTACCCTGTGGGCCATGATGGATGCAAAGTTATGTCTCTCCCTTTGTCTCCCTCTGTCATCCTCGAAGCCTGCATCCATTTTTTTTTTTACTCTCTCCTCACACTAACTCTTTCACTCCTCTTCTCCCAGTGTGCCTGCACGCCATCATTACTCCTTCTGCTTTGATCCATCTCTAAGGGGCCGGATTGCAGTCTGGAGCGTATGCAGAGAGGAGATACAGATGCATGTGGGTGTGTGTGTATGTGGGAGAGTGCGTGTGTGTGCATTGAGGCGGCCTGTAAAGAGTGAGAGATCAGAGGGAGAGGTGAGAAGAAAGTCGGATTACTGCAGAGGAGGAGAAGAATGAAGCGGGTGAGCGAGAAGGGGCGGAAGACTGGAGAGGCAAAGGGGGAGACGAGGAGTGCAGAGGGGAGGAGCGGGAGAGAAAATGGGAGTAATTTCCGTTTCCCATTCCCCCCCTCCTCCCCACTACAGACATCCACAAATTTCTCTACGCACTATGATCTCAAAACTGCTTATTTTCAATGTCGCTGGCCAAAGTCAAATCCTCATCCTTCACTTCCTCCTCACTGCATTAACCATCCCTCAATCCCTAATTCTTCTTGCCTCCTTGCCTTTTCTCTTTATCTCCCTCTCTGTTTATCTCACCCCTCCCTCTTTCTGTCTCGCTCACACACACAAATACACAGTGTTTCCTCCCCCTCCCTCCCTCCGTGTGTCTCTCCCTCTTTTAGCTGGGTCCTTGAAGACCTCTCTAAGCCGAGAGGAAGGAAAAGTACTTTTCTGCCTCATCAGCTTGCTAAGCCCAGTGTGGAGAAAGCACAGCTAAAGGCTCTTCAACTACTGATGCTAACAGCTAATGCTAATGCACCCTTACCTAAGCATGAAGGCCAATGGGCTCAAGCTAAAGGCTAATGATAATCATAGTTTACAGCATGAAAGCCTGTGGTTGGTGAGCACTGACGCTAACAGCCACTTAGCCCTGATGTAAAGACTGATGGACTGGTAAATGTTGATGCTACTGGCTAATGTCTAAATTATAGCTCATTAGAATCCATGTGTGACCTGTACCTTCTGGTTGTACTCATGTCCCAAATACATGTGCACATATGTACGGTTAGTTGTATCATCGCACTTTTTGCTGGACTAAATGAATTCCCTAAGAAGGGGCTAAGATGAGAACAAGAATCTATAAATGAACCAAATCTAGAACAAAATAAAACCTTAAACCTTAAATTGATTTTGAATACCGGGTGTGACAAATCAAACTCTGTCCTGCTTTGGCAATCATCCTACCACTTACAGGAACAGTTCGACATTTTGGGAAATACACTAATATGCGTTCTCACCGAGAGTTCGGTGAAAACGATCTCTCTTTTCATTTCAGTAAGTGGAATATGAATCTAATATGAATAATACAAACTAAATTTATAATATCAATTGATACATTTTAAATGAATTACTTCAGCTAATTGACTATTCTAGCTTATACACACAGAGTGGTATCAATAACTTGTATTGATTTTACACCTTATACATCTATCAAATATGCTGACATTAAAATTGAAAAAAAAGAAACATTTAATAATAAAAAAATCACCAAATCTCTTGAATCTTATCAATAGCAATGACACGACCTTAAAAACCCTAAAGCAGGCAGCTGATTGGCTGTAGGCACATGCCATGGAAACTGCCTTTGACTACTTTTCTGTTTGAGTAGAAAGAGCTCTGGTCTCATTTCCTCCTGATGTTTGTGGTGATGCCAGTCCAATAGGTCTCTGCCCTTTTTAACCAACCTTTGCACCTGAACTTCTCAAGACATTAGCCTAAATTTAGACCGTTTTTTAATCTTAACTCAAAATCTCAATTTGCAAAACCATCCTTAGTTGGAAGTCATTAAACTGAAACTGGTTGTTAAAAGAGGCAAGGTACAAGAAGGGAATCAGACACGCACACTAACACATACATAATCTCTGTATTGTAAGTGTCATATGTTCCTCACCAGAGCGGTTATTTGGGGACGTCCTAACAGGGGAGACGGAGGGAGTTCGTGAGGAGGAGTAGGGCCTCTGTCGGTCTCTCTCTATCGTTGAGGCAGAGCCCACAAAGTGATACTGGGAGTAACCATCCTGCAAAGAGAACACACAAAAACAAAGTTTAACTAACTGCACAAACTCAAAATCCAATATTCAATACATTTTTGCTGTAACACATACCGACCATTATACAGAGATGTGTACAAAAGGGGTCCACAGAAGCATATGCATTTTAAATATTTCAAACAAACACTTTTGCAACATCTGTATTGTTATGAGAGCGATGGCATGTTGTATATGGCAAGAACAAGTGTATTTTTTTAATTACTTTTACTGAATCAGTCATCCCAAACCCTATAGGTAAGATAAAGATTCACTCCGGACACTTTAGGAATATAAATATTTCTTTAAACTATTCATGTAGAATCATTCATTAATCCTCTACGTTGGAGCACTCTGTTTAACTGATTTGTAACTTCCAATGGACACATAAGAAAGACAAACTTTTTAAAACAATCTCACGGACAAGAGTACAGTAGAAAGTAGCAATACAACAACCGCTAATACACAGATTCAGCATTGATGAAGCATGAAAAATGTATTCTGGACATTAAAGGACACTGGCAAACACCCACACATGCACACACAAACGTCCGCACAGCACAAATCAACACACTGAGCATAGTGAAAATCCCACTGTCCTTGTAGAAAAAATGAATATACAACTAAAAACTGCACAAGCGTAATTACTGCCAAACCAATCAGTATTAGTTTAGCAGTGATTGGAGCAAAGCCCTTTTCATAAAAATGGATTATGAAAGTCAACAATCACAGAGCTGGAACCAAATTCAATTTAGCATTAACATAATTGGGTACCTCAGAAAGCAAAGCAACAAGCGTGTGATAAAAGCTAACGCAGCCATGTTCCATCATAGGTTTACTGCCAGAGGGCCTCGGCTCAGGAGTGGGAAAAACTGGTTGGAGCTGAAGCACTTCGGTACAGTTAGACTGGAGAGGAGGAGACGGAGGGGAGGAGAACGAGACGACTGAGAGATGGAGGAGATGAGGCAGAGAGAGGGGGAGGAGGGACAGACAGGGTGGAAGCTGAGGGAGACAAACGATGACAGGAAGTAATGAGAGCAAGGAGGAGGAGGAGGGAGAGTAATGACGGGAGAGTAAAGATAGCAAGAGGAGGAGAGAGGTAACGAGAAGGAGAGGCACAGATGGAGAGACAGTCAGCCAGGGACAGAGAGAGAGAGAGAGAGAGAGAGAGAGAGAAGTAGGCTGGACTGAGCACAGTCCCATTTCCTACCCTGACTCCTATTTCCTGGCACAGCACTGAGGACTAATAGAAAGCTGGATCCTCTGACACACAGTGGTTCAAAGGTAGCTCCCTCCCTCCTTTCCCCCTCATCTATTTATCCACCACTCCTTCCGTCTTCTCACTCACCTTGTCAAACTGTCATGCTTCTCAAATGAACACAGTTACTGAATATTGAATGACGAATGTATTTTGCAGAAATACATTCTGCAAAAGAAGAAAGAAGACATGACACATGTGGAGAGTGACAAGCTACAAACAAAACCCCTAAGACCGTGACAGCGACTAGTTTATTTTGCATAATTTTACACCATATCCACGATGCAATGCTTGTTCAGTGTAAGTGTACTGTGGAACCTAACATTGTCAGCTAACAATATGCCCCCACCCCCTATATCATGATCCCCATCAGCTCCATCACCTGCTCTTTCTGATTCTCACCTATTTGCCTTGTCTTAACGGCTTTTCCTTCTCTTTCCACCCACCTCCTCTTTCTCTCTCGCACTCCTTTCAGCCCCTACTTTAAAAATGAGGGAGGAAAAAAAAAAAAAGGTTGCTAGGCAACCATTTTGCCTGTTGCTCTCACCATCACTGGATGGTTAGTTGAAGGTCGCGGGACTGCGAGGTAAAAAGCGATTACTGCCCCAACAAATGAGTGTGTGTGTGTGTGAGTGAGTCTGGCGGCGCTCATGCCAGACAGCAATTATGCCAAACATTGTAAAAGGTTACCCCGTGATGAGTGGTGGCTCCCCTCTGGGCCTCGTCCACCACTGGACATTGTCATTTTTTACATTCCCTCAAATCCGTTTCTCTCTCTCTCACTCATTTCACACACATTTTCAGATTTACAGTAGCGAGCCATTCACTCACACAGGATCCATTTATCCTCGCCGGAATAATGTGCCTCTGACCTTTGCATTCTATATTTTGGTTGCTTGTGGTTCTGCGGATTAAGGAATTGCCCTTTATTCCACCGTTGCATTTGCTGTAAATGGCCAAGGATACTGTGAGACAGGTTATCTCTACACACCCCATCTCTTCTCACTCTCTCTCTCTCTCTCTCTCTCTCTCTCTCTCTCTCTCTCTTACTGTCTAATACAGGTGAACATCAGAGGGAAACCAGGCTGAACACAGAAGCAGCTTCAGAGGCCTGAGGTTGGTTTGATGTCTACTGAAGTTTTTCAAACGCTCATCTTCTTGTCGCTGACTTTTCCTGTTTACGCCTTGTGGCAGCGGGAGGATGGATTCATTTTAGCTGCCTCATAGACGAAGAGCATCTCATCATTTCATTCTTGCAACACGTCTTTGAAAGCAGCGCGTGTTTGAGCGATTGCCAGAAATGCTAAAATATATGTGGATTAATAATAGGAGGCTGGGACTCAAATTGGAGAACCACATTTTAATGTAAAACTAAACCAAATATTGGAAAGAATATACATAAACCCAAGCATTTATAAATACTTAAAAGTATTTGTTATAATTTACTTGGAGCACGTTTTGAGTAATGTTGGTTTCATTACAATCAGGTACAGTTTTACTAGCTTTATCAGTAGCAAATTAGGTCGGTCTTTATTTTTTACATCTTTACATCCTGAGCATCTTGTGTGCAAGGATCCGGCGAAGGACTAGGTTGTGCAATCAGCGACCTCACACACAAATGTCTCACTCACATCACATCACACATATGGAATTACACATCCCAGGAACATAGTGTAAATCTGTCACACACGTGACAAACACAGCATCTCTCTGACCCTGAACCCCATCTGTCATACGTGTGTGTATCTGTTTTTGTAATTTGTGAGATGTAAGTGTGATGTATGTGTGTGATATGAGGATGATACGTGTGCCTGTGTGTGTGTGTGTGGGCGTGTGTGTGTGTGTGTGAGATAATTTATCAAGAAATTAGGCAAGGCAGCCTGAAAGAAATTACGCAGGTTTATGAACAGGTTTATGACAAAGTGTAAATGTGTGTATATACAGTATGCAATTCAGTGTTTAGCTAGTGTGCGAGAGAGAGAGAGAGAGAGAGAGAGAGAGAGAGAGAGAGAGAGAGAGAGCATATGTTTGTGTAAGTGAGACAGAGAATTTGGTCCTCCTGGTCCTATTAAGAATAGGTTTATTTACAAAGTGACCATGTTTCAAGTCCTTGTTTTCTCTAGAAATCCCCCGTTGAACAGTAATGCACATTTGTCGTTTACCTAAAAGATGACCTGTGGCTTCCCTCCCAGGAACTGTAGACGAAACACTACACGGACAGACACACACACACACACACACACAGAATGAGGACGCATCCTGTCAAATAATCCAAATAAACTTGGGTAAAAGTAGAGTTTTACTGCACCCGGGAGACTATTATAAATGATTTATCCTAAAGTCAGTGCTAGTGTTGCTACAAACAGATTTTGGCTTTGGTTTATTAATGACTGCTGCACCACTGATCTTTCAAGTCATCTCAGATGCTATTTTCATACCAAGTTACTGTTTATTTATGGGCCCTCAACTTCTCATTTCCGTGCGTTCAACAACTGCTGGGCAGCCCAGCCCCGTTCTGCGTAATTCTCTTTTCTTTCTCCCTCTCTCTCAGCCTGCTCCCATGGCACTGCTGTAGGAAGTGATTAACTCCTCTTACTGCAGACAAAAAACACATTTTCAAAGAAACACACACACACACACACACACACACACATTTGCAGACACAAACATGCATGTATGTTTCAAAATGCTCTCGTTACTTCAAAACTTCAAAGCAAACAATTATTTGCCAACAGAGCTCAAACGGACTCACTATTGACCCAACACTTTCTGCCGCTGTCCAAAACTACACACACAAACGACTCGAGCATGTTCATTTTTTAACTACAACAATTTCAAGAATTCATCTCACTTTCTTTCCTCACTTCTCTCTCTCCTTCTCCTCTTTCGCCGCTCTCTCTCTCTCTTTCTCCTCCTTTGCTTTGGCTCACAAACATTTTGCAGAGACATCCAACTCCACTCTCGTCTAAATTGTATGCTAATCCATGTTTGGATTGGAGACTAACAGGATTTTTGCTGCACCTAACACCCATGACCTAATACGTCATGCAGGGATACTAGCAGTAAAGTCACTCTGGACTTGGCTGATAAAGTCAAAGTGTGGATCCTCTAACGCAACAATTTCCACAGTTATAAAATTAGGCTGGATTGTCACTCAGCGGGCTGTGTTCACGCAAGTTAGGAAGTAAATAGTCAGGTATGGCGTGTATCAGCCTTTAAAAGTCATTTTTAGAGTGACTGTACATAGCATTATGCAGCAGTTTTGCTAACCAAACTGCTTAAAAAGTGTGTTCGAGAATTTAAATTGTCTGTGCTGCATTTAATAAAAGTTGTTCTCGATAACAACAACATTTCAACTGCAGCAAGATCTTGATCATTCAAAGAGTATAACTGAGGATATTACAACAGGAATACAGATGATATCTTGTTTCAATTTAAAACATTTTTTTGCTGTTGCGGAGTGGAAAAGTCTTGTCTTTCAATAATCTCCCCCCCCCCACCCCCCATTGAATTCATGTTTACATCATATCTGATCAAATGCGACAGATGCAAAACTCATTTTGTTGTTCTAAACTGTGCATTCATCAATCTTAAGCAAGTTGTTTATTCCTTTAATAACTCTCTTTATCAAAACATAGTCTGGTTAAAAAAAAGGCCTCTCGAGGCAAAGAGGGGGGGGGGATAAACAAATGAAGCAACCTTTGTCGGACCCGGCTGCCGTGTGAAGCCAATGTCCTTCATGTCTGATCACTGGAGTGTTATGCCATCCAGTCGAGTGTAATGCTATCCAGTGGCAATGATTAGAGAAGTGTGAAGCAGATGAGGCTCCAAGGGGCCACATGGGGATACTGTTCAGTGTAATACTGGGGAGGAGAGGATGACGAATGAAGAGAGCGACACAGTCGTCAGGATGAGGCGAGGACACGCTGATGCCGGGGGGGCAGCCTGTCCTGAAGTGACTGCTGCAACAGTCAGAAGTCTTGGACTTGGACAGGGAGCCCACGACAGGATGATCATGCAGCAAAGTCACTGGGATAGAATCTGGGTAGAATGTTGTTTGCTTGACTTGATAAAAAAGGTGGGAGTGTTTACTCATTTCTAATGCATCAAAACATCAAAAACAAAAAAAATCTTTATATTATTTTTTTCCTCAGAACGACAGCTCACTCTCGTTGTTTCAGGTTTGACAACATCTTTGAAAACTGAAGTGCAGGTACTTGAAATTCATGTAGGAAATCCATCACTATATCATCTGAGGAAGATAACACAAGATGAAATGACTTTTTGAAGTGAATCATGTTGTAGTTCTCAAACAATCTCTGTGTTCTGCTGAATGTCCTCCAACAAAGATTCCACGTTAAAAGCGGAATATGGGACAATACCGTAACCAGACTTCACCATAACACAATGGAATGCAACACTTCCACAAAACTAGGGCGTCAGAAGGTTCTCAACTACAAACTGTTCATTAGAAGTGTCACAGCGGTGTCATTTGTCGCAGGGCTGTGGCATTGTACAGCATGAGGTTACACAAGTGTATACAGTAAACTAGTGTTCACACAAACAACGCATCTCAGACTAATCAACAAATCAGCTTTGTTCTTTTATTTTCTCCCTACACAGAGATGAAAAACACACATTCAAAGCCAAGGACACCTCCTACATATCTCATTGAGACTCATTGATTACGCCGCTATGTTTTAGTGCTCCGAATGGCGGATAACCTTGGTGGCAGATATTCTCTCGACAACGCTCATCATTGACAAGTGAAAGGAACGGAACATCTGCCATTGCTTTCAATGAAGTTGCAGGAGTGTCCGGGTATTTGTCATTTGAAAAGAATCAAAAGAGGAGGAGGAATCTGGTTTCAACAGTGTTTGTGTAAGACGGAAAGAGTGTGAGGAAAGAGTGTGTCAGAGTTGGAGCAGCACACACACACACCACTCATTATTTCCTCACTTCTTGCTTGTTTGTGCCATTCTCCGTGAGCTCCAAGTTTGCTACTGCATTTTTCGAGTTACAGTATCCTGGTAGCCGGCAGCATTAACATTGTTTTCGTCTTCATGATGGGCTAAACAACCATTAGCCTCGATGTTAGCTTGTGTATGTGTGTTTGTGTGTTGAAAAAAATGACCCAACAGGCTACACAAAGTTATTGATCCACCTGCCTCTGTAAACACTGTTGCTCAGTTGTGATGGTGGCCGGCAGAACTCAATTATTTGTTTAGTTGGGAGTGGTTATGACAGACCTCAGGACCAAAGCGCGCACGCGCACGATAAGCATTTGTGAAGACACCTATGAAGTGGCATAAACCACACAGACTACATACAAATGTGACACTGAGGTTGTTTAAAGGGAGATCTACTTTGATCATCTAACTATGAAGCACCGCTCAGCCCATCTACTTCACACTTAATGGGTGTATTGTTGGGGACCCCATGGAGTGCTTTTTTTTCTAATTTGGTGCAATTTAGACACGTGATACGTTCAATATTAATACACTTTGAACAAACAAGCACACAGCTCTCTGCACAGCAGTGGAGGCGGAGCTTCAGGGCTCTGCACACTCACAACATGTCGTTCGCAGCGGGCAAACCGTGGAAGGCTCACTGACTGCAGTTCACTTTTGCTGCTGGATAATGGATATAGCCGGCTAGTGCTAATGCTACATGGATGCTGGATAACATTACAACCAAACTTTTTCTTCTTCCCTAGAGTCAACGAGCACCAGCACCACTCAGCCATTGAAACTCAATTTGTCTACGTTTTTGCCGTACTAATATATAACACTAATAACATTGCTGCCAGCAAAATAACTCTCTTGAGCCTGACCTCAGGGCCAAGTCCCTCGGCTGTGTTCGAGTTATTAAGTATGACTTGTTTGATATGATATGTTTGCAGCTCTCTGTATGAATTGTGTAAATGCATCTCACAGTAATAAAAATGATTCATCGTCATTTGTCTCCCAGTTGTATATTTTCTGAACATCAAATCAATACCATACACTAGAAAAACAGCTGACTGATTGTGGTAGCTTGTGGCAAGCATTAGGAATGTCTTTCTAAGTTGTCGATTGCAGGATGGAATTAGCTTAGCAGCCCCTTAAGACAGCATTGTTACACACTGAGTCTGGGACACAACAGCAAATCCTGACAAGTAGTCCTGACCAAGACACAATTTATCCAATGAGGTTTCAGTTGGGTATCCAAGAACATAGAGGTCGAGCCAAAATCTTCAGCAAAATGCAGCTCACCATTCAGATGTGAATAAACGATAACTTCATTTTGCTTCATTAAACACTCAACATCTGCTTCGGTGAAAGTGAAATGCCCTCATTGTTAAATAGCTCATCCTCAGATAGTTCAAGGCCAATATGCCATATATAGCAATAACCTGTTTGAATTATAAAGATGCTCTGTGAAAAACCTCATATGAATAGCAAGTGTGCTTGCCAGCCAATTTAACATCACACTCTGTTTTTTTTGCCGAAGCGTGTTGCCTTTCTTGCTCCTTGAAAACAAAGGTGTATTCATTTATAATTGATTCACATTACACATCAATGTCTCTATATCAAAGCCCTTTATCAGAGGATATCTGCAAAAGCACTAATTAATTAACGGACGATGTCAATTTTATGGCAGCATTATGCTTCTAGCAAGATGTCTGATACTGTGAAGATGGATTTAATTTCAGTCCTTTAGAATAATGTTTTAGGTGTAGAATGAGTTAATCCACAGCACACTGTATTGTGATGAATCCACTATGAAAAAAAGATGTATAGCATTGCCTATGTGGACGTCACATTAGCTCTCACCAACTTAAGGTCTCAATCCTTCAACTAGTAGCCATAGGTACGTACATGATATTGGTAAGTAGAAGATTAATGGTAACGTTACTGTATGTGTATGACAATAGGTAGCACGGTTAAAAGCCCATTAAAATAGTGCCTGCTATGCAAAAAGGATTTATTGTGCAATAACGCAGTAGAGAGTGACCGGAAATATAATAGGTAAACAGGACAGAAAGAGTTTAAGATGAATTGAGTACATGGTTGGTAAAACATCCTACCTTCTTGTAGAGGGAGCGCAGGTCTCTGTACTGCCACATACTGCTGAGGACCTGAGAGGCTGCCTTTACCACCTTTGCTGAGTGTCTGGAGAAAGTCAGAGAAAAGAGAGAGAGAGTTATTTCTCCTGGACCATATTCCTTTGGATAAGGCTGCTATATGTTATGCTCCCCCCTGTCTTTACCAGCTGCACAAGATGTGTGCAGGCCAGTGGCACTTATGATGCCTCTAAGAGTAAGAGGGCCATTGCTCATTTCAGCAGAGAGTGATTTTCTATGCGCAAAAACGGAGAGTTTCCAGATGAGTTTAAAATGACCCTCTCTGCCATGCTAATGGTCCCATCCCTGCCACTTAGCTGAAAAACGACTCTAGTAGGAGTCAGTTGAGAAGCCCTGTCCTTCTAACAGCTAAAGAGGGAAGCAGAAGGGATGCTCATTATCCATTTGTCCACCAAAGTTAACAAAAGTCCTCCGGAAAACAGCTTCACCCCGGGTTTCATTTTTCCCCAGTAAGAAGTACAGAGAGTATTTTTGAAGATTGAAATATGGCGCAATGGTATCAACAGGACGGTATTTTACCAGCATGCTAGAAACTCAATGCACTGGAATGTATCATAACATGCTAATCTCCACTGTTGCATGAAAAAAAAATATTCAAACACTAAGACAAGTCAATGATTTTGCAGTGCAAACAGATCTTAACAGTGACCTCACTACCTTAAACATCATCATCAAGTTGTGTAGTTGTTTGTATGATGGGGATACGTTTAGGGACTGACTGTTTCAAAAGGCATAGGTCATACGCCAATATCTACATTATTATAATTTTTTAATTCATTGTATTATTCAGCTCCTACTGTTTCAAATAAGTTGGTAAACAGTGGCTGTATATGGTGGTGCTATGATGGGCATTTTCCCAATCTCAAAGTGTGTAATTATGTGAATGTAGCATGGCACAGCTGATAAGGAGTATTTATCCTCAGTCGACCTACCCTGGGAAAATGAAGATGTGTGGGCCATTAGCAGCCAACTACACTCATTGTGAAATTTTCACTTGTGACGGTTTCTTCCAGCACCTCATCTCTCTCTGTAATGGTGCCCTTGAGCACCGCTCCCTAAATAGACTGAGACGTCTCTGCATAACAATAAATGAGCGGTTGACCTCTGTCTGACAACAACTCTGGTGTCATTGCAACCCCATGACCTGGTAGTTGCCATAGCAGCTAGCCGAAAACACCCTGCTTAGTGTCCCATGGTGACCGGAGTTATATTCCTGATGCGTCTTCCTTGTTCCTTGTTCCTTGTTCCTTGTTCCTTGTTCCTTGTTCTGCAGGCGTCTTTTTAAGCTACTACAGTTATTTAGGGCTGGTTGTCCTTGAGCACGGGGAAAAGCCACTGCAAGTCATTAGAGAGCTTTCTCATTTTGTCCTCTTGCTTATTCTACAAACTAATGTGGAAGTACAATGTGGCATTAAGTTCACATTTTCCTCTTTGCATTTGCTTCTGCATCAGACACCACTACTTCGGCTGTGAAGGTTACAGTGATTGTTCTCCACATTTCCTGAGCAGAAAATGATCCCTGCTGAAATCTGGAAGACCGGTAAGGACGTATAATCATTATGATCTAAAACACGTCACAGCAGCACAGGTGTATCTGTTCTGTGGTTATAAATACATCCGACATACTTTTTTCGGTAAACTGTTACATCATTATCCTCAGATTTTAATAGCATCCTTTGAGGGGTTTTTGCTGAACCCAATTTGGGACTCCTGCAAATGCATTTCAAGTGGTTGTTAAGTAGCAGGGATGGACTCTGTGTTTTGCTACTGTGGCTCAGTGGCATGCCAGTAACACTGTGTTGCGGGTTCTATTCTCACTGGGACACACAATGTAAAGAATATAGACACTCATTGTACTGTAAGGTATTTTGAGTAAAGTAATCTATCAAAACATGTTGTATTGTCTTCAGTGGAGAAAAATGTCTTGAAAAATGTTTTTCTCCAACATTAAAGCTATCGCACAAATCTGAAATAAAGATAACCCAATTTTGTGTTATGGCCTCAAAACGTTGGCCTACTCACTTGTCTCCTTTGCTGCGGGCAATGCCGATGAGTTTTTCGATGCCACCAGCATCACGCAGGGCTTTGGCGTTCTCCATGTTCTTGGTAATGACTTCGTGCAGTGCGCAGCAGATGGCAGTGACCGTATCGTCTGACATGGCCTTGCTGGGAGGGCCCGTGGTCCCGGAGGTCCCACTGCTGGTGGCGTTATTGTTGCTGCTGCTGCTGCTGCAGCCTGGTAACCGATGGATCAAATCTCTCATGGCATATTTACCTGGGACAAAAAAAACATCGGTCAAATGTTATTCTCTGCACATCCTCCCGTACTGTATATAGCCAATTTAAGCATCATGAAAAGTTGTTCTAAAAATTGCCCTCGGATATTTGTTTTGTGAACAGTAGAAGTTCCTTTTGAACCATGCATGCGTAGGGGCGAGGGTTAATATTTCCGATGATATTTCATATATCAATGCAAAGGGATTGTTTTTGACAAGTATTTACGTTGAGTGTGGTTATGGATGACGAATTTAAAGTAGACAAATTCATACAGCTACCTCAACAACATACTTGACGGATACTTCAAAACCTCGATGACATGTAAAGTAAAATTGTCCTTTTACTATTTTTTTTAAATCAAACGTCTCGTCAAGCTAGTGAGTGAGTTTGGATATCTCCACAAACCTTTAGTTTGAGGGGGCACATTGAAATCCACTGACACACACACACACACACACACTAATGCAGACATGCTGAGAATCCAATAAAAGGGAGCGACTCGTGGTCTTTTTCTAAAAGGCTGGCATATGAAGAGAATGAAAAAAAAGAAATTGACATTCAAAGAATGGTTCTTGTTGAGATCGAAGCAGCAAGAGAGTGGGGAGTAATTAAGAAGTGCAGGAGATGCTGGCAGATAGGAAGCTGGGCGGAGCAGATAAGCAATAACATTTGGATTGAAGGGGACTTTAAGACAAAGTGGTGTGAGTATGGATCTCAAAGAGGAGATGACGGAAGTTGAGGACAAAACCACCTACATGTAACCTGAACTCACCCAGACAGTAAGGTAGTCTAGACGAGACATGAATCAATATCATCTCAAAAATATAGATTGTTTTGGTGAAGATGAAGTTTGTTGGCATATATTTAGATTGACATATTTGTATGTTAAGACAAATCATTTTCACACATGTATATATTACACTTTGACTCGTCAAATAATAATCAGGTTCAATTGAGTGTTATTTCCCGCAGTGTTTCTGACTCAACTACTCCGACACTCCCACAAGAGAGAGTTTCCCGTGAGAGTGAGATCATGAAAATGATCAATAAAGGAGAGATCAGGGCAAATAGGTGATGAGTGGAAGAATGGAAGACAGGAGAGGAATTGAATAGATGAGAGGAAAGAGGAGATTGTGCTGACTGAGGTGATGTGTGGAGATTCATCAAACACGAGCGGCAGTCGAGGGGTAAGAAATGCCTTGACCGTCATAAATCCTGTCAATTACACTTGAATCATCTTGAACCCCCCTGGGACAAAACCCACAGGTCATGTTCGAGGTGAAGAACCATCAATTTGGATGCAGAGGTGATTGTTGAATTAATGAGCCAATAAAACCCACTCAATAGTACGGCTAGGACGAGCCCTCTTACCCTGATGCACATCAAGAAGGTGCACTTATATCAACAGAGCATCTCCACA
The DNA here is from genome assembly GCF_050575085.1 of Anarhichas minor. NCBI lineage: Eukaryota > Metazoa > Chordata > Actinopteri > Perciformes > Anarhichadidae > Anarhichas > Anarhichas minor. The sequence goes on from NW_027466520.1 coordinate 10,823,948, forward strand.
CAAATGAATCAGTCGGCCATCTATGAGGCATGTTGAAGCATGCCATTTAAAACGGTGTGAGTGCATGCCAGATTGTCCACACAAAACTGTCCACTGTGAGTCACCATCTCCTTTTGAATTTTACAAATGTTTTCAAAAGTCCTACACAGAAGTGCTGGTTCGGATAAAGTAGATACAAACCGGAAGTGCTTCACTGAGCGTTGAATCCATTGTCGTATCACCTTAAAGTGGACCATTACATTTATTACTCTTTGCAATGAACACAAAGGACGGAATCTGAGCATTCATCGCTTTTTCTCAAAAGGCAAACATGAGAAAATAGCTCAATATGGTGGAAAATAGTAAAAACTACAATTTTGCTCTGAGATAAAAGAATGTATGATTTTATACTGTGATGGCCGTGGGATCAAACATGCTGGTTTTAATGGGTCCCAATGGGGACATTTTGTGTGTATTTTGGCTACACCATTTATTACAGACTTATTATTGAATCCCAAAATTTGGGAAAAAAAACTCACAACCGTACTACATTTTTGACATATGCATTAACAGAAACAAAATGATCATTAAATGAAAAATCCCCAAAAGCCCCTAGTGAGGCACAAGGGTTAAATACCTGTAGGAGGCATTAATTAGTACTTGTTTAATTATGAGCCACAGAGCTCCATTAAAACACATTAGTGAGCCTCACTGTTGTTCCTGCATCATCATCATCATGTAGTTTATTTGGATCCAATCCCTCATACAAACCCTAACCAGACTCAAGAGCACCAAGTGTGGATTCGTCCACCGCTGAAAATAGTTCCCAACAAATGCTCTATTTCCTCCTGTGTTTGTTGATGAAAACTAAAGAGATCAGCTCTTTGGAAATTACTTAGACTTTAAAAAAAACTTGAAATCATACATATACATTTCGCTGTCGCAATCGGTGGATTTTCCAACTGCAACATAAAAAAGATGGCGTCTATGGTGTCCACTGGTAATGGTATCAGTTTTAATAACAGCCTCATTAACAGCTCTACAATCATCACATTGACACTATTGGATGGACTATTGGATGGATATTGGAAAAAAATACCTGTGAATCCAACGCTTGATTGCTCGTGACATGTAGCAGTGTTATCATGGAGACGGAAGTCTACAATTCTTTATTAACCCTTGTGCCCCACTTTGAACAAAACGTGCTCTGGTGTCGTTAGAGGACAAAACTATTATATATTAATATTATTTTCCACTTTCGCTGTGTTAAATCTTTCAACTAACATCAGTCCTGATCATCACTACCAAGTGTTTGTTTATTTTGGGGATTTCAACCCTTTAAATGCCAGCCTGATTACATAATGTGACTTTCTATTAAAAAAAACACAAAATTAATTTGTTTCCATTTGTTTGTGAGGGATTATCAGAGGCTTGGATATGTCAATGATTAGTAACATTGATTTTAGTGCATTGTTATTTTTCGCTCAGATTTATAAAAAACTCCGTCTTGGTACCTTTGAGGACAAATACGTCCTCTAGTTTAATAGCTTTAAAAATACAAGATATCAATATTATTTTCCACTTTGACCAAGTTAACCAACATCAGTCCTGATCATAACTACCAAATATTCATTCATTTTCAGAATAGTAACGCTTTAAACGCCAGGTTTTGAGATGGTGCGACTACTTCTTAAATGAAAAAACACATTCTGTATTATAAATGCTCTGCAGAAATTTCATTTTTTTATTCCTTCACAGTGAGTCAGTCAGTCATATGTCAGTGATAAGCAACAATATCTTTTGATGGATTATTCATTTTTTTGTGCAGTACTATAGCTGCTAATTTATAGTCCATTAAAAATCCCCATTATTGCTTTTTCTTTTTTTATTACTCCTATTACCGTTCAAAGTTTTGAGGCTTCTGATTATTAAAACCCTTCAAAGTTGTTATCTTCTAACAGTCTATTACCTTATTTTGATCAAGACATGAAGCAAAAATAGCTCAAAAGATCACTTTGAACAACAGCCATGAGAGACAAGCTGTCAGCTCATATGGTTATGGAATCACACACACAAAAAGACCCACACACACACACACACACACACACACACACACACACACACACACACACACACACACGTACAACATATACTGTACACTGTATACACAGTCAGATTCAACAACCCACTCCTGCATCGGTCTGCAAGCACACACACACACAAGCGCGCACACACACACACACACACACCCACACACACTGATGCTAACTCTTTCCATAAGGATAGAGTTGGTAGTTAATTGGCCAAGTGTTATCTCAGGCTGGCAGGCTGAACAGAGGTTAAGCGGTCATTGTCTTTTGGCTGTGAGGACAAAATGAAGCTGCATCCTAAGAGGGAGACTCATTATTTGACTGACTATTTTCCTGACTGATTCACTGGCTGATGACTGACTGATTAATTTACTTTCTTTCTTGATTTAATGATCGGACTAATTTCCGAGTGAGTGACTGGCTTATTTACCGACTGACTGCCAGAGAATTTACTGTGTGAATGATTGAGTGACTAACTGATAAAGTGTCTCATTTTTTAACTGACTGTAGGGAATTAAGTAATAATAAAACGTGGGTGAAGACTATACACAAACATGTTGAATCTGTTGGAGGCATCCTATTAGATGCGTTTGTAGTATTTTCTGCTTACAGGCAGATGCTCTGATAAACTGCTGTCAGCATTTCCCTGAAATATGCTTGCGTGTGTGTGGTGTGTGTGTCCACACAGGTGTGTGCATGCATATCCCTATCAGTCTCCGCAACGTCATCACATTCTTCCCACAGGGGGCAAGTGCTTAACAGAGAAGATGATATGGCAGGAGAGACAGGAAGCGAGGTTGAAGGAGGAGGGGGAAACAGCAGAGAAGTCAGCCATGTTTGAGAGACGGGAAAGAGGAAGAAGAGGAACAAAAGGAATGACTGAAGGACAGAGAAACCAAGTAAAGTAAGAGAAGAATTAGCCTGCAAACACATTAGCGTGTGCTGAGACGAATGCAATGTGAAACGCCTTCATAGCTGAAGAATGAAACGGCGAGGTCTTTGTTATTTCCAACCCTTTTAATAACACACCTTGTTAGAGGTAGACCGATAATTACTGAGTGCTAAGAAGCATGACTGAATGCCTCAGATACACACACGCACCTCACCTTGACAATACACACACATACAGCAATGTCTGCACCCCAACACATGTCTCGCGTGAACATACACATCGCTCATTATCTGGCTTCCTGGTTGGTTGTTTTTGTTTTTGGGGATATTTTTTTTGGTTAGTTTTGATGTGAGATGTTTTTGTAAAACACTTGAGAATTTTTTCTAATTTGAACCTCGCAATGTCATTTTTTTGTCTCTTGGGGTTTTAGAGTTTTATCATAGAAGGAATATTAATACTACATACAAAAATAAATAGCAAAGGCCAAACTTAAATATACTAAAGCAAAGCTGTGTGCAGACACCACACCAATACAATCTGGCCTCTTTCCTACATCTATGACACCAGAGCCTGCAAGTAGCGTATTGATAAATTATAGATTCATATAAACGAGAGGGAGTTGCAGCACTTTCCTAATGTCAATGCAAAATTTAACACATCTTAATTAAAAGCAAAATCTTTTGATGTTCTCATTACCCTGATGAAGACATTTTTATTTTTATTTTTATTTTTAATTACAACTAAATATACAATTTTTTTCTCTCAAGGCCACATTTAAGTTTTCGGTATTTAGTTGATGATTAATCTAAATTTGTGAGAAATGAGTACAGCTGAATAGAAAGTATAACCAATCAGCATACTGTAGTACATATACAACCAGAAGCCCAGCTACGTGTCAAAGCCGGAAACCTCATGGAAGAACTATTCCTGTCACCTCACGGTGATCATAGGTGACGCAGGAAGGAAAGGAATAAGCCGTGGAGCAAATTCAAATGTATTTTTTACGAGTAGGTAGCGACTCCTTCTACTCTAAAGTCCTACTGTGACACAGACAGCACCTCTACATGCTGGAGTGCAATCTCCCCTCATCTTCTTTCTCTGTCACTGAAATGTGAGCCACACCTGGAACATGTCCTCAAGGAGAGAAACAAGCCCTGCGCTGATCACTGCACAGTCTAATAAACCTGTATTACACAACTCCTCCAATATAGCCATCTTCACCTGGGAGGCAGAGATGGTAATGTATTCCTGGGCCGCATTCCCTCATGTGTCGCTAACTTCCGCTGAGCAGGCCATGCTTCATCAGGGCCATAATGGCTGATTTGATTTAAAGAGATCCAATTACCCTCAACAATCGAGTGATTTGATTGTTTACTGACGGAGAAGGGAGAGTGTTATCGAAGTAAAATTGGAGGTAATTGTCTCAGGGAGATGTGGGGAAAGATGAAAACGCCTTGATTGGTTGTGGCGTCCAACCGTCTGAGAATAAAGGTTATCAGTGACTGGGTTGATGTCCCCTCTGTGGGCTGCTGCATTCTAACTGGTTACAAAAGCTTCTGTCTCTATATATTCAGGTGAATACCATGTGTGAAAACTATCTTTGTCTTAACAGGTGAAGCAATTAAAACGCTGTTCCCACAATGTGTTGATTTGACATCAGCTAATATGAACTATATACTGTATAATAACGTGTCACAGCTGCCACATTGAAATATTCAGTGACAAAACGAGTGTTTCAGTGCCTTTGTGTTATCTGTGTGAGTTTCCTGGGGGTAATTTAATCAGTAGTACATCACATCATCAACAGGGGGCGCCAGATTCACAGCAACAGGGGTCTGGATTCCGTTCAGTGGGAATATTTCTTTATTGAAAACTTGAAAGTTATGGTCCTTGGATGTCAGCCTCAACAAGTGTTAAGACAATACACCTGAATTATAACAACACACAAACCCTGGAGATACTCTGAATCATCAGTGTTGTCATTAAGGGGAAGGGAGGGGCCTTTTATGGGCACCAATTTTACTTACTTCCCCCTTACTTAAATACAAATCATAAAATAATTAAAGTATTATAATGAGTTCTGAATCATGGGCTCATTTGGAGAGGAGCCACAAAGAAGTAGGAATATTACTAACATACACACACTCACACACACACACACACACACCAATTATCAAGATCCTCACATTCTCATAAAGCTAAAATAGATATAAATGACCCGCGAAGACAGTCTGGCTCCCACGCTGCAATGTGAGGTGTATTCCTTTTAGCTTATGAATAAATAAATATAGAAATTAATAAATAATGCAGAGGAGAGTACAAACAGATGAAGCGCAGCAGGTTTAAGCAGGCCAGAAATGGAGGTAAATTGGAAGCAGCATGTCGTCGCTTCCCTGTCATAAAATATTCTGCCGTCTTGTGTTTGGTGCTTTTCACACCAGTTATATCTCACCCTCTGTGTCCCTCTTTGATGTCTATGGGTGACAGGTTTACAGCGAGAGAGAGAGAGCGAGAGAGATTTTACTGTCATGGAGGAGAAGATGCCGGCTTGGGAATACGTAGATGCCTGTACATGAACCTCCGGTATTCATGCACACACTCACAGTGACGATGAATAGAGCATTCCCATTGTGGTGGCTCGATAAAGTTACACTGTACAGCTTCTCAATGATGACTAGTTGTAGTTAAAAAAAAACCTCATATATCTCATGACAGCCCTTTCTTTCCCGCTCTATTTCTCTTCATTGCTCTCTGTTTCTATTTCTCTGTCTGTCGTGCTCCCAGTCTGGCACAGTGGAGGACGGAGGATGCCACGAGAGAACAAAGTGTGCTGATGAAAGACATGCCAGACCCTCACACACAAGAGATTCGTTCTGAAGGCGACACAGACATTTCGTAAAATACCACTGCAACAGGGACCGAGAAGTGTGTCAACTTCGCGTGAGTCAGTGGGACTAGGCCACTCTGTCTTTCCGCCCGCTAGCTTCCCAAAGTTGATTAAGCTCAACACAGTGCAATCTGTTTACAGGGACTGCAAAATGTGTAAAAATTGGCGCGGGTGAGGAAAACAGAAAATGGACATTCTCTGGCGATCTGAAAATATTTGGTGTGGCCAGGAATCCACAAAGTAAGCACATAATTGTCATGCTCCCCCTGTTAGCGCAACCTTTAAATGTACCGTATTTTCCGCACTATAAAGCGCACCGGATTATAAGGCGCACCTTCAATGAATGGCCTATTTTAGAACTGTTTTTATATATAGGGCGCACCGGATTATAAGGCGCATAGAATAGAATAGCGTCGTAAGCGTGTCTCTTGAAAGGTGCCATTTTGGGGTCTTTATACACACACAAGTGGTGTTGGACTAGGAGTAAGCACAGTACCGGTGTTTACCGCGGTGCGGCTTTGTAGTTTACCAGTCGTACTGAAACATTTTGACAGAGCGCCGTGTACAACCAGTATGGATCAACCAATTAACCAATTGATCCATATATAAGGCGCTCCGGATTACAAGGCGCACTGTCGTTTTTTGAGAAAATGAAAGGCTTTTAAGTGCGCCTTATAGTGCGAAAAATACGGTACTAGAATGTGTTGGTGTTTGTGAGTGTGTATGTGTGTGAATAAAATGTTTCGATTAAAGGCTTGGAAGCCGTGAGTTTTCTGTGTATAAAAACAACTCATTTGGTCTTTGCAAAAATAAATGATGTACGTGATTATTTGTACTGCATTCGTACTTAGAGCCGTCCACTTGTGATGGGATCAACCCAACCCAGGTGTTAACAGGGGCCACACTCACGCAATACACACCCATTTGCAATCATGATGTCATCAATGCGAGACACAAAGAGCGAGAGACTGCGTGAGAGGGAAGGAGAGGCGGCATGAGCTCATGTCTGAAATGACACGGAGAGGAGACGGAGAGGGAGGGGTGGGTGTGGAATAAAGGGACGAGAGGTGGAGAAGGAGGAAGAAAAAGAAAACAAAGACGCAGAATGAGATGGAGAAAAATGGGGTTAATATTCATGTTGTGGACAAGAAGGTGGGCATAACATTGTAAAGTGAAAATGAGGAGAGTGGGAACGGGGGCTTAACCAATAGGAGGTGTAATGTGACCAGAGAAGAAGACAAAGAAACACGACGACAGGGGTGACGGAGGGAGAAAGAGAAGAAGAAAGGAGAAATGTAGAGAAGGTGGAAGTGGACGAGTCATTTTCTTTCTTTGAAGTTTTAACGTTTTGCTTTTGCTTTTATCATTATTCATCATTTTAGAATATGTGATCATCAGTACTGCTTTTCTTACTACAGTCAAAAAACAAGTTACGGTGTCTTCTGCAACCAGTAAGCAGAGGAAACGGGTTATCAGTGCTCTCGGGTTTCTTGATGTCTCTGTGTCAAGCTAGAAAAATAATTCTGTGCTTCTTCTTGAGTGAATATCACTCATGCTTAAAAGTCTCAATGTTTTGATTCCCTAATCATTGATTTGATTGATATATAATCAAATGTAATACGATAGGATTAACTTTGAGACACTTAAATAACCTGAAGCAATATTTTCATAAAGCGTTTTAAAAAGCGTCACTCAAAAGCTTTCACATCCAACTTTGCATTACTATAGATTACATATTCAATGCAATCCCCAGTACACTGCAGGACTTCGCATTAGGATTTCATGTTTGGAATTTAAATTAAACCCTTACTACAGAATCCAGAAACTCAATTAAGTAGTAGTTGGAACCAGTCACTTCATACAAAACATTACATTAATTCATTAACTGTCTTAAATTAATAGAGATTTTTAATTAATCACTTTTTTCCATTAAACAGTAATTCTGGCTTGGTTTTGGTTGCGGGCACTGCATGTGTGTTTATGGGAGCCTTTAGTAAATGGGTGCTGTGTTTGAAAAAAAAAAAACACAGCGTCATTTTGTCATTCCAGTGCTGCTCCCAATTCATGTGTGTCAAATTACCATCTGTAAGTAAATGGGGAAGAATTGCGCTGACAGACGCTGCAGCAGTGAATGGGACTCATTTATTGCTACACAGGCATACAGTACATTATGCAAATCCAAAAATTATGAATGAGGTGAAATCAGGAGAGAGACAAAAAAACGTTGACAGATGAGAGGCATGATTTTCAGTGACATCAATATGCCCCTAAATCCCATTACAGAGAGATTGGAATATAAGCATACATATGTGGTTACAGTAGGTCTTTAGCTCACTCTTCACTTTCATCTTCCACCCTTATTCAGTCTGCCTAGCCTGACTAGGCCTCCCTCTGCTCTTTTCCTCTTTCCTCCTCTAGTCTTGTACCTCTCTTGCTCCTTCCCTCTTCCTTGTCTCGCTGCCATCCAGCGCTTTTCCAGAGGATTTTGACACTCCGAGGTTATTGCGAGCGAAAAATGATTCTCATCTCCGCTCACTCTGCCGAGCAAACCCCCATTCCCCCCACGCTGATGCTGCCAAACTCACCGACACTAACAGCTTATGACACACTATAGCATGAAGATTTGGTTTTTCATTTTTAGAAAGAGGTGATTTACTCTAGATTAGCCATGCACAATGGTATTACAATTAGGTGGAACTTGAATCTGACAAAGCCCCACAAACTGCTCTGTGAAATCGCTTTGTTTCTTCTGGTTAAACGGTTGTTTTGCAGAAGTGCGCGGTGTGAAGAAAAATGCCTTTGACTCGGAGTCACTGTGGTGAATAAAGCTTGTGAACATGGGCCAAATGGGGCTTGTCTCTTGGGAGTGCCTGGCCTCTACCTCTTTTCTGTCGACATGTATCAAATCCCACCTTGCCAAGAGCAAAGGCTCAACCCTGACTGATCCCTCTCACTTTTCTCCTCCTCCCTCCATTTTCCCTCTTCATCTCGGAGGCTTTCTGTGTTTCTGTGACATTGTGTGTCATTAACTCTGACTGTTGCTTTCTGGCTCATTTACCATGCGGATGTCTCGACACTTAGGAAGAGAAGTTGATGTGCCAGCTGCTTCTGAATGTAAACTGATGATTTATTCCACTGATACTGATCAATTTTATGAGATCTTAATAACGTCTGATGGATAAACAGCGCCAGGTTGCCATCACTGTCTTATTCCCTGAATCAACAACCCATCCAGCAGCTCCATGCAGTTTCCATCTGCTTTAAGCTAATTATTGATGTTTGCCAGGCAGTAAAACCACAACAGTGTTGGTTCATATAAAATCGTAGCCAAAAAGAGACACAAATTACCAGTGCAACATCGAGCAATAAAAGCTGATATTGTTTTCATTTGTTGGGAGACTAATCAGGGCGGGGCAGACAATCTAAAAGGCTGGAAAACACACAAAGACAGAAATCAAAGCTAAACATTTCACATGAGGAATGAGAAATGTTTGGCATAAGAGAGAATGTGATTTTTGGCCAGTTTAAATGGCTTAACATAGCTTTAATTCATCTGTTTTTTGAATATTTTAACCAAATTGAATCAAAAACTTCCTGTGTCACAGTAACCTATTAACTAGATTAGACGGTTAATAGTATGTTTTATGTTAACTGCAAAATGACAACAATTTCCCTCAAGATCTCAGTTTATTTGCAGCAGTGTATCTATTTTTAATCAAATCTGTCAACGCCTTCCTGATCGCTACAGGATGATCTGCAATGCCCCTAATTATCTCTCTCTCTATTATATACAGTATCTTTATTTGCCTCCATCACCCTATCTCTGTCTTATTTTCTCAGAAATAACACTGTGAGAGCTAATCACACGCAGGCCTTAAACCCTGTTACCCTGCAGCAGTCAAGCGTGTATTCAAATGAAAATGCCAAAAAACATTTCAATTGATTTTCCCAGGGAATTTGTATGTAATTACTTTATTCAATCATGCCTGTGTGTTTTGCTTGCCTTTCTGTCTATGAGGCACAAATGCATTACAGAGTCTACCTCTCTTTCCACAGCTCTCCTCTTTATCTTTCTCTGCTAATGACAATAAAAGACTTTAAATGTTAAAATTGACCAATTACCTCTCATATTTAAATGAAAACATGTTAATGATTTCCAGAGCAAAACATAGACCGTAAAAGGTCAAAGGAGAGAATTGAATAAATCATGTCCGTATTTTGACTTTGACTTTAATTGTATTCAAATGAGTCGTTTATTTTAATAAGAGAAAATGACTCAGTCAAACGTAATGTTAAGGCAGCTGAATCAGCATTTTGCCCATGTAATATTACAACACCCTAATGAAACCAATCTCATCAAACATTACACATTTATAAACTCTACCTGGTTGGTGGCAGCGGAATCACTAATACACTGCAGCGACAATTCTGTTTGAGTTGATATATGGAATGAAAATGCATTTAATTAAATGATGATGATAAAAAAAAATCTAAGTTCAGGTGGATGTTTGTGCCAAAGAAATTTCCTCCAGGGTTCTTGAGATATAGCGTTTCACGAGAATGGACCAGAAGGACGGACGTACAACCCAAAAACATAATGCCAGCGCTGGGCTTCAAAAAAGAAATGAACGCCCCTGTGAGGATTTCTCCGCCACCTAACTTTATATTCAACAGCAGGTGCATTGAGTAAAAACAAACAAACAAGAAGCAAAAGCCAATCAAATCAGGCTGAGACATTTATTTTTAGCAAAGGCCTCAATCATCCTGTAATCTGCTGCTTGCGCCAGACAGACCATCCCTGTATGGGCGTATTGAGCTTTGCCGGCAGCATTCCTGGTCGTCCTTACAACACTCTGGCAAAGACCCAGAGAGGCTCCAGAAGCCCCCGCCTGAGACTGAGGGTAGCAGGGTTGCCATAGAAACCACTGAGCCCACCAGGAAGCCGAGAAACTCGGAGAAACCACAGACAGAAAGGTTGCTGTAACACGCGCCCATACTATACACACACCCAAACTCAAACAGATTTGTAGGCGCAGAAAGAAACACTCATCCAAACACTCATCATCAACAATAAGTGTCTTATTGTTGTAGGTTAACCAGTGATCCCTAGTCCCTGTGTGGTGATGCTGCCCGTCTGTTCGACCCACACTTGCTTTTTAAAGCCCAATGCAAGCCTTTGATTTGATCATATCTTCTGCTACAATATCTATCTTCCTCTCCTTTCAGACTTTCTCTCTTAACTTCACATGTTCTACCAGTTTATTCTATTGACTTCCCTCATTAGCCTAATTCTCTCACAACAAACACAACGTGGCCCTTTGTTAATTAAATTATAACGCATGGCTTCATCCACTAGTCAGAAAAAAGAAAAAAAAAGACAACTATATTGCAGTAGCCTCAGCAACTATCACACTTCGACCATCATGGCATCGTAACGTTTGACATCTGTTGAGCCCTGTAAAAGCTCATTTGAAGTTTCAGCTCATTGTGTAGACTTGATCCTAGTTTGTGATTACCAATTAATGGTGTAAATCATTGACAATGAATTTAATGTGCCAAAATCCCCCAGCAGCTCCAAAGTTGTGCTCCTGGCTAGCATGGTGGAGGAAGCCAGGTGAGCCGTCATACTATGTTATTCCGAGGTGACTACAGGCTGGCATTAGTGTTGAATTACTTCTAATTGGAGCAACTGGCTACAGGCTCTTTGCCCTTGACTTACACCACTTAACACAAGCTTGCATACAGTAAACAAGAGCAATGCGTTAGAAACCGACCAAAGTGGAACGGATACGAGAGAATGCAATTAGAGATGTAAATGGCCTTCAGGTTACTCTTTACAAACCTACAACAGAGACCACAACTGAGCATTACAGGGCAGGAGTCCAAATTCATGTAACTTCATCAAGATTCAAAATGACAGTGATCCAGGCAATGATTTCATGTAACAGTTGGGGGGGGGGGGGGGGGGATGCTTCACCAACGAATAGAATCATAATTGGAAAAGCGTTTATCAGTACTCACCAATGAGCTCCTTGTTCCTGATGTCCAGGGCCATATTTCTGAGAGCGGTGGCCACGGCACACACCACCTTGTCGTTGTCTATCCTCAGTAACTCCACCAGGATGGGAAGGCCTTTCTCCTTACGTACAGCCGCCCGGATGTACACCGACCACTGGCAGGGAGAAATCAGAGGGAAGGCTGTTAGATAGCTAAACATGTTATTGCATGAATAGCAGCCTGGCAATAGTATAAAAAAAACAATCCCACTGTGTATTTGTGGTGGAAATGAAACAGGAAGATTGTTGGAGTTTTGTGACAATTTGCAGCATTTTCAGGATCTAGAAAGTAAAGAAAATTTCTATTTGTAAAACCTAGTTTTTACGAGGCGACAGCAATTACAATTATCCACACAGCATAAACAAAAGGCAGGGCATGGCAACAATACGGAAATGATTCTCTTTTGCTTGTGACACTTGTTTGGTTCCCTTAATAGGAACTCAGCATGCCTGTGCATTGTGTAATAGGTTATTTTCAATGCACGCATTTGTATTCCTCCACTGTCTTATCATCACTATGCTGACTACTTTCTTTCTTTCTTTCTTTCTTTCTTTCTTTCTTTAGCCAGACAGACAAACTAACAGATTGGGGTTAAAGTGGTTGCAGTAGGAAAAAGGAAAAATAGAGACAGACAAAGCACGACGGTTGTGGAGTGGGAGATGTTATCCAGGGTTAATATGAGAGGGGCTGAGGCATTACACTGACTCTCAAGTGATATACTGTGAGAGGGAAAATTACACGAACGATAGAGGAGAGTTTTGAGCTTGGACACCACTCTGTCCTCCCTCAATAACTATCAAGCTACGCTTAAATGGACTACCGCTCGACCCTAAACGGCTAAAGTGGTGCCGCCTTGTGGGTCAACTGTAGAACAATGGGGATGTGCCAAACAGCACCCAAGAATAGATATTAGTAAGCGAAAAGAATATCCAAGGTATGTTAAGGTTAAAACACATAATTGTTTTTCTTAAAGACCAAAAGGGGCAAACTATGGTTCAAATAATCATTTTAGGAAATAATTCACCCTTTGAGGGAAAGGATCATAATGTATTTACCGTACGGTCTTAACCAAGAGCTTAGTGAGCAGAACGTAGAGGGAGTCAGCAGTACGCGAACACAGCTTCTTTGGAAACTGTTTCCAGCACTATTCTCAAAGTCAGGAGAGGAGACACAGCAAAGCACACACACGCACGCAGTAAGACCCCAAAATAGATAATGGGATTTCCTGAAGACCACCTGCCTCCTTCTCCCTTGGCTTTCTATAGCCTCCTCTGCCATCATCTCCGCTCTGTTTCTCTGTCCATTCCACCAGCAATGGAAACTCACAAAAACCAAAAACAGATACACACACACAACTCCCACACACATTTCCAGAACCACAGAGACATCCCTCTCAACCACAGCGCGCTAACTCGTCTGTTAACTGAATCAGTTCAACTTTTCATGTACAGCAAAAGTAAGCTAACCTTTTTGACTGAGCATTATTGAGCACATAAACATGTCCATCAACATTCTCACACAGCCTGTTTACAACCAACAATGCCTGACGCAGTTTCCCAAGGTCATTCCCAGATTAAGCCCTCACACCTTCTGCCTTTTAGCCCCACACACCTCCCTCAAGGCTAAAGCTGCCTTCACCAATTTCTCCAATATTGCCGCATGACTCATACATTATGACCATCTAGCTGTTTCCATCAGTCAGCTGCTGTTGAACCTTGGCTCTATTCCCTGGTGTGCTCAGGCTTGGAGCCTTTACATTATTACAGTAATTGCATTGCTGCTAAACAATATTATATACTATAAGGACACACAAAACATGGGCTTGTGCTCGAAATATTTCAAAGTCAGCAGGATGGTGTAGTGAGCAAATAGAACACTATTCCAACTGATTGAGTTTTCGAGTTGTTTATCCTCTGTACTCTGTGGCATTTGCTGCAACCGAATCAGCCTTTGGATTTGTATCAAGCCTGAACTGAACTGGAACCAGGTGATCAAGGTTGCATTTTGTTCGCACACGCCCAACCTGTCTTGGTGTCCTTGTTGATATTAAACACTTTGTTAACTTTTTTGATGGATATATTCCTGCCATGGAAATTATATTTTTTACTCAGCAAGGTCATTCCGATTTATATTTGCCCATCCTGCAAAAATCCATCCCTCTCTATGAATCTATCTCTACCACATTACTTAGCCAGAGCTATGTACTGTACTACATCATTGTGTGTGTGAAAGGACGCTTTTTCAATGGCACAGAGGGCTGGGTGCAGAGCAGTTCTTGGTCACAGGCTGTGAGAGTTTCAAAAAAAGGACTCGGTCATCAGATAGGTAGCCTACACACATAATCACACAGTTGCACACACACATTCATGTACACACACACACACACACACGGTAGTTTGTCTTACTTACGATATGAATACTGTTTAATCTGTGGTTTATCCACACAAATAATTGATGTACAATTGTTTGCTGTTGCATTTAATGCACGGCGGAGAAAAGACAAATGAATCCCTTTCTTTCATACGAATGGACAATTAAATGGGTATAAATGAACACATTTACAGTTTCCTATCTTTACCTGCAACACCAGTGCTTGCATGTGGTTTTCGGTATACATGATTATACTCTTGGGCAATTTATGTGTGACAAAAAAAAGTGAAGTGAACAAAAAAGACAGCAAAGCGTTTGGGAAACATTTCAAACCTAGCCGTTACCTTCCAGCTGCCTGCGGCCAGGTTCTGCAGAGCCCCGGCTGCTCCCTCCAGGGTGTCGGGGTTGGAGCATTCAGACAGCAGGGTGAGGTAGGGTTTGACGATGGTGGGGTGCCACAGCATCTGAACCCCTTTGGGAGGCTCCGCTGTGTCCGGAAAGGGGCCCACGCCATCCCACTGTGAACGAGGAGACAGAGTTAATCATTTTTATGTTAAGCAAGGTGAGATGCTAACCACTGGCGGTCTTATCTCTATAAACAGACTCTGCATTCAAATGTAGGATTTCATAGAAATTCTTTGGTTGAATGCAGGTAAATGGTCCTTGTGGCGAGTAAAAGAGGCAGAAGGCACCGTTCATGAACTGAAACACACAGGGAAAGTCGCAAGTCGAAAACACGGCCAACTCCAAAATCGGACAACGCCGTGGTAGCAACCTGTCAAACACAAGGTGGCCACACCCTAAAGCAAACCCTGCTTTATCATCTATTTTAATCTAAATGGGACCATACTTTACAAACTGCACATCATGCTGTGTTGAAGAAGACTTGAAACTGATAGAGACCATAAACTCATTACAATGTTTACTGATGTAATAAATCAAGTGAGAAGTAGCTTCATTTTCTTACTTATAGACAATTGGACTTCTTTTTGCAACCAGAGGAGTCACCCCCTGTTTAAAGCACTTAATGTTGAAGAAATGTTGGTGAGCCTTCACTTAACATACCTAAGCAGCATTCATTCAGTTTCCCTACTCATCCCCTTTGCATTTGGAAATTCATCTGATTCCATATTTGCAATATTCATGAAAGACAGATATCTGTGGATGGGTATTCTCATGCGTCTAAGTGCATGCATTACTACATCTTCATTCAGTACCCTCTGACCTATTAAAAAGTCAAAGAGACGCTGAGTAAATCGCTCCCTGTCGACATGCTTTGTAGGAAAGATTGGTAATGGAGGGGAGAAAGGGCAACAAAATAGAAAGGCAAGAGATGCATGTGAAAACAGAGACTATGAGGGAATGTTTCACTCCTACATTTGCTTTGAAAAATAAACCTAAAGCTCCATTCCCTTTTACCTCCATCCTCCTCCTCACCTCCACTACAATGGAGTCTCTTGATGTATGAACCTCTTTGTTGAGTGACATGCCCAGACCTCTTTCCCGTAGGCATGAACCCACAGCTAACTCTCTTTCTCTCTCTCCTCTTTTATTTCTATTTCATTCCTTTCTCTCTTGTTTGACATTAATATCTCCCCCTCCTTTTCTCTCCTGTTGATTCCTTCTCCCTCTCCCTTGACTTTTCTCTCTCTCTCTCTCTTTCTTTCTTTCTTGCTTGCCTCCATCCCTCCCTAATTTCTTATTCTATTTCCATCCTTCTCTCTCCAGTTCTCAGTTTTTCCTCTCCCTATCGACCTTCTCGGTTTCGCTCTACTGCTTTCCCTCCTCCCCTGGTCTCAAGGTAAACTAGGCTAGTGTGCGTCTTGAGAGAGGTGCTGTAGAGTGTGTATGTGTGTGTGTGTGCGTGACTGTGTGTGACTGTGCGTGCCTGCATATTTTTGTCTATACATAGATTCTCTTATCATAAAATCAAAGGCGTCTTTTTAGTTTGAAGTGTGTATAACAAGAGGCATCAACTCTTGCGCAGTAATGTACTTTCTGTTGCCTACAGACATCCTACACACTAAATCTGAATGTATGATGTTAATTTGTGTAACTAAAAGGTTCCAATGATTAAGTGTATCAAAGATTTTCAAATGTATTTCCTTCAGTACAAGACACAAAAACATTTTTATAAGAATGTGAATTTCCATACATCATTGTTTGTATCCTGTGCCTGCATGGTAAAGAATCGTAAAACACTAAAGCTGCCACATTCACTGCGGCTTGAGCTCCACATTGTCTGCTATGGGGATCAGGTTATTAAGTTGCAGGTGTGCAGCTTGACAATGCCAGTAAAATAAATGATACATTCCCATTCAAGTTATCTGGTCAGACATCTGAATACCAATGTTATCTATTTATGTGTGTGAGTGTGTGTGTGTTCCAGTATCCATTAGGAGTGTTTAGGTCCAGTTCAGGCTCCAGTGCTGATCCCTCGCCTTGCTGTCTTAACCTCTAATAAATGATTAAGGAGACTACATTGCAGTCTAACTGCTTGAGTCTCTCGCTCACTCAGTTTCTCTATCCATCACTTCCTTGTCTCTCGCTCTCTCTCTCTCTCACCCAGTCTTATGGCTCCGAGCCTCCTCTTTCCGTCGGTGCCTGTCTGTCTCTCACAACTAATCAAATCAAGAGGCAGTAAAGAGGAAAGGAAAGATGTACAGAATAGAATCAAGAATAAAATAACACATTTTTTAAACCACAACGCTAAGAAAGCCTGGCAGGGACTACACATTATCACAGGTTATAAACCTAAACGCATACCGTGCAGCCATTGAATGATGACTTGATCCATTTGTTTTTGTAGATTTGAGTAAATTATGCGCCGCAGCAGGCCGAAGCAGTTGATATAGCCACGAGTTTACCAGTTAGTGGCATCAGGAATACCCACAGTTTTAACCTGTTAAGGCTGGCAAATCTCAGAATCCGGATGACATTGGCTGGAAGGTCTTACAGTCATATGCTGATTAACTTGCATCTCATTTTCAAAGGATTGCCTGACCAGTGGACGCTGCCTTTGATTGTACCTGTGCCCAGTTGCCCTTACCTCAGTACATACGAAGTGCTTTGAGCAGATAGTATTAAAACATCTATTCACCATTCTTGGATCATTATCAGTTTGCATACTAGTCAGAGCGGGGGGTTGAGGATGCATTGCTCATAATGAAGAACAGCATGTTTGAACACCTTGAACAACCTCTCAGTCTTGTAAAAATTGGGTTGTTCAATTTAGCAGTGCGTCTAACACCAACCCCACCGGCTGGTAGGCAAACTGCTGGATCTATGGGTTGATCCAAGGCTCATATGGATAAATGATTTTCTTCTGAATCGTACCCAGCAGGTTAGATTCCACACAGTCATTTCCTCTTTTAAGTTTGTAAATCCAGGAGCCCCAGAGGGCTGTGTTTTGTCTCCCATACTGTATACACTGAATACCAATGAGTGTCTCCACTCACACCTTCTTTTAAGTATTCAGATTATACAGTCTTGGTGGTTTTGAAGATGAGGTATAGGGAACTATACATTAAATGGTGTTCTGGCAATTCTCCTGAGGTCAATGTGACTAAAGCAATGGACATGGTCATAGATTTTAGACGTAGAAGAAGTGAAGTCCCACTCACCAAGGTTAATAATAAACCCATCAAAAGAGTTAATACTTACAAATACTTAGGGATAGAAATGGATGACCAGCCATGAATGTGCTACTGCAAAGTTATCTTGCATCACAGCTGGATTCTCACAATGTCACAAGATCACGTGAGAATCACAGGATAATATATCAAACAAAAATCCATCCAATCAAACTTTAAGTGATGTTTGTGTCTGGTAAGCCAGAGCATAGACCAATTAGCATCCTGTGAGGTGTGTCCGAGACGACACGTTCAAAACCTAAAGAGGTTAGCGTATAAGCTGCAATAGCATCAGTTATATCAGAACTGGAGAATATTTTCATTTGAAAGAAGAGCTTAGAGCGGCACTGAAGGCTTCTCTTGATTGGAAAAGATGTTTTTTGTTCTTCTCCCGACAGGCTTTGTCCAAAGTTTGATTGACAGATGGTTCGGGCAATCTCCTTCCAAGTATTTCTTTAAAGTGGCTGCCCTTTCCCAGACAGTTTCCAATGACAGCTTCTGAGATGGTTCAGGTTAACTGCAAATGTCAAAAATCTACAACAGCGAATGTTCTTCCAAGGGAAACTGTACAGTTTCGATTTGGTTGTAATGTCTTGCAACTGTTTTACAAGCCCATCCCACCAAGCATCCTGTCCTTTGGCCTTATTTTTGTGTTTGATAACATGCCCAACCAAGATCAAAATAGGTTGCACTGCATGATCAGGTTGGTGTGTGGGGTCATTGGGGCGTTATTATGAATCCCACAGCTTTTCTCTGCAAGACCCGGCCTGTGTAGCATTCAGGCGCTAGGATTAGCCAGGGGTCCATTCTCGCTGAGGTATCAGTAACCTGATATGTTCAGGTCTTATGCCCTGATCAATGGGCTATCCTGACCCTAACTACTTGAGGTCAATGCCTAACCTCAACCAATTGTCTCTGCATCAACAATCTACGCAGGGCGGGTCTTGCCAAGAAATGCAGTGGGATTCATATATACACGTCACTGGATGTGACCAGATGTCAGCTGCTCAGTTGTGTAAAGATCTCATTCTGAGTAAGGCTGATTGCATCCTCAGGGAAGTGACCCTTCTCAAACTCTATGCTACAGGTTCCAACTAAGCTATTGGGGCAAAGGAAGGATGCTGAATGGGAAAATAAGAGCAGCAAGATTCAGAAGCGCTTTGTTGCTTCAGCAATTAGACTTCCAACAGAGAGGGACAGTCCAAAAACATAGAATGTGATGTTGTTTTGTACAGAGCTATGTGGAATGGAAATTATTATGCAGTACTTGTATGGTGCAATATCTTTTTTAGTTGCTTATAATATTGATGTAGTCTCTTTATTTGTGTGTGTGTCAGCGTATGCTAGATCGAGGGTGCTTGGAATTGTGTGTGTGTGTGTGTCTCTCTCTCATAGCAAGAGTTCTACTATCCCACCCAATTCAGAAAGGTTCTGATAGAGTTTTGGCCATTTTGTTGTGTAAAGCTTTTAAAATGCACTATATTAAAACTTTATTTCTTCCTTTCTCCTCTCTCTCTCTCTCTCTCTGTCTGTGCATATGGGTATCAGGTGTTTCAAGACACAAACGGCAATTGGAAAGAGCAAAAGAGGCAGTGTAGCAATGAGTTGCATTAGCTTGGAGACCCAATGGCTAGTAATGGATGAAATAAAACAAAACAAAGCTCTGGGTCTCAGGTGTGGTTTGGGTCTCAAATATCAGTCCAGTTAAGTATGGTTGGGTATTAAGGATGCAAGTACGGGCTGTGTTTGTGCCTCGGATTTGGGCCCATGGACAATTTTGACATACACACAACATAGTCTAAGAGTGTGCTTTTGACTTCAGGAAAACATGCAGTCTCGTCCATGGAGAGAAGTCCACCTCTACCTTAACAGACTTGGAAAGTGCAGAAGAGACTAGACCGCAGGGAAGGGGGAGAGCAAAATCCAACTGAGAATGATTGGTTAAAAAGTGTGAAGAAAAAAACTTCTTGGCCCATGTATTGGCTTATGAGCCAATACATTATAAAAGAAGCCAAAGGTTTTCAACTCAGCATGCATAATACTCTGTGATGTGTGATTTCCATTATTTACCACACACAACCCTGTTGAAGGCACGGCTACTTCAACCACTCACACCGCGTTCCTGCTTCATCATGAAAGAGGTCTTCATTTTTCACCCATGTGTAAACATGCAGATGGGGGACAAATTAGAGTAAAATCCAGAATAAACAAGTGAGAGGCTTCCATAGAAGGCACAAGGGTTCATATGGCCTTTCCAGTCACATGATCTCAACCAAATTGACCACCTATGACAGAATATGGACTGGTGTGGTAGACTGCGCTCTCCACAGCCATCATCTATACTCCAAACGAGGAAGAGTGGTGTTCGTTTCTCCAGTAGAGTACCACAAACCTTTTGCCAGAGCATTGAATCTATTCTAGCCAAAACTATATTTTAAGGTATGGACGCACATTTTTCCATTCACTGTATTCATTCCATCAAATTATATAATAGTTATTTTCCTTACACTCATCATCACGTCTGTCCTTACCTGATCGGCCCCCTTCTTTTTCTTCTTCTTCTTGCCCCAGCAGCCAGAGCTCTCTCCGTCGCGGCCGTTGGCGTCACAAAGCAGGCCGTCCAGCTCCTCTAAACCCCCTTGCTGGCCCTTGGACGTCTCGGCAGCCAAACGGTACGACAGGTTTCTCAGGATGCAAACACAGTTCTCTACAGTCTGGAGATAAAGCGAGTCGGGAGAGATGAAGTGAATTAGGAGGAAGAAAAGGTAGGGAGAGGGTTGAGGGGATTAAAAAACACAGATATGAACGAATAAAGTGATAACGTTGAGGTGGAAGATTTGTGTTTGAAGCCATTTAATGAAACATCTCGCTTGAAAACACAGCATAACGTAAAGTCAAAGCACGCTGCTAAAAACCGCCCACCCACACTTTTACACTGTTGGCCTTCCACCCCCACCCACGAGCCAGGCAGACGAGGAGAGTGAGAGATGGAAAGCGACAGAAAGGAAAGAAGAAAGATAATCTCACAGGTAATATGCCTCTGTATTTTGTTAGCTCCGACTTTGAAATGAAATTAGAAGAAACAAAATCAAATGAGGAAAAATGACAAGCCCAATATATTGTATCACACCCCATTAAACACCAAGTTTAGAAGCGAACCTGCTGCGCGTGTGTGTGTGTGCATGAGAGCAAACTAATTCTTACAGGGAACGGTGTCTATGCTTAAGTGTGCACTTTCACCGAGCGTGTGTACTTGCACGCGTGTGTTTAGTATCACTGAGAAAGGGGAGTCATCGAGTCAGCAGAGTGGAAATTAACAAAGACAAATCATCAATCTTCTCTCCGTCTGACCGTTGGATTACACAAAAAAAGAACCAAGGAGTATAATTGAACAGCCTCAAGAGATGCAACAAACAAAACAATGTCTCACTCCAGCGAGCTGCAGTCATGTCTGAAATTCTATTCACATGCTATTATAGAACGATGTCGGAGAAGTTTTATTTACAATTTACTTTGACATTTCATATTTCGATCTGTTATTTCACATTCATTCAGTACCCTGTTCTTTCCAGCTGCAGGGTTTAGGGAACAAAAAGACTTTCAAAATGATTATGTGGTACTTCTTGTCTCCGCACGAAGGGTCAGAGGTAGGGGGCCAGTTACCAAACAGCAACCGCACAACAAAAATTCCATTCTTATTAATTATATAAGAATCTACACAGCAAACGAATACGAGACCACAGCCATTGATGTTGATAAAAGGCTTTGTGTGTATGACCTTGTGTTTCTTTCCACACTGTGCTTTTAGAATACGCTTGTCCATGACACTCCTCTGGGACACTAGATGACATACATTAATGGACTTACAGTATACTTCTCCCTGCAGTAGCAACCGCATTTAATGCAAGCTGTTAAATATCAGCATCATAACATCGATACAATATCAGCATCATATTGGATGTGTATGTAGAATGATGAGCTAAGTCTATTAGGTCTTGTACCATCATTTCAAATGACTGTATCAGCTATGTTAATGAGTTCTTAGCTGTGTGCAGGTTCATACTGTGAAACCTATTTAAGTGACTCTAAAGCTTCCTCACATCAGTGCAATCCCTTGCAGCATTATAGATTGTGTTTAATGGGACAATCGACTATAAAACATAATTGTCATATAGTGGATATTCCTCTGATCTTGCACATTTCTGTCTGGATCTGTGAACATGAAAGGCAGAGAGGAAAGAGCGGAGACTGTCTAGATGATCAAAATGCAAATCCTGAAGAATGCTGAGAGTGATGGTGAGGGGAGTTTTTGTGAGAGCACGAACTGAGTTGGAACTGACTATACAAGTATATGGGCACATAAACTGGTTGGTAATCAGTGATAATGTTACTTTAACAACCTCGGCGTTTGTTTTCAAACCATTTCTGCTGAGACTGAAAAGAATTTGCACAAAGTAGAGGTAAAGTGGATCAATCAGTTTTTGACTCCTTGAGCTCTACTATATTTATATGCCAGACCAGATTAATCTCCCACCTAAACAGGCAGATGAGTAGAGAATGTAAGGTGGCAGTCTGGGCAACGCACGTGTGCAAAAATGAAGCAAAAAAGGCAGTACAAAACGAGCACATGGCTAATGTGCGTTGCTATTTCAGCAGTGGCCACGTGCTGGTTCACCTGCCAATCAGTCTTTGTTACTGAGGTGACAGCAGTACTCCTCTGGTGACTGCCGTCAGATGGTGAAGAAGGGCAGGCGGTTAAGCAGTGATTAAAGAAGGCCATTTAGAGAAGCTGGGAGACAGGGAGACCTTGAGAAGTCAGCCATCCACAACATTGTTTATGTAGTATTAACTGGCCCCCACATACTCCGTCATGAGCACACAGACAGTATACGCTCCACACCAACGTGAACGCGTCCTCACACAGGAAAACACAAAGTGAACATAAACCCGATCAACTTTGACTACTGGCAGAGATACATTGGCAGCAGGAAGTGCTGCAACACTTTGAATTTGAAAGCTTTAATTTATCATGAATAAAATGTGTTGATGAACTGCACACTCCTTGAAAACTAATATTCATCTTCCTTGTGGAAGCTGGCAATGAAAGGAGTTTTTCTTTTTTTTTTTTAATTATTATTATTTCTCACCTCCTGTGCAATGAGAAAAATTCAGCAGTTTGTCTGTGTCTACAAGAGAGGGAACGAGGCACGCTTTCTCTCTTGCAGGTTTGAAAATGCACATTTACTGCTTGACAATCTTTTCATTAATGCATTTATACAGTCATGCACATTACATAACACAAGCTAAGATGCTCACACACACACACACACACCTTGCTGTCGATCTCGCTGCTGCCCAGAGAGGTCTGGATGACGTAGAGCAGAGCATCTGTCAGGCCGTCACACTCCCTCATCCTTCGTCTCGCCTCCTCACCGGCAGAGCTTACATTCCTGCAACACAGATACAAAGAACACTGATCAGAGTCTGTGTGTACGAGTCTGTGTGTTTGCCAAACAGAAAGAAAAAGAAAAACAAATGAGAAGAGTAAGAGAGTTGGTGAGGAGGGAAGATAAGACAGGAAGACAGATGAAAGAAAAAAATTAAAGCTGGTAACGAGGGGTGTAGAGAGAGAGAGAGAGAGAGAGAGAGAGAGAGAGAGAGAGAGAGAGAGAGAGAGAGAGAGAGAGAGAGAGAGAGAGATACTGTTAAACCTGGCAGCTCTCCCTAAACTAAACAATTGAAAATGGAACATTCAAATTCTGGATACATCTCAATCTATGCCCCGAAGGCTCGCTTCATTTTAAAGCACTTGACTTGAGTCCAAAAAAAAAAAGAGGAGGGTGAAAAACAAAAAAGCCGCTTTAGTCAGACAGTTGGTTGCTGAACTTCACAGCCAACACTCACACCAACGCTGCTTTGATAATTTCGCAATATTGTAACATTTATTATTAGCAGCTTTGCCAATGTGACGCACCAAAATAATGAATAGAATTTGAATTGAACTGAAGGTACAGGTGGGTGGTGTTGGGTTGGATTTGTTTGGGTTTTCAACATGGAGCTGTCTGCGATACAGATACACTCAGTCCCAGACATTGACTCATTTGGCTGTGTCAATAGAATAGATATGAAACCGAGGTGTATGGTACCAGATAGACTATTAGATTGAATATTGCATTTCCTTTCCTGAACACAAGAATGAAAACACACAGCTAAATGTTTATAGAACTTCAAACACGACCTGATTTAAAGTCACACAATATTATCCATTGACCAGAGCATAACAGCGCTTACATTGCAGTAACTGACTCTACAGGGATTATTGATGATGTAAATTCAGTAGGAAATATTTAGAAAATTGAGAAATGAGTACATTTAGTTTACATTGAATAACAACTTGGAAGGGAGCCATGCCAGCAATAGGAGACGATATCATTTTGACATATAGTACACACTTTGTGTTTCCATGCTGCTATAAAGACAAAATAGCAGGCAGGTTAGTGCTCAAACACGCCGCTTTCTTCTAACAAGTTCCTGGAGTTTGGTTTCCAACGAAAGCTTTAAGAAAATAGAAAAGCAAGAAATGTTTTTTAAGTGTGTCTCTGTGTGTATCGTGCTGTCGGCAGCCTTTAGGGAAATCAATATTCGAGCCATAGCAGGCATAGTGAAGTATGTGTGTGTCTGTCTAATAACAAATACCAAAGTGACAAATGTATACACAGTCTTAAAATCTCATTGTCACAACCACGCAATATATTTCCTTAGCGTAGTCACAATGTGCAAAATCAGTCCTTGTAAATTCTGTTCATAGAGACGATGGAAGGAGAGTGCTGTCCTCTAAAATTGTTATATTGCACAATAGTGTGGCTATTAGTGTAGTGATAGTTATAGAGGGGGAATACATTGCTCTATTGGCTGTCTCAGTATTCATTTCTGTGGGGTGTTTGACTGAGGATGGATCGATTCATCACAGAGGGACCCAATCTGACTGTGTGTTTGGATGATGTCTGCTTGTGAGCTTCCTTAAAACACTTTACTCAGTAGTTTTAAACATAACTTCATCATATAAATCAATAGTATCAATATTATTATCAATATTATCAAAGCACAAATCTGTTTCTCGTGGCTGGGGCTCGAAAAGTTGAGTTCTTGGAGTTTGCAAATATGTCAGTGTCAGCATATACCATTCCATTATGGCCTTAAGCTGCAACACAACTGTGGGAATATACAGCCACAGCTCTTATGCTTATTACATCTCTGTATTTATAGGCTGGTGTTACACACTGGACCTTTATTTAAAACCTCTTATTCTCGGAGCCGTTTTTGAGGTCTCTGAGCGAAAAAGCATAGCCCTACAAAACTGACCATAGCTCTGTAACTACAAGGTCGATTTTAATAATTTTTGTTGATATAATCAGATCACAACACCTGTGACATAGTTTACATTGGTCATATTGTGAATATGTTGCTGGTTAATATAGAAAATAAGACATAACACAGCTGAAATTGAAAATATTCAGCCTCGCCTGGGAAAAATGCACTTTCAGTGATAAAAGGTTATTGAAATAATGCAGCTAGCTCCCTGAATCTTTCCCAAGTCATAGCATAACTGATCAGTAGTTATTAAAAAAAGGTTAAAGTGGAATAAAGTGGAATAAAGTTAAGAATAAGAGGTTTTAGTCAGGCGAGGCCATCATTTTCGAACCAGCTGTTGCAGCTCTTACATTGTACTTTTATACACTATATAACTATATATTTCACTTTCTTTATCACTCATATGATTCAATACATCCAAATACAGATAATAGGAATCATATTCATATTCATAACATCATCAGAGCCAGTTTTGGCTGTCATCTGTAGGATTTTCTCATTTCATGTGTGTGTGTGTGGCTGGATCTCAGCCTATCCTCGGTCGATTTCCAAAAACAACCCCTCCTTAGACGCGTCACAGGCTTAGGAAGACTCGTGCCAAGTATGGTGGTGATCGTCAAAAGATTTCATACAATAAAGTTGCCAGAAGTGACGCGTGTACCCCGGCGGAAATTTCCGGTCGCAGGCAGTCTGACCACTCGCCCAAGCCCCCTTGACCGCTCTTATTCTGGAAACAAGTCGGAAGTCAACAGTATGCAGTTGGCAGCAATGACTACAGCTTTGGAACGGAAATTCCGCGACGTTATTATCCATATTTTGAGAAAACTTGGGCACATACCCACGATTTGTTTCGGCGAAGTTCAGCATGAAGGTACGTTTGATCATCCACAACGGTTTAGTGCTTCTACGGATCGTAAAACAGAAGTTAGTTACGTGTTCCGCCACGTGTGCTAATGCTATTACATGCTTTGTATGACTGGGTAGCTGTTAGCATGAGGGCACAAACATTGATTTACTGTACTCATAGCGCCGATTTCTGGCCCGGATTTGGTGCTTTTATGCCACGATATACTTGTGCTTATATGAGTAGCCTATAGTTGTCTTTGGAGTTTATAATAAGTGACTTATATGATGTTGTTGTCCAGACGTTGCTGGTTCATCGAAAAAAAAAAGTGGCCGTGTCCACACTACTGGCTAATAATCATGCTATTTTCCGCATGTGAGTTTGAGGGGTTCTGAGCCCGAGAGCCCCCAAATTTGGGGGCGTCGTGCTAAAGAGGTTATTAAGGACCATACTGCAGTATAACCTCCATTACGCTGCCTTACCGATAAGGGGGGCATGGGTACAGATGACACAAAAAAAAGAGAGCAAGAAATCAGAAATAATTAACAAACCAATTTATAAAGTTTGGCAACGTGAGTTTAAAACTACTTTCTGGTGAAATGTCAAGAAATGTCAAGAAAACACACGAGATGGACAATAGAGTCGAGAATGAGGAGACAACGCGATTCATCCATCACATTGGCATTATAAAGATATCACAGCTGCTTCCCCACTCTACGAGATGAGGTCAATCATTTATTGTACTGATGAGAAACGAGTGAGAGAGAGGAAGACACGGGAACTCAATTACAACTTCAAGAGAAGGTCAAGTCATTTTCACCCACGCTGAATGCTAATGGAGAAAACAAGCTTAGCAGAGACACAATACTCTGCCGAGTCAATATAAAACAACAGAACAGCGAAAAACACTTCACCTTCACTAATGTTTAAGCAGCGAAGACAGGAGGCGGGTGGGTGAGAAAGTGAGAGGGTGGAATATGTATTGCTTTAAAACGCTCAGCCTTGAATGTGTTGACTACTGAGATTCGCATCAAGTTTTTTTTATCTGATGCCTTATCATGGGTGGAGGTGAAGGCACCTGGCTGTGCGACATAAATGTTTCACTTAAAAGAAGTTAAACAAAACGGTGACGTTCGCCAGTATTGATGTACACTGTAGAGACAGAATGAGTGCCTGCAGATGCCCTTGCTTCTGCTGTCAATAGATTAGACAAGAATCTAATGTTCTTAAAAAAAAAAAGGAAAAAAAGGCCTGAAGGCCATTATCATTCAGTTTTTTAAAGACTGGGATGTACTTAGACTATTCAGTATACTGAGCAATGCTGAAAAATAAGTTTTAATCCTTTCTGACCAGATTTGATAAAAGTACAATTCTGCAAGTTCTGTTTCTTGCACAAATTGTATTCAACACAAAATCAAAAATAAAAGATATAAATATCTTTAATTTGCATTTCCATAACAGCCTCGTGTTTTTTTTCAGACTGACAATTATTACCACAGACCAATGACGTCCCAGCGAGTGGTGCAATAATCCCATCAGGTGTGGGAAAGGTTCATTTTGCTGAATGATTTCATCCATGGCCCTGCTGAACAACGAGGAGCGAAGCCAGATCCCGACGGACTCCATTGATGTTTGTAAAATAGAAAGCAATCCTCTATGCTTTCATGCTTCCAGACATTAGAAGTGATATAGCGTATAGCAGACGTATAAAAGGAAGCAATAACGTCCATGTGCTCTCAATATATTCAAGGTCCCTACAGCTTGTTAGTTGCTAAAATCCTAAATTTCTGTGCAATCTTTTTAAAACCTAGGAATGACAATTATTCTGATGTTGAATACGTGTGTTGGTGTGGAAAGGCATGCACACAGCTGCCCCATGGAGATGAACATTGCGAGTGTGTTTGTGTGTACTCGCAAGAAAGAGTGCGTGAACGTGTCTGTGTGTGTGTGTGTGTGTGTGTGTGCTTGCTGTCTTTGCACATGTGCTTGTTAGTCTAGTGGTTCTGTAATGAAGCATGAAATATTGTGCCTTTCTGCAACACGCCTTCTGTGCTAGTTATTGGCAAGCACAGTGAGGCCAGAATTTCTTATGCAAAAAATAGCCTGCTAACTTTTTTTTTTTTTTTCTTCTGGGTGTAATGTGTCCTCGGGCATTCTCACATCTTGCCGTGTTGCATCACGAAATATTCAAATAATGCTTGTTTGTTTGAGTCAGCTTCCTGACTGTAACATAAGGGATTTATGGACCATGGTAACATAATCTGAGCGTATGGTTATCGCTCAGAGAGCGAGAGAGCTGATCAGATGACATATTTCATAAGAAGATGAAGGATGAGTATGGAAGGGGACATTTTAAGCAATGAGTCTGTGCATGAACTCTAAAAAGACTTTACTGAGAGAGGGCATGTGTGCACCTACATGCTGGTTTTACCTCTGTGTGTGTGTGTGTATGTGAGTGTGTAAGTGACGGTTTGTGTCTGTGAATCTGTGAATGCCCGTAAATTTAACTGGTAATCTCGACTATTTAACGAGTCCATTACAGGCTTGCACTTAATCCTATCTGATGTCACTCCTCATTAATTCAGTCTAACTCATTAGCCTGCCATGTTAAATAATTACCTACTGAGCAAAAAGACACCGTACTAGATTAAGCATCCCATTCAGGATGTAAAAGTTGTTATTATAGCTGCCGTAAAGTAGAAGGAAAGTGCCATTGGTGTCGGTGCTAAAGAGTAAGCCGTTTCCCAACTTAACCTCAGAAATATTTTGAAAATACATAGTGTACTAGTCCTAATAGTAACTTATGGCTTTTAATGTTAACGTTCAGTATTTTCTGTCTTCCTGAAGCATAATAAACAACATTTGGTTTCTTTTTATGGGACTTTTTTTTTGTGGTAAACATGGTGTGAAAGTGCTTTGGGAATACAACAAAATATTAAAATATTTATCAGAGTGCTGCTGGGCCGGCATCATTAGAAGTAGAGATTTGAATAGATCTTTGAAACAAATGAATGAAGAAACTGAAAAGAGTTAACTGAACTGAGTGCATATAGGACAGTAATTCATATATATATATATAATATTTTGGGTATAAGTCTGTCGTTGGCTGCTCTCTCGCAACATTCTCCTACATAAGTGAGAACAACTTTACTAACAAGCTTCCTGGTATCTGCAGGAGTTGGCTTGGCAGTCATTAGAGCACGGCAAAAGTTGACCTTGTTTTTCACCAATTAGGCCTACAATCTTTTAAAGATACCAGACGGGTTATACATTTTTTATTCCACATTGATTTTCCTCTCCAGGGTGCAAACGTGTACTGTAGGATATGACTAGAGAGTCGCTGAGTAAATCACATGTTAGTCACTACTCTACAGGTTTTTGAGGGTTCATGCAACATGTATGCGGGAAAGATGTCAACTTGAGTGACTCTTGGACAGATGGCTCTCTAATGTTGTTCAAGGAACAAATGGCCAATGAGTGACTTTGTCTCAAACAGCTGGTGTGTGGTAGCTCTGCACAAATATTGGATGGTGTGTGTGTGTGTGTGTGTGAGAGGGGGCAGCAGAGGGTCATCACCAGATGGAGCGCACAAGCCTACAAACCAATTAATATCAATGAAATATGGAAACAAAGTCATTCGTGACCACCTACTCCTTATTCTTTATTCATCCGATAACTTATTCTACTGCTCTGCCACAACTGTGGGTGTTTGAAAGGAAGCAAAATGAATGTGTTTATGAGTGTGTGACGCTGACTAGTACACACACACATAGAGACAGTGTGTATAGCGTGGAGGCAGCAGGTTTTCTCCAGCTTGGCTGTAAACCAACAACCTGCAGGGAGGTAAACAGCCCCTGAATGGGGGATATGGAAACCCCTTCACAGGAGACCTTGTGTCAGGCCTGATAACACTGTGTGTGTGTGTGTGTGTGTGGTGTAGGTGTGTTTGTGTGTGTGAATAGGAGAGGGAACTTTAATGCCCGCCACCCAATTAGACAACATATGGGTCCATCAGCATCATTAACTGCTTGGCCCACAGTTAATATATGCACACATGAACACACAAACATACATGAAAATACACACAAACACACACTCACACACACAGACACGTAATCGAAACACCTGATGCCCTGACACCAGTTCACTCCCATTATCATATACAACTCCCCCATGCCGGCTGTGATTTCTGAGGTTGATTCAGTTTAATGCCTTTTGTTTTTCAGCGGGAACGAAAGCGTGCGCACACTCACACATGTGCATATACAGTACAGACCCACATACAAGCGGACTGTACAGGCGCATATGCCCTCAAACACACAAAAAAGAAGCAGACATAGATACACCAGTGCGCACAAAGGCATGTACACACTCTCATGCAGTGCACGGACACAGAAACGCACACAGCGAAGGAACAATGAGCGAGGTGAGAGGTCTGAAATTGAGCTGATGTACACTGGGACCTGAACATTGTGGCCTTGTGTCAGTTTAACGCCCCCAAGAACAGACACTGGGATAGAAAACAACCCTGGTGAGCAGCAGAAACACCTTGATTACTCTCTGTGTCTCAGCTCCCTTCTTTGAGATCCCGTTAGTCTTGTTCACCACTTTCTCTCCGTTCTTATCTTTGAAACTTCTGGTCTTCTTCTCTCCTCTACTCTCCCGTCCTTCTTCTCCTTTACCAGCTTTTTCAATTCGATCTGTACCCTGACAGTGTGGAGCAGTGCTCTGACCGAATCGTTTGTCTTTCCCCCGCATCTTCAGAGGTACACACACACTGAAGTCCCATAAACACCTTAGTGAGTTAGGAAATAATAAACTTGACATAAAAGTGGAAAGTCTACAGATATCACTGGCAAAAACTGATACTGTAACTTAGTCTTAAAGTTCAAGGCAATACATCTTGCTTTGGGGTAAACAAACAACTAAAAGAAACTCAAATGCTCTGATTTCCATACTAAACAAATCGTGGTGTAATCTAGGCAGCATTTAGTGCGAGTCTCCTCATGCACAACATTAAACACATTACTTTGAAGTAATCTGTTCCCTCAAATCATAAAAAACATCTCCATGTACCCCTATTGGTATCAAGCCATGCAGATGGTGAGAGATTTTATTTCAAGACTTTTTAGATACCTGAGACGTCTGTCGCCACCGCAGTGCAGTGGGGGAGAATTTAGTTTGTGAGATTTAAAAAACTCAAAAAGCTCCAAAGCAAGCTGTTCTCCATCCACATCAATAGATACCAAGAGGGCCTTGATGGGAAAAATGTATTTTTTTGTGATTTAACCCTTTAGATTTGCCTCCTCTTTTCTGGTGTCATGAACAACACTTAGTCATTGCCAAGTACTTACTGTAGGTATCGCTAAACCTTCGACATGCATGACATGTAATAAAGACCCATTTCAACTCATTTGGCCTTAAACAGCAAACAAATTCAAAGAAAATGTGATTTTTTTTTGTCGTATTTACAAAATGTAGCTTAAATATACTCAACTCATTATCTCTGATGCAAGAGTGCTACCTTTTCCAACTCCGAATGGGAATACATTTCATTGATATTAAACTTCTACGGCATGACTTTATAATCACAATCACCTATATTCTGTACCATATATATATGGTATATATATATATAGTGTACTATATGCAAGTACCCAGTTATATGTCCTATACACCCAGATTGTTCTCTCATGCATTAAATAATGGTTTTCTCTTTTGATACTGCATATCGTGGTAATGACCTATTGGACCACCCTCTCAATCCCCTGTTGTCATTCCCATCAACACACAGGTGGACAAATTATTTGTTACAGTTAACAACAAACCCAAGTACAAATGCAAGAATGCAAAGCAGTTCACAAAATACATCCCAGCAAAAACACAACAATGTAACTTTCCCAAATGAATATCTATTGCAAATGCAAAGCTATCAATGGACTGAATTAGATTCTCACAGGTGTTTGTGATATCGAGTTATTGTGTATGATCATCTTGTCCAGTACCACAGGCCCCATGACAGTTCCTGTGCTATTCCATTACTATTCTGACAACACAAGCCGGCGAGGTTTATAACAAAAATCTCAGCTGGGTTTTATCTTCAAAACGCTTATTTAATTACATCCAAGCAATACACCTGGCACTGAGCACTGTGGTTAAAATTTAGAATAGATATCAAAGTGGTGTACTTCACAAAGCGGTAGGTCCTCTGAGGCGATGTACAACAGAAGTGCAGCCAAAACACAGGAATATACAAGAGCTATGTTGCTGTTATGTCTGAGATAGTTGTACTCTTGAAATGACAAACAATTGATAAAGGTTAATGTCTTCAAAAAAGAAGCGCTAGTGTTGAATCGGTTCTTCCAACTGACTGGCAGAAGATGTTTATTTATGTCCAAGAAATCTGACTTAAAAGCATCCATGACCAGAAGCGTGCAAATATTCATAATTACACATTATGGATGTTTGGAGAGACCACAATTATGCAAGCTGGTATTCATATTTAAAGTGATGACAAATGGGAACAATTACTGGAGCAATTGGAGGCCTTTACTTTGGTATGTCGATTGCATACACACAATGTAGCACCTAACACACACAATTATGTGAATTACAAAGAAAAGCCTGTTTGCGACATCTTCAGAATGGCTTGAAATGCTTTAGAGAGACATTCAATAGCCGGAGATAAGCATTCCAAACAGCTTGAGAGAAGCTCCGCAAAGCGAGTGGGGTGAGGTTTAATCCAGAGGCTGCTGGTGGTTGATTGAGTGCACAACTCAAAGAGAGACAGCCAAGTGGACATGGAGTTTTTTTCTGAACCGTTTCAGCCCTCTGTGGAGTTGGTGTGAGAGTGTGCGTACATGGACAAACAAATGTTGCCGTGTAGGTTCAAGAACCAGAGCTCCTTTTCTGTGCTTAGGACATACAAGTGAAATGTACACAGCCAGAATTAAAAATCACAACTACCGTGTGTTTGTGCAGAGTGTATTGCTATGTAAAAAAGGTTGATCATTTTCTGGATTCAACAAAAGATGACTTAGGTGTGTATCAAAGAGCTAATGTTGCTACAAGGTGAACTCGAAAATGAATCGACCAATGTCACATTGGATGTACAGTAGACTTTTTTATACTGTTAATTACACACGGGATTTTTTTCTGTGAATCTTTTTTAAAAAGACGCCAGGATTAGTTTAAAACAGTCTGGACTTCTGACCGTAAGTTATGCATTCCATCAAAACTAACATGTTTACTGCAATATGTCGAAGAGAAGATGAGGTGAGGCTGGAGTAACATGAGCAGCTGTGTTAATGTAACAGATGGACTTGACACACAAAGGACATACAATTGGAGGAGTTTCTATGGTTACCATCACAAGCTAGGGAGAGAGATAGAGAGAGGGAGAGAGAGGAACAAATGTGCGCTGTGTTCATCGTTTGTGAATATATGCATCTATAATCACACAGCAGTGAACATTCAAAAGAGACAACATTCATTCTGACACACAACGAAGTTGTCTCTTTATGGTGAATCTCAGCAACAAAGAAACACAAGAAAACGATAGTGGAAACACTTTGTTGTGTTCTTACAAATGAGAGTGAGATTAAAGGATTAAAGGAAGAGAGAGAGGAAGAAAAAAGGAGCATATGATTGTCTACGATAAGAGCGTATATGTGTGTGTGTGTGTGTGTGGGCTGCTTTTACCTGAGACACCCTGTAGCGTTGCGCAGCACCTGTGAGGTATGAAGATGGAGCTTGCGGTCATCATGGTGATTGGGGGAGGAGTCCCAGTTGGAGTGGGGTATGATGACGCTATTGGTGAGAACGGCCAGGGCGTCCTGGATGATCGGCATCTTCAGAGCATCACATGACGACAGGTTCCAGAGCACACCTGCACACACACACACACACACACGCACGCAGAGAGAAACACACGTAAGGAAGTATTTCATTTCTTTGTAAAAAATAATTAAACAAGTGTTACATGGAAAACAAAGTAATTATGTACTTAATGTTAATTACATCAATTTAATCAAGATTGCCGACAGAGGAAAACTAATTTTCCCAAATAGTGCTCGTCAAGTATAAACTCAATCTTTGTTTCTTCTGGCAACATAACTATTCAGCATGTAAAACTCATAACTTGACTCCTAAAAAAGAACGAAAAAAAACTCACCAATTCAGAATTTCTGCTCTGTAGCATTT
Source organism: Anarhichas minor (assembly GCF_050575085.1). Classification (NCBI taxonomy): domain Eukaryota; kingdom Metazoa; phylum Chordata; class Actinopteri; order Perciformes; family Anarhichadidae; genus Anarhichas; species Anarhichas minor. The sequence continues at coordinate 10,858,272 of NW_027466520.1, forward strand.
TAAATGTCCTGCTGCAATACTAATAATGCAGGTAAACCAGACTTCTGCACAATTATCTTTCATCAATGAAAGAACGTATAGAGTATAAACATTTAAGATCACACATTTAGCTGAATTAAAGTACGAAATAGATGTCTGTCTTTGTAGGGTTTCCTACAGCACACAGCGTGAATCGTGCCTTTTTTTTGCAGTCTTTCTATTAATGTTCCTGTCAAATCTGTGTTCTCAGAACACAGATTTGTGAGGGCGGCACTCTTTTCACCTCTTCACTTCCCTCCGTTACTATTCCCCATGTCATTCATAAGCACATATTTGTATAACATTTTAAAGCAAATGGATCCATTAACCTCTCAGAGATGTCATAGCAAACATTGTATTTTGTGAGGTCAGTGCTGTTTAAGTATGTCCCTCAGATTTAAGAAATCAAAACAACCCCAAACTTGTCTAACCATCTGCTTTATGTTACCGCTCAAAGCTGCACTGGAACTTCACGAAGGAAGTGTGGAGGTGCATCAGTACCGGCAATGTGGGACAAAAATGCCACCCACTCCTTTATTCTGGACTCCGCCTCTACAATCTTCCTGATACCTTGTGATATCTGAGGAAATGAATTAGTTTGTTGGTCCAGGCGGAAAGCCAACTGTCCAACCTAGTGCATCATTTATCACACACTGTGGGAACACAGGCACACACACACATATACCCAAATACACCCGAAGCATATGCAGAGTTAATCAGTAGAAGTATGCAGCTCCATGCACACAAGTTGGCAAGAAAGACTTGGAAGTTTGTATTTTGTACACAAGGATACTTTCAATCACCTGCAAGGGCAAACATACTGTACACACAGTTCATTCTAACGGTAACACTTAATCACATACAGTATGGGTACACACGCACACACACACACAACTATTTTCTTTCTTCTTGTCAGATGGAATACCAGATGCCTCTCCACAGACGGGTGACAGCATTAGCCTTGTTGGTCAGCTGTGACACACTTGTGCACATGCGAACCACACATTCAATCACACAGGCTTCATCAGTATTCTTGCATTCTCCATATGTTAATTAGTCCTTGCTGCTTGCGCTGGTTCGCCCCTACCGAGACAGCGAGAGATACAAAAATAGATATAGCAGCAAACAATGAGATAAAAAAAAGTGTGATACAGAGGGTGACAGAGATAAAAGACGCAGAACTGGAAAATAATGAGTGGGGAAAAGGAAGCTGGAGGAGCTGAGTGATGGTTTAGGGAGAGAGGAACGGAGTGAGAGGACAGAGGAGACGTGCAACACGTGTTTAATATGACAAAAAGCTGCCGTGTTGAAGGTCACCATCTCTCACATATTAGGTGTCAGACTCCAGATGTCGCAGGTCCCGGATGACAGACGTCATTCATTTTCACAGTTACCACACAAATACAATATGGCTTCAACTCTCGACACTAATTGCTCCCTACGCAATGGGCCGTGTTCACAGAGGCTGTCAGCCGGCTAAAAGATGTCCTGTTCATTCCACAATACAATGTGCTCGTTAGATGTGAATGTAAACGAAACATAAGAGCGGCAAGGAAGTGCACAGTAGTGAGACAGCAGAAAGATAGTATGCGTCACCTGAAACAACAGCAATACTGGACATGAGCAAGACACCGACGGGCGCGTTCGCAAAGTATGGATTGCGGCCGCTGATAGCACCATGAACCACGTACAACTTGCAACCACTGTACGCCCCGTCTCAAGGTCTCATTCACAAGAGATATTGGACGAATAATAAGCCGTATATAATACTACAGAATTTGCTCAACTTATGTCCGGCTTATAGGAGAGAAAGTAAAGTAAACGGTGTAGCAAAAAGATGGAGATAGAGAAATGGTGCCTTACAGTATAGTGATGTCATAATGAAAATATGAAAATGACAAACGAAGGGATTGGAGTAGAATCAGGCCAAGAGAAAGACAGGCAATGAGAAAACACGAGAAAGAGGGAATAATATTAAAGAGTTTTAAAAGGGAAGAAGAAAATAAGACGCAACCTCAGCGCTACTGCTGTCCGTCCTGTTGCTCATATCTGTCTTTGCTTATGTCTGTTTTTTGCGAAGCTGTTCTGTAATTGTTTGCTTTTGCTTTGTTGAACCATAATTTGCTTTTACTGCAGCTCATGTCTGTGTTGTGTTTTTGTCTGTCTGTGATTTGTTTTGACTGTAATTGATATGCCTTGTATCACGATTATTTCTTTAAACGTGTTTCTTGATTTTAGGCTGCCAATTTCACACGTGGGCAGGGACTGGTGGTGAAAACTAGCCTCCCGGCTAATCTGGCAATATTTACAATAATGTTTATCAGAGGGAAAGGAAATGAATGAGAATCAAAGAGGGAGAGAAGAATATTCAAATGAAGTAGAAAAAAACAAGTCTAACCAAGTATTAAACTGTGCAAGACAAAGAGTGTGTGGGAAAAATTGAAAAGAGAAAAAGAAGGCGTAAAAGAGGGCGACAAATATGTGTATGTGTGTGTGTGCCAAAGAGACTGTGAGAGGACAAGAAGAGGAGGGTGATAATAAGGCGATGACCTTGTATGATGTTTGGCAGCAATCAAGTACTCACACTCAGGCTGTGTGTGTGTGTGTGTGTGTGTGTGTGTGTGTGTGTGTGTGTGTGTGTGTGTGTTTGTGGGAGCATGGCAACATTTGCCTTCACTTTCACTAATCAGCCTCTTGTTTCACTTGAAGATTCTCTCTTTTTCCTCTCAATCTCTCCTCTCACAGGCTCTTTTCAAACCAAGGTAACAGCTCAAACATCCACAAACACATATTCACTCGGTGACACACATATCGGGCAAAACACTTCCAGACATCTCTATCTTCCTGTGTCAGTCTACTTCTCAAGTGGTGAGTGTTGTCAGTGTGTGATTGCAATCATGTTAAAACAGTGTTGTCTCTGATGGCAAGAACCTGTCTGCAGGCTTGCAAAGAAACTGGCACACAGCTGCCTTTATTTGGCTTCTCCAGCCAATGCACATACAAGAATGAAAAAAAAAACATGCACACACAACACACACCAAGGATGTGAGAGGGTGGGGTTAGGATGTTCATTTTTTTGCAGATAGCGTTGAAGACAAAGATCAAGCAGAAGGAGGAAACACAAAGGAATAGACTCCTCAGTATTTTCCGGGGCAAGGACGTCAAGGTTGACACACAACTGCCCACACACACACCTGCCAGCTCTAGAAACATAGATCTGAAATGCTTCGCTAAACCCAGTGTCCTTATGAGTATAACATCAGGTGAGCAACAGACAATGATGTCATCCAGCTGGAGCCTTTATGAACGTGTGTGTTTGTGTGTGTGTGTGTGTTTTCTTCCTTCCTCTCTCCCCGTCTTTATCTCTTTCCTTCCCTCCTCGTACTAGTTCCCCTCAGACGCTTGACGGACAGTTTCCTAGGAGCCGGGTGGTTTGGGGGGAAATGAGGAGATGATTGCATGAATTCATGAATAAATGAGAGTGTGACTTGTAAGGGGAGAGTGAGGCCTGTTAGGCCTCAAGTGGCAATGTTTTATTAAACAGCCTTCATCTGTGCGACTCTATGTGAATTAGTTAGCCGTGGGGTCACAACCTGGTGATGAGTAAAGCCAGAGAAGACAAATTACATTTCAAATGTGTCTACAGAAATCTGTGATTGAAAAATCAAAAAGAGAAATATTGATTTGGGATAATAGTTTAGGTGACAGCATGTGAACAATTGTTGACCTGACCCCAGGGTCAAACAACTTAACATCCTGCAGTCGGTTTATCAGCTCTAGTCCTGTATCGTGGGTAAATTGTCACTGCTTACACTGGGGGGGTTTACATCCCACCAGGGCCTCCCACAGCGAAAATACTGAAGAGACATTTCTGCAGGACACTACCAATTTTATAGCATAGCAGCAGCAAAAGAAAAAGAGTCATCCTGGGGAAGGCATCCTGCTTCCCCACAGGAATCACTGTAATGACTGTGATGGAGCCCTGTCCTCAAGCATTTCTGAAAGAAGGTTAAGAGCTGTGGCTTCAACTAAAATGACTTTGGCAAATATTATAACAGTAGTGTGAACATGGCGATTTGGACATCTACGGCCAGCGGGGACTCATGCCCGTCAGGCAAAGTGAATCATTTTCCGCTAAACATTAATCAAAAATTTGTCTCCTGTTTGTTAAAAAAATAAACAAAAAACAGTTGTATCTTAAGAGTAATACAGTGAAGATGTTTGCACAAATGCCTGCATTTTGAACACATGACTTCCCTCAGCAGTTGCTTCTCAGCCCAGAGCAGACAGCAGCAGCAGCTGCAGCAGCAGGGTTATGCCATGGTCCACTGCTTCAAGGTGAGCCCATGAGTAAGGATAGCATCTCCTATTGACACCCAAAGCCTGTGCATCGACCAGACTTTGACTGACAGGCCCGGAAGCCTTGACTTTGTCCTATCTACCCCACGCTTAGACCCAGGAAGCTAATAAAGCTTGTCTATATTTAAACTTCAGAACCAACAGGGAGATAGGGTAAATTGTTGAGGCAAGGTTTTCCGGTCACTCAAAGAAAAAAAGAAGTATGCCCTGTCTCATTTCCCCAGACCCAAACAGATTCTTTCATCACAGAGAATAGGGAAGTGCTTTGACGAAGCTGACAACACAGAGGCAGTAATGAGGAAGCTGATTTGTTATGACTCTAGTACAACCACTTCTTCTCGAGCCCAGCAGTTGAAGATTGTCTCTATTGATGTCATTTGAGTATGCACCACTGCCCCTGATGAACCTCACCAACTGCCATTCGCTTGCTTTCAAATCATTTAGCCACCAATTAGTAATGAAGGTCAAGCTCCGAGAGGAAAGTAATTTGGCAATAGATCCAATGCCTCCCTGCTACGTATCGCTGCGGAGGATATTTGCAGCAATGGCCTGAGAAAGGAGTTCCTCCACATTCACACTGACTCTTTTGGTAGCTGCGCTAACGCAGTCCAAAGCATTTACAGGTTCAGTCCAACAGCACTTGAACTATAGATGTTAGAGGAGGAGAGAATGTTACAATAGAAAGTAATCTGTTATTTGTTTCACTGTGCACAAATTCTTGGCGAAATGGATGCGTTTGATGTTGTTGCCTTTGCATGTCCGCCTTCTACCACATACTGGCTTGATGATCTGACATCTTTGCTATCGTTGGAAAAGGTGAAATATTCCATTAGAGTGATATTGCCAATTTCTACAAAAGATGGCCGCCTATTTTCTCGCATGTACAGTAAATAAGCTTTCCTCTCTGACCCCCGGCAGATTCTCAATGCAGCTGTTCTTTGAAGCAGGCACCTCAAGCATCCTTCTTATTGTACTTCCCTCCCTATTTTATTTCATTTTATTGACTTTGTGCGTGTGTTTTAGTTATTTTATATCGTTTTTTTGTGTGTGCGTTTCATCTCTTTGGTTGGGTTGGGTTGGGTGGGGGGGGGGGGCAGTTAGAGGAAGGTGTTTTTATCTCTGTCTTAACAAAGCAAATAAGGGGAAAAGCTTTTTTGGAACATACATTTGTAGTAGGTACTGGATTCCAACAAACAATGTATGGGAAAAAATAGATGCATTGAATTTAAACAATTCAACAGTTTCAATGGTCAATGCAACATAAACAAACAATTTTAACACACTGTACTCATTGTCTCTATTTGTCAGAAGAAACATTCAAAACACACTCCCTAATTGAATTACAGAGTCATTACGCAACAGTTTTGAGCGGTGAATTAGAGCTCAGACAGGTGTTCCGTGAGGCAAATGAAGATAGACTTCAAAATATAGCTGTACTGGCATGAAAGCAATTGAAATGTGGAGTGCAATGCTAAGTGCCACAGTGAACAGACAACAGGGAAGAGTCATGCATGACACTGATTCACACAGCCAGCAGCAGGGGAGAGCAAGACAGAGAAGGGCAGGAAGAGTCAGGGACAGAGAGAGGGATGGTAGGCTTTCAGAGTGTGTGTGGAGGACTATTTATGAAAGTCAGAGCTCAAAATATCATGCAGTATGACTTGCGGTGCAATTTATTCATTCGTTAAACTGCTTACAAACCGCACGTAAACACACGCACGCTCCATCTCCAAGCTGTGTTTCCAGTGCTGTGGTGAGATTCTTCAAGGTGCCAGAGCGTCCCTGTAGATGAAGTCTGGTGACTGCCATAACTGACTTCTTTATCTGGGATAAAAACAAAATGTCCTGATTGTTTTCCATTCCTATATTCTTCTTTCCTCCCTTTGTTTAGTCGGTCCTCCCTTCCGTCTTTTTCATCCTTCCTATTAATCCTTCCCACCATTTGTTGTCAATTTTTCCCTCATTATTCCCTCCCTTCCTCTTCCTTACCCCTTTTCTTCCAATTGTATTTCACCATCTACAATAACAATATAATAATAAGGACAGCTTACTTCCTTCTCCATCCACCTGCATGTCACTAACTGTCCTTCCATTTCCAGCCTCCGTCCACCCCGTTATAGCGGTGTCAATAACAATGAATAATTCTAGGAATATAAACCACCTCCATCCTTCCTTTCCTACATTGTAGATTATTCATTTGTTTTTATGTCTCCACCATTCTTCAGTGGGCCATTATCAGTATTTGAGGGACCTGTAAAGCGAGAGACTGAACCCCTCGCTGGCTTGCGGGCGGTCATTGTTGTGATCCGCCGGGTCCCCTTCTCCTCAATAGAGCGAGAGACCCATGAGGATGCATCTAGGGATGGATGTTTGAGTGTGTGTGTGTGTGTGCGCTTGAAGATGAGCTTCGTCCCGCTGAGATAAAAGGGGGTCAGAAGTCAAATTGAACATGGAGGGGCACCACCGACTTCATCTCAGTATTCTTTGTGTGCATATGTGATTCTGTGTGTTCCTGTGTGTCGGTTTGACTCTGTCTGTGTGGGTGTGTGTGTGTGTGTGTGTGTGCCTGAGTGAATGAGCGTGATTGCACTTTATCTTTAGGAATGTCCAATCCTCTAGCGCAAGCTCTCTTATCTCCCAACTAACCTGGTGCAACAAAGTGGGCTTTTGTCTGAGCAAAGAGCGAGAAACAATGGCGCTACAAGTGCAGATATATACACAGCCCCGGCTCCATGTGATGCATGACACCGAGCCGCATAGAAGGCCAGCATGCGTGCTAATAAAAGAGAGAAAAGAAGGGTGTGAAGAGGAGTGGGAATGACACAAGGACATAGGTGGAGGAGTAAAGGAAAGTAGAAGAAATTAGATGACAAAAGAGGAGAGAAGGAGAGAGGACAAGGATTTCCCGGTTCTGACATGGGAGCGACATGCTCGTAACACGCCGTTGGAGAACTGCTCATTGGAACATCTGCTGGGTTGCTTTCATTCCCACCCATCACAGGTCACAGCTCACCCACTTCATTTAAATCAAAGCAAACTCTTAACCTTTCTGAGACACTCATTATTACTTGCTGAATTCCATAAGTAACACAGGTTTTAACCTTTCGACTAAGTCCTGTGACACATATGCCCAAACACGATTCACACGCACACACATGCTCAACACTGCAGTTCATCATTATTACCTGTCCTGAGGCTGTAGAACCAATGCCATGCTGGGAAATAACTGTCGCTGCACATTTGGATTACACATACAGTATGCTTGAGGTGGTGTATGTGTGTGAGCATCTGTGCATCTTCGTTAAGCAGAGAGGGACGCAGTGCTTGTGTTAGTGTTTGCTGCAGCACTAAAGGGCCTCTGGTAGAATATTAAATTCTTAGTGGGAGGCACATTGCAAAATATTTCGGGAAATGGAGAAATGGAGATCAAATTATAGCAGCTCATGTAATGTCTGTTTGCTTAGGTGGGTGTTCAAATTTAATCCATACATCTTTTGCCTACACAGATATTTGTGTGCCTCTCCACAATAAGTGCTGCACATCTGAGAATGGTTGCGTGAGTGTGTGTATATGCTTGTGCTTCTCTATGTTTGTGTGTGTGCACTGCTGTATGCGTGTGTCTCCAGTGCACTGGCTAACTTGTTCTGCTCATGCCCTCCAGGTTAAGACATGTTTGACCAGTGATTGTAAACCACCACACTCGCTGGTCGGGACTTAAATGCTACACACGCATTTTTTGAGATTGTTTGCAGGCACCCACGCAAAATAAACTAAAACAGAGCCAAACTTTAATTGAATTTAACTCAAACTGTTGAAAAGAGAGGGCACAGAACAAAACACTTCTCAAGAGAAATTATGCTTAAAATAAATTGTTGCTTTCTCTGCATTCTTTCCGGAGGTTATGCCTTAGAGTCCTATTAATCTGTTGAGGAGAGCTGTGATTGAATGTAAAATATCATTCAGGTGGAATGTTAAATTGTAAAGCATCTGAAAGGAGCTAAAGATGAACAGCCTTGGTTTCTGCATAGTGAATAGTAAGATTTTGTGAAGAATATTCTTTCACTAAAAGTTGAATGTATAAATGCTCCAGGACTACTGGCTGTCAAGGCCAAATTAAACTTTAATACAACGAGGCTAACGTGTAATTTAAAAAGTGTGTGTTTGTTGCAAGGAATGTGTGCATGCAAATATTAAAGTGTTCAATCAGTAATCAGCAGCAATATCCTTGCAATGTGCATAGGTACACAGGTGCATAATATAATGACAGATTTGTCATAATTGTGTGTGCATATGGCAGCTTTACTGATCCTCACATCTTCGCATAGCAAATTCCATCCACACACACACACACACACACATCCACACACCATTATAACCTCTCCTCAGGCCAAAAGAGCAGAGTCTTGCTGGAGAATAACTGCAGCTACACCATGATATATATATATATATATATATATATATATATATATATATATATATTCGTGCAAGAAAGATTAGCCACAGCTACAGTACCTGTGACCAGCTCTCTGATCTCCACATCTCCAGTTTTCCTCAGCAGGCGGACCAAGGCAGGAATCCCGCCGCAGTTCTTCAGGGCCACTTTGTTCTCATCGTTGGCCTTGCCGTACACCAGGTTCCTCAGGGCTCCGCAGGCGCTACGGTGAACCTCACTCATCCTGTGGTCCAGTAGGTCGACCAGCAGCTGGATGCCTCCCTGTCTGCGGATCTGAGGATCAAAGAAAATTAATAACAAAAATAAAAACCCGTCATAGACTCACATAGTACACACTCCGCCACCAGAAAAATGTTCGACAAAATGGTCAACAGTTGCCAATGCAAGTAGCTACTTACATACTTATGTGTGTTCAGCATGTGTGTGTGTGTGTGGGGCCTATAGTATCTGTCAGTCCTGCCAATAAGATTAACAACCCAGTGTGTACTAATTAAAGATACTACGACACAGCTAATGACGGTGCTTTCACAAAATGACACTTAATTACACTGGTGAGGGAAGGAAAAGAGCTGTGACACCTGCTTTGCTTATAATCTAACAAAACGTCTTCTGCATGTCTGTCTGCTGTACGATCTGTCTCTCATCCTGCTTCTCAACATTTTCCAATTTCATGTCCGTTTCTGCCATGCATATGCGTATACACATCACTACTGACACTTTCTGCTGCTGCTTACTGAGAAGGAAAATAGTTCGGAGACACAACTGCTTCTTAAAATAGACAACTAAGGTTCATATAACAATGTTGTACTATTTTTCACATGCAATGAATAACGAAAGTGAGTACGATTTATACAATATTTATGATTGAAATGGGTAAGTATAAAAGCTAAACTTGAAATTATGATCGATTGTGTTAGAAACCAGGAGTTTATTTATAATAGCGAAGAGACATGTGTGATCCCTTCTATTGAAAACTCAGTCAAAAGACTTTGAGCATGCGGGAAACTTTTCATGGATAAGAAAACAAAGAGAATATACGGTACTGTGTAATGCACACACACGTTCTTTTAACTGAATGCCATGTTTACAAATTTTAGTATTCATAGTTTTAAATCACAGTTTTAGACAAACATCAAACTCAAAGATGCATAAACTGTGACTATATATCTACATGACACAAATATAAAAATATAAATAAATTGGCCAGTTACACCTTTTATAGCATCATTTTATCCTCTACTCCTTTAACAATACCGACATTTTAAAAGAGATTCCAGATTGTATTTTTCAGATTCAGACTTTGTAATTGTAAAATATAATCAAAGGATTATGACACACTGGACTTAAACATGCTTTGTAAAAGGTTCCCATTAGTACAGGTAGTACACTTAGTACCCTGCTTCCAGACATCTGCATCTCAGATTTGTTCAGTGATTCAAATATAAATGAAAGAAGTGAAAATAAATACCAATTCAGTGTAATTATCAGGCTTTAAACTTAATGTTACGGGTTAAAACTAGAAAATACTAGTTACTGTTTTTACCAAGTAGTCATACCAGTCATACCAACCAAATGGCTTGTAGGACTCCCCAAACACCCTTAATGGCAGACTCACCAGGCTATATGAAACATGTTCATGTATTTTATGCAAGCACCACCTTCACTCTCCTATATCACTCTTCTGGGCTTGTTTTAATGTCTGCCAGGAGATTTCAAACTCTCCAAACTGCTCATGTAACCACCTCTTCTCTTTGTATTCTATGTAGTGCTGTATTTGCTATGTAAACGCACACACACACACACACAGGCACACACACAAAGAGAGAGAAACAAAGCCAAATCAGTGCTGATTTATGATTATATCCTGATTCTGTGAGACAAGACCATCAGGGCCGTTAGCCCAGTGGGGATCACATTGAGGGCACTCGGGTGTTACACATTATGCCTTCCCCCTATGGTGTTACCCATAATGCCTTCCCACCATGGTGATACACGCATTGCCTTCTCCCTATGCTGGTGCCTTTTAAACCCTCCCACATCGCTTCTCCTCTGCAGGGATCTTCATCGGCCTTAGGGGGCCAAAGAGCTTAGAGCAAGCCGTGTTTAGTCCAATCGACAGGGGTGTAGTACTAATCACCAGAAACAGGCTGCTGTGATCACCAGGAGACTAATACGAACATGGACAGAGCAACTAGTGTGTGTGTGTGAATGTGTGCGTGTGTGTGTGTGTGTGTTAGAGGAAGAGGGAGAGAGAAAGCCTGTCTTTCATGCCGTCACTTTTATTGAATCTCTGAAGTACAGCAACAGGCAGAGTTACTCATCCAGATAACTGGAAAAAACTGTTTTGGGGAGAGAGAATGACAGTGAAAGGAGGGAAAGAAAGCATAAGAAAGTGATGGAGGGCAGGGAGAGGATGGAGGCGTTTGATGACACAGCAGGAGTTTATCGAGCAAAATAACTTTGCTTATCTATTCAATTAAAATGGATTAAGGGATGCAATGAATGGCAAACTAACCTTGCACCACTGGCCACACAATTTCCTCAACCTGATTTGTTGTCCCTCTTATGCCCTCCAGTCCTCACCTCTGCTGCTCTCCCCTCTCCTCTTTATGCCTGTGTCACAGTTAATCTGTTATTCCATAAAACCCATAGTGCTATTACTTTGCATTGCCTCTGAGCTACCTACAAGGCTCGACAATACCTCTGCGCCCGTTCCTCTGTTTCATGTAAAGAAGATTAGAAGCGCAGATTGATTTGTCTTTGTCTCCTGCTGTTCCGCGGCGGCCACGGCTATTGGTAACCCATAACGACAGCATTGCCGTGGTAACAGTTAGCAGCGGTGACAGCTGGGATTGTGGGAATCAGAGGTGCCGGCACCGTGAAAAGCTGGCAGCGGGACAAACGGGCGACACATACTGAAATTGGTGGCACGTGAAGCCTAAGAAGTGTGTTCCTAGTCATCACATATGGAACGTCAACAACAATCAGCAGCACAGCCCCTAGATAGTTTACTGCTTGCATGGCGTGTGCGAGGACACAGGGTGAAGATGTGTCACACCTTTCAACCTCACGCAGGCATACACACACGCAAGGGGTTTTGTTTTTACCTGACGCTTAGCCTCGGGCTAACTGCATTTTAGAGCCTTTCAACCTTCGGCTAATTAAGTTCCTGGCCCTAGGCTAACATTTCCCTCTGGAGCCTTCTAAACTGGGCCAAACATGGCATTAACCTATGGCTCCCTAATATTGTTCTGAGGCAGGGACAAAGCTAATTTTGCAGCAGTATCAACAGTAAGATCCCCAACTGTGAAGATGTACCTTGACAAATGCACTAGAGGCTCTACTCTGTTGTTTGAAGATTACGGCAACGGAGAAAACAAAAAGCACTACTCTTGGCAGCAGGGGACAGGGAAAGTGCTTAATAATCCCAGTGTGTGATTGTGCATGCATGTGCTTCGGTAGGTGGGTGGTCCTCCAGTGGTTCCATACTGGCATATGACCAATAATTCAGATGTAGATCCATTACAAAGGGTATTTTTGACACCAGATTATTGGCGGTGACAGGAAAATGATGGATTAGTCATTTTCCAAATCATCCAAAAGCTCTCAGCGTTCCAGATCACGGAACTGAGGAGAGCACACCAGGGGCATCCTCTAAAGGTTACCTGCAGGGTGGGAAAACCCAGAGGCAAGGGATTACCAGCTGTTTTGCTGAAGTGACAAGAAAACAACTTCATGGATGGAAGAGGCTTTTCTCTTGCAGAAATATAGCTTTTTATGTCAAACAATATAAAAAGGTAAAGTAGTCATTGATGACTCTGGATATTGTTGCCAGTGGTGAGGATTGACACTGGGATTAAAAATAAACCTTTGCTTTTACACTCACACACTATTTCACACAGTAATCAGAGTGCAACATTGCATGTACAGCATGAAGCTGTGTAAAGAGGGACAGAAGCATGCAATATTATTACAGTATCTGCCATGGATCATTCGCTGTGTCTTTCTCATCTTTGACGCTGATCTCTGTTGAACAGACATTCACAGTTTGCACAGTTCATGGTCTAAAAATCCAAAATAAGATGTATTTCACCATATTGACTTTAACTCATCGCTTGTCTCTAACAACAAACTGTAAAACACTGAGAATAAACAGCAATTCTAACTGCGATAGATTCCTGTCCAGTCTCCAGTAAGAACCCTTTATTTACACTGTATTGTATAATCAAGCGGGTCTGCTATCAATAAAAAAAAAAAAGAAGAAAACATTTCATATACAAAAACGGTGGGAGGAGGAGAAATGAAGGTAACTGATGACAAAGTGGTAGAGGCAGACAGTAATATGTGAGGTGTGAAGTAAACAAAATGGATACGTGTAAGAGAGAGAGAGAGAGGAGAGTGGGGTTAGGGGTGTGACACAGAGTCGGGGGGCACGTTCCTCTCCCCTTAACCGGTCTGTTGGATAAATGGATATCGACAAGGCTGCTACACAAAATGAATTACTGAACTTTAGTCTGACACAGTGTGTGTGCGTGTGTGCGTGTGTGATGGTGTAGCTAAAGGGGATGCATGAGCTGACATGTCAAGAGGCTTGGGAGCATGTATGTACTGTGTGTGTTCGAAGAATAGGTGGCGGCTTGCAAGTGTGCACCTCAGTATGTGTATGTGTGTGTGTGTATGTGTCTGGAGCAGCTATAAAGGAGGCTGAAAAGGAATATGCCCAACTGCCTCCGTGGTCAACTGTAATCTGAGCTGAGGCCAGACCTCTCGATGTACATCTGATTGGATACAAGCATACGTGAAGGCACTCAACATCAATTCATGCCCTTAAATATACCAACACATTCTCACAAACAGACACGCATGCGCTCTCACACACCAACTTGAAACCTCCAGAGACAGAAAACCAAAGACTGCATTCTTGTTACCTGCATGACCTGATAGCAGTAAGCCGTATTTTCTTGTTTTCTTTATGTTTTCCTCTCCCTCCCTACCACCTCTGTCTCTCCCCCCTCTCTGTGCCCCTACTGAGTATCTCTTTAGCGACAAATAGCAGCCATGTTGTGGCTGTGTCTAGCTGCTCAGCGTGTCCCCTGCCATCTGTGTCTATCTGGCGAACTGAAAATAAGAGAGAAGCCTTTCGTCTTCAGTGCTTATAACAAATAGCTACCATCTAAGTTCATAATGCATGTTACTGTAAGTTAGATGGCCCATCTTACATGCAAGCTATGCTGTTTGATTGATCCTCTTACATGTCAATTCAAAGAACAAAGAGCTTGTTTCAAAAATAGCATTAAGTAATAGGTTATCAAAACTGATAGAGACTTTTATTGTTTTATTACTGTCATTTCATGAAAGTATTGAGCTCCCCTTAACCGTTTCTTAATAAAAGGGCTTAAGTAAGCAGCTCTAAAATCACAGGAATTGACAGCTTATCGCTTGAAGATATCCAATTAGAAGATTTAATATCCTCAAATATAGGGAGTGCTGTCACCTATTTCATTTCACATTGTCAATTAGGGGCTTAAATGACAATTACTATTTTGTAAGAGTAGCTGTCAATTGTATTAATGACATCTCTAGCTTTGTCATGAAAAGCATTGGTAGATAAACAATGAAAATATAAATATATATGAATAACCGTCAAGAATTGTGTTTTGCATTTGTGTTAAATTTACACGAGACAAGACACACCTGTGAAACTCAAACCAGAGGGAGCAGCGGCACTGCAGAACACAACTACGACATGTGACCCCTAAAAGGTAAAGTGCTCCCAGGTACAGAGGATCTCCTTGTCCTTTTAGGAAACATCAACTGTGCGGTCTGCCAAGTTTTGGCAAAAGAATATCTAAATGCATTAACTGTCCTCTTATTATTTTTAATATTCTGTGACATCTGCTGCGATATGAATCCCTGGGTAATATAGCTGCCAATGACATGCATATTCAACTACTGCTGTCGAAGGTTATTTTTAAAACAGGCAATCTTACAGATTTGAACACACATACACACACACACACACACACACACACACACACACACACACACACACACACACACGACAGTACTTTTATAACGTGAGCTTTGTGAGAATTACAGTAACCATTGCTAGAAGGCTGCGTGACATCCCTTTTTAGCTGACACAGCTAATGTGTCATGCATTTAACACTGTGTTCAAAATGTGTTTTTTTTAATGAATAACAATAGGACATTTGAGCTACATTAGATGTGAAATATTGCAATGGCATTTTTCCGTAGCGAAATCACTACTCCGCTCTGCACCCAAAAGTAATCAATCAATTTTGATTACTTTACAAAAATAGCCATATTTGCAAGAAGAAGAATCGTTTTCAACCACAACTGTACCCTTGCCTATCAGCTGATTGGAATGATGCCTGCGCCAATAGAGACAAGCGATGGAAATTCCTTGCCGGAGCTACATTAAATATAACTGTGTGTGCACTTCATGTGAAGTAAACAATAAAAAAAAATCATCAATCTAAAAAGAACCAATTAACAGCAGCAATGTGTCTTTGGGTTTGTAATGTTGGGAGTCTTAATGAAGCCCAAGCTTTTTCAGGGTGTTTTTGCCCGGCCACATTCTAACTCACTGCAGCCTTGTGTTTCAATGCATTTGAAAAGCATTTTTAGATTAATCTATTTAACAAAAAATTCACATGCGTAAACAGTCTGCATTTCAGGAAAAGTTTCACTTCATTTTTGTTACATGAATGCTGGTTTCTTAGAAGAGTCATTCAGGGCTGCTCAGTTGCACAGAATTTAATGTTGTTTACAAAATCAGGTTAGTACAAAGTATTTATTTTTGGTGCAATTTTAAACGAGACATGTAGAATAAAGTGATTTGTCACACCTGATTTGTTCAATGACTATTGGAAATTTGAAAATACAGCAATAGATTGTGTTTTTGCAAGCTTCAAGCTATAATAAAGAGTGCATTTTAGATGATTTTTCAAAGAAAACATTCCTTTCAAACCTGCCGGTGGGTTGTGGGGTTGAGATGGTTGTCAATGAAATGTCTGTCTAGTCTCGACATTAAATTCAAACAGCGAGGGCCAGGACTGAGAAGTCGATGGGTGGATGAGGAAAAGAAACAATTATTACTGAATTACCACAGAACTGCATCAAGTCAAGTCCTACTTCTACTTGGATATCTCTGCCTCACAGAATAAATAATACATCATTTCTTTACCTGCTCGTAGAAACAAGAGTCAAAGTCAAAGTCAACAATGTTTATGTCGAACTTAATGTCCCTGTTTTGTAGCCTTTGTAACAGAACAAAACCGTTTACTCTTCAATCCTGAAACTTGTTGACAAGACGAGAATAAGCTCCATCACAACCCTGAAGATCCACCAAGATACGTAAGAGGTTCACAAGTTAAGTAAACATCAACAGCCCATTCACACACTCTCTTATGAAGGTCATGACATCTTTATTTTGCTCTGAAACTTTCTTTTAAATCTGCTTTGGTTGAAATTGAATGAATA
Organism: Anarhichas minor; assembly: GCF_050575085.1. Classification (NCBI taxonomy): domain Eukaryota; kingdom Metazoa; phylum Chordata; class Actinopteri; order Perciformes; family Anarhichadidae; genus Anarhichas; species Anarhichas minor. Next base: position 10,874,608 of record NW_027466520.1, read on the forward strand.
CGGCAAGACATAACGAAGATCTAAGAATAAAAGACGTAAATGAGAGTCAAGCTGTTCCAACATGTGCTCCATCATTAATGTGATGGCTCTACAGTTCAGACACAAATCTGCGTCACAGCCTCTTCAGTTGATCAACCGTAATACGATTAAAGGCGCGGAGTTTTTCAACAGCAAAAATAAAGTGGAGGATGCAGAAGAATGGTTTTCAAGAATAATGTCAATCCTAAACTCTATGAAGAGATGCACTATTATAATGGAGACAATACAAAAGCAAACACTATTGGTAACAGCAAAGGATTCATTGCTTTGTTCCCTGGGTAATAGGGTTTTGAAATAAATAATACACTTATTAATCATAACAAAACAAATTCATTACTCTCATCACAGTATAAAAAAAACATCTCGCTTCATTCCAACAATGGGATCTTTACCCAAACTAATATCCCGTATCTGGCTTAGTGATCGTCAGGCAAGTTTATTTTTCATTAAAAACGATTTAAGAAATACGGCCCGAGGGCACATTTCTGTGTGTGTCTCACTGCATTAGAGTGTGCATGCTGCATTTTGTCATTGTATACACACATGGCAATGTGTGAAAGCCTGCTTATATTTGATGTTAATGCGAAGCATACATTTTTGGCTGGTTGATATCACTTACAGATTTAATTTGTGTAAATAGTGTTTAGCGACGCCTTGGGCCCAGAACGAGACAGGCAAACATACAGATGAAGACAGGGCAAAGCCTCCACTGTCAATACACATGTTGCCATTTTCTCCATTGTTGGATACCTCCATTAGGCAATAATTACACCCATTACAAAAGACACGTACACTTAGGTTTCTTTCAGAGCTACGTGGATGAGGGGGTGGGAGTGGAATGAGATGTTTTGCATGTAAGTGTGATTTTATTATCTATATATGTGTGTATCCTTTTTTACAAGGGTGGGTTGGTGTGAATGGATATAGCTGCGTCTTTGTGTTTAATTGCCTAATTTGCAGATAGTTCATATTCATTATTCAGTTTTTTTTCCAGGCTGCATTTAGAGCTTTTAGGATTGTGTTTTAGCTATGTTTGCGTACCGTACCTGTGCACATTATGCTGGTGCTTGTCCCTTTGCATGTGTGTGTCAATGAGTATTTTAGCAATGCAGCATCACACTGAGGTTGCAGAAGCAGCTATTGATCGACTGTACTGAAATTATTTTTAGTAAAGAAAATAAAAAGGTCAATTCCTTAGCCTTTAAGGTGCTGGTGAATTGATTCTGAAGGTGACGTAGACCGAGGTCTCTAATATAAATTGAGGTGTGTGAGTTGAGGGGCAGTTGAAGAAAGAGAAAACAAAAAGAGATTGTGTATCCGTGGATTTGGATTTGAGTGCATCTGCATGTCTCGCTGCCAGTGTTTTAGAGCACCACTAGCCTTATTACAGGGTTTAGAAAGTTCCAAAGGGAATTCCCTCCAAAATTGCTTTTGAGAGACAAACTTGAGACTTTGGGGCTAATTGAACTTTACTGCCACTATAGATACTACTCAATAAAAGGCACAGCTTAGGGACAGAGATTGCAGCAAGCTTTACCATGCCGACCATCAGTGTGAAACTGGTTAGTTAAAGCAGTATTTCTTGAAAGCCACTGCAGGAAAATGCAAAACAGCCTGAGCTGTTATGACTACAACTCAGAAGAAGGTATTCACTTTTTTATGGCTTTTTTCATCAAAGTTACAATCATTCCCTTCACCACTACACTGATCTGAATCAAACACAACACACACACACACACAGATACAAACCTCGGCTTTGATCTTGTTGTCTCCAAAGCAGAGATGCTGTAGGTAGGCTGCGGCATTGGATTGCACCGATGGGAACTGGTGCTGTAACATCTGGATAACCTCTGGCAGCTCCGGATCTCTCCACCCGAACTCTCTGCAGAGAGACAGACAGACAGACACTTTGATTCCTGCAGCACTTTAACAAAGCATCTCACCAAAACACGGGAGATTACCTGAAAGTAGTCCAATAAAATCACAGACTCCTTTCCCCAACATGCCCAGAGCTACACATATTCACACGCTCACTTACATGGTTACATAGTGTACAGAGAGAGACAGACGTATAGATGAAAAGGAAAATGAAGGAGAGAGAGATTGAAATGGAAAAATCCACTTTGTTTCATTTTCAACCAAAGAGCTCTCCTCTTATGGGAGAGAGCTTTACGAGATAAGCATATATTGGGATACAAACAATACAAATCATACACTGGATGCCCAATTTGGCAAAACATTGTCATTTCCACCCACCACAGGCAGCGTAATGAGAGCAAGCGGAGATGACGACAGCATCCATGAACACTTTTACAAATAAATAGAGAAAAATCAGGCTCAAATTGTATTTACACACAACTCAAGGGGAATTTGGGTTTCCTTGAAAAACAACACAGTGAGTCTTTGAAAGTCTTTCCACTCTATGGCCAGGTGATTTGATATATAGTGAGTTTATAAAAGCTTTATATTGTTTTTTTTTAAGTATGATACGCCAAGTGTCACATACAAAAGCTCTAAGGAGATCCAAGGAAAAAAAAAAACACACCACAATATTGTCTGCATAGTTTGGCTGGCATGTGATTTTATGTGAACTGCAAATTGCAGTGATGACTACAGAATGTTTTGAACGTGGTGCTTGGCAAACAACAACATCCTATAGATTACCATGCGGAAGAGCAACCTGAAAGCCACCTGAATGACCTTGATGTAGTGAAACACACTGCAAGCAGGTTAATAAATATTAAGAGTTGAGCCCACACAAGTCCCAAAATGGTTTTGAGTAAACTTAGAAAATGATGTAAAAAGTTTTGAAGAATTGCACAGCGCAGCATTACTGCTGCCTGCATGCTGTCTGCAGTGTGAGTGGTGTGAGTTATGTTCTATACTTTCCACCATTACACTCCTATGAGCACACTGGACAAAGTGAAATGAATGTTTTGTCCCTCGGTAATACCCAGGAAATGGTCTACTTTATTGTATTATCCCCTGCTGATAATTGTTTTGCTACGGTCCCCCAAATGAGAAAATTATGACTGTGCGAGAAAGTGTGGGCGACTGTGTGTGTACACGCGTGCAAGAGTGTGTCTCCGCAATCTACTGTAATATTTTCTCCAATAACCACTCTGTGAGCCGTTTCTCTGTTACTTCCTCACTCTCCTTCCCTCTCTCTACCTCTTTATCTCAATGCTTTCAGAAAACTGTCGACTCTCAACATGATCCGAAGGAAAACCTACGTTGAAATGTTGCCGCTCCCATCGATTGTGGTGCTTGAGGATCGATTTTGTTGTTTCTGCCGTCATGCTCGCTGTTCTGTGCCACAATGCGGCTCAATGTAATCACCCATGGAGCTATCGTGGAAGACGTTGATTCATTTTGCCTCCTAACTCAGCCTCCCTAAACATGAAAATGTGGTAAATACAGGACAATTGCAGAGTTAAAATTGATGGGGTGGGGGGATTGCGAGTGCGCCTGAAGTTTTTGCAGCAGAAAAGGAAGCCTCGACACCGCACTCTCATCTCTGTCAGATGAAGTAAATGCGGCCTATGAAACATCTGTGAAAAGCAGAGTGTTCACGGGGAGTAAACGTGGCCCTTAAAGATAACGCAAGCTCCAGCGTGGACGGCTCTTTATCTGCCGAATGATAAGTGTTCATTCAGCCAGAAAGCAGGACTGAAGGAGGGAGGTAGAGGAGAGATAGAGAGAGGGAGGAAGAGGGAGGGATTCTCAAGGCATTTAGGGGATTTAGGAGGAGAGACCCTCAAACAACATCCCTTAAATCACACAGCCAGATACCATCAGGCCAGTTTGTTTGTTTATGTGTGTGTGCGTGTGTGTGAGAGAGTGTGTGTGTGAGTGTGTGGTAAGATTAAGATAGGATCATGATATGTGTTTATGTGGACACAATTGCCTCAGTGCTGTTCATCTCTGTGTGAGTTTGTGTCCATCAGTGTGTGTGTGTGTGTGTGTGTGTGTGTGCACAAGTGTTTTCATATTCATCCTTGTCTGCGCTTCAGAGTACATATGTATCTGATTTTACTGTGCGTGTGTGTGTGTGTGTGTGTGTGTGTGTGTCATCCATCCCCTGCAGCCTCCCAGCTCTGTCAGTGTAGTTAATAGAAAGCAGAGTGATCTGCTGATAAGATAAGCATCATGGCTCGCCATTAATTAAAAAACCCTGGTAGGGAGAGAGAGACGGTGTGAGAGGAACAGAGCAGGGGAGAGAAAGAGGGAGACGGAGTGAAACACAGAGGGAGAATGACAATGAGGATGCAGAATTGAGGGGAAAAAACAGAGTGTTCGAAGGCAACTGTGGGTACAACGGGCAGGAGGAAGCCGGTAGGAGATGGAAAAATAAAAAAAAAGGCATAGAGAAAGACGAAAACAACCCTCAGATGAGATGCCAGTCATGTCAACACAGGGGCTAATGAGAGCTACAGCCCTGGTAGACGCACCACTAGGCGACAAGTCAATGACGTGAAACAGTGGGATGCAAACAGTGAGGGATATATCCTGCACAAGGGACAAGTGATCAAAGAGGCACTGCCAAGCAGGCTCACACTAAATACCCACCCAACTTCTGAGGAATCCGTCACACAATATGCGGCCACTTGTGTGCCATATTCTTTACGACACTTTAATATTTTATGCCTTGTGTGGTAATAAATGCCACACAGAAGAATTTGTTGACTTGCCTTTTTCAAACTTGAGCTACATGTTCCTGATACGACACACCCGGTGGGTACAAGAATAAATTAGGTGGCACTGTTGCCGCACCGAGCTCCGTGTTCCTGGTTGGACAGGTTGCTTTGCCATTTCTCGAGGCATGCGTAGGCGTGATGCAGCGAAATACTTTGAAACACTAGGTATGGCAGGAGAGCAGTCAGACATACTGAGAATAAAGGCAGGTGGCAAGGGGGGTTTGTGGAGGAGGGAGGGTGGAGGCAGAGTGATATAACTGGGACAGAGGAAAAGACTGGTGTGTGATGGTGAGGCTTTGATGCAGGCACACACACACACACACACACACACACACACACACACACACACACACATTGGCACGGGAGGTAGGCAAAATGTGACAGAAGAGTGCAACGCATGAAAATGTAAGGATTATCAAAGGATTTCTTTTTTTTCATAAAACTCCTTTTTCATATCTCTCTCTTTTCATGTCCAGGTCTCATGGGACAGCTCAACCTCTATCTGAAATCCCAACATGCCCACTGATACATGTACACATACATATACACATACACAGGGAAAAGCAAAGCTCATTTACTCTTAAAAAACACTAATTGGAGATACACACACACACACACACACAGAGTGGTGATGTTTGCTTTCGATGATTTGAATTCCTCTGTAGAGGAAAGCTGAAGCTGGAGGGAGACATAAGTGAAAGCATTACATCTTCCCTCTGTTGCACCATTCATTGTCATGTTCCCCCGTATCCCTGAACTCTAACGAATGAAATGAAAAAGTGTGGAAGGATGACTTATGTAATAGAGAATGTGTTAAATAATGACAAAGCCCAAACAAATGATGAGTGCCATTGGGTTATGGAGTTTAGTAACTGGTGTCCATGAAGAGTCAAACTGCACATAAAGGCAGCTGGTATTAAAACATAATGGGGAGATGTGTGAAATTTGAGTGTGCCGTAAACAGCTTCACCGCTTTTCCTGTTGTCTGCAATACTGCAATGCATTCGCCATGACACCGGTTACCACAGGTGTTGCAAGATAAACCAGGACTGAAAGCTTATTTTGGTTTTAATAAGATCAAGACCATCAGTAAGATATGACATCAAATCATAATGATTCAAACAACAACCTGTTCCAGTAACAACCTTTGCAAATTCAAAAATGTATAACTGTAGTGCTGCATTTATTTCATGTAATTCACTATCTTCACAACAGCGTAATATGCGGTGCATGATCGAAAACACAGGGGAACATGATTTGTGTCTCCGAGCCCAAATCACATCCATCAGCAGGGACCACAATGCATCTGGAGTGACAGCTCCACACAGGAAGCCTGTCCCGCTGGCCTTAATCTGATTGGACAAGGCCTGTCATGTCTGGTAACTGATTGGATGGTCAGCAATGGACGGACTGGCAGTGTGCATACCAAAGCAGATGCTAATTAGGACTTGAACATCAATCTTCATCACTGTGTTGGGATGGAGGGGGGCAGAGAGAGAGAGAGAGAGAGAGAGAGAGAGAGAGAGAGAGAGAGGGCAAGTGTGGGAGGGAGAGAGGGAGAAAATAGAGCAAAAAAAGCAGGAAAAACACATGAAAGAGAAAATGCAATTTAAGTAATTTACTGCATTGGTGATCAAATTCTCGTGCTACTCGAGAGGAGCTGAATACGAGTTTGATTAGGACAGAGTAGCAAATGACACACTTTTCAAATATTGCCTACTAAATCATTTTAGCAGTCCACGCTCACCTTTTTCCTAAGCCTCCTCTTTCTTTTTTTATCTCTCACTATGTGCATCCTCTCTTTTCCTCCTACTATACATTTTCGACCATATCTTTTTGTATTTCCTCCCTATGGATGCCAATAATCTAAGGGAATTGCAAATGAATGTGTTCATGCGTCCACAGTGTGTGTTAGTGTGGTTTGGATGAAAGTACATCTTGGACTTCTTCAAACAGGACTGTAAGTTGGGTGTGCTTCTCTTTTCATATGTGTATGCATGTGTGTGTGTGTGAATCCCTCAGTATGCGTCTTCAGGTGGAGTGCTTTAGTCAAGGTAACGTCAATACAAAGAAGAGACTTCAGCAATTTCACCAATAAACAGCAGCCAGAATAAGGTACAGGTGAAGATGCACAAGCATCGACTCAAAGTGCAGTGCCGGGTCTCTTTAATTAAAACTTAATTAAGATGCTATCCAGGAACATAGCCAAGTCTCTTGATGTGTCCTTCTGAGAGAGCTTGTAAGATAAGTTTAAGTTTCTCTTGGCACATAAAACAGGGCGGTGGGAGATTCATCTCAAGTACAGAAGGTGGTGCTGGTAGACATGGGCAAGGATTAAAGATGTATCTAAAGGTATTTTGTTTTACCTCACAACCTACTGCTTCACAGTCTAAGTTAATTTATCGATTTATTCAAATAAAAACAGTATCACACTTGCCATGATATATTTGTTTCTTGTCTTGTCTCGATCCAATATGTTTTCGTAAGATATCATGTGAACCGTTGTATGAGGATACGTTGTCATATAACAACTGCCATAACATAACCGTAACATAACCGTAAAAACTACCCTTGAATTCTATGTCAAGTATAAAACATGGCAGCCCACTTTTTGAACACACTTTTGCTGTGTCAACCAGGACAGCTGAGACCTGACCTGAAGCAGATGAATAGCAGAATATGCTTCCTCAGTCACTGTAAATGTGTCGATTTTGTGCATCACATAAAGTATTATGCAGGTACAATATTATTGATGTATCAACACAAAATCATTATGGGAAACTAGCTTTAACTTGTGTACAACAATGAGACATATAAGCAGCCCACCATGGCTTCAGGAGCAGTTGCGTATTCAGAGTAGCTGCAAACAACTTGACAAATGACTGCAATATCATGTCTGTGTTATCTTGGCTGAATGGCCTTTAGCAATATTGCATGTTCTGCACATGCTCTTCTCTTCTGCTAAAAAAAAAATAAAACATCTCTGTGTGGAGCTCTGTTACAGCTGGAAGAACTGAACACAAATCCCCGCAACAGTAAAGGGGATCAATGAAAGGTGGGGGCAGAGAGAGGGTGATGCTCCTAATAGCTCGGCAGACAAATGGATAGATAGAGATGAGTGGATGGAGCCTGGGACGAAACCAATCCAGAAATGAACAGAGGACAAAACAAATATTGGTGGTGAGTCGGCTGCAATGAAAACATCCCATCTTCTGTCACCTTCCTCCTCCTCCTCCTCCTTACCTACCGCTCCCTAGTTACTGATGGGCAAATTGAAATGACTCTGGTAATCAAAGATCATCTCTCTCCATGGATGTAGAAAAGTGAGCTGGTAGTATTAGTAGTATTAGTGCAAAGGAGAGAAACGATGAATGGAATAGAATGGATGGAGGAAGAGCCGTCTCTTCATCTCTACAGAGCCTTATCACAGTACACCACAGTATTAAAATTGACGGTTGCCATTTGCTTATTTACAGTATTGAAAATGCGGGGGTTCGCGTCAATTAGCGCATCCACGAAACCAAACTCTGAACCAACAGTATACGTTAATTGCCAATGATCACAGAACATTATTTTAAAAGCTCACAGATGATGTTATTTTTCATTTAGTAGTTCATTTAACACACTACAGTACTTTGAACTTGAACATGTATTTTGTTATTTAATTCTGCTATCATTTCATTGTGATTCATTGTAAATTATAATAATAATGGTTTTCATACCATCACTTTAGTATGAGAGCCCACATATAACTATCTCCTTCTTTGCCTCCTTTTGTCTGCATGTAGCACCATCCCTGTTTCCCTTTATTTGCCTCCTGCTCTTTCTCAGACGAGTCTGGAGTTTTTTTTTATCCGAAACCCATGCAGCAACCACACAGACGATGAGAAAATCAATACGCTTTCTCTATGGCTGGGAGTAGGAGGCGCAGGAGGTTGAATTAAAGCGAACAAAGGACGGAGTGAGAAGAATGATACCGACTAACATGAATGGGGACGAGACAGAGATGGTGGTGGGAAAAGAGCTGGTGATACAATGTACTGTACGTCAATAGCAACCTAAGAGAGAACTCGAGCAATTCTAATTTAAATATTATTATGTTATATACTATTATATATTATACATCCTATTTTTTATAATCATCATGAGAGTATATTGTAGTATACAGTGCATGTTTGTCCATTTTATGTACAGAACAAAGTAGAAAAAGTTAAAAAACTTGTTGCAGTCATCAACATGAAAGGCTAAATTATTCAAGCTGATTGGCAAAAGAATCATGGTTAAAAAATAGCCGCAAATGTATTTGATGAGGTAAAAAATGTCTTTATCTTTATCTGCTGTCTAGTTCTTAAAGCAGGAAAATCTTTTTCTTCATAGCATGATTTTCAAGTAGGAAAGTGCACTTCATCTACAATTCTTGTACAAGTCCTAGGTTGGTAGGAGGAGTGATTCAGCGGGAAGAGGATACGGCACTTTTTATCTTTGAATGTTCATTTGGATCTGTTCTGTTCTTTCACCGTAACGCTGTCCATTGAACTGATCTACTGCCCACGTACTCTTTTCTTATAGTGTGTCTACTTGAAAATGTAGAAAAATGTCATTTAGAGTGTTTTTTTTTTGTGAGAGGCCGGCTTCAGTGGGGCTGCTGAAGGTGAGCATTAGCGTGCAGGGCCGTGGAGCGATTTGCCGGGGTAAGGAAAACACAAACGCCGCCACTAGTCCTTGCAATTAGCTGAACACACAGAATCGGAGGCCAAATCGAACACGGCATTAAGCTGACAGAAAGGTGTTCATTTATATACACACCCAGTCAAAGGGTCTGCACACACGCACATACACAGCGCATTGAATATATACACGCACTGCAGTTAAGCAAAGGTGCGTGCACTCACATGCACACATTCAATAATACTTACCCACACAAACTCTTGCATATTGCATATGCATTGAAGGCACACAAACACGCACTGCAAACGTGCAAATAAACACATATTCACACAGCTATTATCCCACCTTTGCTGATCGGTAATTTTCAGCCCGGTGGCACTATTCCCACGTTACACGGTGCAATTACTGGATGTTTACAAAGCCAAACAATAGGCCAGTGAAACATACACTCAGTCAAACATTCATTAGGCAGGCCAATAGAAACTGAGGTGACCTGGACCATGACTATGTATCACTTGCTCCCTCATTAAGATTGAGCTGCGTATTCTACTGTATTCAAAGCAGGAATAAGGCATCAAGGAAAAGTAGAAGATAAGTGGACCTCATTAGGAAACTCTAGCATTAACTCCACTGTTCCACAAAAATGGTCCTGCTGACGACATGTGATGTAAAGTTTTACTGAAGCACAATTTTGTACCCCGATTTTAAGATGTGACACGGGCCCTCTATAGACCGGGGTGGGTTTTTGCACGGATTGATGAAAGAACTGACATCAGTGAGCCACACATCAGCAGAATGCACTGCAATGGTGTCTGATATAAGACTGCGAAGAGCCACTCAAACTTCAGCAATGATACAACACAAGTGAACAAATTGACCAATCAAACCCCGATTCCACTACACTCAGCCAGTCATAGTGCAGGCAGAAGATTAAGCTGTTGGATGAAGGTGAGCCTGCTGAAAAATTACTGTCCCATTGTCTCTTGATTTGCTAGCTGAGATGCAATCATGTCAGAGTCTGCTCCGGCCTCTGAACTACAAACTGGAAAGGTGAGCTATTTTTACTGTGATGGTGCTAATGATGGTGCTAGCCTGTGCTGTGTGTGTGTGTGTGTGTGTGTGTGTGTGTGTGTGTGTGCATGACCAACAAGTATGCCTCATCCCTGATGAAGGTGCCACAAACTGTCAGTTTGTGTGTCTGTGTGCATCACACAAGCACAAATTATCCACAATTATTCTGCCATGTGAATATCACACTGATAAGGTCAAGATGGATATTGGCACGGTCGGCAGCTTTGTATATATGTGTGTGTGTAACACATTCATCCACTGTCAGACTCACTTTTCAGTGGCAGACATTTAGTATTGAGGTCAAGGACCTGCCCTGACATTAAACAACAGAGTTGAAAACATGTACACACTCAAAAGCACGACACACAAGCACTTTCTTTCGCTTCCTCGGGTTGTATTTTTTCCCTTATTTCCTCTCACACACACACACACACACAGACAAACACACGTACACACCTGTGAATCCTTCATACTGCCTGCACAAAGTAGGAGTAAATTCAGTACAGCACTGAGGCACCCCCGCTCGCAAAAACATTTTGGTCACACACACCTTGTTTTTATTTATTTCCCTCTCCTCTTGGAGTGGACGCCACGGCGACAAGCTGCAAAGCTCGAATAAAAGCAATGGATGGTTAAAAGATGAGGTTAAGACAGAAAGCTGTATGAGGGACACTGACATTTCCAGTGTGCTGAGTGTGTAATGGGCTAAACTCTAGGCAACATGAACACACACTAGCAGATGTCAACTCTCTGAACCATGATTGCTTTGTTCCTGCCATTACCAACACAGTTTTCGCGTACCATGTGTGTGTGTTTGTCACCTCTATAATGGAATTTGGGTTTCTCCTTAACATGATGTTTAAAAAAAAACAGGTTATTGCAGAAAACAACCCGGTTATTTAAGTGCATGTAAATACACTGGCTCACTCCTTTTGAGTGTGTCTTAATGGCTTCTTTGTTGTGTCACCTCTAAAGTAAACTTTGATGGGTATTATTGAGTTTTTTAAAAATGATTTAACGTTTTGGTTCTCTAACAAGAACAAATTAAGAAAAATAACTTCACAGAGAGGCTCTGGTATCCCATGGAGCTGCGGTCGGCCCACTCAGTAATACATCCATGTCGACAGCCAGGAGCAGCATTTACCCCTTTGCACCCATTTACACTTTGAAATAATCCCTATAAACTTTTACTAACAAAATCCCAAGTCCAAGGTCTGCTGTTGCAAACGTTTCCAAACAATTAGTTTAAAGAACAGGTAGCTGTGCAGCTTTTATACATCTAATCCAAAATGGCTCCATAATTCAGTTTGATTTGCCTCTGCCCAGACATTACAGGGTAATTATGAACTAAGCTTACATTTCACCTTGATGTGACTAAACTCTCCTCGGGCACTGTGGGAGTTCGGGTGTGGACATATTAATATTTTACAATTGCCTTGTGCGCAGCGTGTTTGGTTTGTGTGTGTGTGTGTGTCAGAGAGATAGTGTAATAAGCGAGATGACGCAAGAGGGAAGACAAACTAATAAACCAGTGATTAGCTCACGCACCTGCTATTCTCATTAGTTCATACTGGGGTAATAACACAGCACAGAGAAGTGGTAGCAGTACTGTATTTGATAAAAGCTGTGCAAGACAATACAAGGAACACGCTCATAAGGATGCTGACAGTGAAGATGACGACATTTAGGGTAAGAAGATGGTAGCGATGAAATATGAATGTGACAACAAAACATGAGGAATGATAGAGGCAGTGACAAACAAGATGTGATCACGACATCTCATGCATCTGAGATTCATAGTCGCAATGATTGTGATGCTGTTCAGGCATTGGAGCGCTATTATGACTACTTCTATAAGTGCAGGACAGAAAGCAGATGATGATAATAGGGATTAGAATGATTGGAATGACGCTGATGAGATTGCAATATCTCCGATGATTATATTGACTGGTGGGGAATGTGGTATCAGACAGAAATGGCCAGTTGCATTTAAAGATTTTGAAATGTTTCACGTGAAAACGCGTGTGCTGAAGCACTCGCAGCACACATAAATGCAACCTTCAAAAGCGGATTAAGTGCGACTAAAAGCAGTCATCCACTCGAAGGATTGGAGGGGATGGAGGAAAGAGAGGAATAGAAACATTATATGCTGGAGCGCCAAACATGGCTCATGCAGTATGACAGAGTGCAGGCTGTATTCACACTGGGTTCACTCGACATAAAGTAAAATGAAGTACTTCCCAGCGATATGTACACAACTATAGAAACACCGGCTCCCTCCTTAGGGGGGGGGGGGTGTAGGTGAAGGCTATGGTGGTGTATTTTCCACCTTTCTAATCAGTTTGATCTGAGGTTTGGGTGTGGATTTGCAGCCTTATATTCACTGAGCAACCTTTCAATGACACAGATGACTGCATTCTCCAAAGTGGTATCATTTGGTGAGAGAAATTATACTTTAAACATGTTCACCCATCCTTGTTAAATGATTGCTGCCATGAAAGTAAACCCCATGACGGAATTGGAGTGAAATTATTACAGAGCAATACCTGTTTGACAGCTCTGCGACAGCTAGAAAACAATGAACCAAAAATATTTTGCTCTATGTACTTTCACCGAGAGCACTGAGGTTTACTGTATATTTTGTAATATACCTTGGCTAATACTCTACGCTTAGGTTGCATTTACGCTGGGAGCATGGCAATTGAACCAATTAGTACTCCTCCTCCTTAGAAAGACAGTTCATTCTGACAGTATTAAGTGCAACATGGCACAGAACTTGGCAGAAAGATTTGCCCACAATATTGATCCATCCTGAAGTAAATATGAGGTCTGTGGTTCACGAGATGCAGGTCCAGGCAGCGACAAAATGGCATTCCAACACTGCAAAATCACTGAAGTGATTCAGGCAAACGCACAAAAGGTACGAAATGTACACCGGGGGAAAAGCAAACACGATCCCACGTGAATGCACATGGTGCTCATTACAGCACGGGCCAATGCCCAGAGAAACACACACACATGTACACAACACACACCTTTACTAAGAGGGGTATGACCACACCAACAACCTTGTCTGATGCCTCATATGCATCAATTCGCCATTCTCTCTCTCTCTCTCTCTCTCTCTCTCTCTCTCTCTCTCTCTCTCTCTCTCTCTCTCTCTCTCTCTCTCTCTCTCTCTCTCTCTCTTTCCTCTTTTCCCTCGATATCTCCACCTTTCACTCTCTCTCCCTGCCATCATTCTACCAAGATTAGAGTTTCACTTGAGTCACAGTCAGAATGAAGCATGTGTCTGGCTGACAGGATGACCTTCATTGATATTATGAGGTGAAAGCACATGCACGGGTGCAAAACAGAAATGCACACGCAGATGCAAACATACACAAAGGACTACTGTCAGCACGGTGAGAAGAGCCTTAGGGATCACCTCAAACCCTGTAGCGAAAAAGGGGTAGAAAGATTGATAGAGGGGGAGAGAGCTAGAAGGAGAGAGAGAGAGAGAGAGCGTGTGGGAGAGAGTGGAAGGGATTAAAAAAGAGGAAAAGAATAGACAGGCTGTTTTAATAGCCGCAAAAGACAACGGGGGGGGGGGGGGGGGGGGTAGGAAAACTGTGTGTTTAGAGAGAAAACACAGCAGGTGCAGGATGAATGCCTACACCTCCCAACCCATCATCACTGTCGCTCCTTCTCTACCTGCAGAAGTGTGATGGAGAGATGGAGAGAGACGGAGCAATGGATGCATGATAGAGGAGTGTTTCTGAATTGAGTCAACCTCCCTAGGATGCACGAGAGTTATTCCGTCATGACTCTGCAGATCACAAGTGTGTGTGTGTGTGTGTGTGTGTGTGTGTGTGTGTGTGCGTGTGTGTGTGTGTGTGTTGGGGGAGGGGGTCTATGATCAAAACAGGAGAGTTTCCAGGGATGAGAATAAATAATGTACACTACACTTTTTTCACGGTGGATAGCTGTTTCTCCACATAGTCAATAACTATTTGGGGGAGTCTTGACAATGGCTACCATCCACACTGTCAATGAATCTGTTTAGTTTGGCTTAATTTAAGCGATGTGGATTCAGTGGGCATGAATGTTTTTCCAGCAAGGCCCTCATCCACACTCACACAATCTGATCTGGTGGACAGTGAGCAGGCCTGCTTTAGCAGTTGAGGGGTTAAGGGCCTTCCTCAAGGGCACTACAGTGGTGCGTGGTCAGGAGGGAGGTTCAAGTGCCGCTTCACCTCACCTATCCAGACTTTTCTTGACAGTCTGGGGATCGAAGCGATGACCTTCCAGTCACAAGCCTGTGATCTTGCAAGTTTGAATACAGCTCATGGAGTTTTTCTTACATGTGTTTTGCCCCTCTCCATTCCACTACAGTATTGACAGTAACTCTGCTATTTAAAGGCTATTCTGCTATTCTCCTCACTGGAGAATTTAAGTGTCAACATGTTATTGGAGTCTCTGAGCCAAGAAGCAAAGTGAAATCTCATGGCGTGCAAAAAGAGAGCAGCAACTTACAACAACAGCATGTCACTGATAAAAAGTGAGCATACTTTGCTGTGACGTGTGAAAGAATAGCATGCTAATCCTCCCTAGCCCAGTTAGCTGCTGCTGTTTTTATCGTTATAGAGTTATGTGAGTCAGTCAGCTATATTCAGCATGTCAAGTAGAAAGTAGAAAAAGATTAAAAATAATATTGGTTTGAGCTTCTGTGCGCAGATGCATGTGTGAGTTGGTATGTAAGTGTTGTATATTAGGAAACGCACTTCCACAGGGATGTATTTTGAGATGATTGTACTATGCAAGCGTTTTTGTACCTCTGCAGCTGGCGGATACCGACATGGCAGCTTGGCTAAATGTGATCACCTAAGAAAGTACTCTCATCATAATTTTAAATGATATAACTTTCACTTTGTTTTGCCTTTGCAGAAGTTACCTTTTTATTTATGAAACTTTTTTTTTTTTTCACTTTTCTTATGTCAAACTGCTTTCTTATTCTTACCCCCTTTATTTCTGTTCTCTTCATTTTAGCTTTATTTAAGTTCACTGGACATAACTCAGTCCTCACGAGTCCAATAACAAGCATTCGAAAGGTCAAGATTCCTCTCCTGGATATGAGATATACAACTCACTGACCTTAACATCTGCAGCCCCTTGGAAGATTGAGCCTGGCGCAAAGATAGCAGTGGCATGCAAGATGTACAACTGCTTGACATTAATGCCTGTGGTGGATGTTAATAAAAGAGGTAATTAAAGAGAAGATACATTTCTCTGAGTGCAAGGTCGATAGTGCTGAGTTCATGCGAGACTTCACTGAAGTTCAAGGGGAAATAAAACTTAGTCGCTCTGTCTCATGAGGGTAGTTATAGCGATAGCCCTGTGCTACACATGTAACTGAATTCTGTTAGGTGTAGCCTATACTCACACGGAGTGGTACCCAGAGATCCACGTAGAGCAACTGGAGTATGGACTCATCATACAGATAAAGTGCTGAGAAACATCTTTGTTCTGAAGCCAAACGTTTGATACGAAATGCTTTGAAAGGTTCTTAAGCACACAAATCAACAAGACCTTCATTCTCCCTCAATAATAACACAAATGTTGAAATACTCTACAATGAAATAATACCTTAATAGTATCACTTATTGTAAAAACACGTAAAAAAACAACTTCAAATTTGGATTCGTTTCAAATCAATTTTTTTTATTTCTAAGTACATAAAAAATAGATAGAATGTCAACTTGAATACATGTTAAGATGAAGATTATCAGTCTAACAATCTGTTAACATTGATATTGATGGTAATATTTGTGCTCCCAGTGTACCATTCAGTCAGTAGATGGAGTCTGGTTAAGCAGTGTGTGCTAGAGGAGAGGCGAGGTGAAGTGAGGCGTGAGGAGGAGAGAAGATATACTGTAGTTCTGCTGCTGTGACATTTTCCCATAATCCCTCCCAAATGCCGCCAGTGTCATGAGACGGAGCAGCAGGGAGGAGGTGGGAGGAGGAGATGGAAAGCATCTATCGCCATACATTTGAGTGTGAAGCGGCTGAAAAAATTTCCATCGCCTATAGATCAGCTCTAGCACTGAATAGGTGCATTTGCATGTGTGTGCCTGTTCCCGTGTATGTGTGTAAAAAGGCTTGATGGATGTTAATCGAAGAAATGTTCGTGGCAGTAATTACCATAAAAAACAATAATGCAATGATTGGATCAAAAGAACATGACAGATTCATTAACAGCTGCACACATCAGCGTGCACACACACACACACACACACACACACTGAGGACATGTCCTTCAACCACTGAAACTGTGAAAGCAGCAATTAATTCCATGCTTTCTATTCTGATTTCTCTCTGCCTGACAGCCAAATATCCTCTAATTGTTAGCCTTTACCTCTGCGTATGTTTGATTTGTGTGCCACTTGTTTCCATGTACCTACATGCCTGAATGTTAATGTTGGTACAAGTGTGTCTCTGCTGTCTCTCTCAACCCCCTAATTCACATGTATCTGTCTGTATCGCTTTGGTCTATCCTTCAATCCCCAAGGCTCTCAGATTTAGGATGAAGCTTACCGTAGCAGTGAAGAAGACATGCAGGATTGTTATCATCCCAAGGTCACACACAAACACACACACACACACACACACACACACACATGCACACGTGCACGAACAGATAGGCCACCCCAGAAAAGGAAAATAACTACAATGGGCAATTTACCCAGAACAGGCAGGGATGATGGCCAGGGCACAGATGCACACACACACACACACACACACACACACACAGCTGTGCCTCAGGGCCAAGGTTCTGGCAATGCATCATTACCCTCCCTTGGAGGTGATTCCATATCCCAGCATGCATTTCTCATGTGGAGAGGAAATTACCCCTGGGCCGTGCTGAGAGCCAATAGAGTGTGTCCTCTCTCCTCTATCTGTCTCTCTCGCTTCCTTCCTCCCTCTTTCTTTAAATCCCTCGATCCCTCTGTGACTGTGCCTCTCACACCCCTACTGCCCCCCCCCCCCCCCCCCCCCCCTCCCTTGCTCTCTCTCCCAGAGTCATCCAGTTACAAACCCATTGTTTCATCTTTCTTTATCTTCCTCTCATTGCCACTTCATTTGTTTCTCTCCTTCTCTTTTTTCTCTGTTTCATGATGTCAAACACAGATTAATAACAAAGGACGAAAAGGACTGACTGGTACCCTCCATTTCTCTTTTAGTCAAGCAGTTGATCTTGGTGAGGTTAAACTCTCAAAATCAGAGTTCCCCCTCTAAGAACCTTAGTTATCCCCTCGGAAGGCACAGAACAAAAAATGGACAAAACCTTTCAGTGCATCTTTCAATAACTTGCCTATCTGTTTCGTTAACTAAAGATCCACATGCAAGCAACATAAATGAATAAATACCAATATCCACTATTAAGAAAACAAGAGATTATTTTTTAAATCTGAGTCACCAGGAAGCTGCTAAATACACTTTTTTTATTTTTATTTAATGTCCCATAATATGCTCATGAAAAATGCTAATTTTCAAAAGAAACGCAGTGAGGATCCACTGCCACAGCAATGTGCAATCCTCTGGTCTGGTTAAATTATTTGAAATGTACCTGTAAAAGGACAGACATCCTCAATCAGCAATGTATTTTTCTATAGCCCCATATAAGAATAGGAAACACGACATGTTTTGTATTTTATTGTATGTCTGTTTTGTTCTGTATTATATTTAACTCATAACTTATTATGAATGAAATGTTTGTATAGCTTTATCTACTTTACCAAGACAATTGCTAGAGTGACCCTGCGTAGTCACAGGTAAATAGTTCATGCTTGTTAGGGTGCACTGTGTGTAGTTAGAACAGGTGGTACAAGCAGCAGCAGCAGCAGCAGCAGCAGCAGCACAGTGTAACAGAGATCGGCTCACACTCGGTCCCTCTCCATGGTGCTGAAACTTTACAACCCAATGTAGCTTTGAGTCTCTGTCCATGGTGCTGAAGCATTCTCTCTCCTCAAGCACACATCGGATTAATTAAATGTACACAAATGGCTGCATTTCAACAATATTTCCCTTTTATTCTTACCATGGCATCTTTTCATTACTTTTCCCTAAATTCTATCAATCAGAATATACCAACATAAGCCAGAATATGGCATGACAAAATTAAACAATCTAAATGTTTGTATGTCTCGAGTACACTTAATGGGCCACACACTGATTATTGTCTCTCACGCTTATTAGCATGCTTGCTGTGGAAAACCACAGACATGCATGAAATGTTGTTGAAACATCAAACTGGGCAGCTCACTGAATATGTAAATGTAGCAATCTGAAACATAGTTTTAGAAATATTACTACCTTTGAGACACTAACACCCAACATTATAGGAAAGTGAGAATGCCAAAAGCACTTCTTTGTCAAAAAATAAGCTACAAACCTTATTCAAACTTTACTGTCTTAACTCAAAGGACGGTATATGTAAAGAAACAGTGGTGGAAATATTTGTGGAAGGAGCAATCCAGAGAAGAAGCACAACATGAATGCAAGATGAAGGTAGTGTGTGTTACAAACAAACTGCCCATCAAGAGCACCACTGAATATGGAGAACACTATTACATTCAAACTGTTGGACCTGTTCAACTGCCACAGCTTAGAACACGGCACAGCAGAGAACTACTCCCCTTAATAAAGCCAAAGAAACATTATCTGTGTCCAGTTTACACAATAGAAATCCCCAGGTGCATCGTACGGTAAACTGTGTACTGCTGATGTGAGTGTGCCTTACTTCCACTTAAGTGAGTGAGGGATTTCCTGTCTGAATATAATCCTATGGTCAAGACCTATGACCCCCCCCCCCCCCCCCCCCACACACACACACACACAGGCTGCCAGTGCCTTGATTTCCATCTAAAGTAGGTGGCCCATCTGTAGAGTCATACATAAACCATATGTATCCAACACACAGAGCAATGCACTTGTGCAAGCAGACAACAGTTTGCCAGAGGGGAATGCAAGCCGCTGCGTTTCTCATTCACACACACGTGCACATACATAAACATAAACACTCGTGCCCAACTGACAACAAGCGTAATCACCAAATCTCTCTGTGCCTCTTGAGGAGACGCACATACATGGACATGTCATTGTCCTTTAGACTGTGTGACACCTGGGGAATGCAATGCATCAGTTCTACGCTGTCACAGATGAATGCTAGACACATACACCTGCGTGTAAATACACACACAACACACACACACACACACAGACACAGCATCTCCACCACCCTGCCTTTGTCACAGCCGTGGACGCACAAACATACACACACTCATCCCATTCACACGCTCACACACTCCGACAAACAGAGTCACCGCTGACCATTGCAGATTGTCCATAAATAGAGCGATGTGTTTGGGCTATGAGCCAACAAACACAGTCATTAAATAGCGAGCGTTGACAATGACATGTCACACCCGATGACCTCACATCAACTGTAAATAGCAATTTCATGACAGCAGCCCTATTGCATCTAACACATAATGGGGGCACGGGGGGTATTTATCTCTTCAAACATGACTAGAACTACGGCCACTATTGCTTGGAGAATACATGTTGGACTTGTGGAGATGGTGTGAATGAGGAGAGTTTGATTTAAATGAGGGGAGTTTGATTTATCTTATCTCGAAGGGTTGTGTCCACGTTTCAGGCTGAGTGGGTGTTTGGTGAGATAAGACAAGCAATCCTCATTTCTGCAATGCTGAATTCACCTCACTTACTGCAAAAACCTGTTCATGATGTGTTTCGCTTTCTAACTGGCTTCCTAACCTCCTAGTGCAAGCTTTGTAACAATAACCAACCTAGCTCCTTGGTCCCGTCCTCCCTAAGCTAATGTTCATCTCTCTCTCTCTCTCTCTCTCTCTCTCTCACTCCCGTCCTTACTCTCAAACGCCTGCTATGCCCATGCATCGATCCCTCAAGGTATGGCTCCCTTATTCCCTAAACAAAGGTCTCTCTGTGCTTTCTCCCCTCACTTAACACTCTCCCAATCTCCTTTATTTGTTCCTTTTTTCTTGTCCTTCATTATTGGTTTTTGCTTTCCCTTCACACTCTCCCTACTTATATTGGTTCCATGTGCTCAACATTTTCTTCTTCATCTTGCTCCCTACATTGTTTCTTAAGATTCAATTTAAGAAGGAAACTCAGTGGGGGTGAGAATCTCTTTTTGCAAAGTCAGCTTAAAGGAAAACACCTATCTACATTATGCTCTGCCTCTCTCTCCACTCAATCTTGCCCATTATTTCTTCTATATATTCACCTATCTCCATCTTGATATTCATCTATCATCCTCCATTTTTTCTACATAATCCCCCTCATCCCCTTATTTCCCACCCTCTTCTCTTCCTGTGCCTCCTTTCTCCCCTCCTTCCCTCCTCTTCTGCTGTGTTCATTTACCTCCCTTCCTTTGGCTTCATCTTCACAACTCCCTCCACCCTCCCCTTATCTATCTTATCTCCCTCTCTTCACTCCCATCCATTAGCAGTTATTGAGTTTTCCCTTTGTGTTGCTGTCATCACCTCTGCTCTATCGTGCTCACTCTTCTGCAACTGTAATGGTACCTAACCGTGTTACTAGCTGCCATGCGGACACACACACACACAGACACACACAGACACACACACACGCACACACACGCACACACACGCACACACACGTTAGGCAAAGAGTGTGCTGCTGAGTTATGAAAAAAATACAGTCTTCTCACAAACACACACTGCGCACTTATGCAGACATTAAACACACAGAGCCATAACCTCTGCCCTCACTCAGGGTGTTCTTTGTATCTGATTGATGCTAACTCATTTCACACTTCATGTAAGCTCAGCTAAGTCCAATTATAGCAAGAGAGAGAGTGAAGCTCGAGTAGGAGGCTATTTAACCTTATGGCAGAGATAAATGTAACACATAGTTTAAATGCAATGATATTAAGAATAGAGGATTATATCGATCTATCTATATCTACTGTATCTATCTATCTGTCTATCTATCTATGTCTATATATATACATATACTATATTAATGTAACCAACTGAATACCCCTCCGCTGGCTCCTCCCTTTCAAGCATTAACGTGAGCCGTCGAGCCGCCGAGTCTAAAACCGTGGTAAAACCATGGTTTTAGACTCGGCGGCTTACGGTGCCACAGTTTCACAAGCGTGTCGGAGGACTACGGTGGGCTTCAGGTAACGTAAAAATGTGAAAGGTCCTCTCGAGTCCCAGTGTTTAAGTTTGTCCGTTCTGGGCTACTGTAGAAACAGAAGAGCTATTGTAACTCAACGGGACCTTTCTGGTGAAATAAAAGTATAAAAACATGGCGGACTCCATGAAGAGTCCGATATTGGCTGATACTGAGGCATTTAAGCACATTTAGGTGTACATGTGAATTGTCCCTTTCAAGTTGTAGTCAGAACAATGTGGCAATTGTTTTTACAGGGATACAGTTTTGGGGACTGGAATACAAAAATGCAGAGTTGCTATTAAATCCACTCATTAAAACATTTTCTTTTTTATGCATTTTGGCTTCCTGTTGTTGTAAATGACTTGGAGTTCATCATGGACCCCCCCCCCCCCCTCCTCTGACTCCAGCTAGTAAAGCCTAAATTGTTAAATAGTCATGAATAACTTTGAAACTTTTAATTAAATACGGTTTTATTGAACTCAGCGGGGGGCATGCAACACACAAAGGCGCTCTCGGAATATTGGGACCAAGTACAAAATGGGTTTGGGACTAGGTTTTAATATTTTCATGGTCTAAAATACATGACTCTGCAAAATGTGAAGCTCGAACCAGGATCTGCATTGTATGCAGAGCCTCAGTTTTAAAAGTTAACACAGTAATGACAAATAGTTAAACCTGCTGTGACTATAGTTGCTCTATTGTAAATAGCATACACATAGTTTACTCTCCACACATTGTTTGTCAGTTCTAGATGAAAATATATGACAAAAGGTTGCGTTGATGTGTTTTCAGAACATCAATCATTTCTCCATTTCAGATAAATGATATATTTAAAAGGTTTTGGCACAGAATGCATCAGGTGGGTGTGATGTAAATGTTAGCTACACAAAGCCCTGCAGGTATATTACATCAATATGACACTGTTACCGAGACTGCCGTTATCCATATTTTAGTGGACCAGAAACAAATGAACAAGTTGATAAAACTCCATAGAAGTTATATGCAATGCAAAAACAGTCTCCCACTGAGACTAAACTAGAGCAATTAACGTTTACATCTTTTCACTGCCTTTGTTCAATCAGCTTAGACAGTAAAGGCAGCAACGATTTAAAAGCTGTCATCCACATTGTAGAGTAATCAACGGCAGCAAACACTATTTGATCTCCTTAGCAATATTATTAATACATGTGCAACTATGTGCATGACACTGTATAATCTCCTTATTTTGTCCACTTTATTGTCGCCACAATCTTCCTCCTCTATCCGTTTTCATCCGTGTGTTGCACTACATTTGTGTATGTTAGAAATTGCAATCCGTGGTGACCTGTACTCACCCCTTGCGTCTACTCCTCACAACGTGTCTTTGATAAACGTATTTCTATCCTAAATTGCAACTGTTTTTTGTTGCTGTTGTTTTTGCGCTTTTGTCACAAATCTGGCTGGTGTATTGTAGATGCACCCTACAGAAAACAAAACATATTACTGCTTTGCCTCTTGCTGAATTCAAGAGTTTCTGTGTATACAAACATCACAGTACGGGCGACAAACAACAACAGTGCGAACAACAAAGGCTTCACAAACGTGTTGCGAATATGAAGGGGTAGTATTTTGAGGGGGGGAACATTGGAGATAACTTGTGTTTGTGTGAAACAAGAAGACCGTCTTGAGCCAGTCAATCAGATTATATTATTAATAAACCATCATGCCCTAATTATCAGATCCTTTATACAACTTCACAAGACTGAAGAATCTTGAGGAGGGTTGTATGCTCATCTGACTGTGCGCATGTCATTCAGTCACTCTCTCTCTTCCTTTGCTATTGTTTTAAATAATTCTCTTTCCCATCCTCTCTCTCTCTCTCTTATTCTGTCTTTCATCTCTTTCCGAGTCTCTCTCACCCGTTCTCTCTCTCTCTCTCTCTCTCTCTCTCTCTCTCCTTCTCCTGTGATTGATAGCTGCTGCTGAGACTTGATCCACTCACGTCTCAGTCCCTCTCGCTCTGTAATGAAAGGAATTATATATCAAGAGTCCTGTGAAATATATATAAATGAAGTAGGGAAAGTGAGCTTTGCTTAATTGCAGAGAGAAGAGGATGGAAGTGATCACAGCCCAGTAGGACTCTTTTACACACAGCGTGACACTGAGGGAGGCGAAATGGAGCTTCTAAAGCAACCCGGTGTGTGACACTCTATTACATTAAAAAAATGTTCCATTGCGAAGGGGGCCGATATAGAAAAAAATAATCCGTGTGCCTTAGCAAAAACAAGTTGACCCTGGCTCAATTGTTGATGCAATGTGACATCATCCGCCGTCACACTGAGTGGGCAAGCGCATGTTCCAGGCACATTTGTTTGTCTGGGAAACATGGTAATTCACGGCAGTCTAGAAGGCGGATAAATTGTGGTTGACAACAATCACTTATTATATATATATATATTGTCTAAATGTTTTTTAATCTATTGCACTGTATTCACTTTATATGTTTATATGTTGGACAAGAGAGAAACGTCTTTTCAACTCCCCTGTATGTTCAGTACATTGTGGAATTGACAATAAAGCAAACTTTTGAACTTTTTGAACTTTTTCATGAACTTTTGAGAGTGGTAATATCCTTCCTCATAGTATTGTAAATCGCTGTGCAGTGTTTTTGGTATCTGATAAGCTTCCAAACTCATGAATCTATAAGTCAAACCAGCCTTTGTGGATTGTATTTCACTCTAACACCAGTACCTGAAGCAACACGCACCCATCCACGCAGCCCCCCTACATGATTTGAATGCAGTGCTGTGTTCAGCCTGATCTAAGAGAGAGCCTTGAAAGAAACCGGTGGAGTGTGGGGTTTGGGTGAGTACTGTCGTATCTGTAGCTGCAATTGCTATCACAAAAGTAATTATTCTGCATACTGTATATCGATATACAGATATCAATATTAGTGAGCAATGAGTATAGTATACCCCTACTGTGCCTGTTGGAGGAGGACGACTTTAATATCACTATGACTGGAATATTGATGTGTGTATATATGCCAGTAAGTGTGTGTTTGTGTGTGTGTGTGTGTTATGTATTCTACACATTTTTTGTCCCATCAGACAAAAATGTGGTATGTAAAAGTTAGGGTTAACGTGAGGCTCAAGGGAATGAATGTAAGTGCACATGCTGTGGTCCAGTGAACCCCATGAAACACACTCACACACACACACACACACACACACACACCCTTTCATCCTACCTGGGGTCTTTCTGAATAGAGTCGATGGAAGGTGAGCGCTGCAGGCTGCCTTCAGGCGGCAGGGCTGGTCCGGACTTGCTGTAGGGCGATTCCACCACTGAGGGGCAGTACTGCAGGGTGCGATAGGGGTCCGCCACATAGGGGTCTGAGCCATACACATCTCCGCCACCTCCGCTTGAGGTGTAGCCTGGTCCCACTGTGGCATAGTTGTTGGTCCCGCCACGGCCGTAGTTCCCTGTCCCTGTGCCGTGACTTCCTGTGCGCTGCAAAGAGGTGGAGTCGATACCGGGGGAGGAGGGAGCTATGGTGGGAAAGTAGGGACAGAGGACATAACTTAGGACCTGGTCATGGACACGCTGGGAAAGGTCTGCAGGGCAGAGGAGGGGACAGAATGAGAAGCAGGGAGGACGGGAGAAAAGGACACAAGCAAAGGTGAGGGGGAAAGCACAGGAGATGAGAGAAAGGAGAGAGGAGAGGAGAGGAGAGGAGAGGAGAGGAGAGAAAAGAGAGAGGAGATGAGAGAAAAGAGAGAGGAGAGAAAAGAGAGAGGAGAGGAGAGGAGAGGAGAGGAGAGGAGAGCAGAGCAGAGCAGAGCAGAGCAGAGGCAGGAAGGCGCAGAGATGAACAGGTTGTTGGGAAAAGACAAACGCGTCTCCATATGGATGGACGAATATTGGCCACATGCCCAGGATTAACAACAAGGACCAATGTTCAACAGAGGGGAGGATTGAAGAGAGAAAAAGAGAAAAGTAGACAAAAGTTGTGGAGGCAAAAGTTTTAGATAGTTTTAATGGCAGCTGAAAATATGAACTATAAACTTTTGATCAAATATGCTTACAAGCTATTACGTGTTTTTTTTCTATATACTATTTTGGAAGCCGTGCAATATTTCTTTCAACAAAATGCATACAAATCCTGAAGAAAAAGTTCAATAACATTTTTAAGAATAGATTGATTTAAAGAAACTCGAGATCAACAATGCAATGGTTCTACTCCAACGTGAGGTACGTTAGTCTCATAAAAACCCACTGAGGGCTCGTAAGCAATGTTAGTTTGTCACTCAAATGACTCATTAGCCTGCCATTCCCATGCAATGAAAATTGGTAACTTTGCTCGTAAGCCTATTTGCAGGTAGCAAGAGGACGATTGCAGAAACTTTTTCCTCAGTGAGACATCTGCCTGGTGAGCAATAAGGACAAAAAAATACATAAAAAAACACACCAAGCTATCTCTCTTTAGAGTGAGATTGAAATTGAATGGGGATTTGCTTGGGGGATGTAAGAAGCCTGCAGGGGCACAGTAGCTGTCACCTTCGCTCTCCGTCGCGTCAGAGCGGTGGATCGGTGATATATCAAGGTGTTAATGTGAGTCTGGGGGCCTTGTTTCTCCGGCTGTAAAAACACTGAGACAGACGGCGTCATCTGTCATTAAAACCAAGGTATGTGTACACAGAAAACACACATCTACACACATGCAAAAACACCATCAATGTGTTCTTCGGAGAGTATGCGATAAATCACAGAGCCTTGAAATCAATATGTGTTTGACTGGGGCTTTAGCACAGGCCAACGAGCCTCCTCTCACAAAGAGAGTTAGCCTTTAAAACCGTGTCTGGATGGGCAAGTGCACACAAACGGTACTCAACGTGGAAAAACACACATTCACACATTATACAAGTCACCGCACGCATCGATACAAAAACAACAAAAGGATGGAGGTTGTGTGAATGTGAGGTTTACTGTCTCATTGTTGTGTGACGACCAAAGTTGCTCTTTAGCAGTGTCTTGAGTGGTGGTATTTACTTGACCTTCACAACCCTCTTACACACGTCTGATCTGTCCAACCGATTTGGTGCATCTTTAACAATCATCTTTCAAAGCTCTTATTTAAATTCTTCTCACCGAGTCTGGTAAACTCCATTAGTCGGCTCACCAGAGGCACAAGGAACCTTTTGGATGATGTAACCGCATTTGCATATTTTTATTTCCTAACTCTAAAATCAGGTTAAAAAGAAAAAAAATTCTTTGCCAGCCAGACATTGAAAAGTTAAACTTCCAGACTCTGCCCTGAAATAGCCATGAGGCTAAAGGCTGTGTGAGCTCTTCTACTGATGCCCCAGAGATCTAAAGAATTAGGCAGGGACAGAGAAACGGTAAGAGATGCTGGGACAAGAGAGGAAAACCGCTGAGAGATGAGGGATGAAGCTGCAGCCAAACCAGAGGGAAGAGGGATGGAACAAGAGGCTGCGGAGTTAGCGACATACAGCCGCGTAGAACAAAGGGTATAGGAGGGTAATGAAGCAGAGTTACTCCAATCAGCAGAAAATCCCAGTCTTTTCTGTACTCTTTGAATGGTGTCTGTGGGGTGTCTGTCCTTCAGAACGTCTCATTAGTAGCCGGGGCTTTAGGCTAACTCCACCAGAGTCAGTGTGCGCTCACCGAGACACTTGACACCCAAATAGGATGAACCTCAGAGCCAAAGAGGGGGGAGGCAGAACAGTGAAAAGAAGAGCGAGGGAAAACATATAAAAATGGCTTGTCAAATTATTTTTATAGCCTGTGCTGTAGGCACTGAATAGGGATCTCTTCGGGTACAAGCTGAAAAAATAAAGGGGAACGAAAAATAAATCACAAATGATAGAGAGAGATGGTAGAGAACACGAAAACAGAGAAATCCCCCCAAAACTTGTTGAAGTCTGTTCTTTTGTTTTCATATTCTCAAACTTTGCATTCAGCTTCCCCACACCTCTTTATGCATTCCATTTTATTCTTCACTCAATCTTTGTGTCTGCTCTCCCTTTCTTCTCCTTCTACCTCAAGTAAATGGAGTGCTGCTGAATTTATCATTCGCTCTGTTGATGGTGTGTTCTGACTGATGACTTATTTGGGGCCAATATTGCCAGGCAGAAATCAGCGTGCGGGTGCCTGTTTATGCACGCATGTGTGTAATGGTGTATGTATTCCCTGTGTGTGTGTGTGTGTGCATGTATTCTTGTTGTATTCATGTCTTTGCGAACCAGTTGGGGTTTTAGATCTTTGGCATTTTTGACCAGTGTTAAAACACTGTGTCAGTTGGGATTGAAGTTTAGGATTATAATTAAACTACATTTAGGTTTAAATATCACAAAACAATTTAAAAGTTGAATGTTCAGGTTGATAGAAAAAACAAAACAGAAATGTATCGTCTCTAGTAAGGCAAACATATGCGTGTATGAGAGTGAGAGGGTGTGTCTTTCATGAATTAAAAGAGAGCACGAGGCACTGTGCCGTCCCATGAAACACAACACAATATCATGAAATGCGGCGACACACACATGCTCCACTTAACGCTCTGGCGGCGTGAAATTGTGTTGGGAGACGAAAATATAAGGGCGGGTGTGTCTTTGTATTCCCTTGCTTCGGCGTAGAGTAAACAAATCACGGCTGTGCTCCTGCTGGCAGATTAGCGGCTGGAAAGGAAACTCTATTAGTCATTTGACACAGTGATACCTCTGCAATTAGCCAGCCGGCTGAGGGGGCCGGCTAGCTAAGAGCGGGACTGACTTTTTCTTTGGTCTGCCGAGACAAGGGAGCCCTAGCTGAATGTACAAGAGATGGAGGAAAATAGGGGGCAGGGAAAGAGAGATAGGGAGAAAGAAAGAAAAAAATAACTAGAGGGAGATCAAACCAATCAGCCGAGCTTCCCATGTCCATCCTCCCTTCTCATTCTTCCATCTCTGCCTCTATTTTCTTCAACCCTACTCTGTCTCTGTCACTCCCTTTTCTTCATCACTCCCTTGCCCTTTTCTCCTTTCTTTCTTCCCCACTCTAGACATATCCCTCCATCCATCTTTTTTTTACGCACCCATCTACTCTGAAACCTTCCCTTTCAATCCCTCTTTTTCTCTCCCTCTCTCCCTCTACATCATCCATTCATTTCATGCCCCCCACCGCCCCCCACCCCTTTCTTCCCTAACACCCGTCCGTCTCTCTATCTCTCTCCCTCTATTGTGGTTGTAGTAGACTATGTGATCAGAGCTGAGGACATGTCCTTTCTCTCGACACGCTTCAGCGCTCAGCACGATTACACAAAACCCCTCACAGTCTCTATCCCTCTCACATACGCACACTCGCACGGGCACGCACGAGCACACAAACACAGATTTCTAAATATGCCAGTGATTGACATGGACTAAACATTCGTGCCTGTAACACATATTTTTCTAATGCTTTAAGGTCATACAACAACATGCACACACAACCTTGCCGACAGCAGCCACGGGTGAAGCAAACATGCGCACACGCACACACAAAAACACACACTGCTTGAATGTGGAGGAGAGTAAGGATTAGTTTCTCCCTCTGTTTATCCCTGGGAGATCCTCCTGGCCAACACACAGCTCTTGATGTTCCTGAGCTGGAAGCACTGAAGGACACACATATACACACAGAAACACACACACACACACACACCCTTTTATACAGCGTTTTACAGTGTGGGAGCTGTAGGACACTTGGCTCTATGAGTCAAGGTGCCATGTCTTTCTCCGAGCATGCCACTTAGACACAGCAGGGGCCCCAGGCCAGTGGCTGTTGCTAAATGTTCATGCTGGACATGAAGGACAATGGTGAAAGTCATGAAAAGTCCAACCGAAGGATGGTCCATTTGGCATACAGCCACTGCACGTTACACACTCATGTATGGCACAAATAAAACAAAATAGTCTAATGATGTCTAATGTAACATTTTGAAATACCTTGTATTTAATAGATACAATACAAGTTAACTTGACTTGTCGCTAAGAAAATCTTCTAGCCTCACAAATTGCTTTATGGCATGAAGCCAATATCTGAGACCAATATCCTGGAAAAACAAGACACCACCATTTAGGTGCATCACAGTACCTACACTAAATGATCCCAGTTATAGGAAACATGGCCGTTCAGTTGTTAGCACTGTTGCCTTACGGCAAAGGATTGGACTCTGAGAGCTGGGGCCCTTTCTGTATTGCGTTTATGTGGAGGTCTTCCGGGTGCTCCTTTTCCCGACCACAGCCCAAAGAGATGCAAGTGAGGTGGACTGGACACTCTTCATCACCCGCGGTGCATGTGAACCCTTCTCCCCTGTGTGTTACCTGCCTCTCGGCAGTA
Source organism: Anarhichas minor (assembly GCF_050575085.1). Lineage (NCBI taxonomy): Eukaryota > Metazoa > Chordata > Actinopteri > Perciformes > Anarhichadidae > Anarhichas > Anarhichas minor. Next base: position 10,904,667 of record NW_027466520.1, read on the forward strand.
TGCTGCAGCCCCCCCCCCCCCCCCCCCACAACCCTGAATACGATAAGATGGATGGATTTCACACTTAACTTGAACATGACTTACATTTGATGTTGATTCAGTATAAATAATATAGTGACAGTGAAACGGTTTTAGAGAAAGAGGGCGAAAAGGATTGTTGATGTTAAAGATATCCACAGTTGTGAGGGCAGGTTATTTATATGCATTCATGGTACAATACGGGACAATGGGGAGACTAAGACCACGGAGGCAATAAGCAATGTATATAATGATAAACTGTGAATCAATTAATGAATGAAACACGTTTTGAACAGCAGATATGAAGGTTTCGTTGTCATTTAATAAAGACAGTCATTGCTGTCTTTTGTGCTGACTTCCAGTGTATCGGTGTGATCTCTGAGGACAAAAACAAATGAATGTTTCTTTCACCGGTTATGAAATCATTACTGCTGATAAAACAGAGAATATGCTAATCATGTGAACTGAGATAGCGCTGGACACGAGTAGAATGTGCTGATGTGTGCGTGTTTCTGTGCACGCTTTGTGCACGTGTGGTATGAACAATATTAGAGGACACTGATGTGTGTGTGTGTGTACTTGTGAACACACAGAGAGAGGGTGGTGCGGGGTGACTAGCACCGACTTCACTTAAACCTACATTTAGGAAGTGCCATATGTTTTCGCAAGGGAAAGAATTTGTGCTGATCTGGAGAGTAAGTCAGATGCTTTGAGCTGGTAATTAAAGCTTTCTGAGGCTTCAGCAAAAACTCACTGTAAATAAGTTTAAGCCACCACAGAAGTAACCTGGAATAAACTTAGAAATGTAGTTGTTGTCCACTATCACACCACTAAGTTGAACAGTACTGTAGGTCATAGTTGCATTGCCTGTCAGAGTTCAGTCCTTCTGTTAAAAAGCAGACTACAGCAGAGAAAAATCACATTGTTATACACATGAATGTGCAGAGGAATAAATCACTTTCCATTTCCTTCCTTTCACCGCTCCTTCTTTTGTCCCCTTTCCTTCCTTCCTTCATTTCCTGTTTCAAAATGTTAACATCAAACTGATTCTATCAAAATTAAGATTAGTCATATACTGGACATTTAAACATCACTTTATAAGTAAAAACAAAATTTACAAATAGGTCTTCACTGGTGTTTAAACGACCGTAGGTTCATTAAAAGATCAGCAGGATCAGGGGCCAAGCTGAAATTGATCCTGGCCAAACAAATCTAATCTGACCTGGTGACAGAGCGAGCCTGGTGAGCGACACACTAAAGTGTCTTGGGGGGACGCTTCACACAAAAGGTCCAACAATGCTGCAGCACTTTAGTTCCCTACTAACTGATAAAAGGACTGGTGATTTAGATCTACTGAGACTGGCCAATTCCCCCTGCTACTCACTCTGCCCCTATTTCAACCATGCACTCGCTACCATCGGTGACACATGATAATTACAAGTAAAAAGACAGTAATAACTACCATTATTACTGGTGATATAATATATACATTTCTATTTTATGAAACCTTGTCTAAACAATGTCTTGAGGCCATTCGCTAAAATGTGTATGTATGCTTGTACATGTATGCACACTTTTTAATATGCGTTTAAAAAAAGGTACAAAGAATGTTTAAAACGCTGAATGAGGTAACACACTGGTGATTGAGCCTGTGGCACGCTAATGAAAGCCCTTGCATTTCGCAGCATTACAAACTGCAGTGTCTGTCGTGGAATAATCACAAGCGGCGGCATTGTTTAGATCTCTGGGAAGTGAGATCTTAAAACACACCTGCAATAAAAGAGTATCGCCATATAGATGAAAGAAACGAGAATGAGACGCAGATCTTTGAGATTGTAACTATAAAAATCCATCAGTTATATCCGTATAAATGAACACACACACAGTCCAAGTGGCTATAATTAGTATCACAAACCCCATTTTGGGTGGGGACATATGCTTCTTTTCTCTTAAGGATCTGTCACTTTCTCTATTCAATAGTGGCTCTGGACTTGTCCTGCCTACTGGCCAGAAGAGAAGCACAAGAACTGCATCCCCTCTCCCGTCCTCTTCGTCTTTACCTCCTCTCTTGGGCTTGTTTTTTCTCTCTGGCTCTCATCTCTCTCCTCCATCACGCTCCCTGCTCTGTCCCCCTCATTAGGATGTCAGATCTCATTACAGAAGTAACACAGCAGATTTAAAGGGGAAAGCAGATTGGTTTAATGGTTTGATGCAAAGCCTTCCTCATATTTCATCTCCTCCTTTTTACTGTGCACGTGTACCGTATGTGTGCACATTCAGGCGAAATGAGTCGGTGCTAAAGAGCTGCAATTTTAAGCGAAAATAATCCTGCCATGGTTTCGAGAAACATAACACACACACATACACACACACACACACACGCGCGCGCGCTTACGTGAATTGATCCCTTGTCTTGGGAACTGCATGGATTTAATCGCAGGAAGCTAATGTTAAGAAGTGTGTGTTCACATATTCTGTGATTCTTGCAACACCATAGCCCTCACTGCATTCATCCAAAAATAGACAGAAAAGAAAACACGCTATGTTACCAGAGAGTAATTATTCATCTGCAAAAATCCGCGGCCATCCTCATTTAGAAGAGGAGTCAGTAAAACAAGGCTGAGGTGGCAGAGGCTGAGCTGCATCAGACCAAAGAGATATGCCCAAACATCAAAGATTATGCCAAGAATTTACACAGACAAAAAACAAATCGAAAATCAGCCTCTGGACTGACCCAGGAATGGTTTATCGAAAGTAAAGTTTAGAATATCCAAGAAGAGGCTCTTAATTTGAAAAGCTCTTGGAGTGGGTGCAGAATAAAACACCGTCCATGGTGTTGTCTGGTTAGCAGTTGATAAGGTATAAACACTCAAACAAAACCACAGGACTGGCCAGAGTATTATTTCCAAAAATGTGATGCAAAATTAATAGAAAGTCTGACTCAAAATGCAATTTCCCAATTGTTCCCGTAACACTTTGCATCATATGCGTATCTAGTTCTGTTAATGGCTGAGAAAATACAACCTTGTTTTTACCACGGCTCAGTGATTAATGGTTGTGGAAGAATTTATGTCTGTCTCCTTCAAAGATACTGGAGGGAGCAATGTTAAACGACATAACAGTCCTTATCAACAGCCATAGCTCAACCTGGCTACGAGATGCACCTAACAAATAGTCGCGGCAATGAATCTACCCATTCTCTCTGTCGCTACCTGAGCTACATGCGGGTCTGATGATAAGCCATTAAAGAGAAAAAGGTGCCACATCCATTCAGAGCTGATGCTGTTCCCAGTGGTGAGTCATTAATACAGACCAAGATAGCTTTGATGAAACAAGGAGGGAAGGTAGAAAGGCAAAAACGTAAGACCACAGGCAGGAGGGGAGGAAGAAAAAAGGAAGGAAGTAAGGAGGGAAGGTCAGAGGAAAGGAGGGAGGAAGAAGAGAGAAGGAGGGCAAGATTCCACCGCTCTCTGAATAAGTAGACTAGGTGAAATGAAGGAGAGAAACAATAAAAGAAAGAGAAGGGTAGAAATGCATATGTAAAAAGGTAGAAAATAGTAAGAGAAGGTAGAAAATAGTAAGAGGCAGAAGGAATGAAGGGTCACTAAAGAGAGTAGAGAGAGCTTTACTGATGTCAGAAACAGGGAGGATGTAGAGAAGAAAAGAAACAAATGACGTGACAAACTACACACAATGTCTTTATGGAAAAAATAAACATGTGTAAACCACATCCTGAGGCTTTTTTGTTCATGCTGTGATTCATCTTTGTAGCAGAATGAATGTGTACGGATGTGTGTGTGTGTGTGTGTGTGTTAGAGATGCTGTGACCATGCAGGAATAATCGCTGTAAATAGGCCACATTAACCTGCAGTCCTCTGGGGCGCTGGCCTGGTTTAATCCAAGAATGAAACGTTGCTCACTGCCTACACACACGCATAGTGCAAAAAATCCAGACACACACTCATACTTGCACAATATATGGTGTATATATGTATATATGGTGCTGTGCGTGGATGTGTGGGTGTGCTGGGTAGATAGGAAAAGAGGATGAAGAGGTTAAGACATCAGTTAGTGAGAATACGGTCACTGAAGAAGGGTGTGAGCATGAGAGAGAGGCTTGGCCATGATACAGACATACACACAGTCAAACAGATGGAGCAGATGTTTAATAGAAATAGAAACCTTTTTAGATTTTTCTCAGTTGTATTTACTGTAGATGTGGTGACAATACTGTTGATGTAACACAGCCTGGCCAGGCGAACAATGAACTTCGAAGTGAACTGAGCTGTGAAGAGTACGGAGGAATGGAAACTGAGCAGACAGACAGGTTAACCAATTGACAGTTTTCTAAACTGGACCTGACTGAATTGTCAAGTGTGTTGTCAAACTGCTGTCCACTCCGCTGCAGACTTTTGACAGGTCTGCTGGTGTTCTTACTACACGAGTCCCAAGTTACTGAAAATAGAAAATAAATCCTCAGCAATGAGCCCCACTGTTAATAAAAATGTAAAAACAATGTTTACAATCTGGTTTGTTGACATTTGACCTCTACAAACTCACAAATGTTGATTCAATCTGGAGTTGACCACACTATGTGTCTGTTTTACTTGCTTCTTCTTCGTGTCCTGCTTGCTCCCTATTTCCTTCCACCTGTCTCTCTGTCCTCAACTGGAAACTATAAAAAAAAAAACAGTGCATGAACAATTATAGTCACTTAAATGGCTTTTGTTGTATCATGCGGCTCCTCTTCATAGTTAAGTGTCCAGTTAAGTAATGTGAAGGCCCACGCTCTCAATGAATACTGTGAGCTTCATTTCACTGCAAGTGCCTGGTTTAAATTGGCCTTGAATTAGCCTGACACTGTGCACCGTATATATAGACCCACTGACTACAAATTTATGTTTGAAATACACGCGCAAACGTCTCCATTCTCATCCCACCGCAGGAATGACTTACAGCATTAATTACATTGATCCATGCCAGTTTAATGAACCAATAATGTGAGCCTGCCATTGCTAAGAAAAGACGCTATGACATAATTAATGACTTACCGCTCACCATGTCAGCACAGCCCTTATCAGTTCTCTATGTGCTATCACTCTGTGCTATTATGAATCCTTATTAGACAACCTCCTCGTCACTGCACAGACTATTACCATGAATTTTAAAACACGCTGCGCCAAGGCCAAGCCTTCAACAGCCCAGTGACGTGAAGGCGCGGTTCATCTTCAGTGTGTGGATTTAGCACGGTAGTTACATGGGCCAAGAACACAAGGGGGGAAATATACTCTGACGGAGGATTTAGTTTAAACAACATGAGACAATTAAAATACTGTATCATTGGAGAAGCGTATTGTAAACCTCAAGCATTGCAATTAAATGTACACAGTCTAATCCACAGTCTATTGATTTTTGTAGCTGCAGTACAAATTTCCTTTGTGAGCTTTCTCATACCCTTCTATTGAAACAAATACAAGGCGCAGTAAATTATAGATAGCAGTGGATCCTCTCTGTGCACTTCTGAAGAGCACTTGTTTAATTAATTCCTGCTTGCAAAGACAATCGCTGTATGAATTGTTCTGGATTTCACTGACAGTTATCAGAGCACTGCAATGTGCTTCAAAAGCTTCTACTCTGTGTTTAAAGGCAACTCTGGTTCCTCTTAAGTGAGTCAAACTGATCAACTCAAACGCTGGTCTGGAGTGGCACATTTAGTGCTATGATTCTGACCCAAATGCTAATGATAGCTATTAAGGCTAGGCTGGTTAATGACATCGAGGGAGCTGTGAACGTGGCGTGACCGACTTGGGTGTTTTCATGTGGGTATGATACGGTAATGGGATTACCACGGCGTACCTAAACCCACATTGAGATAAACTCAATGAGGCCCTATTAAAAACACATTGCTGGCAACAATGGAGTTACGTAGAGAGCGGGTGCGAATGAGTGTGTGTGTGTGTGACTGTGTGACTTTGATAGAAAATGTGAACAACTGTGCTTCATTCCCAACTGCGAAACAAGTAACCCCAACAAAAGAGTCATCGATGGCTTTATTCTCTCTTATGTACTTTCTCCATTTGTCCCCGGGTCGGATGGAGTTGTTGGAAATGTGCACGAGTAACTACACAGCATAAAAAACGAGAATAAATCAAAACAGGAAAAGGGCTGCAACATTCAACTCATGTGGGGAAAAAAATGGCCTAATGTGTGTTGTTGCATCTTTATATTATTTATACCTGACACTGTAAGTGAGCATCAATCAACATGAGGTGAATGCGTGCTGCTGTGTGACATAAAATGACGTAAACGGATGTAAATTTAGCTCCTAATGAGCACATCATTTGCCTCCTCAGACAAGTTTGTCCGAGCTCCATTATTATGTTTCCATAAAGGCAGATTCAAGTCAGACCTTGTTGTCCTTCTGCAGTGTCTGCAGGGAAGGGGGTCTTTGCCACAAGAACATTGGTCAAAAGTATGCCTTTAAGTCTTAAGGTACTGAGAAGTTGTAGGATACATTTTAGTTTCAAACTAAAACAAACACACACAGCATATGAAGTTAAAAAAAACACAAAAAATGCTAAACTTAAACTCCATAGCTGTAACTAATTATACAAATGCAGGGACGGCCTTACCGGTGTTGTTGCGATAGGGGCCTGTGTCCGGCCCCTGGCTCTGGCTAAGACTCCTCATGGGGCCCTTGTTGTGGTAGACACGTTCTTCATAGATGGGATCAATGTGGTGCTCTGGGGACCCCAAGGGCCGAAGGGGCTCCTGACTGTGCTGACTACTGTAGGAGCCACGAGAGCCTGGAGAAAAGAGAGCGAGAGAGAGAGAGAAAAAAGATGTAAGGAAGATAGGTAGAGAGGATGAAAGAAGGAGGATAAAAGGAGGGAAAGGCAAATTGCAAGACGGGGTACGGTATGGGAGGTAAGGAAGGGTGGTACATGGGAATTAAACAGAAGGACTTTAAAGAAAAATTAAGGAAAGAAGAAGAGGAAGGGAAGGTGGGTTCCATTTGTATGCACGAAATGGAAAGACAGTGTAATGGGAAGGCAGTGATCGGCACCACAGAGGATGGAGAGGGTAGAAACTAGGTATACAGAGGATGTGAAAGAAAGCGAATAAAGAAATTGAAAAGGGAAAAGTGAATGTAGCAGAAGATGATGAGTACACACACGAGAGACAAGGTAAAAGAAAAGGAACAGGTGTAGAGATGATGGCTGAAAGAGTGTAACAGTAATAATGAGAGGGAAGCAAAGGAGAGGAACACAGCACTCGACTCAACAACAAGCAGGCCTCTGTCTTTAGACTTGTCCATTTTAACCCCGGACCATTTCTTTTTAGCTGCTATAGAGTGAGTGTTACAAGGCACCAAGTGACAGAGAGCACACTATTTATATGGTGGACAGATAAGGTTGATGTGTGTGTGTGTGTGTATGAGGGGTAGGGCAAGCGGTGAGTTAGTGATGCACCAAGTCGAAGTAGAGAAAGAAATGACAGAAAAATAAAGAGACATGCATAGCAACACATGAGATAGGAAGAAATAGGCAGATATTAAGAGAGGCAGAGAAAAAAGATCAAGAGAAAGGGATGCCTCTGTATTTCATTTTTTTTAATCTCCAAGGAACACATTGCTGGTCGTCAGCTATAAAATAATGAGATGTAGTGTCCCCCCTCTTGCTCTGTGTCTGGCAGGAATCCCACAGACACAGGGCAAGGAAGACATTGACAGCAGGCATTTGTTCAGTACATTACACAGCAGAACAATTGTAAGGCCTCCCTCTGAAAACACGGAGCTAAATTAAAATTAGGAAGGAGAAGAAAAGGAGGGGACTGGGGGAGTAGGACAATGAGTTAGCAGGGCTTAGGTGACATAGCAGTGAAAAGAAGTGCACACACACACACACACACTCATATATACACAGCTGTGACTGAGGGAAAGAGAGATCTCCCAGTCGAGCTAACGTTGTATCATATCGCATTAGCCCTCAATCGATGGAAAGTCACGTGCCAAGCATTTTCCAGCGGACGAAGGGGGACGAGTGCAGAGCTTCAAGACTCAGATTCAGACCTCCGTGTGTATCCGCCATCAACTTAACCTCACCAGCCTTCAGATCATATCAGAAGGCAAAGCATGTGAGGCCTAGTCATACAGTACCATGTAGCCATGCTCTAGTTTTTGTTGCAGCTTGGGATCTGTGTCTACTTCTTGTTTTGACCGTCCAACAAAGCAGACAAGTCCAAGAGAGTATTTTAAAGCTGAATGATAGTGAATACTCAAACAGAAATACACAGCAGGAATCTGTTACCCTAAACCTCTTTATCGAACAGCCTACGATAGGATGGTGCAAGCACCTTTTAGGAAGAACAAAAAGCCTGCCTGCATTTCCTGTACTATACACAATGGAAAATGATAAAGTAGCGGTGGGCCTCATTATACCTGTTTTGAGCATGACTGTGGCAAAGAAGCTATTGCGTTTTGTGTGCCGTCCTCCTTTCAACAGGGAGGTTAACGGACTTGCCGGTTTACCTCCTTGCTAATGAAAAGGTAGGCTGTCGCCTGTCACACTCTGCTAGCCGGCAGCAGAGACGGCAAACCGAAAGATGAAGACAGAGTCGGAATACGGCAGTGAGAAAAGAAGGAAAGGGAGATGGAGAGAATTTGAGAGAAAATGACAGAAATGGACGGCCATTGAGCTCAATTGAAATGAGGCGAATCTGGAGACAGATAGAGGAAAACCAAGCAAGAACGAGGCAGAGATGGTCAGCATATTCATTAAGGAGCGCTAATTAGAGTCATGGACACACCCATTAACGGCATGACTCATCCCAGCTCTCTCTCTCTCTTCCTTCATCCCTTTCGTCTTTGAAGTCTCGGGGAGTCGGTTTTATTTCTTTATTCATTTATTTTTTTAACTCACAAGGGCCCACTCGTGGATGTACTGACCTCTTTCTTTCAAAGGGAGAGGGAACTTTAAGAAGAGAAGATAGAATGATGTAGAGAGAGAGAAATAGGCAGATGCCCTCCCATGATATTTTATTCTGCAAAATATTTAAAAAGGATAAGAAAATGTAAAAACCAACTCTGGTCCCTTGATGCCTCTGTCCTGTTTGTATAGTTTACAAGAAAGCAAACTAAATGTCACACCTGCAGTAAAAAAAAAAAAATATGACATTCTTGCGCTTTCATATGTAACCATGTACAGTACCTACTGTCATCTTACCAAGAAACTATCATATTGGTCCAACAATTTTCTGGACAAATAAAACAGAACTATAAAAATGTCGAAGGCAGTTGTGCCCGAGGCTTCAATGTCAACCACCAGTCAGTGTTGATGCCAATGAAGCCGAATCTCTAAATATTAAGCCATTTCTCAGTTGAATTTACTGGTAACTTGTAATTATGATGCTTGAAGAGCTTCATTTCTTTTCCAGGTTATGCTATTGTGTCACTATTGCAACATTTAGAAACAGTGGACTGTATCACTCAGGCCCTTCATGCAGGAAGCACAGAGAGGACATTTCTTTTTTTTAGGCGATTTCGGTTTTTTACGCAGCTTAACCCCACTGTAGGTGAGGTGCTATAGAGCTGTTAAGTGCCTCTCCAAACAAGCCAGCCACATGAACTCTACTGTGTTTTTTTTCCCAGGAGGAAGTTGCCCGCTGAGAATAAGCTCACTTCTAACTCAAAGTATCGCCAAATAATTCGTGGTTGTTAGGATTTTGGAAATATGGTGAGTCCCAGAAATTACAGACAAGTATTTGAAAGTAAATATCTTGCATTTCCAGGATTGATCTGTGGACTTCAAATTGTTCTTGTACAATCAACCTCAACATGCTAGTCCAAGCATATGAAAGGAAATTCTGATGAACATATGACCAAGGTCTGTTATTTATAGTGACAGGCAGATCTCTTTTTCCATGGGTACTCGTCCTGTTCAGCCTCGTCCTTTCCTTTCTTCTTCATTTAAAGTCTTCAGAAGAGATGAAACTGCAGGCGTTGATTCAAGATCCCAGTTATGCCCTCAGGGTAAAGCATGAAGGTCATGTTCTTCATCAATATAGCTCCAAGTTTAAAGGGCTAATCATTTAACTCACGCCGGAGCTTCAAAACACTACCACCTGGTTTAATCAGGATTAATCTCGTCAAATAAATCTTGAACCCGCATGAAAAATTGAAAACACTCAATCTAAAAAGATAAATAAACTTGTGGCAAAGGAGGCTGTTAACAGAGCCATTAAAAATGGTGAAGATCTTTACTATGCTAAGCTCACTGAATGTCCATATTTACATTGAAGAAGAAGAAAAAATAAATAAAAAGAAGAAAAAGTCAAAAAATCAACACAGATTTCCAAAATCTGTTTAAACCCCTTAAAGTATTACTGAGACAAGTAACATAGATATTTGTCTGCATTTCCATGACTTTGTAATCATGAATGAATATTTTCTAATTGCATGACATTTTAGTAAAGCCAAATGAAAAAGGAAGGCTATCAAAAACTACTTTTAGTCTGAATGGCACTTGTAATACAAGCCTTGAGAATTAAAAGTCCTTGAAATAATGGGTTATCTATCATTGAAACAGGCACAGACAGAGAACCTCAAATTAAATTGTACACACTGGACCATTAAAAGTTTCCACGACACAGTTTCATTTTCAGTTTGATATTCAGCCAACTCAATTTTGTAGAGTCAAGAGAGAAAGCCATTAACTTGTCAATGCAGCTGCAGGGGCAAATAAAAGCCCGCTGCTGCATGTACTGAGAGACCAGTGTCATCCTAATACATTCAGCTCCCAGACGCAGTAAATAGATCTTATTCGACAACACAATTAGACTCAGCATCACTCTAATCTTCTTAAAGCAGGTCTCTGTCTGGTAGTCACAACAGACCTGTTCATAAGCAGTTTAAAGTACACAAATGAAACTGCAGAACAGCTAGTGCGTCTTCTTCATGAAGGGCAGCCACGGAGAAGCTCTGACGCCTCTCGTGAATTATGGACAAGTGCTGCGATATATATGGAGTAGATAACTCTAAGATACCAACCACAACACATCGAGGTGCTTATCAAACGATTGACTAATTCATTCGACTTGAATGTAGAACTGGACTTTCTTAGAATGGCCATGAGATATATTGAAATGTACACGTGGATGTTAAGACGGCATGAGTGTGTGAACTCCCACCTGCCAGACTGCCAGGCCTCTGCAGTGTAGCCGTAGCGTAGAGCTCGTGGGAGATCTTGTACTGGTCAGAAGCGTGGTGAGCTGCCAGTCGTTTGGGAGACAGAGTGGCATAGCTCCCTATGCCCGAACTCATCTGCAAAGACAAGAGGTTTTTTTTGTTGTTGTTACTTTCAAATATTATAAATTCACTCATTGTAAATGATCTATTGGTGAAATACTTCTTGGAAGATTGCAATGTTTTGGCAGCTAAATATGTCAAATATTTGTCAATATCTAAGTGAGAAACTTTTATAAAACGGGCTTATAAATTCAAATTTGCACTATGTGTGAACCATGTGACCACTTAGAGTTAAGAATGTAATTTACATTGAAAACACCCACGCACAAAATACTTTTCATCACGCTACAGTGTGAGATATTGAACATAAGCAACCAACACATTTACCTCAGGCTCCAGGGTTTAGATAAGGTGCTATTTGAAGATTACCCATTTGATGAAGTTAAGACATGTATAGATTTTTGTCTGAAGATATGACTCAATTTGTAATTGATCTAGAGGTGCAGTACGCCATTCTTTGTCATGATTAAAGATCCGACAAAGCACAAAATTAAATAATCTTTGATCGAACAACCAGCCGGTTAGCATCAATTAATAGTATGACTACACCATATCATAGTTACATAGAACGGTACGACTGTCAATTACTGTTCAAGAAATACCAATACTGGGCATTAGCACTGTAAATATTGTACATTGAAATATAATCGTTGTGCTATTATGCTGCTTATATTAGGCATTGTCAAATCACTTTTAAAATCTACTGCCTGTAGAATATCTTGCTCTGTAATTAAAAACTAGAAACGTGTAGAAAACCATAAAAGAAAATATAAATTGAGTCAAATACACAAATCCCTGCAAACAATATGATATGAGAGTAATTATCGAACCTGGTCAGGATAATATTTAACAGAGACTGGCCAGAGGAAACATCAACATTCTCATGATCTCACAATTTACCGACCGGAACTGTTTTTAAACTGGTTTCGATCTTGTCCCTCAGAAAGACAAATCTTGGTACTTTTGCGGATCGTGCACGAAGAAAATATGATTTTCCCTTTGGTGATGTTCAGGGAAGCTATATTGGTCCTCTCGTTTTTTTTAATATGCTCCCTTTAGGTAACATCATCAGAGAATCTTATCCTAATTTTCACAGTTGCGCTGATGATACGCAGCTGTATATTTCGCCTGAGCCTGAGGACGACAATGCCTTGTGTCCCATGACTACTGGGACGGCTGCAGAAATAAATTGGATGAGCATTAACTTCTTGAAACTAAGCAAATATAAAACTAAAATACCCTTCGTTGGCCCCCAAGCTGAACAGATCTACTCTCTTGCAAACTTATCCATTTGGCTCCCGAGAATAAATCAGAACTAAAATGGGCTTTGTCCTAGGTTCAGAATTAAATTTTCACATATAAAGAAGGCAACCGAAACAGCTTTTTATTACTTAAGAATCATTGCCAACGTTCGGCCTTTCCTACCCTATAAAGATGCTGAAAAAACGTATTCATGTAATACTCTTTATACTTATCTTCCAAAACAGTCAATTGACTGCTACTCTCCATTAGTTCCAAGAATATTTTAGAATAGATTATAAGGTTATTTTACTTGTTTTTAAAGCTCTTAATTGTTTGGGACTTGCCTACATGGCAGACTCTCATTTTTTTAGCCTTCGTGAGCTCTCAGATCTTCTACAACACTGCTTTTTTTTACAAATTATCTAATTTGTATTATTCTTGGTGGTCTTATTTTACTGTCTATCTACCTGTGTTTGACTGTGTTATATATATATTTTTTTGAGCTAACAGCTTTTGCATTAAAAGTGCTCTAAAAATGAAGATTGTATCATTACTATTATTGTTTTAACTCTAGTACTGTTGCAGTTGCCTTGGTTTCACTCATTAGCAATGTATTATTATCAGTAGCATTTGCAATGCAATGTGAATGCAGGGTGCGCATAAAAAAGTTGGCACCTACTACTCTGGTAAGACTGTAATATTCTGTACCTGGTGAAGAGGGGACGATGATGAGCTGGCCCCTCCCCCTGCTGCTGTAGAGTTGGGTGGAGATGCGACCCTCAGGGGAGACCCGCCCCCTCCTGCAGTTGTCACAGCAGCTGTGGTGCTGGAAGACAAATGGACAAAGAAACATCATTTCTATGAAAAATAATGACTTGAAATAATTCATTTATTTTCACATATACTGTAAAAACAGTGCTTGTATGTGAGTATTTTATAGTCACTGCATGCCGAAAGGCACTCCAAAGGTAATTATCCTTTCCATTCTATTCTATTCAATTACAGTCACTCATTGTTTATTTATCTCTGCTCTCTTACCGTCTGGAAAACCTATGAATGAGACTAATAAATCCAGTAATTTTTCCGCCTTCAAACACATCAGTGTTAACACCAATACATCAAAGTCAATAGCGATGTCAAAGTCCCTGTGGGTTTTCTACCTGTATGACTTGGCCAGTCGATTAGCAGGAGACTGCTTGCTGGGAGAGGAGGAGGAAGGCAGGCGCTGAGTGGTAGAGTACCCCGGAGCATCGGAGGCTGATCCCAGCCGTTGGAGTTTACCTGGGGAACCGGCTCCTGAGCCTCCTCCTCCTCCTCCAGACAGAGGGGAACCGACACGCTGGGCGGGTAAGGTGGAGCTGGAGTAGTAGATACCTGGAGAACACGGTAAGGGAGAGAGAATTCAACAGACGGGGGGAAAGCAAAATAATGAGTTAGAATGTAGCGATGCTTGCAACAGTCAGCCTGGGTGGGGGTCTTAAAAAGGATGTGGCCTAGGAACTCTATAGTTCCGCTGGGGGACTTCAATATTCACATGGGCAACAATGGAGGAACCAGGAGGGGGGCGATTGGGAGAAATGGTCTGCTCGAGTGCTGCTTTGTTATTGGACTTCTGTGCTCATCATGGATTGGCCATAACAAATAACAACATGTTTTGATCATTGGGTGTTTCATAAGTGTAATTGGTAGATGCCTTAGGCCAAAGATCAATGATCGACTGTGTGGTAGTATCATCAGATCTGTAGCCCTACCATGAGAGAGAATTATACATACTGCAGGCTCGAAAAAACATTCTGCTAGTGGCAAGTTATTTTGTTCCAATTCCCATGCATGTCTGTCAGCGTCTCCAAATGTCAGCTCTGTGTATTCACAGTGAGTTCTTACCTGACCCTGCCCCAGTTTGTGATTGTTGCTGCTGGGCGGCACGGCTAGATGTCACCTGAGGGGATGTGGGGTAACACAGAGCAAGAGATGGAAGAGGAGTCGTGACAGGGAACAAGGGATGAATAGAGTGAGGGATTAGTGGCGGAGGGAGAAGTTGGGAGGAGGGAAAGGGAGAGACAGAGTTAATAAAAACGGGATAAAAAAAGAATAAAGAGCAGTGGCCATCAAAAACCTTTTCATGCACAATGAGTACAGTCAAGCCTTTGAGGAGCTAGTAATGAAATCCCAACAGAAATCAGAGGGTGATTCAAACAGACTCATAGAAGCAGGCAAAGAAGTCCTAGGAGTTCAGCAGACTGAAATCATTTCTCATGAAGCCTTGTTTCACCACCTACTCAGAGTGGAGGGAAGGATTACACAGTCCACCGTGTATCCATGTCTGAATATTTATCATCTGTCATCTCGTAAACCACAATATTCACAAATACTTTGAATATCTGAATCGTATATATCAAAATCAGACAAAACATAGAGACAAAGACATTTGTTATAAAATGACTTGTATTGATTTTTGTAACATCTAGAAAGCTATGAATGTCATTCGATGTAAATCGTAAAGGAGGACAGAGGAAACAGTTTTGACTGAAAAATGCAATTAATTCCTAATGGACAAAAACGTTGTGCCAGTGTGTGAGGCAAAGTTAGAGCATGGGAAGCCTTTCTACCACACATCACATGCTGGTCCATCCTAATATATTCTCCTTCGTCTCCAGAGGCAGTCGGGGAGAGCATATGCCGGTGCTCCACTGAGTCTCATATCGCCTTATGTTGATGCTTAAAGCTGTAAATGGAAGGGAGAGACTTGGGGGGGGATTGTCACTTCAATGAAAATAGCTGGTCCACCATAAAAGCTTGCCCACCATCCTCTACTGGCACGCACTACGCATAATACGATAGAGAGCGGAGCGTTTGACGGTATTGAAACAAATACCGCAGGATTCCTAAGTTCCCTAGTATACCGTAATACCGCCCACGCCTTTTAGTAGCCTGACATGGCTGCAGTTGTACAAAGACCACATTATGCACGCAGAGTGACTGAGTCACCTTGGAGCTTTTTCCATTACTGCACAGCCAGAGAACTTGAACTTGTCAAACCTTCTGTTTCTTAGAATAACATTTGGAATACTCTCAATCTCATACACATCAGGAGAGACTGACAAATATCAATGTACACTGTTGAGTGTTCGACAGTATCTTTATCTGTTGTTTCATATCTGATTCTGTTTCTGTGAAATTGTATATATCGAGCCCGAGACACACTTAAACACACATGGAATCACGTATGCAAACACACACTTGCAAATGTAAATGACCGCAAACATATGATCATCCAATAACCAGTGTCTCACAACATGCCGACACACTTCCATCAACAATCTAGAGTATAAGGCTATACGTTTGCGCATAACAGGTTGCAGGTTTGTATCTTTGCAGGTGTGCAATTGTGCAGAAAGACTCGTAGAAAGAAAAAAAGCATGCCTGCTCAGCAAACCTCCCCTGGATAAATAAAGCATCACACTCACAGGCACACCATCTCCAATGATGGTGTGAATGGCAGTTTCTGGTAATATTTTCCTGCTTTGCGAGGAGCTAAAGCATGTCTGCGGAAGACAACAGGCTTTTGGTTCCAGCAGTGCTTTGTTTGCAGAGGGGTCATGGAACCTGATTTATCTCTGGCTGAGTGGATTAGCGGTCTCTTTCAAAAAAACCTGACACACAGTTTATGGAGGCAGGTAGAGTACCAGAGACAAGGAGACACCGAAAACAACTCAGAGAATGGAAAATTGGTAAAACGAGGAACAGGTAAAATACACAGTGAGCTGTGGTAGTTCCCATATGTCGTCTGACATGTCCTTGACTCAGTAACATGCATACACTTTGTCGATGTGTTGTCTATATGTGGAAGTGCTTATAAAAGGGTACAGTATAGCATTCAACCTTGAGTTGTGGATACACCCTGATCTCAACACGCAATAAGTAAACCATGATGGAAGCTGTAACTTAACCTGGCTTAACTACAAAGGATGGGCTGAATTTTACTCTCAAACCAAAAACCCTTGATGTAAATATACTGGCAGAATCATTACCACAGTCAAAATCTGTGGCCATGAAGTCAGTGATTTAATAGTGATTTATATTTGAAATCAACTGTGAGTGCACTACAGCCCTGTGCAGTCTGACTGTTTTCTTAATCCTGCTCCCGCTGGATTTCTGACCATTACCAACCTCTACCTCAGTGTGTGTGTCAGCTCACACTGCCCGCAACCGCAAAACTTCCCTCAATAAAATACTTTAACACATGCTGCTAGGTCTATGCTTGCTGAATCACAGGACCACTATTTCTTGACCACCCGATCCCACCTGCAGCAAAGTTAAAACCAGCCACTCTAGCCACATTTGCGGGATCTATATCGCCTAGTGTACATAGAGCTTAGACCTCAGTTGATGATTTACCCTCATTCTAACTAACTATAACTC
This sequence comes from Anarhichas minor, assembly GCF_050575085.1. Lineage (NCBI taxonomy): Eukaryota > Metazoa > Chordata > Actinopteri > Perciformes > Anarhichadidae > Anarhichas > Anarhichas minor. The sequence goes on from NW_027466520.1 coordinate 10,921,654, forward strand.
TCATTTCAACACCTTTCATTGCTTGCACTCAGGACGGCAACTTCCTGTTCTGAAAAATGACGCCAATGGGGGAATGCGTTAAACTTGCATTATTCCTAATGGCCAGCAGGGGGGCGACTTCTCTGGTTGAAAAAAAGAAGTCTATGAGAAAATAAAAGTTAATTGTAACATTTTTCAATATTTGGGTTGAACTTATCTCCACGCTATCGTGTTACTTCTGGTTGCAAAAAGCCAAGATGGCAACAGCCAACATGTCTAACTCGAGGCTTCAAATCGTTAATGAGTGACGTCATGGTGACTATGTCCACTTCTTGTATACAGTCTATGCTTGCACCATATTTTGCCCCATTTATCTCTTTTCTATTTTTCCAACTCTTCCTACTACTTCAGCTGCCCCTTTATAGAAAGTTAAGCCAACAATGCAGTTTAGGTCCTTGCCATTTATCAAGCAATGCTGTTCAGCTCCCAGCCATACATGAAGCAGTACAGTCCAGCTTCCAGCTTTTTAAACAATGCAGTTTAGCTCCTGGCTGTCAATCCAGCCTTGCAGCTCAGCGCCAGCTTCTCAGCAGTCAGTCAAAATTGTATTCTCTAGTTTTCATCTTTTCTAGAGGAAAGCTGGTGTTACCAAGACATGTGACATATATGTAAATGGCATAACTCAAACTGCTGTAATTGCTGTAAAACACTGGCACATTTTAGTTTATACAATCCTCTCAGGCTAATGTCCTGCTTACTTAAGCTGGAAGTTTTTCGTTTTGCAAAGCGGTCATAATCTTAGGTCGCACAAATGGCTTCAGTTTAAAGTATCTTCTCCATCAGTACAGAGGCAGGCAAAACAAGCCTGTTCCACCATGGTCCTTTATCCTGGAATGATCTGAAGGCAAAGCTTAACCTTGAGACCCTTATCTCTTTAAATGATGTGTAACTTAGAATAATGGAAGAGGTCACTGCTAGCTGCAGTTTCTTCCATCAACAGAATTTAAAATTTCAAAACAAACACACGGCTCAAATGCTGCCTCGTGAATGGACTGCATTATGTAATGTATTTTTCTTCTACCTATTGTTGCTGCTGGAACAACAGCTTATTAGATACAGTCTTTCAAAAATACTTAAGTATCTGAAATGTCAACGGAACCCATGATAAGTGCACATGAAAGTGTGACAAATAAACATTGTCACTTGCTGTTTTTGTTTGAGAGCACATGGAAAAGTTTTTTTTTTATCAAATTTGTCTGGAAACAGTCAGAGATAAATATTACACGGTATTTGAGCTGCTATCCAGATGAGTGTGCACCATAAAAACCTTCTATATAAGTCCCCTGTGATAGTTTAGTAGGTTATGAAGCCAAGTGAGAGATCTAAGGCTGATGAGAGGCAGGCCACAAAACCGAGTTTAAGGACCCTATTAATAGTTGATCTTACGTGATTGTGTTACAGAATGCATATGTGCTACAGTCATCGTGATGCAAAGTGAGACAGAAATGGACTTCTGACTGATAGAGAGGTGAGCAATTAAATGAATAGATAAACAGATGGATGGGTGACTCACCGAGTAAATAAATGATGAGTATAGATGACTTGTTGGCTGAGTTCACTAATAAATAGAAAGCCTGACAGACTGTGTGAGGGAGAGCACTTTCTCCATCCCCTTCTATGTCATCCTGCAGTTCTGCTTCTCTTTCCCTCCAGTAAAACACTGGGATGTTTGAGGTGCCATGTATCCATGCATTATTAAAGCAGGTCCTCTCAGGGTTATAAATACCCCTCAGAAGAGTAGTAACCCTCTCCACTCCCCCTGAAACAGTCACTTGTGCAAACTTTTGTACACACGTGGAGTGCACCCCCTTGTGCATACGCATGTGCACATGCCTGCAAGCACGCTAACGAAAAAACCTGCATGTGCTGCACATGCATGCGAGCTGCACCTGTCTGTCAAGCACTGGCTTGCGTACAGCTATTCATGAGCAACAAGCCCCTTTGACAACACTGGCCCCATTACATTGACAAGCCCAAAACATCAGAAAGGAGGGTACGTAGTACACACACACACACACACACACTAATGTTCACATAGACAGAGATGGTGAGCAGAGAGGACAGGAAGGGAAGACGGGGGGGGAGAGAAAAGAGGACGGGAATACTGCAATACAAGGGGAACAGAGGACAAGAAATAATTCAGAATTCAGACTACAGACAATAAAAACTCCCTTTGCCTTATCTGCCCATCCATCTAAAGCACATGCCTGTCTATCTTTTTTTTTTATCTTTCGGTGTTTGCCTCAAGTATGTCTTACTTATCAACGGAAGGAATGGGAGCTCTCTCTGAAACCATCTCTTTAATGACTGTTGTGACTGTTGGGGGGGGGGGGGGGAGATGAATGAATGTGTTCACAAAGACAAATATCACCTTCCTCTCCTTCCTCTCCTTCCTCTCCTTTCTCTTTCAAAGGACACAGGAACACGAGTACACAAACACACAAACAGCTTTTCACACACACACACGGCAAATCAGGAACTAACACAACACAAAAAAAGCACCAATTCACGCCATCAACACTTTAATGAAAACATGCATAGGATATTGCAAAGATATAACAAATGTATTCTAAGAGCTGTAACCCTTGTTAAATAATGCTCTGGTTTATAAATATTGACCTTAAATATTTCCTCTTACTTTCATCTCATAACCATCAAATGGATAATTTGCCCCAGACACTAGCAATGCGTTTTAATGAAGCACTGCAGCTGCTCACTGATTTCGCAGATATGTGCGGCTCTGTTTAAAAGTACACATCTGTGTGTGTATTGCCATTGAAATTGGAAATAATTGGCTCCTGTAGGCTGGAAGGTAATTAGGTGGGTTTTCTCTCTTCATCAGCACACTGCTGTGATTAATATGTGACTTTATCTCCAGCTTTATTTTTCAAGTCCTCCATAAACAAGACACTTGCTGAGATTTCTCTGTGTGCATTTAATCATCTCCTCATTTTGGTCGATGAGCATCTGATTTCCCTCCAAACAGCTTTGAGGAATTTGTCTAACCCCGTGTCTAACCTCCTCCCAAATACAGACAAATATGCTATGGATTGCTTCAAAAGCCAGTTACAGTGACTCAGCCACTTCAGTAAGGCGAACAAAATGAGATTCTGTATAAATATGTACTTAAACACACTGAACAACTGGACCCAACTGTGATGTCAAACAAATCCACGTTTGGTGAGAGCACTGAGAGTTGCATGCAGCTGGAGAAGCGCTATGCAAGATAGTGCAATGAGAAAGGCAATGTTCGCTCAGTGATGGAATACCAGAGGAGCTAGGAAATCAGCATGTACAGTACATCTCAACTCTTTTTCTCGGTGTGCCTTCCATGAGCACAATGCAGCTGTACATATAAATAGTGGAGAAAACTCACTTCAGGTGAGTTACTTTCAGAGTCAAAGTCCTCAGACGCCAATTATTGAATTCTCTGGCCATCAGTGTACTTTAAAGTGTTCTAAGAACAGACACTAACGTTTACACAAATGGACTGTGTTAGAATTCGTCATCATTTTCATCATCATCATCATCACACTTCCACGCATCCTCAGCAGCATCTATGTACAGCGGTGTTTCCTACCTGGTTGTAGCTGTGCACGGCTCCTCCAACCTGCCCGCTGCGCTGAGGAGTTGCTGCAGAGATGCTGTCGCTACGGGCGAGGGTCTGGTTGCTATGGTAGCTGGCAGAGTACTGGAGCGAAGCCTCCGGGGTGGAGTTGAGCTGCAAGGAACTCTGGGAAAGAAGAGCCGGTCCTACCGACAGAGAGAGAGAAGAGTTGTGTATGGTTGGGCAGTTGGTGGGGGTTGAGTTGAGTTTGTGTATGTGTGTGTATGTGCGTGTTTACGTGTGTGTGCGTGTCCATGTATAGTGAGAGAGTGAGTAGAGAGAGATTAAGAGTGAGAAAGAGAGGGGGCGTGAAGGGGAGCGATCGAGAGGCGAAGAGTGAAATGGGGAAGAGAGAGAGAGAGCAGCAATTTTGAACAGATAGTGCAGCAGTGCAGCACTCCGTGAGTTGGAGATGGCATACATAATATATTAGCAGAGGGAAAGAGAAACAGAGGGAAAGAGAGAATGGGAGGAGGAGGAGGAGCAGGGAGATGGAGAGGATGGGAGGAGGAGAGCTGAGAAGAAGAAAGTTGTAATAGATGGAACACCTAATAACTTGATTTGCTACCTCCCCACACATGTTCATTTTTGACCGACTTGAGCAAAACTTCACTTGACCCCTGGTCTAAGATATAAGGAAGTTCTGGTTAGGAATGAATCACTTCAGATTGTCTTGTTTATTTTGTTGTTTAGTAACCTTTGCAGGATATTAGAATATGGCTTCATAAATCTCATTGGCGGGAGTACATTCAGTTCACCTTCTCATGCTGTGCACACGGAGCGTGTATTGATCGTTTGTAATACGAACCATCTCCCAGACTGTGTCTAGAGTGGTGAGTTTAACCCAAGGAAACAGTTTGAAACCACTCGATAGCCGGTGGCGTTTGTGTGAGCCGTTATATAGGTTATCATTGCGTGTGTTTGTTAGTGTGGTTTTGTTGTATTGAAGAGCAGTTCGGTCTGTGACCTGTTCACTCAGCGGTGTATACATATTTCATTATGTTGCTATTTTTACCCTCTCTGAATACAAATATGTTCAATATGTGTAGCTGCAGTTATGAAGTGTAAGGAACTGAAAACTATGATGTCTCTGTTTTTTTTTTCATACTTTCCAAATTCCAGATTTCTAAATATCATGAATATGTCCTTTTAAGTCTACAATAAGTGTCTTCCCCAGAGCTCACTGGCATGCTAGTTTCGTTTTTCACCCAAAATAACAAAGACCCGCTCACTATTATTATTCTCCCTTATCTGTTCGCTTGCTCTCTCTCTCTCTCTCTCTCTCTCTCTCTCTCTCTCTCTCTCTCTCTCTCTCTCTCTCTCTCTCTCTCTCTCTCTTCCCCGTGAGTCTGTGCGCTGTGAACCAAGATCATCTCCTCTGCTTCTTGCCTTCACAAAAGACTTGTCTTTCCTCATCGCAATTCATCCCTTGCTTTTTATGAATTATTAAACAGCACTTTGAGTTACGCAGACTGAGTGGGCGCTTCCGAACTCATCGTTGCTCGGCCTCGGCCTCGGCCTCTGTTTGTTACATTGTGTGCGCTGTGCGACAATAAAAACTGTGTGCGTCTTTTTCAGCGTTCACACGTGTGACGCAAAGCGTGTTTGTGACGATTGGAAAGTCATTAGGCCGGTCGATGGGGAAATTGTTATTGTATCCAGGAGCTCATGTGTTTGCGCACGTGTACATGTAAGCACTCGATGTGTGTTCACTGTTTGTGTGTGTGATTATGTGCGTACGAGTGAGAGGGTGAAATGAAAACCACTGTCACTAGTCGCTGTTTGAGTCTCATAGAGTCTCCGTTCAGCAGCTCAGTCAAATTATGAGCATCATATTGTCATTCATCTCTATCTTTATCCTATATGTAATCTATATTTACCCACATACATTCCACACACAAACACACAAGGACTTATACTTTTTTTTTAAAGGTTTTAAGATACAATACACCAAGGGCCCACAGTCATTTATTTGAGAAGTACATTAGATTCATGATGTTAACTTTTTTTGCGAGGTTGTGGCTCTGAGCACTTATTTGTGTGTATTTGTGCGGCTCTGTTGTGACACCTTACCAACGACAGCATCAGCTGAAGGCAAAAAGCCTCCCCGTTTTGTGCCACCTTTCACTGAAGACAGCGACATGTCACTATTCTGTGTATTCGCCACTAAGCTATTTGCAGCGCTACCATTTTGGGGGGGAAAAAAACACATACACACCCAAATAGCTACGCTGAATTTATCTGCACCCACACATTGTGATGCTTTTGGTAGAAAGCCATTTGCAAAATGGGGAAAAACAGCTGGATATGGAGCACCCACAATAAGAGTGTTCACAACGATAGCGGCATCTATTTGGACTTGGATAAAGCAGCAGTGACAGGGGATTCAGGCACTTCCTACAAACGTGATCAGAATCAAAGTATCTGACACGTCTCCCCACTGTTTGGTATGTGCTTAAACATTCAACCTGTTTCTTACCAAAAGGAGCAACAGTAATCTTGAGGTAAATATTCCAAACCAGTTTTCAGTTTTATTTTATTTTCCAGTGTTCTATCCTGTCCAATCCTCCTTACACAACTCATGATCTGTGCGCTCTGTATGAGCAGATGCATGTGCTATATAGTGTGTATACCATATGTAGGTGCTCCACACTAGCTGGCCAATTCTAATAGCGGTATATTATGTGAGTACACTCTTCAAGTAGAAATGGGCTGAGCTGGTTCTTAAAATGCCATCCATTACAGCCATGTCCACTTTAAAAAGGTCACCAGACAATAAGTGAAATGGGAATGCAGTGTTCCAAAACCAATGACCTGCAAAGAAAATGCCAAGCACATTTAGCAGATGTCATACACGGGCTGCCCTTCAATCCCTGTTTGAATTGGTTTATCAGAATACAAGGCCATACAGGATGGAAAAGATGCTTGGAGCTGGACGGTTGTTGGTACAAATCCAGGAGCAGCACGGTGTGTTAATGTGGCCTGGCCGTGATGCGTTTGCCTCCACATCAAAGGTGCAATGACATTTTTACCTGCCCATAGAAAAACACGTGTAGTTATGAATTAGGCCTCAAAGTCCCTGGTTTTGGAGTCAGCTATATTTAATAATTGACTACGTTAACCTCTCAGTGACAAACTACAAAGCTGAACTCTTACCCTGTGAGAAAATGCTTTGCTCTAAATTTTTATGTGTAAAGAATATATTCCCATTTTGAAATACTTACTTAATCGAACTATAATGTCTAATCTGGAGCAAAATCCTCCCTGGACTCAACTTGCTTATTGTAAGTAGAAATGAAATCTGAGTGAGAACTCAATATTAACACAGGGAATTGCTGCACTTAGGCCAGATATATAATGACCGAAGGGACTAATAAGAGAATATTTTCTCATTTCCTTTCAGGAAAACAAAAATAATTACAAAACAATACATGCCATAATCCTTCCGTAGTTAAACCAACCACAGGCACTGGTTTTAAGAAGAGACTGTGCATGACAATTAGGAATGATATTTATATTCCTTTTGAGCCAGTGAAAGGGCTGTTTACCCCTTCTGAAGTGCCCGCTAGAGTTGAGCCGAGTCGACCTTGATTTTGATCTATAATGTGTTAACAAAGAAAACAACTAATTCCCTCTCTACAAATCAAATCCTTCAACAAATGTGACTAAAAATAAACATTTGAAAGTAAAATTAAATTCAGTTTGTACCTTAATGTTCTTAGAATGAAATTGTATTTCGTTGGGGTTAAAGTTTTGAGCCGGTCTGAGTCAAGTCAATACCACAAAATGGATTGAAATAGTTGTAATCTTAATAGACACTTTTATAATTAAGTTTATATCATCCTTGCCCTACGCAACACACACACACACACACACACACACACACACACACACACACACACACACACACACACACAACGATGCTGATGAAGACACTTACGTTCTCCACTGTCGAGTATTCCTGATTCCTGGAGGGAGCGAATGCAGGAATCTACCAACTCCAAACCAGTGGTCAACTCGTCCTCGATATCCTTTTGTCCATCGCCTGCTAAGGGGAAAAGAGGATGAGGATGTCAGCAGAAGATGAATGAGGAAAAACAGGCACAGAGTGTTTGCTTTTGGTCTGGAAATGATGCAGATGAACACCGGCTATAAAATCCAACAGTGGTTTTGGTCTGGCACCACTTTCACATTCTGATATGTATTTGAGAGTGTGATTATGTCTCTGTGTGAGTGTGTGTGTGTGTGTGAGTGTGTGTGTGTGTGTGTGTGTGTGTGTGTGTTGCAAATCATATTTTAATCTTTGAGGTATGTTGATAGGTGCTGCTGCCCATGCATTACTGGGCCACTGGTGTAAATTCTAAATGTTCCTTGACACATAATTGTCCTAGTCTGTCAATCTGACACGAGGCGGACCAGGCCTTGTTGGTGTCGGGGCAATAAATCTAACCCTGAACTCAAGATGTGTGGCAAACATAAAACCCTAGATATTCTTTGAGCGCTTGTATGTGGGACCAGTCTAGAATTTAAGTTAGACAACAGCAGTGAAAAGGTTTGGAGTCAGATCTTGCAGCTTTTGCGCAGTATGAGCATGTGTGTGTGTGTGTGTGTGTGTTTGTACAAACATTCATAGGTAGGGGTAGGGTTAGGGTTAGGTAACTTTACCTTGAGCGTTCCAGCGAAACTGCTCATCTACTGAACTGCAAAAGAAGGATGTAGTTAATAACAAGAAAAAAAAAGACCATTGAATGTACTGACATTCCAAAATGAGACATTCACAATGTTGAATGTCAATATTTTTATATTTGTACAATATGTAAGTCATACACTGCCAACATAAACAACTAATGTGCTGAAAGGAACTGCCAATGGCCTACATTGTTTTTATATTCAATTCTGCTGAAGTATGAAAAAGCAAACAGAGTAATAAATAAATAAAGACTCACTTCTAAATGTCATTTCATTTGTTAGACAGCAACAGTTCAATTATTTATAACTTCTTTCACAAATCTAACATTTTACAAAATGAGGTCCTGTGTGTTAAAGTTACAGGCCTTTTATAAATGGATAGTGTTGTATACACTATGCACAACTACACAAAGACACACACACACACACACACACACACACACACACATTCACGCACACATGGACACACATGGCAAACGAGACTTCGTTCACATTCTCTTCCTGGCTGTCAATTGATCGGTGATTGATGGGGGGGTTGAACAGGGAGAAAACGACAAAGATGAAGTAGAAGGAAACAGACAGGCAGAAAGAGAAAGTTAGAGATGAGCATTGAGCCGCCTGCAGTGTGATCAATGCAGACACGGACAGACTAACTGATACATATAGACTCCTTCATCTGACTTCATCCACACCATTAGACGGGCTGTCTGGACTAGTTGCCTTGTGTCTGCGTTTGTCTCATTTAGACTGCTTGGTATTCCATATGCCCTACTTTCTAATTGCAGGTCTCTGTGCGTGTGTACCTTGGGTGTTATTGTTCAATTTGTGTCTAAAGTGCTTGTGGGCCTTCATGTGTGTACAAGCTTATTGAGGTATATGAGAATGAGTGAATACATTAGCATGTGTTTATCTGTCTATTTGTCTTGTTAGCAGAGATGGCAGTGGTCTTTCAGAGATGGGCATGTTCTAAACAAGTTTCATATTGATTTTAAAGCAGCCTGTGGTTCATCTCTGCCATGGAGACAGGCGAGGGGGGAGGTTATGAAGGAAAAGAGAATCACATCTATGGGGTATGAACTTTGTTACTTGAATTTAGTCGAAATATAAGTTTCGTTCGATGATTTTTCATATTCAGTCAGCCTGTTACACAGTTTGGCCGGCGACTGCCCTTGCGGAACCTCAGGACCTGTGCCGTTGGCAGGACAGCTGGTTCCAAAGCGTGACGACCATACCAGAGGTCAGAGTTGGTGAGGACTGAACGGATGGACGCTTCAGCAGCGCTTAAGAGCCACTGACCCAAGGTCCCAAAGTGGCTCCATATGGGGTTTTAGATATAAACAAAAGAGAGAAAGCAGCAGCTTTATACGTTCTATTGAAATTGGAATCAATATTAACTATGAGCCTACAGTTAATAGCTCTGTGTGTCTTGCGTTTTCATCTTGCCCTCAGGATGCAGCTTGTCCTGTGAAAGTAATTATCATGTTACTGCGTATCACTGAGTTGTACTTGTGCAGCCCTAAAGACGGGACGGGCAGGAATGCAGGAAAAGTCTGATCAGTTACAAATTACCAAAGTAGAAATTGAATCATCTAATTATCAAATCACAGCAACGTGGGAGAAAAAGTTCAACGGGTAAATCCACTTGAATTAAGCAATAGGCTAGTAGGCTAGTATTTGTTTACTTTATTAATTTATTAATAGTAACGGTTTCAATGCTTTTTACATGCACTACCGTTTAATCTTCTTACCTGCCCACCCACTTACTTTAAATTGTATCACTTGATTAGCGCTCTGCACGTTTCCTTTTATTGAATGCAATCAAAATGAGTCACTGTAGAATCTGCGTAATAAAGCCAAATGAACGTTTCCTCATTTGACTACATTCAAAGGAACACTGTTTGATCAATTACTCTCCAGCTGAGACTGACTTCGACTGATGAAAAATGAAAACTTTGGGAGATTACAGCTCACTAGGCTAATGTAAAACTGTCATTGTTAGGGCAGCAACAGTCTGAAGGATTAACACAAGGTTGTGACCAAAAGGTCATTGGTTCAAACGCCTGGACGGGCAGAGAAAATTAAAATAAGGCAATTAATCCCCAGTTGCTTCTCTGTGGTGAATACTATAAAAGTGTGGTTGCACTGTGTAGCTTCCCTTTGTGAATTAGTTTGACTGTCTGAATATGAATTAGGATTATGCTCAACAATTCTTGCTCGACAGAAAATTGTCAAAATAAATACTCACAGGGCTGAGCTTTTCTGCTGTGGGATAGCAAGTTCTCTGCCACGGGCCAGACACAGTTTCTCTATTATAGATTGAACTCTGCCTGTTTGTATTTAACTATGCTTCTGATTCTTGTTATATGAAATGGAATGTGTCAAAAGCAAAAAAAAAAACACCTTCATCTTCAAGCTGCCATCAGTGTCATTTGCTGGTTTTAGCAAACTGGTTTTACGGAACTGATTCTGGGACAGTATTACACTTTTTATACTAAGCTGCAGAAACTGCAGTAATGGCTTTCAAAAGAGAGAGAGAGAGAGAGAGAGAGAGAGAGAGAGAGAGAGAGAGAGAGAGAGAGAGAGAGAGAGAGAGAGAGAGAGAGAGAGAGAGAGAGAGAGAGAGAGAGAGAGAGAGAGAGAGCTGAAGAGCTTCTGGCTCACATACACAAACAAACCGACAAAGACAACAGTGAAGGAGAATGATAACAAGGTGGTGGAGGAACTGTTATTTCATGTGCCTGCTGGAAATACAACAGGATGAGAGAAGCAAACATTGTGTCACTTTGTTGAAGTGTACTTGATTAGGGAGAGAAAGCGAGGCGAGAGAGAGAAAGAAGACTTTGCATGAGAGAGCTGACAGACAGGAGAAAGAGACCTAATAAGCACAGCATCATTCCACCACCCTGCACACTCTCGCCTGCAATGCCACAACACCGGCGAGGCCGGGCCTCTCTTTTTAACAGTGATCCTGTATTAAAGAGACATTTCGAAGTCACTACTCCCCTCTCAACTGCCACACAGCTTAAATCAACAGACAGCGTCCTCTGCCGTTCCCCGGGAAATCCACATGTACACGTACCCACACAATCTATTTAGCATTCACAAACATATAGACTGGAAGATAAATATGGTTTACTCTGATAGTCCCAACTTGTGCATTGGTGTGTGTGTTTGTTTCTCATGGGAATGTGGAGTATAACTGCTCAAAGTATAACCGCTATCAAAAATAAGACGTAAACACAAACAAACAAACTCTCTGGTGGTATGGTAGCCTTGTGGTGACAGAAATACTTTTATTTACCAATTAGAGATCAACTACAGTACAGTAATGTGTGTGAGTGTGAGTGTGTGTGTGTGTAAATACATATGCACTTAATACGGCTATGTTATGTTTACTCTTGTACTGAAGAGATTTTGCCAAAAAAAAGTGTTCAAAACTGACAGTTGAGTTTTGAATAGTAAGTACACCAATAAAAAACAGGTAAACATGTTGTTCATGTGTTTAAAGTTAAAGTACGTAGCCATCCAGAGAGGAATCATAGCAGCAACATCCTTCATGACTCATTAGTCCTAAGCTTAGAGAGCATTACTCTGAAAGAGTTGCACACTGCCACACACGGTTCTGCTCAAATCCTCCAGCAGCCTCACCGAGATAGAAGCACTTAAGAACACTTGCCCGTCCTGATAAGGCTGTCAGTGCGGCTGTGTATGTACGCTACACACTTCACATAACACGAGACTAATAGTACACATTCTACAGGTAAGGCACTCAGCTGCAAATTCTGCACAGAGCAACTTTGACTGGCCTTTTGGTTGCTTCTACGTGTACATGCACACACACACACACATGCACGCACGCTGACATGCATGTACAGAAATTGTAAATACATACACACTGAACAGATACACAGATGGCGTGCAGTCCTGGGCTATTTTATTATTGCACGCGCTAAAGCAAGAACCTAATAGACGATGCTGCCCCATCTGACATTTACCAATGCCTCAGGAAGAAGTTGCCCTAAATACATCCTGGCGCTCCCAAAACCAAATCCTTAAAGGCATGAATCCATATTTTGTCATCGTGTGGAACAAGGGATGTTTAAATATTATGTGATTACCTAGCAAGTATAAGATAGGTATAGAATTTAATTTATTTTGACAAAGAGACAATGGGCCAGCAACAGCTGATTTCATACAGCACAAACTCCCTGCTAACGCCCTGCTGAGAGGGACAGAGAAGAATAAAGCTAAAATTCACCTGAATGAGACAGACCTCTTCCAGTTTTTAGGATTTTCAACTCATTGGACATGACTCTCCAGCTGAGGAGTGATCCCCCTCCTCACTGGATTACCCTGTTTTCCGACCTTTGCAAATTACCAGTTGCACGGGCAACTGCTGTTCATCATGGCTGAAATAAACCTGAATAATAAAAAGACATTGAAGCTAAACAAGGGTCATTAGAAAGCAGTCCGGCCTATTTAATAGACCTTTTTCATTAGGCTATAAACCTACTAATTAGCTTGAAATGATGCTCTCCCCCATATATACTGTATATACAGAGAGAGAGAGAGAGAGAGAAAAAAAGAGAGAGAGAGAGAGAGAGAGAGAGAGAGAGAGAGAGAGACGGGGTGCAGCACCAATTAACTAGTGCACTTTCCAGCAGCTGCATTTGATGACTCGCAAATAAATTGCTAAAAAAACAAACAAAGCAAAATGATACCCGATGGCCTCTGCCTAATTGTGGATTCATTGTTCAATTCAATGTTTGTTTAATAGATGGTGCGTTAGATTATAAAATGAAGTCTTGGTTTACGGAATACCTAAATCAATCGTATATGTATATTCTGCTCTTATACTCTTGTTTTATGACTGACAGTACAGATACAACGCTGAGAGACATCTTAGGGACATTCAAAACATGTTGATGCAGAAATCTAGGAACTGCACACAGGTTCAACGATTATCAAACATATCAGCATTTCAACGATTTTTGCGAAAATTGGTTTTAGTAATCATGTGTAACAGAATGCGCATTGGTCGTTAAAAATGACTAATGCTAATTACTAATAAAAACCCATCATGATACTCAATATACTCTCTTTCTTTTGCAGGTTCACAATGCAAACAACATGACTGACAGATCATTTCAGTGCTGACAAAATGTGGAAGAAGCCGCTGTACTACAAGGCACTAAATACTGTAGATGGTATTAATAAAAACAAGAAAGAAATGTATGACATTATCCAGAGAAACCTCAATGATGGGTATGGTTCTTTTCTCAATTAGAGATCTTCGTTCTTTCATCCAATTTGCACTTTGCTTATAGCATGACACACTGAAGTATTTCCAGTAGGGTTCACGAGCTGACTGTTCACAAGCAACCAAGCAACAATCCTATTGAGCATTCACACGTCCACTGACCTATTGACTGCCTTGCTTACAAAGAGAATATCTTCAAATCTAGAGTGAAGGGGCGGTCTGAAGACATGCAACTGAATTACAGTATTGAACAATGCAGAACCAGAGAACCGATGCGGCGTGAAACTTTTAGGAGCTTCCATGTGACAAGGCAATGTTCGGCAAAATTGTGCCGACTCACTTTAATGCTTGGAGGTGCCTCGGGAACCACTCAATCTATTTTGTAGATCTGTCTGTTGTACAGACACGTATCTACCCACGAGTGGTTGTTATAACAACAGTTTTATACTTCATCATCGTCAGCATGGCAGTGTGACACTATAACTGTAATCTGTCAATCAAGGCAGAGGAGTGGGCTTTTATGGTGTGCACAGGATGTGTGTGTGTGTGTGTGTGTGTGTGTGTGTGTGTGTGTTTGAGAGAGAGATTTGAAATGGGCTTTGTGTTGGGAGAGTGGGCGAAATGACAATGTGACTGAACAGAATGAAATCAACACAAAACTACATCACACACAAGAGTAACACAAAAATATGTCAAGGCATTGTGGCTGAAAAGCAAAATGTGTGTTTGTTTATGTACGTCTACGTTCACCATATACATGCATGCGTCTCTCTGGATATGTGTGTGCATGTACATACCCATGTGTGAGCTCTCTGATACTCTATTCAGAGAGCAGTCTATTGTGCTCACAACAAGGCCGAGGACAAACGTTTGTGGATATGACAGCTGAGTGACGGTTCAACAGTCGGGCTGGAAGAGAATTGTCTCGTCAAAGCGTTCACTGAATTGACTTTTAAAACTTGACTACTGACAGATGCGACAAAAATCCCATATTCCTAAAAAAAAAACAAAGACAAAACAATGCACCGTGGTATTGACAAGTTCAATGGAGACGTTTCAACTCTCTGCAGCGTTCTCCTCTCCCAGCTCCTTTCAAGTCCTGTGCACTGTTATTCAGATGTTTAGCCTACAATCTGTAGCAGACTCGCGTGTGCGGTAGAAATACAACCACAATGGACCAACTCCGTTATCATCCAGCTTTATTCTCACGCAGGCCGCACATACATACAAACACACACAAATGTCTCGACTACTTATCTAGTGTCTAGTGTTTTATAGAACAGAAAATGAATAAACAGTTTTATGTTCAAGGTTTACAGAGCGTGCCAAAGATGGATTGTTTGGTTTTGAAACATTGCCAAGAAGATAACGAAAACCCTGATCTGTCAAACAAAGATTGGACGTCCACTGTAACTCCTGGAGAGGGACTTCGGTGAGTATCCTCAACAGAGGACTTCTCTGTTTCTTTCACAAAGGGGATCATTTTTCATGAATGTTCATACAATTCAAACAATTTGCAGCAACTGGAACATTTTAGAAAGCCCCTTGTTAGATGGAGTACACACAATGCACGCGCGTACTCTGCAATATCTGACTGCGCAGGGCCACGTATGCATGCTTCTCAAGTGTGTATGAGTGTGTCTGCATGCATGCAGTCTGAAACGCACATTGATATAGTTACTCGTGTGTGTGTGTGTGTGTGTGTACACATGCACAAAATGTGGGTTTCCACTCTGAGCAGCACCTGCTGGTTGCACTATTTCAACTCAGGAACATCTGCTGCGTGTGTCTAAATCACCAAGTTATTATAGTTATTATGATAGGTGTGATATCGCAGTTTTGCACCGGCACAGATAATGACAGGATACCTCCATGCATAATTCACCAGGGACTGGAGGCCTGACACTGGGTGTGCCCTGTGTTATTGTACTCCACGCAGACAACGACTGTCTAATATTTATACTCATCTAAAATGGCTCACTGCAGCAAGACTGTTATGACATGGTATTGAACTGGAGATTAAAAGCTCTACTGCACACATTATGAAATGTGAGACAAAAAGTTTCCCTTTTGGCAGATTATTGAAGAATATAATAAAAGTTGTAATGTCGACTCATTGAGCTATACAGAAAGTTTATTCTGAGATATTAGTCCTATTCATAATGACATACGCTTGAACCTCATCATTAAAGTAGAGTATTCTAACCTTTGCTTCACCTTTGATACAATGAGTACACTATTACGTAAGAGCCGGTTTGCGGTGTTTGTTGGTTTGTACATATTACGTTTTTTCAATAAGCAGCGTTCCGTTTGCTTTTAAAATCAAGCAGAGACCCAGGAGCCCTATGAGGGAAAATGTATTACATGCATGTGCACAGCAGGCAGTTTAGTAGTGAGTTAATCAAGACACATACTGTACAGTACTGTAGTAAGTAAAGCAATCGATTACAAGCTGCAGGCTGATACATTGAGCATCCATATAGCAGGAATAGATGGGTTTGCCTCTCATACCTTGCCTTGTTCAACAGGTTTTGAATTTTATATATATAAAGCAAAAATAACAATTCAACAAATCCATCTACAATATTAAATGAAAGCCATGCACTGCCTCCTTGACTGAACCATAATCACATGTGACAAAGTAGCCGTGATATTAGCATAACAGTCGCAATTTACATATGAATAATAATACCACAGGCTGCTAAGTACACCAGCATATTAAAGGCGAAAGGACAAATGATGTATCAGCACGCTGCTGGCCCGCAAAAAAGTCAACTCAGAAAACAGTAGCTCCCCGACAACAAATCAACAGTGGCTCTGCAGCACAGTGGCTGTAAGAACTGTATTTCTACAAAAAAATGCATTTTCAAATGCTTACAGCTGGAGACGAGCAGGAGAGAGAGCACGTACTAACATGATATGTGATGTCAACCCCAATGAGCATACTCACACACCACTGTATTACAGGTAGAAGCAATTATTAGACAAACAGCATGAGATAAACACAGATTACAGAGGCCCAAGATGAAAACACACACACGCAGCAATCATAATTTGTCAATCGTGTTGCTGGCTCACAGTGAGAGACAGTTTGGCCTCGCCCAGTGGGTGAGTCACTGATGATTGATTCTACATGCAGTAATGTCACTGGCTCTAACTGAGATCTGAACAGTGTGCGTTCAATCATCAGAACATTTGGAAAACTTGTCGTTTACTAAGTGGAATGTGCGCTCGGATCATATATTCCAATGTTTGACTGTAAATCTTCTGTTGTATTGCGACCCAACATTTCATGCGTTCAAAAGGAACAAGTGGGTTTGACATATGATTTCCATGAAGCGACGGAACGCCTTCATAACTTTTTCAGCTTCTTTTAGCGATTTCACACTTTTCCCCTCCTATTTACATCCACCCGAATCTGTTGCTTCAGCTGGCTGGAAGGAGGTGCGTCCTGTGTATGTGTGTACATGTGGTTGCCCGAGTCATATTTCATTTAAACAACAAGCAAAATCACCCCACCCTCTGTATCTTGTGCACTAAATAAATTGTAATCTCCTGCAGCCCGTCAGGGACTGTGAAACTCAAACACATATGTCAATATGACACAGTAACACACAGACTCACACTCAAGGGCAGTAGTGTGATGTCATGGGTGGATAGGACATCTCAGAGCTTTGGGCACTGAAGCAGTCGACGGTCTAAATCACTCATTCCCTGGAGGATAATCTAACCAATGATTTAGTAGGAGTCACCGAGTCACTCTCAGCAGCTTCCACTCCAGTGGAGGGATATATGAGTGTGTGTGTGTGTGTGTGTGTGTGTGTGTGTGTGTGTGTGTGTGTCTGTGTACAGTATTCGTGTGAGCATGCAAGGAGGGGAGAGGTTATTCCCCTTACACTCGCTCTCTCTTTGAGGCCCCCATGAGACCAATTACCAATACTCTGTGGCTTCACACACACGCACACACACACACACACTTGTAATCTTACACCACATAGGAACTGTCGCTGCTTGACTGTGTGATCACATAATGGCTCAACATGAGCTTCATACTTTGAATATTCACAATTCAGGAGAAACCACTTGAAGCGCGGCATAGTTTTTATAAAAACACACACACACACACACAAGCACACACAGAGAAAATGACGTGACTTAACTCAAATTAAGTGCAATATTCAACGTGTCAGATCAGAGGAGAACGGGGGCAAATGTTAGCTGAGAAAACGGTTGATGACACTAATGCTGTGTAAACTTGTAATAGGTCAGCGCGATGAACACACAAATTACATGACGCTTCTTTATTTTTGCCTCTTGCCCAGTTTATTACATCGAGACAGACACTAATCTTGTTACAGAGCACAGGGAGCTTTGTGCCGTCCATGTTCAGTACTAAGCTCGATCTGCGAGTTTACTCTGGTCACTTAGCACAACTCTGCATGCCAATGTTGTTGCAAGAATTCAACTTCGGGATGATTTATTCAGTCAATATGGCATTTGTTGGATTTTAAAGAGGCTGTAAGTGGACACATTGTGCTCCTCACAATAGCAAGCTCCTGGGATGCATTTAATCTTTTTTCTTTAACATTTCCCATTCAACCCATTCCCACATAGTCAAACAAGTTGTGTCTGAAAACTATAGGGTGGTCATGTACTGTATACTTATTTCTTGCTGGACCTATTACTCATCTGTTTCGCAGTCCTCTACTACTGTAATTAATGATATGTTTCATTGATTGATGGGAATGATGTGATGTGACAGTGGGGACCCTGGAGCTGAGGTTTTAATTAACTGGTAGGAGAGGAGCTGGCTGGTCTGGCTATCACAATATATCACTATGTCTGGTCCGCACGCACACACACACACACACACACACACACAAAGGCCATCTGGCTAACAGGGTGCAGCTAACTTGTGTGTGATTTTCATGTCTCTTTTTTTCCTGCTAGCATTTTAAAGTTGTTGATTCTTAGCATGATGCAGGCTGTTTTTAAATGCGTGCCAAATGTGTAAAAGTCAACATTTGCTACCATCTTGAAAAAACAGAGGCACAAAAAAGATGTTAAGATTCAGTGACCGGGTAAAATATGAAGCTTGTATGGGAAAATATGTCAGTGTGTGTAGGTTATTTCTTGGCAATTTCCAATTCTTTCATTTCCATTTTCTCAGATCTTATCCGCAAACAGAAAGACAGAAAAACATTTAAGGCAACCATTTATTTGTAGTCTACAGCTCACTTTCTGAGTGACCACACTCATGGACAACAGTGCCTCATATTAAATGACACCTGCACACTGTTTGTGTCCGTACATTTTAAGTTGTATTATTCATAATTAATTTTTTTGAAATTGCTAGAAGAATGGGATGAAAAGAATAAGAGAGACGGTGTTAATGTCAGCGGTACCTGGGGATAATGATATGTGAATTATATTGTTATTCAGTGTCATCTCCATGTTTTGTGTTACTATTTCATGATTTGCTCTATTTGATGCAATACACTGTGTGTATTTATTTTTCCGAGCTTTGTTTTTAACAAGACATATTACTGTAACGAGTTCTCGTGAACTCGAATGAAGAACCCTTCATTTTCATCTCCGTTCATCATGACACTTTGGCCATCCACCTTAAAAACCTTAGGGCATTCCTGCAATATGAAGCAGAGAAAGGAAACAAAGTTTGACATTTTCACTGCATCTGCATTTTCACTGCATTTTCACTGCATCTCCACCTATAAAGCTGACCATCATTTTACACTACAGCCACTTTCTTTGCTCCCTGTTTTATCTTTGATTCATCTCATCTAGAGAGGACAGCACAGAAACGGCCTTTTGTTGTGTGTGGAAAACAGCCAGGAGAGGTGCCTGAGGGCTGGAACCTCAGAGCAGATGCCGACATCAGTATGTTGAAGATAACAAAAAATAAGATAATAAAAAGAAAAAAAGAAAACATTATACAATAAAACCGGAATAAGCCAATTCAGACATGCATGCACGTTTTATAACGCGATCGCTTGGGTTGGTTACGCTGGAATAATGACAGTTGTCTTGTGTGTGATTATTTAAACCACTTTTCCAGTGTGACGTGTGTTAATGCTTCATGCAGGTTCCAGTTTATGAAGCCATGTATCATGAGTAAGTCTCATAGCAAGGAGACAGGACAAGGAAAAAAAGAGATATAACAATATCACATGGCAAAACAAATGTCCACTGTTCTTACAAATGAATATCTACACTAAAAAGTGGTTTGAAATACATTCAGGGTTAATATGGGAACAATGTACATGCACATGGGATTTCACACTTACCCTACTCTTTGCATCACTCATATACAAGTTGAAATACAAACAATCTCCACAGGAATTCATCTGGATTATATAAGTTTTAAATCATCGAGTCACCACCCAGGATACCGACTGACTCATTGGGTTACAATGCAAACAAAAATCGATTTGGGAGCATCCAGAGCAGGTGATAAAAGTCACAATGAAAAGTGGAATCACAGCATCCGATTATGGCTCTTGGGACTCTGCCTCCACATCCAACACCCTGGCCCATAGGAAATAAACTTGCAAGCTTTACTGTGTTAATCTAAATTCTCTATGAAGTCTTTGTGGGAATATGATACTCTGTGCAGCGCAGCACAGTGCAGTGCATGCACTACTTTCTGTTTCAGTGATTGAATCCAATCAATCACTGGTCTTTCTGTTTGCCTTCAAACTGCTGAAGGCTTTGGTATTCACGTAGTAACCAGAGGTAACAATGCACAATAAAAGGTTTGGCAACTGAAGAGACAGTTTGTCTTTTTTCGTCGATTTTTGTCCTCTTCACACTGTTGGTAATGACAAAGTGTTGGTGTGGCTCACAAAGTTTAAGTGAGGAACTTGGGCTTGTGAAAAGAAGAGGCCAGGCACAGATGTGTGCAAGCAGATAAGACACCAAAACAACCTGTCCCTGGCACACACACACAAAGACACACACCCTATCAACCACATTGCCTCCACTATAAAATCGTCTTCTCAAACTGCTCCAGGCATTGATTCCTTTAGCCTCAGGGTATGATGCCTCGAGAGGACAAACTCCCCTGCATTCTCTCTCTCTTACTTGCCCTCTTAGTCTCTCTCTCTCTCTCTCTGTCTCCTACACACACACACACACACACACACACACACCGAGACACACACACACACAGCTTTCTGAGGCCCTCTAGCACCCACTCGCTTGAGGACATCAGAAAGAGGACAAGAACTTGAAAGCAGCCATGTTTAAAAGCCCTGCATGTTAATTTATATGCGCACATTCTCTTCATTACTGCCTCTGCTTCCAGCTTGTCCTTTAACCCTAAATATTATTTGAGGAATATCTCTGCTTGCTTACATCGACTCTTCATCTCTTACCTCAATCTCTCACCTATCCTCTTCTTTATTCTCACCCATTCTTCTTTATTCTCTTCAATCTCCTTCCCTCTTATCTGCTATTATCTCCTTTCTTTCTCTCACCTTCCTCTCTCTGTCTCTCCAAGTCTCTAGACATTACCATCGACAACATCACCTGATCTAAAGATATCCAGTGGATGTAAACGAGATGGTTGGTTGAGCCTACTTGAACAAAAAGCTGCATTTATCTTTGTCAGTGGAGTATCAAACCTCTCATGTCCTGTTCCCTTCATTCCCTTTAGCCAACACATGTGGTCCAGGTGTCCTTTTTCTTTGTTGGTTTTATACTGCACAGTGAAGTCATGTATAATTACTGAAAATATATCAAATCCCAAGATTTCGCTTGCCCACAAAATCTCCATAAAGGGTAGAAATGGGTAAGTAGAAATATACTACATTGGAATGCTTAAACTGTCAGATGACGTTATACTTTGTCAATCCCAGTAGAGGCATACTGTTGAGTATACCGCCACACATTCATTGCATTGTCATTTTTTGTCATGCATCTCCACAGTGATCACTGTGTTTTGTTTTTTTATCATAACTGTTATGAATTACAGTTTGCGTTTTTTGAAACCGGCTTTCTTAAACCCTGTTAAATGGAAACCTTTTCTCAAACTGTCACCACACACACTCAAACACAGAAAGAAACATGCCTACAAGACGGCAGACGGAGAGGTGGGCAGTCTCTCATGCGTGATCCTGCCCACACACACACACACACACACACACACACACACACAAGCATTGCATATTAAAAAGGCACCGTAATAACCTGTCAAGCTTTCTGAGAGTGTGGCCAACAAAACATCTCGGCACCTCTGTATGCATGAATGCGCACACGCCTTTTTCTCAGCCATTCTCGCTGAATTGACAGCAAAGCAGAGACCATAATCCCACATAAATGCATGCTAATAACTGCCTACACGGATACACACACACACACACACACACACTCACTCAGAATAATTATAAGCTTCAAAAGGAGTGCTAAACCAAAAGTTTTACGTGATGAGTTCGGGGTAACTTCACCGCAAAGTGGAGCCCCTTCGGCACCGATCAGGCAAAAACACATCAGCATTGGAGATGAGGACTAGCAATGAAAAAACACATTGTTTCTTGGACTAACAAGGCACCAATGAACACATTAACAAATCAAATCAGTAACATATGTATCACCTTGTTTTGACCTGTAATTGACGGCGCTCCCCTGCGGGCAAATCATTGTAATTTAGAAAATGCCAAATGCAGCAGCAAGATGCATCATATTCCGACATTTTGTAGTGATCAGAGCTGTCTGATGAATAACTGATGGATGAGTGACAAACCCACCACAAACTGACAACATATTATCATGGGGTACTATTATGGCTATTCCAGTAAAAAAAAAAAGAAGAAAAATAGTGTTCAAACAGCCATCAGGTGTCCTATTATATAAGCTCTGGGGAGACATTACCTTGCACAGCATTTGTTAATAAGCTCATTTCTCGTCTGTCTCTCTGTGCTTCTCGCCCGCTTTTCTCTGTTCCATCTCCACAACTTGCTTTTTGGAATCAGTGTCTTTCTTGCTCTTCCTTTTCTTTTTTCTATATCTCTCTGTCTGTGTTTTGTCTCAGTGTTTCTCTCTCAGTTTCTTTCTGTCGCACTCTCACTGTTTCTCTCTCTCTCTCTCTCTCTCTCTCTCTGCCTCTCTGGCATCATTTGGTTGGTTCTTATCTATTCTCACCACTATCTGGTGTTGGGGGAAGATAAGCATGCATTTGCATGTTTAATGAACCAAACACCCCCGATTCCCCTCAGCATGAGGACGCACACACGGGTGCACAGATACACACATGCACATGCATGCACACACTGCTGCTGTTGGCCCTCAAGGCCTCCGTCTCCTTGCCACTGACATGGAGTCCCCAGCTGCTGACTCCGACAGGAATAAACATGGTCTATCTATCCACCTTCATATCTACAGCTAGAATGACAGGGGGACATCATTTCATAGCAGAGAGTAAATTATATGACATATTGGAAAGAAACAACAAAACCATAACAGAGTGCATGGTGGCCGACAGGGTATACAGTAACAGGATGTCACGGGCAAACATGGATACCCAGGGAAGCTAGACAGAGGCCACAATAGCACCCCATTTGTTTTCACATTTTGGCAGATTGTTTCTCTACGCTAAACGTTTGGAAGAGGCAGGGCATCCACTGTTCTGGCTTCTGTTCAAGAGATCAGACTCTGACTGACTGGACAAACAAGATTTAAGCTCTGAGTATACTTGGCATACATTTGCTGTACTTAGGTGTCCCTGAGCAACAATCAATGCCTAAATCCCTGCCCTTCAGTGTTGCTCTTTAGTGGACTCTGACCTTTGACTTCCATGTTGAGGATGCTGAGAGAAAGGGGCATTTTTTTTCAATTGGCAACATCAAATATCCGAATGCTATCAAATAAGGAAACGCAAAGCCAAAGGGTAGGGTTTCTCCATATACATTCTTCACAAAATGTGAAAAGTCAAGATGTAATTTAGGAGCAAAGACAGATAGATAGAGGGAGAGATGAAACAACACGGGGAGAGGCAGACAGAAAGATAGACAGTGGGGACGACAGCGGTGTGAGAGATGTCGCCACCTGCCACCATTTTTCTCCTCTCCCCTTGGAAATGCATCATCAGTCATTAAGGGGGAGCATAACTCGCGATATCATCATCGCTCACACAGACACACACACACATACACAGGCCCTAACACAAGGCGTATTTTAAGGTATAATGCAGCGGCCTATAATTTGAGTTATCTCTATGCAGCATTTTGCTGAGCTTATAAAACCGCCTGCAGCTAATGGTGTGATGGATCCCTCTATTATCACCCAACGCAGGAGACGAGAGTGGGCCATAGTGAGATAAAGGAATGTAATTGGATAGTATTTTAGCCGTGGCAAAAACAGGAGGGTGGTCAGGGACAGAAAGGGAGCACAGAGAGAACCTGTAAAAATAATACCTGCATGATGAAGTCTAAAAGCTGTTGGAATGTAATGGACTTTTCCTATATATTAAATCCAACATGACACTGAAATCACCTATGTGTGTAACGTGTGTCTGTAAAAATAATTTTAAACTAATGTGATGCAAGAATGTAGTGAAAGAGTGATTAGAATATACTGGGTTCATAAAGTGAAGCATGACAAAATGTTAAAAGACACTTTAATTCAAACCACACTTTAATTTAGTTATGCAAAGAGGCCAACTTTGACTACAGAACAAACTTTGAACAGAAAATGAAAAAAACCAAAACGAATGAAGCAATGCTTAGCAACCAACGCTCTGTGGATGGCAATGTCATTTCTATGAAATTTGATCCAGCAGTTAATGTTTGCCACAGGATCATTCATAATACGCTTTCATGGTCACATAGGTTGCTCTCTTTGGACCTGGCTAGCACATCTAAGCTGCTCCGGACCAGGTTATGTTGAGAGTTCAGACTGTAATAAGTGTACCAGGACGTAGGTGGCAGAAGTGTATGAGATTATCTTCGTAGGGAGAGAGGACAAACGAATCCTGAAGCTTTTGCTGACAATATAGCTATGTGACAATAGCTATGACACAGGATGATGTTTTTATGCTTGGTCCCGATGTGCTGCCAAGTCTGTTTTACACAGCTGGTATCGCAGCTAATAGAACAGCGATTAGCGATTTTTCTCCCAGCATTTCTCTCTGGCTTCATTAGCATCAACAGTGTTGCTTTTTGCTGTAGTAATTTGTTTAATGTTCTTCATAGTTATCCATTGTGACGACCTGTTCCTCTTTTTGTGAGGTAGAAGACTCAAATGACGTGCAAAATGCCCTCAATACTGCTCAGACTACAAATGGAGAATGCCTCCGATGCCAAAATCTTGACCCATTGCCAACAGATAGAAGTTCAGAAAGCTGATAACCACCACTGCGATACTCTTTATCCCTGATTGGATTTTTAGGTTTTATAAAGCCAGCTAATGCAAAGAAATCCCTGCTAAACATCAGCATCTTACTATTGTTACTGCGAGTGTGTTATTCTGAAGTTAGCATTTAGCGGTGCCTGAGTACAGCCTCACAGAGCCGCTTTGCATGGGTGAAGATGAAAACGTAAATAGCAGAATGGAAGGGAGAGAAGAACATAAGAGAGAACGAAAAAGGAGTGAGAGCAAGTTAGAAAGAAAAAAAAAACTTAATCTAATGACAGACAAGCAGAGGACTTTTTCTAAATGTTTCTGGCACTCTCCATGTGTCTGGGGTCTATTTGCTGCTGTGATCAACTCTTGGGTGCAGGGTGAGGAAATGTGCGGGTATGTGTGCGGGTATGTTCACACACGCGGCACAAAGACCGGCACTGGTCCCTGCTGGTGTGGAACTAAATGTCACAGCTTGATTAGAATAAATAGTCCTATACGGGCTCTGGGACAGGGCACCAATGCACAGCAGGGCAAGCATGTGTGCATGGTGACTCATTGCTTTTGTTCTATCTCTCTCTCTCTTTCTCTCTCATAGAGACTGCGCACACACACACACACACACACACACATGCACACACTTGGACACTCAGGCCTTACCTTTCTCTGACCTACCCGAGGGGTCTTTGGGCAGATGCGAACGTCTGAACAGCACAAACAGAAAGCTGTTACTGCCTCAGGACATGAACTTTACACCTCACTCTCCCTCCCTTCCTCCCTTTCACTCCCTCTCTCTTTCACTCACACTCACACACACTTTTGTCTCAGAATCTGTATCTCTGTGTATCTGTTCAATATGTTAACTTGGCATTAAAGTTAGGTGCACGCTAGTTCTGCAGCATATACAACATGACATGCAAACAGCTGAATAAAAACACACGCACACACACACACCACCAATGTCCCTGTATCCAGCATTTGCTTTGTTCCAACAGGTGTGTCTATGAATACATGTGTCTGGTGCGGATGCCCTTGTTTATGCACATGCATGCAGGCATTTGGGGTTCACAATGGGGCCGCAGTCCGCCATAGCCTGCTGCATATATTCATTTCAGCGCGAGTGCAGAAATATGAATATTAGTTAACTTTTATGAAGGGATTTTGTTTTCTTTCTTTCCCTCTGCATTGCAATTATTCATTGCATAAACTATCAACAGCAGCATAAGTATCAGTGACGCCTGAAGCAAGGATCTGTCTGTTTACAAAATAGACGTAATCCACATGCTTCAACCCGTGAGCGTCATAAATACATGACAGCGGGATACATAAATGATATGGCCAAAGGGAATGTCTGGTTAACAGAGCTAGCACAGAGTGATTATCTCTCTCACACACACACACACACACACACCTACCTATACACGTACTACATATAGTTGTTCCAATTGATTCTGTACTACAAATAAGTGAATACACAGAGACAGTTCAGTCTGTTAGCACAGTGATAATACAGTGAAGTAAAATGATATTTGTAAAACATGATGATGAAAACTAGAGAGGATAGTGAGATAGATATGTAGAGCAAGAGAAAGAACAACGTGAGAGACAAGGAGACAATGGGAACGAGAAAAGACACAGAGAGACAGCGAGAGACAGAGAGAGACAAAAAGAGAGAGAGAGAGAGAGAGAGAGAGACGGGGGAAAATGAAAATGAAAAATAATAAATCAATGAACCTATTCTGTTAGCTGCCTCAGGGTAATGAAAGCTCTTTATTAGCCATCTATCCCTTTCTCTATCTCTCTGTCCTTTCTTTCTGTCTCTCTGTCGCTCACTCTTTCTGCGTTGCTTTCCCCGCCCCCGAGGATTGATATACTCTCATCCTTCCACTAAACGCTAACAATTCCATTAAGCACAACAAAACACTCATTTAGAGGTCACATTTGTTTCGCTCAACTTCGCTTGTCATCTGCATACCAACTGCGGGGCGGCCTGCCTCGGCTTGAATTCCTATTATCTGACATGACCTTTCTGCTTTAGAATAAATTGGCGAATCATAATGGACTTGCTTCTCCCTTTTTCTTTAATGACACGGCTTTACAACAACTGCACTCTGTCTCTTTTTCACTGTGCGTTATTTGCTCGAAAGCATAACTAATTGCTGTAACATCTACAATTCGTCATCTTTCATATCACATATAAATACTCCATAACAGTAGCCATAATGCATCAAGCCGGTAGTATATTTGCTAGCAGTCAGTGTAATATGACAACAACATAAATACATGTATCCATAAGCTTGTAAGCGACATCATATATATTTATTGCTTTGATAATCTACAGCATTGCCCCGAGTCATGATTAGCTTAGTAGCCAGCAACACATTATTTCCTTAACAGTTCATCGAGCAGTGC
This sequence comes from Anarhichas minor, assembly GCF_050575085.1. Lineage (NCBI taxonomy): Eukaryota > Metazoa > Chordata > Actinopteri > Perciformes > Anarhichadidae > Anarhichas > Anarhichas minor. Next base: position 10,949,016 of record NW_027466520.1, read on the forward strand.
TTTACTGCACCAATAATGTGTCCCAGACTGCCCAGCAAGGTCACGGCAAGGCAGAGGACGGCCATGGGCGCTTTAATGATCTGGATCTGTATAGGAATTGTAGATTTATCTGCCTTACATCTCAGTAAACACTGGTGAGGCACTCGTATAACACGTTCTACAATCTGCTGGACGATTTCGATGGGTAATTCATTGCATTGTTCATGAAAAAACAGACGTGATATGAGCACCGAGAAGCCATCGCGGAGTTCAGAACGAAGGTTTTACTGCAATAGGTTGCAATGGAATAGATGAGAGCAGCTACTGACGGTGGCTTTGTAAAACTGGAGCAAATCAGTTTAAAAGTAATTCCAGTGATTTGGCCTTGTACAGTTCAGGTTTCGTTTGATACCACGATCATCAAAATGTACAACCCTAAAGATTGAACATCCTGTAGCTTTTGGAGTAACAATGTATGGAAAACTGCTATTGTCGCTGGAAGTTTGACACCATGCTTCTATGCTAAAACCCTGGTGTCTCCATATGTTGACTTCTCTGAGTTTTGACCAATATATCTCCTCCTAATCCCGCTATGGTATACTGCATATAACAGGCAAGCGACGCGTCACAATTAATTATTGTAATCGCCTTCTTCTACATATGCAGTTACTTATCGTGGTGAAATTATCTCTATTTGCAGGAAAAACTGACGCAACTACATTGCCGTATCCTATTCTTAATCTCAGATCATTTGGCCCTGTATCGCTGTTTGTTTTGGCATATCTGTAATGGTGAATAATATATGAATGCTAATTAAAATACATCATCCATACATTCTGTGGTTTACCCCTTTAAAAGAGCACTGAAGGCTTGAGCTGCACAGCCAGTCGGGCAGAAAAGACAGCAGGAGCAAATGTTTCCCACTGGCTGCCACTTACCACTAATGTTAGAAAAATGATAAATGAGTCCCGGCATGGTGTTTGGAGTCGACGTGTTTGCGTGTGAATGTGTATGTGCTGCCCGTGTGTGTTTCCTTCCTGTAAAGTGTTGTGTCGCATGCCAACAGTTCACAGTGTGAACAGATGTTACCCAGTAATGCGCTGGGTTTCTGCACCACAATCAGACTTTTTTTTTTTAGGGTCCTCAGCTCTGAACGAGGAGTCCGTGGAGATGCCTGAATCGCTTTATCGAGCGGAACACAACTAAGGACACGCAGGCTCGCAGCGGCTGCCAAGAAAACACAGACACGCAAACACAAACACAGCCCTCGCTCCAAGCATGTGCAATACAACAAGCAGAGAGCATACAAAAACCCACACACCTGGAATAATAATACACACACACAGGCACACACAAAACTACAGGGTACCAGGTAGCTTGTGCTCGTAAGTTGGCTTTCACCCTGATAGGCTTCTAACAGAGTAATGGACCCACTGCTGAGTGAATATGGTGGCTGCAGCTTAAAGCCAACAGGAAACATTTTAAAAGAGAATATAGACTGTCATGAGAGGAGAAACATAACTTTAGAATGATAAGATGAGAGTAAGTTTTTCATAAAATATCAAATAATAATGTAGAATATTTAAAAGACCCCTAGTGTTATTTATTTGTAGCTGTCTACATTTGTCCTGCCAATCTAACTCCCTTGTTTGCTTTCCTTTATTTTTACCTTGTGCTTTATTACAACACCTATTCACTCAGAGCCAGCCACTGCACTCTATATTTAGCTGCTGCCTGTCAGTGAGACCCTGATGAAGGGGCGGAAAATGAGTGGTGATGTTGGAGACCATGGGAAAGGTTAGCACTGTCTCTTTGAATAACATCAGTCTTTCTCTGAGCATTCCTTGTTATGTTGCAGACACTAATATCTATACTTAGGCTTAGGAAAAAAACAAAAAAAATCAGACCTTGTTGGAATCTGCATAAAGGATAGTGTCAATCAAAATGACATAAAAGATAAAAGCATAAAAGGGAAGACAAATGCACATCACACGTTTTAGTTGACACGCATTGACACATTTGAGAGCACACAGGGATGGATGTGGCACATAGTGAGCTGTCGGCAGACAAAAGCTTAGCTCAGCCAATCCTCTATATCTGATGTGATAATCGTAAGATGATGCAACCATGAGACAGCAGACTTGACAGCAAACAGGCTATTGCCGCACAGGCAGATGAACAAGCAGACATTCGCACAAGCATAAGGCAAATGCATCCAAACAGATGCACAAACTCAGATAAAACCATGGTGAAGTGTTTCTCTCAATGACTTTTACTACATGCTGAGGACATGAAGACTTCAGATGATGTTGCCAGTAAGGAATATAACACAACATATTGTACATAACATGTAAGTGACAAGCCATATGTTGGGTTTAAGTGGAAGATAAAGCTCATCCAAGAGTTTCAAATGCGCTGACAAAATATTTAAGTAAGTCCAGACAAGCAATCTGGAGGACTCCATCAAGACAGAATCTCACGTCTTTGCTTTCTTCAGCTGCAGCATTTAAAAGTACTGACGGAGCTGTCCAACATCAAACATATTATATGTGAATTGGCTTGACATAGGGCTAATAAGGAAAAGAAATCACAGAGTCAAGAGTAAAAAGAGGAGTGGAAGATGAACTGAAGCCTTTGAATAATCAATGCAAATACATGAATACTGTATATGGAAGGCTGATTCAATCTGAATTGAACTTTTAAGGGTTATCTGGTTTTTTTGGAGCCAACTATTTTATCAAATATCAAATCCATCATAGTTTACATTTATTAACTTCAAATGCTGTGGGAGAATTTTTTTAAAGTGTTAATGACCAGTATTATAACAGTCTCACATGATAGTGAGGACTTGCCTAAGGATTACAAACACACCGCATAATCAAAGAAATCGAATAAACAATATCGAGTTTAGTCACACTTGTAAAATATTTCTAAGGGGATTTCACCAATATACTGTAAATGTTAAAGACTCAGTGACTTTGTCTTTGGTGTTGGTTTGGTGCTGGTTATTTGTAAATGACTATCCTAGCATATTAAACAATAGAACTTCAACACAAACACAGGAAGCACACCTCTAAACTTTCAAAAAGTCTCATCTGAGACTCAGCTGGATCAAGTAGAATGAACTGCGAAGGTTCAAAAGTGCCTTTTTTTCCAGCGTGCTCTGTTTCCTCGCTCCCCCCACTCAGGGTTGTGTACTTATGAAATAAGATGCCTGAGGGAGTCAGAGGAATGCTGAATTTGTATGAACCTGACTCTTTGACATCACAGCAAAATTCATGCAAACACACACACACACACGCATGCACACACACAAAACTCCGCAAAATAACTTTCTGACAAACTTTACTTTGCGTCAAGGAAATCTATTTACAGGCAGGCTAAGCATGTATCAAGGAGAATGTGAAGGGACAGTGATTTAGTGAGAGGAGAGGGGCAGATACTGAACTCAAGGTTTGAGATGTTAGCATCAAATTCAAAATTAGCATGCTTGTCCCTTCACTCATCTGTGCTCCCTCTATCATTAAGAGCTCTCTTTCCCTAATCTGAAAATACATTTTAGCAACAGAAAGGTCAGACTTATAAATGGGGGACATAATTAAGTATTTTGAAGGCTTTCAGGGCTGTGGCTAACATGCTAATTAATGCTGTAATGTGATTAAAGGGTTTCCAGGAAGAGTAATATTAAGGCTTGACGCAGAACCTATTCCATCACACTCTAAGTTATGTTTCCACTTGTGCATGGGCAGTCGGGGGTGCCAGTTAGAGCCATACTTGCATGTACACAATCTTGTGTATGTTAAAGGCAGGAACATTATGACCCATAAAGTCCCACGTACAAACACAATATGTCTTTTACCTGACAGTGTTTAAGGACACACCCATAAAGACATATCCTTTCCACACAATAATCAGCCAATCACCACACACAAAAGATGGGGACGTTGTGTGTTAATTCATAACCCCACCCCACCACACGCACACAGAAAAGCAGGGCTTCCATGTTACCTGATGCTGCTCATGCTGCCCGCCTCTGATCCCAGCTTGCATCTCTCCAGCTGGGTGGCGACAATCTGACGCTCAGCCTCAAGTTCCCTGGTCAGGCGTTCAAACTGAAGCTCCTGAAGAGATAGAGGAAGACAAAGTGTGCGTTAGAGAGAGCAAGAAAGGGAGTAACAGAGGAAGCTGAGGTTCTGCTGGGAAGCTCCTGTGAAAGTTTGGAACTGGTGCTAAAGGGCCTTCTGCCAGGAAATTGAGACACTGCCATTGCTTAATACTGTCTTACTTTCACCTCTGATGCAAGTTCTCCTATCTTTACTTCAGAGACACCAAAACAAAAACAAAAAATGTCCCATTTGATTGGTCATTGATGGAAGCAGTGGGGGTGTTAAAACTATTAAAAGCTTAATATCCTTTTTCAATGTATGATAAGTAACCTTTGAAAGCCACCCAACAGCCCTGGAAAAGTATTTCAATGTGAATCATAAATTGCTTTGGGAGTGCAACCTGCTTGTCGTGGGAGAAGTGAAGTATTGTCAGCCGCAGATCACGGAAACAGCTTAGGGCTGGATGACAGCTATGAAGTGTGATCATTAACATGAATGTGATTGACAGGTGAGAAAAGGCGTGAGGCAGAGTGACTGGTTGAAAGTGTTCTAAATGTGTGAGCAAAAATGTCTTTTAATCCCATCTGCTGTGAAGTGCGGGAGTCAATTGGAGTAGTTGAAGCACTCCACCTGAAACTGGGTCAAAAACTGTACATCTGTCTGAAGAAGATTTTTGTGGAATTCCTGCGTGAGATGTGTTTCTTATTTCCATAGGAGTTGATTTCCTGTTTGGGCCAACAAAGACATTTTCACATTTGAAAAGTGACACGTTTTTAAAAAGGTAAATTAGATTAGATAAGGCTGAATTTTCTATACTTACCATTATACTTATTCATTATATAATATATAAATATTTTGTGAAAGCACCAATAGTCAACCCAAAATTATTGTTGCAATAACGATATCGATGTATTTGGTCAGAAATATTGTGATACTATGCAGTTAATACCTAACTGTATTGTGAGGGGAAAGAACATTACAAACGTCAGATCACTGCAATACAACTCAACAGCATGCAGCCAATGCAAATAATGGAATTCAACTGTTTACATCACAATAGGTTGGCATTAAGGAAAACAATGTATCCTGCCATGATAACTTTTCAGAGTTTCAAAGTCCATTCTCATGGTTTTAGAAACCGTGGTGCAGTGTTTAGGCTTGTGATGCGTACTAAACCTCATGGACATCTTATTCAAATTTGGACTTCATGGATACCCCAATGAAGACACTTGTTGGGTTGTTCGTTTTTTTTTTTTCTTCTGTCTGTCACTGTTGGGCGCTGCTAGCTTTAAGGCTTTCATGGATGGAAGATTACCCCTGAATGCATTACCCGACCCTTTTTGTGTGTGCCGATGCATTAGCTATTTAAGTGGCTTACTGACAGTTCCGTATCAGTCATCTAGCTATGAGCCAGACAGATGAGATTTCAAACCAGCATTCACTGTGTGTAAGTGCGTGCGCGCATGTGCGTGCGTGTTGCATTCAAGTTAATCACAGCCACATGGAAGCAGATCAATAGTGCAGTGAACTCCACCCCACTGAAGATATTGGGCATGTCCGACCGAGTGCATGCGTGTATGTGAGACCCTGCGAGAGAGAGAGAGAGAGAGAGAGAGAGAGAGACACTGTGTGAGCGAGATGTAGAGAGAGTGTATGCTGGTTTGATTGGTTTTCTCAAAGCCATTTGAAGCTCTGAATGTGTTGATCCCCAGTCGCTATCTCGAGTCTCTAACCTCAATCCCCTCTCCTCCCCAACACTACAGAGCACAATGCAATTCATCTCTCTCTCTCTCTCTGCCTCACCCCTTTTTCACGCACGCTTACAGCAACCACTTACCCATATGCACACACTTTCTTTCCATGGTTTTACACAATTTTAGGTCCATGCTTTCTCCTTCTTCTCTCGTCCTCACACACACACACACACACACACACACACACACACACACACACACACACACACACACACACATCCATTTAGGTGCCAAAAGCAAGCCCCTGACACATACATATGTAGTAGCAGTAGTTTATTGATCTCACGGTAGGAAATTCCTTTACCACAAACGGTATGGTATATGACAATGTGCAAGTTCACGTAGAAATTGTTAATGAGTAAAACTTCACAATCCCACCTTCTTCCCATTCCTCTCTAATCTTCTCTCCATTCACCCAACCTCTCCTTGCTTTCCGCCACCATTCATTGTTCTACCGAACGTCCTCTCTAGATTTTGTTCTTGCTCTACCTGCGACGAGATAAACCTCATACAGGTGAACAACAAAGTATAGCGGGCTCAGCCACCCCTACGATTTTCAAAGCAAGGTGACGCTGGTTATTTCAGCAGGGTCTATTAAACCCCCTGGACCCGTAATTCTAAATTACAGCTTTGTTTGCCTCGCTTCAAAGACCCGCTCTGCTCCCCAGAAGCAGACTGCTTTGTCACCTTGTTTGCCACTGCTGCAACTGTTTTAAATCCTCAAGGTGTAAATAAAAAAAAAGAAAATCCCTGCACCTAAAGAACCATTATGCTAATTGATGATATGTAATACCTCAACAGTAAAATATCGTAAATGCCTTCTACGGTAATGCTTGAATGCAAAAACAGATGGGAAACCTGTTTGGCTAGTTCTTGCATTTAGGTAAAATGTATTCAAATATACATAACCTTTTTTGTCACATTTTATTCATTCAAATCGTCTGCCTAAGGAAGAAGTGTGCAGTTCGATAAATGATGACTTTCAAAAGCACATTCCTGAATTGGCATAGTGTCTGCATGAGTGAGTTTAACTGTCCAATTGCATGCAGATGTGCATTCTGACTAGCTCAAACTACAAGACAGCAAAGAACACATTTGAAGCCAGCCTACTTAATGCAGGAATTAACGGAGGATGCTTCAATTAGTAGTTTAGAATGTATGTGATTTAGAGACCTACACCTCTCTCTTCGCACTGCATAGTACGTATTACTGTACATCACTGTGTTGTGAACAGCCGTGAATTCCGATAAATAGCTGCTGCAATACCACAACAGTCAGCAACACTTGTTGAAATTTTGATGCTGTCATAATTAGTACACTTAAGACATGTTTTAAGAACATGATTAGCTACTCAACAGAACTTGTTTTGTTGAAGTAGGCTTTTCCCACAGCACACATCTGCCAGCTCCATAACATTTGACTCAGTAAAAGCTTACTCACTCTGGCGAGTGAGTAAATTCAACCTGACACAAACATAAAATCTACGGATGGAAAGTAAATTATTATGTACTGCCGATGTAAGGAAATATTCAAACAACATCCTGAGTTGAGTCCTTGCTTCAAGGTACTGACATAATGTAAATGTAACTGGAATGAAACAAGAAGGGGTGAATTATGGGAAATATTAAAAGACAGAAAGGTGTATCGTAAAACTTCACGGGCCACACAGCTGCCAAAAGCGTTTTCTTGTCCTGCTAACAGGAAGACAACAAAGCTGTAGCTTTGCTGGAGACAACTTGTCTTCTCTACCACGCTTTAAAATGTTACCTGAATGTCATCTAACCACAGTCCAACAATGCTGATGCTGCAGCACGATATAAACTTAATGTGATCCCACCAACGTTTGCATCAAGGGATAGGATTTGTCATAGTAACTATTTTGATCGCTCTGCGTGTGTGTTTTATGAAAAAGCCTGCTGTCCTGCCGATTCCACAAGTTGTAACCTAATTGCTAAAAAATTCGTTTTGTGTTTAGCAGTATATTTTACCTTGATATGTGCATGGACCACAGCTCAATAGATCCGAAACCGATGAGATGGGATGAGTTTCAGCTGTTGCTCCTTTTGCCTTGTCGGTGCGTTTCTATCAAAATGTACAAGTCGTGCATGTGTCGTGCGCGTGTGTCACCGCCTCCCTCTCATGAATGAATAGGAGGCAGAAAGCAGCGCCCACAGTCAGCCACAGAGGTCTCTATGGCAACTGTAGAACCACACCCACCCCCCCCCCCCCACCCTCCCGGCGTTATAAATTAGGACCCGACTCCTCCCACACACAGCCCCTGCCCGTTCACATACCTGCACACAGAGGTGTCTGCGTGTGTATTTTGAGTCTTTCTCCTACAAAAAGCAGACCAAAACCTGAACGGAAGTGACCAGTCTCCTCAAGTTTCTCGGCATTTATTTCATTAGGCAATGAGACGGTCTTATTACCGTCTTATTAGGCAATAAGACGGTATAAAAGTCAATCCCGCATGCATGTACAGTATTTAAAAAAATGTATTGTATGTGGACTTATTGTACATGGGACAAAATGCAGGATAGCATAGCAGTGGCCCATGTATTAGAGCTTTAAATGGGATAAATGGCAGCCGTAGTTCTCTTTCCGTTTAAGCAAAATTCCCCACTTGCCACCATAAAGACACTGTGTGCTGTCTGTGCGTGATTGTCTGTGTGTGTCTAGAGATAAGGCCCAATCATTATAAAGTGGCCTATGGGCAGCTATTAACAGTGCTGTTTTTGGATGGGAGACAAAAGGCTATCAAATAGAGCTATGACCTTCTAGTTGAGAAGTAACTCTCTCTCGCTCCTTCATTCTTTCCCTCCCCTCCCTCAATCAGCGAAGAGGAATGAAAACAACGGCGATGAGATGAGTGGGAAAGGAGAGTGTGAATGGGAGCTGGTAAAAAGGTCACCCTCCTCTCCTCCGTCACTCCCATGAATATTAAAATTCCCCGCACGGTAGCAATCACCCCCGTTCCTCCTTTCTAAACTTGCAGCTGTGGTTCATGTAGCCTAGGTATGGTTCAAATTTAGCTGAGATTCATTTCTGGCCCTCTCCCTCCCACCTTCTGCCCGTCTCGTCTGTCACTTTAATGAGTGTGAAAAGTCAACTGCGAGTCAGGAGAGGAGCAGCAGGAGAGGGGGGGCAGAAGGAGGGGGGCAAGAACCGGAGGGGAGAAAAAAAACGGAGTAGAGGGAGAAAGCAAGGAAGAAAGATAGGAGACTGAGACGTCTCTGTTGATGACAGTCACATGAGAGGGTGGCCGAGGGAGGGACACCTGATCCACTCCCTCTGCGTGTGCATGTGTGCGCAAGAAAGAGAGAACAAGAAAAAAAAAAAAAGAAAGGAAACAGACTACCAGAATGGCCTGATCATGTTTGTGACTCCTTTCTTTCTCAAACAATGTGGGTATTGTATGTCTGCGACTGAACACTGGGTTGCTGTTACCTGCTATGGGGCATGCGTGCTTATGTTCCTGGACTTCTATCTTCGGGAGAACAAACACCACATTGTGGACCTTTGAGTGAAGGCTATTTTTTTGTGTGAAGTCTCCTGGATTAGGTTTTGCTCCAAGGCCAACTTTTTATTAATTGCAACTTGAATAGTATTTTCGTAGGTTTGCCCATCAGTTCTATTTGTTTACGATCACACTGTACTCGGTGAAGTGATTGCTGAGATTTGGGGAAACCAGCAACATTGCGGAAGAAACTGAAAATATAATGAAAAAGGATGTAAACAAATTGAAAACAGTTTAGCCATACTATTTACCACTTCATGTTGAGATGAAAGTGAAGCCAAGAGGACGGTTGAAAGGAGTTACAGGCTGTTACAGGCTTAATTATTTTGGTAGTCACTTTGATCCAAGTTGTGACAAACGGGCATTATCCTTTAAAATAAGAGCTGATTTCAGATTATGCATTCGGTAAATTAATAGGAATATAAGGAAAGAATGTAGAGTCAGTGTGGGGGTCCTCATATAGAGAGAAGAACAGGAACATGTGTATGTGTGTTTGCGTGCAGTGCGCCTGCAATGGTTGTGCATCACCGTTCATGCGTGTGCATCTGTGTGTAGGTGTGTACACAGGTGCTCTAGCCATCTGGCAAATGGTGGTACTAGACAAAGAAATATGACACAGCTCGTTCTGGCTTCAGTCTGCGTCAACCTAGCTCATTAACACATATCGTTTTCAATAACACATGACTCATTATTGTTGTACACCAGGGATACTAGTCCGTCCTATTGCTGTGACGACTGGCCTTTTCTGTACAAGCGACCTTCTAATGAAATTGAATTTACATTAGCAGTAATACCTGAGGGGTGTTCTTTGGTGTGATTGTGGGTATGGCAGTAATGCACATCAGTCCTACTGATGATAACAGTAAGGGAAGATGGTGCATAAACAACACAAACACACACAAACACACGCACACACGACTACAACTACCATCAATACCAATTACGATAATAATAACAATAAAAGAGCCCATTATTTGGAAAATGAATGCAATTTTGTCATTGACCTCACAACATGAAACTATCCTAGAACAACTACAGGCAAGCCCAAACCAAGAATGCATTAAGACACTGCTCTCAGGGTCTCATTTATCCTGGTCGGATAACTCACAGATGAGGGTGTGAAATAACCCAAATAAGAAAAGATTAAAGTTGAATTCTGTGGGATATTTCCAGTAATGTTGAACTTGGTCCAAAGTAAACAGAAAAAGAGGAGGCTGAGGAACTGAGAGCAGCCAGTTAAACTGTTTAGGCTGCAATAGTGTTGTTTACTTATACTGCAAATACATATTTAACTCTATTTGCCCTAATGATTTGTCAGAATGTTTCAAAACAGCCGAACCATAAAGTATTCATACCTAAATAACAAACACGTCATTTATCAGTTCACTTCAAAATAACTCATGTTAGTGTTCTTACTCGTAGCAATTCATTAAATCTGACATTCAAGGTTCTCTATACGGGATTCAGATCATCAATATAGCAGCAAACAACTATTTGCAATGAAGAGATATAGTGGAGTCATTTCTACACTTTACTGTCATTTTCACAGTGAACTTCATCGGCAACGAGAGAAAATGTCTCACAAAGACAATAAGTAAGGCAAGACTGATATAAAGGCAGGTACACTAAAGCTGCTCCACTGGCAAGTATTACTTTATGGATAAAGCGACATTACCCAAGTAAGAGTGTAGAAATGGCAGTAATACAAAGAAGAAAAGTGCTTTTCAAAGTCACAGCTAAAACACATACTCTTTAGACACCTCTGAAGTAGTTTTGTAGTCAATACAGTGGCTTTGGGCTTTGTGTGCTGTTAAGGTCTGGGTTCTCTGGTTTCTCTTTGCGGAGCACGGAGTGGATGATGTACACAAATACTGACTTGGCCCAAATCATAGAGTAAATCCCTGTCAAGTCCGTTTTGGGCCAGATTTTGGCCTAATTGAATTGCGGGGGTTGTTAGAAAAACAGCCTTAGAAGAACACATTTGACTGTACATGGAGCTATGTAAAGAGATCTTTTGTCGGGGATGGATGACTATCCTTCTTTCATAACGGATGCTCATTTAAATGTCTGGTTGTCTGGTTTTTCTAAGAAGGCAGCTGACAGGAAGTTTTGGCAAAAGAAATTGTTTCAGCCTCTACCTTTCCATCAGTAACATACGGTATTTTTGAATATTTATTTCATTGTTTCTGAGTTCAAATCATGTTTTAAATGGGTTACATCTAACGTATGAGTAATAAGAAAAATAGGACATCACTATTAATCTAATTTCAAGGTATTAAAGTGTTGTAAAATGGTGATTCATTCACTCTCAAAGGAGAACTTGTAACCTTTGCTCAAAGTGGTGTAGACAACTTCATAACCACCTTGCAAGTTTTGCTCTGAGTTTGGAGTATTTTTAGTTCTACTCAAACTTTCAGTGTGAGTCCAAGTCCCGCTTCTGAGTTGTTTGATAAATATGAGCCCAGGATGAAAATATCTCTGGTCCACCCAAAAGAGGAACTCAGGAAAACAGCTTCAAAGACGGGCAAATCAAAGAGCCCCCATCACTAAACAGTTGAAAATAAGGCGTTCACGAGGCTGGGTCCAGGCTAATGGCTTATTTTTTATAGATGAAACCTCTAAACCACTTGTGTACCACTAGTGACAGCCAGAAGAATCAGCTGTATCTGTTTGGATTTGGGATTCTAATGCTCCTTTAAAAAACTGCACAGACCTGAGATGTATGACTGCCAACAGCTGGGCCATAACAGTTTTATATGCATTATAAATATTCAACACACAAACACAGCACTACTCTGACAGATCTCTCCTCGTTAAATTATTTAAGGGCTCAGTGGGCAAAATGAAATCATCTCACTCTTAGTCTCCAATTTCGCTCTCTCCCTCACGCTTGTCACTCTTTCGCAATCTCTCCTCCTCGTTCCAGGACGTCTGTCTCTTTTTCTTTGTGTTTGTGAGTTTGGGCCCGTGTGCTGTAAATAGAAATCCCTGAGCAGAGAAAATAGTTTTTTGGGGGATTTTAAACAGAAGGGGATGTCAGCCTGGTTAACGCATACATGCAGAAACACACACACAGAGATACAACACCGCTCTCTCTGTGCTAATTATGGCCATAGCATAGCTTTGGTCTGCCAGAGTTACATAAGACTAGAACAGAACGAGAGGGAGCACTCAAAATGAGGCAAAGTTTGGGGACGGAATGATAGGCAAAAAAGTATATTATTTTTTATACAGATGCCAAAATTGTATTTTTGTGATTGTATTTTTTTCTCTGATAAACAATCTTGCCGAGTACAGCCATGTTTTGGCAATGTTCGAAAATATGAATGTACCTTTGACTTTTTTCATTACATAATTGGGGTTCAGTGTTTACACTTCGGCATGCGGACAGGAAGAGCCGAGGATTGAGCCGCCAACCTTGTGATTAAAAGATGACCCATTCTTCCATTCCAAAGCGCCCCCTGTTTGATGAGCATATGATGTCACTAGTGGTGAGGCTGTAGATTGCATCCAATTGAATACACCTCTGCTCACCTCTGAATGTTGGAGAACTACAGTGGCCTTCAGGTAACGTAAAAAGGCTCTCTCAGGGTCAGTGTTGGGTTTGTCTGTTCTGGTTCACTGTAGAAACATGGCGGTGCAACATGGCGGACTCCGTGAAGAGGACCCGCTCCCTACATATGAAGGGCTCGTTCTAAGTCAGCAAAAACACAAAGATTCTTAGTTTCATGTGATTATACACGAATGAACACATGGTTATGAATATTATATTATATGTCTGCAAGTAAATCCCTTTGAACACTGGTCCATGAATGCACATGTGCAAAACATTGGCACCTCTTTGCTGACCTTCAAAGACTGTTTCACACTGCAACATTAAATCTTTTTTTTTGTTGCATTGTCTTAACTTGAGTGCACCTGTTGTTCTCTGGCCTTTTTAAAAGTCTGGTCCTATGCTGTCATGCTGTTTTGCAAACACGGATAGAAATGGTCATTGTCAAAACTCTGTAGGAGCGCAATCTAATTGGCAGTCCCCTGAAAAATCGCCTTAGTAGCAGCCTTTGTTCATGTCATTTGGTTAAGCCTATTTCGCCGAGCTCTTGGACGCCTTTGTGTGTTCATTGGTGCGTGTTTGATTGAATGTCGGTGAAGTGCTACAGTGATTAACTCCTTCATGATTAACTGTCAAGAGTAACAAATTTAGTTTTTACAAGCGGAGTGCAAACTAATGTCTCTGAATACTGTGAGAAAGTTCTACTGTATTTAACTTGTGATGAATTGTCTAATTAGCGTGAATTATATAAGGCAATTCACTATACTGTTCCCATTGTAAATACTCTCATCCTTTGTATTTCCCTTTTCTCTCTTGTAAATGGCCAGTTCAATAATGCTCTGGTGGTACGGTATGTAATATTAAATAATATCTTTATATATATATATATATATATATATATATATATATATTTACAGAGAAGTTGGGTTCTATAGCTTTCCTTGGCTGCTACCAACAGAACCATCTCTACTAAGGAGCCTTGGTGTCAGATTGATGGTGTGGTAATAATACATTGATTAAAAAAAAATGAAGAAACCGCTCCTTTCATTTCCGTGACATACTGTATATTGAGACCACATTTATTCTTAGACGGAATAAATGTCACCAGTGTGAGAAGCACAAAACGTGCTCCATGTTTGTTTGTTTTTTCATTAGTTGGACTATCACTATCTGACAGCCTGATGTACTGTGTGTGCAACTTGAGGAAAAAGATCAATGTTTTTAAGAGATCAGTTTTGTTTGTGTTTTTTTTTCTTTCTTTTTTAACTGTCAGTATCTTCTTTCCCCAGTTCAAGCCAGAAAAAGACTATAAAAAGTCTGGCCCTGGATCCTGCTGTATTATAATGACCACACAACTGCTATCCCTGTAACACTAAGGAGACAGCATCCTCTTATGAGGTTTTAGAATTATAGCTTAATCAGGAAATGTGAACGCTGCATTGATTTACAAACTTTACTTTGCAAACTACTTGATCGAGGCCATATTTGAAAATGAATGCAATTGTTAATTCCCACAGATACTAAAGTCTAATTAATGAAGTGATAAATGTACTAGTTGATCTAATATCATCCAATCCAAGTTTTCTTTCCTTATTTAATTACTGTGTAAATCCTGGGATGAATCCATCAGTTGGTTTTAGCTCGTAGTCAATTTTCAACCAACTCGGAACTCATTCGACCAAAGTTATTTAATGAGGTTTGCAGCGACAAAATCCAGATCTATAAATAAGGGTCTTGGTTTAAAATAAGATAATGTCCAATTAGTTTAACTCCGTTATATATCTAGATTTTAATGTAAATTGAATTAATATGTAAGGGTATAACGCAAAAGTCATATAAATGCACAGTTTTTAAATGATTGTACTTTACATGTGGACAACAGAAAGGATAGTTGACAAGGATTAACGTCAAGACAGCGTGGAGGCTGGGAATCTAGAATATAGCCCAGAGGTTGTCAGTTTTAATTCTTAGACCGGTTTAGAAAGCGTATCAAATCACTTCACGATCTTTTAATCTGGCCTAACTAGGTCTAAAACATTCGATAAGCCACCGTGTGAGTGAGTGAGAGTGTGTGTATGCGCCTGTGTCTGTGTCTGTGAGTGTTCTCATGCACATGCGTGCAAGGTCCCATGCGCGTGCAAGTGTTGGCTGTTGGCTCCATGACAGCGTAGAAGACAGCATGATTGGGTTCACACTCAGTGAGTATGGGTTCGGGCACAGACAAAATGTCACTTGGAAAATGTCACTGCCTAAATGCCATTGCAGCTCTGTGTGGCCTGTGTGGCCTGTGTATGTGTGTGTGTGTGTGTGTGTGAGAGTGTGTGTGTGTGTGTGTGTGTGTGTATGTGTGTGTGTGTTTGGGTGGGTGCAGGTGTATACAAGCTCGATATAAACTTGTCCGGTTGGCAGCATCTCCTTGTCTGACAATGTAGCGATGTACGAATGGTTAAGTGTTTTCCAAATTCGCTGATGAATCTGCAGTGTTGTGGATATTGGCAGACACAACATCTGGCTTCAATTGACATCTCGTTGAGCTCATGTACTGCACATTTTGGCATGCATTTTAAATAAATACCCAGGAATGCTTGTTAATTTGATGTCCAGCTTTTATGTAAGCGTTTCAATATGAGAATTGTGTTGCAGGCTGCAGAACATGTTATTTGGAACATTTTTGAGTTATAGAAATAATAACATACTACTAATTATAAGTATGTACTCAAAGTATTTTACAACGTAAAATAGATATATTACATTTTGACATTGAAGAGACACCATTTATTCACTCATCTAGAGGTGTGGTGGCCTTAAGATAAGGGAAATGGCTTGTAACCAGCAGGCTGCAATTTTGAATTTCTCAGACCAGCTGGGAAATTCTGGGCAAGCAAAGTGAATGTGTAAACACTGTGCCTTCTCTCAACACTTACTGGCAGTGTGCCCTTGAGCAGGGCACTCGCTCTCTATTGCCTCCAGTGAAGCAGCTCAGTGATATAAAGTATAGCATTAGATTGTGGCTGTTTTGGGCCAGCTGCCAGGTGAGACTCAGTGCAAGTGCATGAATATGAAGTAGGGGTGATGCTGAAAAAAAAAGCAAGCGTGCTCAGCAAAACCTTTCCATGAACAAACGGATTTAAAAAAAAAAAAACACATCAAATTATTCACCCAGCAAGTGTCTTCCCTGCATTCTTTGTCAGCTCTTTCCCCTCCTGTCCTCTATCTCGGCCACATGATGTGACAGGGGACTCCAGAGAGGCACCAAAGGTCATCCATCCGCTGGCAATCACAAACACTTGTTTTGATAGATTAGCCCGTGCAAGCACACGCAAACCCTTGCACAGATCCGGGCCGACATATGCAGACACATACACGAGGGCCTGCTCAAACGACACACATACAATTGGTTTAAAGGAAGGGGAGCCGATGTCCAGCTGAAATTATAAAAGCAACAAAGTGTTGAGTTTAACTCTGAGCAAAGTCTAAGTCGTCAAGACAAAGTAGTATATAAATGCCTGCTGATCAGCCTTGTTTCCTGAAAATTGCATTCCCATACAACAACACCACATTGTGAGTTACATTTCAAGGGAAATGTATTTAGTCGTGGATTATGTTGGCTCTTGACGTATCACAAATAAGTCTCGAGTGAGTCCGCACAGGGAGGGCGTCGGTGGGGTGGATGGGTTAAAAAACACAAAGCTTTCACCCAGGACCCTGTTGGTGTCCCAGTGTGAACAAATTACTTTTCTTGCCTAAACATAACCATGTAGTATTTTTGTTGCCAAAATGTAACTTTTACTGTGTTTTTGTTTCAATTTCATAGTCATTTTAAATGAGAAAATACGTACCCCTAGAAACGTACTTGAGAGTTTAATTGAATGGGAACATTATTCTGTAGGAGACAGGGTTGTGCTGACAGGCAACGTCGCATACATGAATGCAGCTACAGCCAATAAGCTTGAAGGCTTATACATTAACTTGTACAAAAGACAGCAGTTGACCTCTTTGTCATTTCATAGATTTGAAGAAAATGAAAAAGAGAAACAAGGTACAGGGGGTACCTACAGTCAATGACGAGCCTTTTATCAGCACATAAAGGGAACAAAGGGACATGTGGGACACGTGTCCTTTTACACTGTCCTCTTAAAATGGTAGCGATGAAGAGTAAGCGCACACACATCCACACACAAACACACAGTGGACGAGTGCAAGCGCCACCGCTGGAACAGTGCGTCAACGCTACACCCACTGTAGTTTTGTTCGCGTTGAAAAGGAGAGAAAGGGAAGCAGGTCGCTGGCTACTGAACCGTTGATAGAGGCTGCAAATCCATGTGGGTTTATGTCTGTGTAATCCCATGTGTACTGTAAGATAGCATGCTGCCTATGTGTGTGTGTGTGTTTTCCTCAGTCTGGCTAAATTGTCTGTTTGTCTGTGCAATTGAAAGTATATACAGTACGTTTTGCACATGCGGACATGAGTACAGCGCGTGTGTGTGTGTGCAGGTACACATCAGCGTTTGAGTATGCGTGACTGTGCGTACGACAGATACAGTAGGTAATTCCCTTAGCCTAAACCAGAGCGACAGGCATGACAATGATCAAATCGCAGACAGGCCCTTCGGCAGAGTTTTCTATGATGGGCAAAGGGCTTAACAAGCGTCTCTGCCAGCTCCTTTCTTTGGAGTTCATTCACAGCGTTAAAATAAAGCATTCTCATTTCCTACAAATCAGAGGTGTGTGGCCCATTTAATGCGAAGTGAATCGACACAGACACAATGAAACCTACAGCATGTTGCGGGGTTAAAAGCGTATACTAACTTGTGTGTGTGTGTGTGAGAGTTAGAGTGAGAGATCCAGTCAGTAATTGCAGTAAACTGGTAAAATTATTCTTCATACATTGCTGAACCCTCACCGCTTCCTCCTCCCCCTCTCCACTTCACGTGTAGGTAACTGCAAGTGCTTGTGATCGTCATCGTGAAATGTCAAGTGCTCCTTTTCATTTGGAAGATAGCGGCCTTGTGAGGAGCGCTCGCTTGTGTGTTGACAAAAATGTCACTTCTATCAAGCTTTAATCCTCCCGGGGCTCCATTTGACCGGTCATCTCATTACCTTTGTAACGCCGACGATGCCAGGGAGCCATTTCATATTGTCTTGGCTTTTGCTATTTTTGTTTCAGCTACATCTTAAACAGAACATTAAAGAATAACGACTTGATTTAAGTGCATTCAAAGCTGTTCTAAAATATGTGATAAACGTACTGCAACAGTGTCGTACAGTAATTAGCTTACATGCTCTATTTATTATTGAGAACAAGGCAATTGTGTGGACTATTAGCCTCATGTATATTTTATAAAAGTGTCTGTCTGAAGGCAATGGAATGTCAACCATTGTCATTCATGTTCTAATAGTGCTTATGTACTGAATGAAATACACTATACGAGTAACCTATTCAATTTGAACCTCACAGTGTCTCCCTGGCACAATCACAGTATGAGTTCTACCATGAAATTTGAGAGTTTTATAAAACTGAATGGGGAATCAGATTAACCGCTTGTTTTCAGTGAATGGTAAGCTTTGATGATTCACCGCTCTGAGAGGCGTTATTTTTCTGCCGGGACGCAGCGCTGAGCAAACTGCCATTTGCCACCACGGGAGAAGGCTCCCATAAATCTGCTGCTGCCCCTCGTCTCTAAATCAAACAAATTAAATACATCAGGAGATTTATTGTTGCTTTTAAACTACTCGGATGAGCTTAATAGCAGGCAGTGACGGGCGTGTTTGGGGCCTTGAGATACCCTGAGTAGGTTGTGGGCGGGAGAAACGATACTGTTTGACTCCTACTTTTGAAGATGATGCTGCAATCTCTGTAAGAAAAGGCTTGATGAATTTGTCATAACAATGAACTAATTCATTACTAAGACGATTAAATAATTCAAAAGACATAACCACAATAATTCTGGGTATCACAGTTAAGTAATAAGATTCGATTATTTTTTTTATCAATGAGGACATGAGCTTACTCAGGATTTGGAAGAAAATGTAATGTTTACATGCATGTAAATCATTGTTCATGTAAATAGATGCAGCCATAATGCTGCTTAATAGCAGCTGCTGACAATGAGTAAGTTCTCTGCAGAGGTGTACTCAGTGTGCTACCTCTCCACACAGTTGTGGACAGCTGGCAAGTGTGTGTGAGCATGCCAGTGTCCGAATGCACCAAGTACCAAGTGCAGAAAATACTTTAATATTATTGAATTAGTCATTTATCTTGTTGTCAGGTAAGCCATGAAACCCTGCTAAATATATCACTGCTATAGAACCCTTAAAAATAATTTCCATACCAAATTATTTACAATAATGCCCCCTGCTTTCCTGTAAAGCTCAGAATCGCTGTCCATGGTGCTGATCCTGGTACTGCAAGGAATGCACACCTGTAAGAAAGCAGTGAATTCTGTATTTGACACAGTGAGTGTGATGCTGTGTCTGGGCAGTGGGCACCACTTGAGTATTTTAGTTTCATCTTGGTCATCTCTGAAGATGTAGCACCCCAACTGATCATCCCCTGTAAGACCAAAAGTAACTAACACATTGTGTGTGTGTGTGTGAGTGTGTGTGTGTGTGTGTGTGTGTGTGTGTGTGTGTGTGTGTGTGTGTGTGTGTGTGTGTGTGTGAGAAAAGGGAAAATATGGTAAGATATTAATAAAAAAGGTAAGAGATCAATAAATATGATAAACCAGGATCACTTCTTGCTAGACCTGGCTGTAAGCAGGATAATTTGTTGGTGTTAAAATGTCTTTAACACACCTTGTGCTGAAAGTATCAACTTACATGTTGTCCCATCTCTACGCGGAGACGTGTTGTATTACAACGTGTCCTTCTCAGGAGTGCTAAACTGCTTTAACAAGTATGATCACGGTGTGGGCAAAGTGTGCACTGCGTATACCTCGAGGTACGCAGTAATTCCTGTTTTTTAGGACTTCTTTTTCTCGCATTTGCTCCTCTTTTGATGTAAACACTATGATCGAGGTGGATCAGAGACTACACTCAAAATCGGAGGTTAACAAACGACCGCGCTCAGATGAACACACGGAAAACGGCACAGAACCACAGAAAAAAGCCTTCACCTCTACACACACATTCAGAAAAAGACATATTAACAATGCAAAGCAGCGGTTAGATGAAAAAAAAACAGAGCACACTCACAAGGAATGCATTGCTCTCTCTAAGTATCAGTAACATAGTATACACCCAAACATATTCACACACACAGAGTCACACCTCTCTGTATGGTACATTTGTTGACTACATCTCTGGTCTTCTCATTTGTGGGTTGTGTACACAAGCAGATGTAATCTCTGAAGGCAAACAGAGAGCTGGCAACTGCACCACTAATTGGCAGCAGAGAGGCTGTCACTGAGTGGAAGACGAACACTGTAGCCATGTCATCTCATTAGAAAGAGAAGGGGGGGTGGGGGGGGTCGATTCACAAATGCGAAAATAGTATTTACGCATAAATACATGCACATATATGCATAGAAGTCCTGCATATAAATGTATAATTAGTCTGAAAATCAGTTAATTTGCATGTTTGAGTTAATCAAAGAGTGAAACATTGCAACCACTGCTGGCATGTGCTCTTCATCCTCCATACCGTCTCTAAACCAAATAAATACACAATAGCAAAAAAACAAACATTCGTTATCTCTCAGATTTCTCTTCAATTTGCTTTTCTGATAAAAAAAAGAAATTCCCCTTTGATCACTTCTGCACCTGCAAGTTGGTCTTGTGAAGAAACAAATGTACCCACGGAAGTGAATAAATATAATAGTAGTTTTGTGGAGACATAAAAGAAATTAGAGACCGGTAACCAGATTTTCACGGTGTGATTTTCACCGTGTGAATGTGTTGGATGCAGAGATTCATATCAGATCAACTCTTATATTGCTCGCTCTAGGCAGGATATGGGGGAAAGTCTTTGTGGGCTCAATATCTCTCAGAGGATTTATGAATCAAATCCACGAGTCAACACAGGTGGCAAACTAGGCAGTGAATCGCTTACTGTCATGTCTCCAAGGAAATAAAGAAAAAAATCAAGATTTTAAATTGCATTCACCCGATGACAGTCCCATCATCATCGACACAAAAAGCTAAAAGATATTTGCTGTAGCTTGGTGTCTGGTTGAAACATTTGTTTTGGATGTGGCCATTCATGTGAGTCAAAAATGGGATTTCAAGTTGTAGCATGAATGAAAGCAATATATGCATTTAGAGTCATTCCCACCTATTCACCACATTCCTCTTATTGTCTTTCACTGTCCCTTTGTATTATGTGTTATTATCTTGTCTTGTCTTGGTACAGTGTATACATTTTATGAAGTGTACTCTTTAGTGTACTTGGCGATTACATTTTAATTTTGATCAAGGATGTAGAACAAAGTCTTCAAACAACAATATGCACAACGAGTAAAGATTTATATCTTTGCCTCGGGGCAAAGTTTACACGGACCACAGGATATTCAGACTAGATCTGTATCATTAAATAAATCCAAGTTACACTGATTGTACTAATAACAAATATTGGTTTGATTTTGTGCGAAAGCCGACCACCACAGAACCCATAATGTCTCCACATTAATGTGCATGTAGCTTTTCAAAAGGTAGATAATCTCCACTTTAAAATTAAAGAGGTGGATGAATTTATCTGGGTTTACCTTCCAGAGCTTCAAATCCCTAATAATTAAGATTAAAAATACAACTTCAACTAATCTTTCTGCAGGTTTTATCTTATGTCTGCATTGAAGCAAATTGGTGAATCTGGATTATACTATTAAGGATTCCTGTAAAGCAGAAAGCTTTATCTATTCAGTATGAGCGCCCAACATCCTCTATCCTGGCAGCTTATATGTACATATATGAAACTGTACTCATGGTTTGTAAATGTATTTATGTGTATCCTTGTTTGTGACCGTATGTTCACACTGTCAAGGCCCTTCGAGGCCTATTCGTTTCATATGACACAAAAAAAAAGCTTGTCGATTTGAGAAATGACATGCAGCGGCCAACGTTGGCGGCTCACCATGCTGCATTACCAGGCTGAGTGTTACTCCAGTGTATCTATATACAACATGTGTGTGTGTGTGTGTGTGTGTGTGTGTGTGTGTGTGTGTGTGTGTGTGTGTGTGTGTGCGTGTGTGTACGCCTTAGAAAGAGCGAGAGGAGGTTGTTAACTGTCAAATTTTTCTCTCCACTCTGCAATGCATCATTAGGTAGAAACATGGCTCCTGGCCCCCCTATGAGCAAGATGAAGGCTAGGAGGGACTGATGGGAGGAGGGAAGGGAGGACGACAGCGAGAGAATGATAAAAACGAGGAGAGCAGAGGGGAGGGAAAAGCTGCAGTGGATGACAGCAGGGGGGTTACGTACCAAGATGAGATGCGAGAAAGCGAGATACAAAGGAGAGTTATCTAGAAAGGGAGCCAGAAAGAGAGGACGAGGGAGGGAAGGAATGCAAACGGAAGTGGGGAGGAAGAAACATGATTGATTCACGTCATTCATTTCTGATTTGTTTAACAATGTAACTCTCAGTTTCGCAAGTTCTGCTTCTGTTTTTCTATTGATATATTTTTTTTCTCCAAATTGTGTATTTGGGTGTGTGTCTGAGCATCAGGCTGTGATGGGGACAAAACCAGTCTCACAAATAAACTCCGTTCTTAGGTTGACCGTCCACTTTTCAGATTATCCACAAGATTTTGAAAATCTTAAACACCAAACACACTCTAAACCTATGTACGTGTATGCATCTACATACACGTGTGTGTGTATTTCTATGTAAAGTATGTGTGCAAATGCGTGTGCACAGACCGTGTTTGTGTGGTGTCCTTTTAACGCCGTCACCCACTGAGAGAGTTGTTCATGGTGGAGGTTACCCACAGTGCATCGCTCTGTCAGTAATCATGGGGGGGTTGATGACTCACTGTCATCTCTTTGATGCACAGCATCACATTGCTTTTGTCTTTCCGCTACTCTGAGAAGAAGTAAAAGGACAGATGAACGGGGAGAGAGGAGAGAAGAGTTACGGGGAGATGAGGGGATTTGAGAAACGAAGAGGAGAGAAATAGATAGAGAGAAGGGTAGAGGGAGAGAGAGAGAGAGAGAGAGAGAGAGAGAGAGAGAGAGGTGAAGGACGGACTATAAAGAATGTCTGCTTTAGATGCAGTTTGTTCCTTAGATTTGTCATCTGACACCATCCCTCACACTCAGCACTTTTAGTGGAGAGGGACTGCTGAGTGCTACCCCTGGAGAGGTGGGGAGAGCACAGACACACCCGCTCACATAGACATCTACTCGCACAAATGCACAGGTAGCATCTTCACAATGTTGAGCTAAAGTTTCAAGTTATAAAAACATACGGAATTGCTCCTGTATCCCTGTATGAAACCAGACTGTCCTCTTCTGAAATGCTGTCAATAGCAACGCCTTTATTAATAAGCACAATTAAATAAAGCACCATAGCATGATGTCTTATCCCTTACATGAGCGACTGAGCTGAGCATGATGCATAATGTTTCTGAAAAGTGTACAAGTTTCTCATCCTTGGCCAGAGAAGCATGGAAAGAGGTCACCAAAACAAGCCTGCCAGAGATTGCACACAGACACTGCCTAAGAAATGGAAATACGCTGATTATCAGACGTAGAATTACAAAGAATGAAATGCCAAAGATATGAAATACCTATATCACCTATTGTAAACGTTTATCCTTTTCGTCACCCTCCTCAAGCAGAGAGCAAAGCTGTCACAGTGTCTGAACAAACTGTCATCTAACCACTTTTGTTTTATGACGTCTCATTTTGCGACTGGCTGTTAGAGATTATGGCATTATTGATCAAAGCTGTCAGAAACCTTCAGGTAAATTACACTTTGAACACCTCCTCAACCGCCAACCTCTTGTGGGAAGGTGAGCCGCAAAACCACTTCATATACTCCGCTTCTTAAAGCAGTCTCTGTGCAATCTAGTTTGTTCAAACAGTTCAGCCTGTGAGGAGTAGAATATATAATTTCATAAATCCTCTCTAAATTAAAACATGAAGGAGCCGGTATTGACGGAGGAGAGTTAATCCTGCTGTGAATAGGGACAGGAGTGGGCTATGGAAAAATAAATAATATTGGCAGAATTAAGACACAGTCCACTGTTTGCACAGTAGACTAAAGGCAAACAGTTCCTTACTGTACACTTATATATAAGTGTATGCATTTACAGAAATACTTGTGAGGACATCAGTACAGTATAGAAATAAGATGCAATACTGTATAAAGAAACACTTACCGTAGATATATATATATATAAACTGATGCCCACACTCGCACATGCAGGCTCTTTAAGGTGTTTTTTTTCCACTTTACTCCCCTCCTTATTCTCTTAAAATGTAATTTCCTAAAACACTATGAATTCAGAATGACATTCACGAGTCAGTAAATGACCTTCCAGCGTACTGCAGCTCCGTGAGAAAGAAAGAAAAAGAAAGAGAGAGAGAGAGAAAGAAAACAAAAAGGCAAGGCAATAAATCTGTTTCATTCTGAGTGGATGGTTGAGTCTGCTGCGTCTGTGCGGGGTTATTGCTTTGCAAACCCATGCTGCTGATATACGGAATGGGTGGATATAGTTGGAGTGAGGTCGTTGATATGTTTATTGAAATGTCACTGTGAGTTGTGGGTGTGTACAGACTCGAGCCTGAAGAGGGCTGTAAGATGACTCAGCTTAATTGTGCGTGTTTGTACAGCTATGTACCAATCTCCTGCGTTATGTCAGCCCTGAGTTAAAACGAAGTTGCACATGATTCATAGTGATGCTTTTAAAGAATCGTATAGTGCAAGATGACGGGAATACAGCATATAGGAAAGTACAATGTGTGCCAAGGCAATGGTATAGATGTGCAAGAGATTTTATACCGCTGTGTTACTGGTTTAACAATATCACATGATCGTTGATGCTGCCCTGGGGAAAAGCGTCTCCGTTTACCTCTCCCGATGGTTCAATTCAACCTGGATATACTTCTCTGTGGACATCATGAACTTTATATCGCACAACAACTGTATAGCAAGAAAAAACACAACGTTGAACAACATGAGGACTCGTGCATACTATAGACAACCTTACATTTGTACTTTGCTCTCTTCTGTTTTCTTTATGATGTCTATAGTGATGTTTTTTTTTTTGTTTTGTTTACATTTTTTTCGTTCATTTATGAAGGCGGGTACCAGAGGTCGAATCTCAATCCTGTCACAGCAGAGATGAGGCCAAAAGCAGGATGAATATTTGAATAAGTCTAAGAATACGTTATACGCACACATCTGCTGGTGAGGCGGACCAAACATCAGTTTCTTTTAATCCATTTAAAAACAGAAGAGAAGTAGGAAGCAGCGGATACCAATCTTGTTGATCGCCCCCATATATTAACAAACAGCATTCAAAATATGCATGAATGAGCAGATAATGTCCCTTCTTTAAATGAATGCACATTTCAGGAGCCATTATTACTTCAGCTTGTTGTCTCCGAGTGATTCGAGAAGACAATAATATCTGTCCAGCTATAGCAAGTGGCCACACAAAAATGTGTTTCCATTCCCATTACTATTGTCTCTTTCTTGTGGGATTCTTTACTGATTAAAAAGTTGCATTCACTAAGTCTTGTTTGGGTACATTTAGATGCACACAATAATGGCAGAGCTGTGAATGAGAGGAAAGCAATAGCACATTTAAACTGTTCGACTACATTAACTGAGAGCTTCATATAATGATCCGTCTGCTGCTCCATCCCCCTTTAATGCAAGCAGGTTCATTCTGAGACAGAAATGGTAAAAGGCTGGAATACCTCTGCTGGCTTTTGAGGAAAATAGAGCTCCAAGAACGATTGGAAAGTGCCATTAACATCTGACATCTAAATGAATATATTTCATAGACGGTGCTTGACCTTTTCTAACATTGTTTCTGATATTATATCTGAAGTACTCATATCCCATATGTCTCGATAACAGCAGCTATATGGGGGTTTAAGCCACAGATGATAGCTATAAGACGCCCGATGAAGAGCAAAAAGCGATTCAGGAGTTAGCTGATGTGATTACCATCGAGCCCACCTCTCCTTTCCCACCATGCTCCTGATTTCATGTTAGGTGGTGTTAGGTGAAAAGAGCAGCCTTTTAGGGCCTCTGTTATCAAATTAAGACCGAAATGGAGAGCACTTTACCTTTTAGCATTTGTTCCATAATGGGAGAGGACATGAGAGAAGACAATAAAGGATGGAGCTCAGCTTGTCCTAAATCTCTTAATTCCTTACTTGTTTCTCCTTTTGACTTCAGTTATCCATCCATTCATCGACGGATGCTCACTCGCATTCATATAGCGTCTTTCTAGTCTTCTGATCACTAAAAGTGTTTCACACTCCATCATTTACCTTTGTTCACGCACACTCACACACTGATGGCACAGCCTTCAGTATCTTGCCCAAGGACACTTCGACAGGAGTCAGGGAATCGAACCGCCGATCTTCCGATTAGCGCCCTATCTCTTGCGCCACAGCCGCCCAATCCACCCATCCATCTGTATTACCATGCAAATGCATTTCACACATAAGTGCTTATCTGTCAGACTCCCTTACCAGCTATGATTCATATCAAGTCGCCACCTGCTGCCAGGGTCTTCACAGAGTAGCCCATCATCACAGCCATCAAGGTACAGGTTGTTTTAATATTAATTTGATCTGAAATACTAAAGTGTCATATTTCATCAGTGATCACTGTACCTAATAATGCTGCTTGATTGTTGTGACTATTTTAACTTAATAAAAAATTGTCTTTGTTTGTTTGTTTCTGGAATAGTCTCGTTGAATGTGTATTTCTATGGCAAATAAAATAAAATATTTGTAATCGCAAACAAAAGCTTAGCTTTTTTTAGCTAAGAGTAGCTTCTTATTTTCCTCTTGGTTCCCATCTTTTCCCCGAATTAGATTTTTTCTTTTGTCTGTCATTCCTTCCAATATTCATCCCTGTCTCCTTCATACATCATTCACCCTTCTATCTCCTGTATTCAGATAGTTTCTTCTCTTCGGAATTGCATTCTATTTCTGTCACACGTATTTCACCTTTCTATCCATCTCAAGTGCTGAGCTCCTTCCTCTGATACTTCCTGCCACCTTTCCTTCTGACCACCCTTATTTCCTTCCATCCATCCCCTGATCCTTTCTTGATCTTCCTCTTTCTCTTCTGTCTCACACCCAGCCTTTTTAATTTGCTCTTGTCTTCCTTCAGAGACGGTGAAAATACAAATCCCTTTTCCTTGTTGTTTCTTCGATGCTGGGCTGCTACTGTTTTGTGAGGCCAATTATAGTATGATAAAATGTGCTTGAGTCCAGATGTCGCTTTGCCGCAGTAGATGAGCTACAGTCCCTGAAAAGGTTTCCCTCCTAGAGTTTGTGGTGGGGATTATGCATATGTAAACAATGGGACTAAGCCTTGTAGACGGTGTGTGTGTTAGAGAGAGAGAGAGAGAGAGAGAGAGAGAAGTGTGTAAGTGCTCATAAGTGTGCATGTTAGCAGGACTCTCAGGAGACTGTATGAGCCATAAAAATCAGAGACTTCATTCGGTTGTAAAAAAAGAGGGAGAGAAAGGAAGAAGACATGCAACATATGTCCTTTCTCTCTCTCACACACACACACACACACACACACACACACACACACACACACACACACACACACACACACACACACACACACACAGAGATGTCTCCATGATCATTTCCCTGTTGGACATTAACCCACAAATGCACACATGTGTACAGCAAATTCAACACTGAGGATTGAAAGACAGAAAGAAATGTCAACAAATCCTTCTGGTAGATACATATGTATTTCAACAGGGGATTGTGGGTTGCTGCATCCATGTGCTCTTGGCTAACACACGCAAGCTAAGCACACGCCACAAAAGGTTGAAACTCCCTTCCTCCAGAATGAACTTGCCATGTTGTTGACAAAATGGAGAGTGACACATTGTGCTGTCTGCTGGCTTACCTTTGGCCAGCCGGGCCCATGAGGCGAGCACTCAGTCAGCACCTCCACCCCATCTCTCTGTCTCTGCTTCTGAGTCACACTCTGTCATTCTTCTCCTGTTTCTTCCTCCTCAGTTCCTCACGCTCTCCCTCTTCATCCATCTACCCTGCCCTGCCATCTCTCCTTAAGTCAGTGCCATCACAACATGCCCTAATGTGTCCCTCTCTCTTTCTCACAGCCTCGGCCCCTACTCTACTCAATTCTCAACTCATTTGTCTCTTTTTTCTTATCTTTCACTTCTATTCTCATAAGGGACTTTTCTTTTGTCTCTGTGTCTGTGTCCCTCTAATTATTCCTACACTCTCTGTGTCCGTGCAATGATCTGGTTGCAAAAGCTTTAAGAACCTGCCTGTATCCATGGCATGCAACAGCATGGCATTCCTGTATGTGCGTGACAGAACGGAGGCAGAGAGAAACAAAAATTGAGAGGAGCAGGGAAGGAAGGAAATGTGGAAGAGAAGAGGGGACCAGAGGAAGTAGGCGTGGGAGCAAAGGTGAGGAAATGCAATGGGATGAGAGCTGAAGAAAGGCGAGGAAAGGTGAGGAGGCAGCAAAGAGTGCTGACGTTGAGTTCAGGTGAGCTCACTGGAAAAAGACCTCAGCTCGTTTTAGGATCAAGAGTATCTCTGCTAAAGCTAAAGCTGCCTTCACATGATAGGAAATTAGCTTTCCGCTTCCCACAAGTTATGGCGCAGAGCCCTGTGGAGGCAAAGTGCAGCGCAGGTATGATATGTCATCGAAAAGTGGGCAAGGAAGCTTTTTAATGTTTCCAGGCAACAACAGCAGCAGTTGTTTTCTCCTTGGTCAGCTGCAACCAGGGTCAAAGTTGCAATTATCTTAACTTTGAGCGCTCCCCTCATAGGAAAACAATGGCACAGCAAGCGTCCACCGCTGATCACGTGTGGCTTTACAGTCCTGCACTCTTTCCTGTTCATCTGAATCTGTGTGCAGATTCGGTAGCATGCGTGCCCACCTGGTCATTCATGTCGTTAGGAAATGCGTATACCATTGATGGCTCTACTTTCTCATTTGGCCGTAATTGGCCGTTTCAATGTGCAAATGTCAGCAGAAATTCTAGGTTGGAGTTAATGAGCATTGACTGATCAGTGACAGACCTCCAATTACAGCAAAGTGTGCCATTTGGCTAAAAAGCTTCTTCATTCTGCATGATTTGCAAAGCGCATGTTTGAGAAAATGTTTGAGATGTAGTCCCTCTGTGAACCAGAACTATTTGACCTGAAAGCCCGCTGCGCGATTTTAAAGCTGAAGTTTTAAAAAAACTTGTTGAAATCATCAGTCGTTGGGAGCACTAAAGTCAAATGAACAAACTCAGAGCTGTTTGTTGTGCTGTGATTGGCATTGGTAGCAGTGCATGTTAAGCGTCTCTGGCTCAGCACCGGCAATCCTGCATGTTACCACATTTCTCCATATTAGATTGAG
The DNA here is from genome assembly GCF_050575085.1 of Anarhichas minor. Lineage (NCBI taxonomy): Eukaryota > Metazoa > Chordata > Actinopteri > Perciformes > Anarhichadidae > Anarhichas > Anarhichas minor. Next base: position 10,978,462 of record NW_027466520.1, read on the forward strand.
TCTACTGGCCTTTTATTAAATGGTCTTTTTGAGGACAGATTCTGGTCTCTATCCATGGAAAGCCTGGGCACACCCACTCACAACAAAGCAACAAGTAGCACCTCGAAGAAGCTTTGAATTTTGTTACTGAGGTATTCCACTCTTTTGGTTATTGACTCTGTGCGCCTCTTCTATAGTGATAGCTACTGAGTCTTATGTGTCAATGTCTCCCGGAAAATGACAGTCAGAGATTTTCTCCTCTCTCTCTATCAGCATCCCCTGACAGTCTAGCCCTCTCTCTCTTTTTTTGTTCTCTCTTTGCCTTGTCTACTTCCATCTGTGGTTTCCAGACCCAAGACTGCCATTGCCAAACTTCGAGTGATCTGCAGACCGAGTTTTAAATGTTTAATGCCGCGTTGACAGACCCAGTCCCAAGCCATCCATCTGGGAGGGCATATGCAGGCTGGTGCAGGGTGAATGCCTCACCTTTCAAAGACAGATTACAGATGCACACAGACCCTGATCAAGAGCTCTAAAAGGTGAGGGAATAAATCTCCCCTGACGGGGAGGTTGTGTTGGCCTTTACACCCCATATCGCAATGGAGGTGAGGGGGCAAAGTTGGTCTGAGCCAGGCCACCTGAGGGAGGGAGAGGGAAGCAATAGAGGAAGGGAGAATGACAGAAAAGCACTGTGGTAGGCAAAGAGAGCAGGAGAGAAAAAAGACGAAGACAAGTGAAAGAGACTAATGGTGGAATGGAGATGAATGGTTACAAAGGGAGCGCAAGAAAAGATAACAGACAGACGGATGAAAGGAGAATGGGGAGAAGGAAGTGAGTGGGAAAAAAAGAGACAAGAAAAAATGAGAGAGACAAAGCGGCAGAGGATGGTTAAGAATGAGACTGATACGGTCATGGAAGCAAGTTCAGAAAAGTTTTAGAAAGCCATTACACAGCATGGAGCAAAATCAAGCATATAAGCAGAAGAAATAGAAATGAGGTTAAGTTAAGGGGGGAAAAGCAACAAAACTGACTGATGACTGACAAGTTACTGGCAGCCCACTAAAGCAGACTTGAACCACAGAGACATAAGGCAGATGGAGAGCGAGAGGAGAGGGACGAGAGAGAGAGAAGGAGGTAGACAACGGCGAGAAAGAAAAAGGTAGAGAGTTTTAAAAAGTCAAAGATTGGAATGCGAGGGTGGCGATACAAAACGGGGAAAATAAATGACAAAAAAGGAAACAGGAAGAATACCGAACAATGTGGAATGGAGTCTGGAGAGAGACAGCGGGTGGAAAGCAGTGGAGGGGTTAGAGGTTGAAACAAATGGGGACAGAGAGAGGGGGAGGCAGGTGGGAACAGCCAGGGGAAGGTAAAGACAAGGACGACGAGAGTAAGGATGGAGGGATGAGAAGTGGGGAAAGAATCTGAGAAAACCCAAGAGAAGGGGGGCGAAAGGAAGGAGACAGAAAATGAAGTAAGAGAGACATTTTTTTTTTAGAACATCTACTGACATTTACATTTAGGCCAGACTTGGTAGAGCTGCTACCATGGGCATATCCCACTGACAATATGACATTTCCACCCCAAAGGTGCTAGGAGAGAAGAGTAAAAAATAGCAAATGAGGTTTCACCCTCTACCACCACTAAAATATTCAAGAATCAGTCCAGAAACTCAGTTGATCACCCACAGAGGAGAGGCGTAGGGAAATAAAACGCGTCTTTGGAAAATCCCCATCTTGGCAATTCATTCAATCTTGTCAAAGTAGAATAAATCAAAATAAATGAATGTGGATAGTTGGTGGCAGAGGTATTAAAATTGTTGAAACAATTTAAAATTGAATTGCATATCTTCTGCGATCAGGGGACTTTAAGACAGAATCTAAGTTAAAAAATATTGCATACTAACAGAGACAACAGACTCAGTTTCCTCAAGATGTTAATGGAAAAATGATATCAAATGATATTAATCAAATTCCATTCGCCCGCCCGCCTCCAGCCAACTGGCAATGATGGATTTAAGCACAAAGTAATGATGGGCACATTTAGCAGAGACAATTTCTATGGCAACCACAAATTACTTCCCCATAAACAACAACAACGACGACAGTGACAAACGCAGGCAGGCTCATTAGAGATGGTTAGATGCACATCTCCAAATGCCGCAAAGCACTGTGGGTGGGTGGGGGGGGGGGGGGGGAGGGTAGGGTATGATGCATTTGCAACACCGAAACCTCATTTATTCCATACAGACAGAGTGCAATGAGAGAATGAAACACAGGAATGAATGATGGGTGGAGATGCAATGGAGCAATAAGGGGAGAAAGGAAGAAAGCATGAGAAAACGACAGGAAAGACTGAGAGCAAAGGGAGAGAGAAAGAGAGATGGAGTGATCTGCCTTATTTCCGAGACAACTCCAATGACAGAGCCATTCTTCATTAGCCAGTCTCTTTACAGTGTATATGTCAACCCTGGCGGCCAGACAACTGCAGAGGAGTGTGATCATAATTTATCTATTTAGAATGCCAAGGGGAGAAGGCTACGGTGCCGTGCAAAGCTGTTAGCTGAGCTTTCCTGCTGCGCTGTGCCGTGTAGTGCAGTGACATATTACACTGAACGTGATAGCTGAAGTCAAAAATAAACTTCGCAGAAGGAGCATATGGAGATGTAATGTTGCATATAGTAGGCACAACACCATGCATCATATGCTGAGGACATAATTCTATATAATATGCCAGGAATATGGTCATGTGTATGACTCATAAAACAACTCTACCAGTGCAAGAGATATACTCCTTCAGTGAATACAACTCCCTTCAACTACCTCTGCCTTTTTTTTTTTTAACAACAACCAAATGGTATTCAAAGCACTAATGTAGGAGATCGCAAGATCCAAAGCCAGGATGGGTGCTTAACATGTTGCCATTTTTTGATCAAACTGGAGAAGTATCTCTCAAATATGAACTGCAGAAGCAAAGCTTACCATATTTGAAAGAGGACAGAAATGTTATTCAGAGTTGATGTATTAAAATCACATTGATGAAACCAGTGTGCACTGATGTATTTTATCATTTAACATTTGACTGGTCAGGAAAGAGCGATCAACTTAGTCTGACCAAAAGACAGGAATGTATAGTCTGCGTGTTGTAGCATGGTGTGCAGCAGAGACTGGCTGGACAGGACACTCACTGACTTTATAGTAGTGTTGTAGGACTGGATTGAAATGGTCTGTCAATAAAATTTGATTGCAGACCAACAGGCAGGTTCATACGTTCCTTCAAGTGTGTCCTCTACAGTAAATTCAGTCAGTTCAAAGCCAGCGCGGTAGTCGACAAGCAAAAACAGGTTTGACAGGAGAAAACAAATGAGTAACACTCTACGCTCCCAAAACAATTATGACAGAAGTGCCCTTAAGCAAGGCAACTGACCCCCATCCACCCCAGAGGACCAGCTCAGGGTCCAGCAGTCGAGGACTGTTTGTACTGTAGTGCTCCCAGGTGCGAGTGTGTCCCAATTCAGAGGCTGGATCAACTGAAGGACAAGACCCATAAACTGGCTCCTTCACAGGACCTAAAAAGCCAGATTTAGAACAGTGGCATTTTTGTCGGGCTGTCATTATTTACAACCTGCAGTGACTTTTTAATTGGTCTAAATCAAGTACTATATTTGCTGATAACAACCAAAGTATGACATGGTTCCATGATATTTCCCAACTCCACAAATTGGGAATTGACTGGGGCCCAATGGATTATGGGATACACTCGACTGCAAAGGATATACCGGGAGTCTCCTCCAAATTCAAGCTAAAGAGGGCGGCATATCTAACGCCTTGTCAGCTCGTAATGACATATTTGTTCTTAATAACAGGCTTTAAAGGTTCCGACAAACAGTAACTTTATGGCGGAGCAAGGCACAATCAGCAAGGTATTCCCTGGATAAATAAGCAAAAAAAAATGCCAGTGAACTGATAAATACGTGGGCATTTTCTGAGCTCTTTGCCTCCCCAGCTCTTTAATGACTCTTTCCATCACAGAGTAATCTTTCCATTTTCTCATTTTCAGATCGATAGGGACTGAGGGAGAATGAAAGGCCCATTTCCTCTCAAATAGGGATAAAGCTTAACCACATGGGGCCGTCTCATGTTTTCTAATCACGTCAGCCAGACTACAGGACCAGATGAAGTGGCACCGAGTGTAAAGAACGAGTCAATCTTTGAATTGTAGTACACAGACTAAAGTTAAAATGATTCCAGTCTGCTAAAAAAAGAAGAGCCGTAGCTGTTTAGGGGATAAAAATAACATTGTATCATTAGTACAGTGCCATTTTAGAGGCAGAGTGGGAGTAAACAGAGGGAGCTGCTTCACTGAAGTAGTTACCCACACAAACTGGTAAAAACAACGAAGCTTGAAAAGGGAAAGCAGTGTGGGGGCTGAATGGGAAAGGTACCCTTCAACCCCCCCCTCAACAGCATCTGCTGTGTCTGTGGCGGTTTTGTGAAAGTGGGGAGACGAGGATGGAACAACTGAAGGACATAGCAACAATGTTTCTCCACTTCTGTCCAACAGCAACATCTCCCCTGGTGTCTGACCCCAACACTTAGTGTTGCCTGTAAACAAAGGGCCCTGACAGATACATTCAATTAATCAATGCTTTTCTCACACATCATCGTGCAGTTTCCCCGAGTCTCGCTCATATAGCCCCTGGGTGCTACCTCACTCCAACATTACCACGGCGTATGGCTGTACCGCTTTAGACCTGCGGAGCCCCGGAGAGCACCGCACAGCATAGACAGGCAGAGTAATAACAAAGGGTAAATGAATATTGACGCAGTGAAACCGATTTTAAGTCAACCTTACACTGCACTAGCTGAGTTTTGTTTTTACGGAACCATCCTGGAAGAGTTGTGTTTGTTGCCTCATACTGGCAGCGGATCCAACAGATAATTATTGTTCAAGGAATGAGAGTTAGAGGATATCTGAAAAATAAATGTGCCATTAGCATGAAAGATACAGGCTACCTGCAGGTATTCCAATTTAATATATTATTAGCATTCAAGATGCATATTAATCCTCTGGCTATTGCAATATTAGCATTCAGCATATTGCTAACAAGTTCATCAGCATGCAGGCAAATGCCAGCCTGAGCTAGGGTTGAGGCTCAGGTAGCATTAGCATGCAGTAGGTAGTGGGACTTTGTGTGGAGGGAGGAGGTGATTAGCAGGAAGAGCTCTTACTTCACATGCAGGATCAGTATTGGGCTCCGTCACAGCGTTAAAGGCTAATGAAACAGAACCCAGGTGAGGGAGAAGAAATAAGTGGCAGAGCCATGATCACGCACTCATAATGGAGGTCTCACAGTCCTTCTCACACTAAATTCAAGCAGAGATGCACGAATACAGCGCTCAGTTTTTTTTGTTTCATGCAGGTACGGGCATATGGACGCACAGTTTACTTCAATTACGTAAAAAGTAATCACAGATACTCATACACAACCACACACACACACATCTCAGGGGGTGGGGGCGTTTTGGCAGTAACCAGCCTGTTTACGAGTGCATAATCCAAGGTCTCTGTGATTAAAATAGCTCCAAAGCGCTCCTGACACTCCATTACCCAGCATGCCCCGGGTGAGGCAGGATTGTACATATTGATTTCACGCCTCATTAAGCTTGCTGTCTAACAATGGCATTGTTCCTCTTGGTTCTACAGGATTCCGCATCGTTCAGAGATGACCAGGTATAACTCTGGGAGGGGACAGTGGACACATAACAAATGAACACATTAATATGGCGTCTGGGCTTGTTGGAGCATCATGGGGGAAACCGTGGCAGACTTTTGACCCAGTTTTCATGTATTTGTAGTTGCTATTGACAAACTTTGCTCCCATTACTGAGCAGTTAGAGCGTAATCTTTCAAAACATAAAAAAGTTATTTTATTTTATTTACCTTCGCTTTTATGAATGAAGTGATCATACCCCAGCACAACACCAATAACAACAGAGAGGGCTTGGTGTATCACTGTAAAATAAACATGATTTTTGCCTCTCATAGTTTAGTTTTTCTCATAGATAAACAATGATTAACCTGAAGGTAAGGGATTGGACATTCCAAAATCAGTGTTTCGCAGCTGCAAGGAGGAAGTGTCACTGTGCCTGGCATACAGAGTCCTCGTGCAAAGCACAGCACTTTCACATGTTTAACATTTTTAAATAAGGTAGACGGCAAAACTTTGAGAGAACTATTTATGGTACATTGGCTGTTGACAACAATCACAATAAAAATGGTGTGTGCCATGGTAAAAAGATTGGCTGCAATTGTTACTCTGGCCATATAGTCAGGAATCAATACTGAGTACATTCATTGACTTCATGGAGTTCCCACCAGGTGTTGGAAAGCTGTGCCTATAGGCCCTGTGGCCATAGCAGAAGCAGAGAGCTGTATATTGTAAGCACACCCTTATTCTTCAGCGGCTCTGATGGAAGAGTTTTCACTCTGTGGTTGTTTTTTCCCCGAGAAATTTGTTTTTGTTTTTTAGTGGGCTTCAGCATTGTACCGTGATTCCCTTTTCACTGATTGACCTTCAAACGGTAATTGTCAAGTCTGGTTTGGTTGTCTCGGAGTGCTGGGTATTGGATGGCTGCCACTGAAGCTCCACTCTCTCCCTCTCTATTCTTTCTCTCGTGCCCTCTCTTTTTCTTCATTTCTAATTTAATTCATTCACCAAACAATAAACATTCTCCAAATATTTGCATCTTCTACCCGGGCCTTCTGTCCGTTCCCTCTCTCTCTCATCTCACATCTTCTTACCTCTTCTCACCCCACTCCTCTCTCTCGAATGAAACGCATACACGATTTTCCTGTTTCATCTCATCACTCTTGCTCCTTCTATCTCTTCCTGCTCCCTCTCTCTCTCTCTCTCTCTCTCTTTGGCCCAAAGCATGGCAGCTGCAGTAGCATGTAGCCTGCCAGCTGCCAGTTGTGATGATGGTGACAGTACAGTGGGGGTGCGGGCTGGGTGATGTTGACTAAATGGAACATTGCAGCACCACTGGCACACACAAACTCAAGCTCATGCACGTGCGCGCGCACGCACGCACGCACACCCAACTACCCACACAACAACAGCGCCAAAGAGCACAACAGCCTTCGGGCCAACTAATAATTCTTCCCCAGCCACAGCCAGGGTAAGACAGCTGAACACCACCCTTTTCTGCCCCAACCTCCCACAGATGCTCTCTCAGTTAGTAAATGGCAAGGGGATACTGCTACCATGACAAACCTCCCGCTCAAGCATGCGTAAAAAAATGTTACAAGTCACCTTGGCAGCTTTTAGCTTCATCTAAAAGCCAGGAGTCAACATCAGGAATATGATTCTTACATACATTAACATTTGGGAGGGAATTAAGTGTTCTGAATGCCGCAGAAACATACTTTAAGATTGCATACAATGGCCGAGTAGGCAATTGCTGAAAACCTGCTTCACTGCAGTAAGACCGTTTTGGCTCCACAGTGTAATCCAATATCGGTGTCTCTGTGTGTGTGTGTGTGTGTGTGTGTGTGTGTGTGTGTGTGTGTGTGTGTGTGTGTGTGTGTGTGTGTGCTTGTGTGCGTGTGTGTGTAAAAAGCATCCATGTCTCCCATTCTTTCCTGCTGAGTGTGTTTACTGGCAGAGCTGGACGACTTCCTTCCTACCGAACAGACAACCATCTCTGAGATTGCGGTGTACTCATCCACAAGACTTTCACAAACACACACACACACACACACACACACACACACACACACACACACACATACACAGACACACACACAGGTAGGCAAGCAAGCATAGACCACAGTCATGCTGCATGCACAGAAGAGCATTTACTGTACATACAATATGTTCCATTAGTCCAGTCACACACACACACACACACACAGTTTTCCACACACAGAGACCAGAATGTATGCCCGCTGGCTAAATGATCTGTTCCCACACTGGCACAGTGAAAGGGACAAATTCTGAAGGACACTGAGGACACACACAGAGTGAAAGAGGCACGGAACCCAATTTTCAGCCTGAAAACCACTGGCAGAGGGGCTGGCAGATAGGTTGAAAGCACAAAAAGCTTTGTCAAAGTTCTAACTGTAAGGGGGTATGACAGTGTCATTTCAGAGCCACAGCAGAAAGAGAACACGTTACGCTGTTATGGCAGCGAGAAACCCTACAATTTCCAGTTTCTTTTGCAAACATTGAAAGTTGAGCTGGGCAATAAATCCGTTTTATCAATTAGTTTGAGTTCATGGTTTTGTATGATGTAAAAAAAAAAAAGGAAAATCGATTTTCACTTCAACTGGGGTAATTACTGTACAGAACTGCCAGCGATTCCCTGAGCTCTTCGGGTTCTTGCGCAAGTTCCCTTCAGACACAGGTAAAATATCAACATGGCAGCACACGCAATAAAAGTGAGGAGTTTGTTTCCAAAAAAGGCACCGGCTCCTCAGCAACCTTGAAAAAAAAAAACACACTGTCCGCTTTAAAGTTTGTCTAAAGTCTGTGGCAACTAAGAGTAGCAACACGACTGATATATTCCAGCATCTCCAAGGCGCGCAGCTAAAAAGCAGGTAACTTTAGCGGAATCGTTTTGTAACAGTATCCGATATGAGAAGAATGAGCGCAAATTCACAATAACATGTAAATGTGAACAATGAGGGTTGGTGAAACTTTATAATTTCTTTGATTTTGGAAAAGCTAGGTGTTTTTTAAAGGGAAAATATTCAATCAAATCATGAAGTGGATGTGATATGAAAAACTCTGAGATTATATTTTTGTGCACATCACCCAGCCTTAACTGAAGGTTTACATAGTCTTCCGTGACATCGATTTTTAGCTTCCACAAACATCGGACACCCTTTCAAATCCGTTCACAACTGCTGTGAACTGGAATATACTTTTTCCCATGTTTGTGACATGGAGACACCAGGTTTCTCATCACCAGCTGCTTTATTCGATAGCTGTGGGTGTGTGGGAGGACTTGTTTCCTCCCCATCACTCTGACCCTGAAACTGAGTGATTTGTCACATCTGAAAAACACAGCAATCAACCCCAGCAATAGACAGGGTATCGATAAAGGGGAGAGAAAAGGTGAGGCTGGGAAAAAAGGTGAGGCGTGAAAGTCTATTCGGACACACACACACAACTACACAAGTTTACTTTCAGAGCAAGTTGTACTCAACGCACAGACACCGGCACAGAAGCAAAATATTGAAAATATGTGCAGTCAATAACCAGATCAGTGGTTAAGCTTAGTGAGAGCATATTAACAAGAGGAAGGTTTTCAGCTCATTCTAAAGGCCAATGAAATGGACTTAAACTCCTGTATAGAAAATGAGTCTGGAGCATAACTGGCAGGCTAGAGGATAGAATACATTAACCTCTTGGCTCTGAAAAAGACCTTGCTCCTTTGAAAATGAAAGCCTTCATCAGTGGTGAACCCTTGATAACTTAACTGGCTTATAGATACTTTCAGCTAACAAACTCAAAGCAGGACTATGCAGAATATGGCGTGCAAAGTATTTGTGTAAATGCGGAAGAGGAAGTATATGTCAAAGATAACAATGATGATGACCAGTGATGGCTACGACTACGTTATCAATGACCCTGAAAATATGAATGATGACAATGAATATTGAAAAGGTCAAAAATATGAGATGTTTAAGATTGAAAGCCAAATCAGTGTTTGCTATACAGCACGCAATAATGAGTTGTTTTTCACGCTTTTTCAAAAGAACTTATGAGCAAATTTTGTGTGATTTCTTGTGAAGAAACTCAGTTTTACAGTCCCGTCGATTAAATAAACTAAGTTATTAGGCAACAAAATCTTATGAGAGTTAGTCAATTAAGAATGTCTTTGGTCGAGGACAGCCCTAAAGTGTACAATGCTACGTTAAGAAAAGAAGGAAAACACATTGTAGGGAAAAAGGTAAGCTAACGACTAATAAAAACAGCCAGAGCCCTTTTCAGCAACAACAACTAAAAGCTAATAAAAGCACAAAATAATGACATAACCAATGTAAAAGACTAATCTCATTCCACTTCATTAAGAAGACAGCATCCAGACATAAAAAAAACTCTTAAATCAAGAAGCCAGCTGGATCTAAGAAAAATAAAACTGTGACTGCTCAATAACTTATCATGTTTACCGACGTTTTCTGGCTCTAACGAGTGCATAATTGTTTACCAACCCATAACACCTAATGACCATAATCTATGAATAATAGAATGTAATTTGAAAATAATAAATTGGCAAGACGATGAAATGTGGAGATGAAGAAAGCATTACCTCTTTTAAACCTGAGTATTTTTCTCAGGAAAATTGGCTTAATTGGCTGCTGGGAGAAAATATAACAACTTTCATTGAACTCGTTATAGGTGGAATCATTAAATCATAGTATCAGTCAGGGATAAAGCAAAACATGAACTAGATGCAGATTATAATTTAGCAAGAAGCAAGGTGAAATTGCCAGGGCTTATTCCGGAAACAGAGCAGGACATTAACTTCGGCTAAATGAAAATGTGCAGAAAACTGATAGATTGTAGAGCAAATCAGCACCGGTTAAATTGGTCTCTGTGGAGCTCTCCTGCGGCAAGACGTGATGCAACATAGTGCAAAGCATTTTGAGAAACCCAAATGGCCCCAACTGTACCACAGAAGCTTGTTAGATATGAAAAATCTAACAAAGGAGATAGCCAGTTGACATTCATCTGAGATTGTGGAGATTTTGCATGAAGCGTATTTCCTTTATTCATATAATTTGACCCATTTGTGGACTTAAAACGGGTAGCTCACAGTGTGCAGTATATCATAAGTATCATAGTGCAGCATAATAAAATGAAACATTTGTGAATATGGGTGATACATTTTTCTTGCAGTTAGCTTCTTACTGATTAGGTTATGAGTTTCAAAACACAATATAACTTCATCGGGGGGGATACTATGCGTCTTTCTGGCGAGGGTCCTCAAAAACAACAAACATAGATGGGGACTTTGGTGCTTTGGAAGGGACACGTGGCACACCTTCAGCATCCCCAGGCCGACAGAGGGGGTTAGCTGCGATGATGACTGCAGTACACAGATAACTGGCCATGCCAAGATCCAGACCCGTCGTTCCGGGCGAGCCCCCAGTCAGACGAACACCAGGTTTTAAGACTAGTCTACCCAAACAGCAGAAGGCCACACACACAAAGAGAGATTTCGTGGCAACTATGGCATACCCGGGATTTTCAGCTGTATTGACTCGGAATTGAGGCTTTAACTCATTTAATAGTGGGGGAGGCAGTTTATATTTGGCATTATTGGGCAAAAATTCCGTAATAACCTTTCAGCATATAGTAATGTGAGTGGTACCCCGGGGTAGGCAGTTTTCTGGTTAAAGTAAAAGAAAAAAAACAACAGAATTTATATAAAGCCTCCTCCTGCAGCTTTCCTCTCTCCCTCTCGGTGTTCTACTCACCCCAAACAAGCGCTTTATAAAGTAATCTTTACGTCATCATCCGTCATACAGTAAGTAACCTGTACGAATACTAGTAATTCAGTTAAATCATCTTCCCGATCATTGTTGTGATCCCGATGCCGTTATACAGTTGCAATTCTATGACAATTACCATCCTGTTGTATGAGCTACTGCCATAACTACCGTAGTCGTGAGCAGAAGGCTAAGCTATTAGCAACATGTTCTCTTCATCGTTGAAATGCTTCACCGATCTGCTTTTTTTTGGACTCTCTTTTTGATTAGTCCGTCTTCCTTTTTTGGTTTGCTTTGCAGTGTAGGCAGTTGTTGTCAATAGCGGAATAGCGACTTTTCCTGCAGCATATTCCGCAGTTTAATAAGGCTTTCACCAAACGGACATGCGCATCTGTATTTGTAGAAAAGTCAATCGCTACGCATTCTCTCTGAAATGACCTGTGGTTGGCTGAAGTCTCCTGTCACGGGTTCGTTTTCCAAAAGCCTGAAAACAGCCGAAAGGGTATTTTGGAATTTCTGCCCGATGTTGCCGAAAATAAACTGCCTTCCCCAACTTTAATCTTCAGGTTGTGTGCGATGTAGACATGAAATGAATTGATGTGGCGGCGCGAAGGTATGGATCTGCCCATAGCCATGATGAATGCATTTCGAGTGAGAGCACACTATGCACACATGAGGAAGGACGGATCTCTGGCATAATGCTTGGAAACATTGGCTACACTTTAAAAAGTGGATGATGACACCTGCCATCGTACCCCGGATGGAACAGGAAAGGCAGTACAACTATATGCACTCACAGACAAGGTCAATCATTGAGCCCTGGAGTGCTCAACCGCAGGTATGTCTGGCTTATGTTTAGGTTAATTATGAAACATATCCACTCTCTGTTTATTTTAGCCAACACTGAAACTGGTTATCAGAAAATAAGGCTGTGGGATGATGCATAGCTACTGTATTTATTTCATTCCACTGTTTGCACAGTGAAATCAGGATGGAGCCAGAGAGGGCATGCACCAACATTTGTGCAACAGCTGTACGGCACAACATTTGCATAGCTAAGAGAATGCATCTCACAATAGAGAATTTGGGACCAGTGGAAGCAGAGGTGGAACATAACAGGGAACAAGCTGCAGAGGAGGATGTCACGGCTCGTCTCATCAAAAGCAATATAATTCGGCTGATCAACCTCTGAAAGAATTTGGCAAAATCTGGCCTGTGTCTTTTGTGGAGATGAAGAAAGCAATATGCATGGGATTTATTCAGGGATTATATATTTTTTTAGATGTATTCGATTATTTAGATGTATACACCGTCATTCTCGATTGTGTCGCTGGCACTTTGATTTAATAGACGAATTTCAAAGGACAGTTTACGTTTCTCGAGCTCAAGCTTCTCCTTTTTCACCCGTAACTTCTCTGTCTCCTTCTCCAGTCTCCACATTTTTTTCTCCAGTAGCACAGATCGGAGGTCCACATCTCTTGCCCGTCAAGCAGGTACAGTACAGCCACTGTCCGCGGTGCGGTTGTCGCGCTTTCCGGAGCTGTCCGCGGTGCTGAAGCTAGGTAGGATCCTCTACAGACGATGCTTTTACCAGTACTGTTTATCAACTACTTTGAAGAGGCCATGTTACCTTCATGACTGGTGTCCCTTGAACTTGCATTTGACACGGGAAAAAAAAGTGCCCATGCAAACGTACAAATCCCAGCAGAACGAATACATTTTTGTTGACATTGGACGGCAATTTGAGCAAAAGCACAATCAGCTGGTGTTTGCTGTCACCAGCTCCGGTTCTGGAGGGGCCCCGCCGGCCATATCCTCCCCGCTGCAGCTGCAGCCTCAAGCGGCCTCTCTGAATATGGCTGAGTATCCGAGTAAGCCAAAACGCTGTAAAATGTACACTGCAAAAAATCCTCGTCCATAGCATCCTCTGCACTGACATTTTGGGATGCCATTTTCACTATTAGGTCCCTTTAAGATTAGAAAGCTCAGTCTTGCTACGTGTTAATGTTATGGCTTGTTTAGTTGTAGAACAGCTCTGATCAATTGAGTAATAAATAGCATGTCCTGTCACCTGTCCTGACCGATTGTCAGTAAGGTGCTTAGTGCCGTCACTCATAATTAGGTTTTATACCTTGCGCAGCGCAGTTATGCATTATAATGTCTAATGCAGCATTTTTGTTTTATTCTCTTTCACTGGTATCAAATGTGTCTATTTGATGTGTCTCTGAGAGTGAAAAATTGGCTAATTTTACTGTCAGTCCTGCATTAGCACTTAATAGTCAGGGTAGCTTACTCATGAGTGAAGCTTCAGTGTCTTATTTTTTTGAAGCAAATGCCATGAATTGAATTAAGCTGCAGGTAGGTATCGGTGGTGTTGCGTCTTTGTGTTTTCATGAATGCAGCGTGTTTCGTTTATTCATTGTCTGAATAAAGTCTTATCACCAGCCATTATGTAAAATATGGATATGGGAAAAGAAATCAGACGCTTGTTCAATGAGTTTTCTCTGGTGACGCATCTGCTGAGTTCAGACAAAAAAAAGGAGCGATATACAGTACAAACATAATATTCAGCATAGCAACATGCTTGTGTCATCTCAGTTATACTTAAGATCCATTCTGTTTCACAAATGAGGATTTTCTGTCCCAATAATTGGCAAAGAAAACAGCAAGTAAGCCTAAATCAGGGCTTTAAAGCATCTCTTTATAAATCTAGGAATGGTTTCACAGACAGTCTATGCTGCCATCTTCTCTGTACTCTGACTGAACAATGCAAAAATGAATGGTAAAACTAATTTCCTTTCTAATTGTGTCATATTCTTAAAATCATTTAATAAACCCCAGGGTTGACAAGGCTGGTTGGACATCATTTCTTTAACATGAACATACCACATGTTACGTTTCACTTAACCACCAGCAACACACACACACGTACACACACACACACACACACACACACACTTACAAGCAAACAGATGGCGTCTACTAAATGATCCAAGCCATGTGTGTATCCTCGATGGTGCATCATCGTGGAGAGAGGTGTGTGTTAGGCATGATAATGTGCCGCAATGGGAGTGGGCCTGCTGGGTTACTGGAGTAATATGCAGGGACACACACACACACACACACACACACACATATACATACACACCTGGACAGAGGATGTGAGAGCTATATTTAGAATTAACCTTTTATCACACATTTACATCATGCATATATTACACACTGGGTGGAAATCAATGAAAAACATGTTCTATATTTAAGATATGTTGATAGAAGAACGTATCAAAACGATCACATAATACCACACTTCTGAGTTGTACATACCATCAATTATTATGTGCAGTAATTAATGTGTGCCCGGTGTGGAAATGTATTATTCATGAAATATCATGGTGTTGTGCAAACACATCTGCTGAAACCAAGTGTATGAACCTACATACACACTACCTTATCTACAAGCAGCACTATGGGACCACAAACAAGAGAACGACTATACGGCGTGCAGGTGGTGGGAGGCTGAAGAAGCAACTTTGTGTCTCCTGAAATTCTAGCAACTGAGGTAAAAAAAACATTTTCCAGCTGATAGCAATTGTGGAATTATAAATAATGTCTTGAAATAGTTTTAAGGGTTTGTGGAACCTGAAAAAAAAGCATGTGCTTGTTTGCAATTATTGATTATAGAGGAATTGTGTGTCTGGTGTAGAGACATTATGACGACAGGACTTGACACAGTCAAAATATGACTGCTAATACAATTTGTGGTGAAATAACAGTTTGGTTGCTCCTCTGATCTCTTAAATTGATTAGCAGTTTCAAATTGTTGTGTCTAACATTAACGTAGATACTGCAGAGACATTTTCATTTCAGAACTATTCAGTACAAGCCACTGTCTGGCCACTAATCAACTCCAACGAAGCACCTGGAGGTTTAATACCTTGCTCAAGGATCCGTCAGCAAGAATCTCTTATTTATTTCCCCACTGCAAGCTATGAAGCAACAGATTTAGGCTTGTTTCCTTTTGATACCAAATGCGCCCCATGTCCAGCAGCATCCTACAGGTCTCCAAAGAGGAAGAGAAATGAGAAGGGACCAAGGTTTTTCTCTGGTTCAAAATGAGACAGAGGTGGTACCATCGTGATCATACGCACACAAGTGTATGTGTACCATCCTGTGCTAAATTGTGGCAAAATGGTTAGAGGGATAGTCAGTGGTAGTATCTGTATTTTAAAGCCCTGAATATTAAATGATCATCTACAAGTTGATGTAGTGGTCAAAGTTTGTTCCTAAAGCGTGCTGAAATACATCACATGACAAGGTTAAGCTATGTCTGAGACAGAGTATGACCGCACTGATATACATATTAAATATGTTGTGAGTCAATTTGATTCCTCTGGCAAAAATATTAGTTTCAAAAAGAACGATTTCCAACTGATTTCCAAAGACGTTACCAACGGAAACACTTTGGCGCATGTTCGTCTTAAAAGAGCGACGCCACTCAGTCAGTGACAGACTTTGATGTCTGTAGGGCTGGCTTCCGCTTTGCAGACGACTCTTTTTTTTCCTCTTTGGCAGTTTTGGCGGCACCTTTCCCGGTGCATTGTGCTGATTACGATACAGCGCCACCGCAACGGCGTGATGACGCAGTATACACAGTAGAGAAATGACAGAAATCCATCAAGTGCAACGCTTGTTCGAAAATAGTGTCTTCCATGAAGACACGCATCAGAGTTTGTCGAGGAGGAAAAACCCAACAGCAATAGAGTTACATACATGGCTACTTTTTCAACTCGCTACCTATCACTGTGGCATTAGTAAGGTGTTTATCAGTGAAGTTGCATGGATGTGAATAAATCTGGCTTGCTTCAACGATTCAGGAATGTTAGAGCACTGATGCATTTTCGGACAAGGAAAAATACATTCCAGCAGTCACTGCAGTATTCCTCCCCCCTTAGGCTATTTAGGCTTATTGTAACATAAAAACCCATGTTGTTGAAAAGCTGGATGCAAAGGCATTCCTCTTGCCTTTTGATGATTGAACAAGGAACTCATTTGGAATGCTCAGATCATTTTTCCTCAAGGGAGTATAGTTTTTAGAGCTGTCGCACTGCAGAAGGAAATAAGGCTTGAACAATGGCTACGTGTCAGTGATGTGTTCCCTTTTGGGTAACTTCCGTACATGAGGGGGGGGGGGGGGGTGAGCTGCAGGTTCAAATCTGGTCCAAAGCATGGATCTGACTAAACCCTGCATGGTTCAGTGATTCAGTAATGTGAGAGCACTGAGAGGTTCTCAAGTAGAGAAAAAAAAACACACAAATGAATGCCATTTGCATGAGGGGAAAAAAAAAGCGTAATTGCCATCAGCACTTGTCCTTCGGTCGGTATGGGTAAATGGAATGTTTTGTGGAATTAAATTAAGGAGAACTTCAGAGTCAATGTAGATAGGCAAAATTATAAATCTATTGCGTATTGCACTTGCTGATGAGCTAAATCCAAATGAAACATGACTTCCATTACACAAAGGAATAAGACCAAGGTTAAACACAAATCACTAATTGAATTAGTGAGAAGCTTCCAATGGAAAACATTGAAATCGTTATTGTCCCGCACCCAACTCCCTCCTTACGCACACCAAACCAACCCACCCATCCTGACTTTCATACCCCATCTGCCCTTTCTTCTCTCCCATCTCTACGTCCTGCTTTCCTTCCCTTCTGCCCAACCTGAAGCCAGACAGCATCGCGACTCTGCCTGACCTCTTGCAGCGCTGCAGCTACCTTCCAACGTTCCCCGTCGAGTAATTGCCTTGATTTTAATGACTTTTTCAATTATGTCTAGTTGGCTACAGCTCTCGCCCCGTAATCGCCATCATTTCCATCCATTACACTCCCGTATTCCCTTGGCAGTAATCAATCTTTGGTTTCTTTTAAATACTTTAAGGCAGCCGAGTGCCTTCTCCCCTGAATAACAGTGACAACCTCCTCATAGCAAGCTGTTCAAGGGCTATAAGGGGCGAGAAGAGGAAAGAGCCGGAGGCGCCACCAAAAGCACAAATGTGCCTTTCTTATCAACGTTAAACACATTACAGGTTTGGCACATGAACAACACACATGCACATTGGAGAGTTCCTACCTGCTCTTTGACAGAGGCGAGGATGGAGGAGGTCGTCTCTGTCTCAGATCTGTCTCCATTGGATGCTGGCATCACAGGGGCAACCATGGCCCCCTTCTCCTGCTCTGCAGGTTGCTCTGGCACCGGCATTGCTAATGTGAACAAACCCACACAAAGAAGAACCATGATTCAACTGAAGTTTTAAGCAGTAATCAAACTAAAATGGGGAAAGTAGAAATGTGTCATATCTATATCAAGTTGTTAAGACAGTCAGCCCAATAAATCTACTTTGTTTAAAGTCCTCTGTAGCTCCGTATCACTTTAAGCTCTAAATCCGCCAACTTTTTAGCGGTCCAATCAAATGCAAAGGATTTGATTTGAACACCCTTTTGTAACTGTTTACTGCTCAAATATTTTTTTATTTCAATAAAGAAGTATTGTTAAGCAGTGGTATTTATAGTGGAAAGATACGCCCAAGGTAACAGTTGTTCTGTCTTCTTTTCTCGTCGGTGGCTGTGATGAAGTGCTCACTTGTACAATCAGATTCTCCACATATGAGATGCTACTTAAAAATCAGCAGTATATGAATCAGTTGACAGAGGCGGACCACAACTGATGTTGTTAGGTGAACACAATGCATGGAAGCGTACGGAAACCAGTTTGTTTAAAAACCAGTATGGACATAACATCGGCTTCGGCAGCTTTCTGTGCAGCCTCCTTTGATCTCGGTTTCTCCTGCTGAATGTGCGTGTAGGTTTGCTAATTTCCACTAGTGGAAAATACATGTTTCGTTGAAGTATGTTTGTTTATTAGGCCTAATAGTAATTTTTACCGGTGCTTATGAGTGTCTCCCGATTGCCTGCTGATAGCTACCAACATCTCTGAAACTGCTCATTCTGCAGACAAACAGGTGATCCTAGCTTCAAACAAAGGCGACACAATGGCAGCAATGCAGTGATGGTGCATTCAATGCTTAGGACTAACGCATCAATTTAGATTAATTGTAAAAATAACGTGTTAAAAAACGTAAATTAATGCTTATGACAAGTATGTCTTTCTTCATGCAAAAATGTCTAAACAGGCCTATTTGGGAATAAAACAATTTATGGATCTCTCATGCCACCTTTTGGTATTTCTATTCAAACAAATATTGATATATGTGATTGTTTGAGATTAAATCAGCATTAACATATGTCTGCCTCCCCTCAAGGTCTTTATGCCGCCCTCTTGCCATCCCATGAATATGTTTCTAGATCTGCCACTGTGTCGACAGTACTGTGGATACAGTGGATACTTGACTGAATACCAAAGCCTGGAGTCGAAATAAAACCAGCAATTAGTCTGCAACACACACCGCATCGCACTTCTCACCTGTGTCCCTGCCAGTGTGTCACTTCACAAATAGGGGTCCTGGTAGACTCATTAAAATGTGACGCCCCACTTATCACGATTTTAATTTCAATATTCAGGATAGAGGAAAAAAAGTGATGCGTGTCTCTGACTAGTTAAGTTCAAAGAAGTGAGACTCTTTTGCGATTGAAAAAAAAACAAAAGCATAACATTTGGTTCTTCAACCGTCATCAAACACCACCTCGCCAACTGTAACAATACAATAATATCAGTACTGCATGAATGGATATGTCTTTTCTCTTTGCTGGAATTCATCATAAGGGAATGGATGCACTACGGGTGACAAGATCATTTGACACTTCTAAATTGAGCCATCTATGAAACGTAAAATGTGCTTCTTTATCATGAATTGGAATAGTTTTAAATGATCAATAAAAGCCTCCGTGCCTCTTTCCTGTGTGAGCTAAGAGCACAGGCAGAGAGAGAGAGAGAGAGATAAAAAGTCAGAGAAATCAGGAAATTGGTCTGCAAGTTTTAGAGAGAACAGACCGTGGGGACGGGGTTTTGTCAATACAGCAGCCCAAGCTTCAGTGGAACACTAAATAATGAACTGATTGAGAGTGGGATTTGATAATGGAGTCTCTTACTTTGCAATTTGCCACGAGTCTCTGCACTTAACTTTTCCCGTTTGATGGGGAGATCCAAAGCTGCGCTAGCTTTGGTAACACCCACTCATTCTGAAAGCACACGGTGCAGCAAGTACATGTCTGCAGTGCAAATTCAGTCATATATTTTATTAGTGTTTTACAATTTAAAGTAGTTTTTTTTTTAGAGCAAATATTTACAGTAATGCATTTAGAGCTAATAAGACAGACGTTGAGGGTATGTGAGCCATTAGCGTCAGGCAAGTAAGCTTACAAAGTCAGTGAGGGATCCAGACAGCCTGCAAATCAAACAGCCAGTCAGTTTATCAGCCAGTCAGCTAGCCAACAGACAGACAGCAGGCCAGACAGGGTGGTGTCGGTAAATAAAAGATGCTAGCGAGATGGCCCGCAGATGGTTATTTTCGCTCTCGCTGACAAACACCACGACTGTGTCTGGCATCTCCCCTCCTGAGTGGAGATGAGTCACCAGAGTTTGGCTCCTGAGCAACCAGAACCCCAGCACAGACCATATCACACCAGCTGGATGACTGCCATTCTCTCGAACGAGCCAAATATACAAGTCAGAGGGGAGAGGAAAGACTCACCTCACCGTCATTGTGGAACACCTCCGGCAAAGCAGCGAATGAACCAATGCTCCATCAATAATTTAATCTCTAGCTCCTTGGCAACGGTTTCGTGCTGTGGTGTTTCGGTTTTCGGTTCAACAAACCATCCTAATACGTCTGTAGAACTCAAACCTACAGTATTTTGAAATAGGCATGACAGACCTTTTTCATTGCAGGAAAATCACAGGTGTGACTAATAACGTTAATGACGGCTTCATTCCATTTAGCTGTGTCAGTAAGCAATGCCAGTACGCCAGTCTGCACAATACCAGAGACCCTGCATTGGCACACCTAAATGAAATGCAGCCGCTGTTAGTTACACCTGTTTTGTCACAATGGCTGTACCCACTGGTTGTGTGTGTTGTCTGTTTAACGCTGATACATGTCGAGAAAAAACTCATTCGTAATTGCTTTCCGAGTTTTTGCATTAACTGACTCTGAGGAACTGGCTCATCAGACAACCCATCCCTAGGCTTTCTGACACTATATTCACAATATTCATTAAACTGACAAAGCCACAAATACAGTGACATTTTGTAAACGAAGCGAGGTGTGAGTGATTTTAATAAGTGAATTCTTACAGCCAAAGACATGAAGGAAAAAAAATAAAATCCTGATCCAAACCCAGGAGCAAAGCAGTTTTTGAGCCTCTGCATACAACAATACGGATCATCGTGAACCATTTATCGCCTGAGAAAGCCAGCGATTCATATTTAGAGAAGGCACAAACCCTTTGTGGTTAGTGTCCAGACAGGTGATGTGTTCAGAAAACAGCCAAAATTGCCTCCCTGTACATTGGCTGCTTCAGAGATAATCCTAGTGGCAACGCGTTCGGCGTCAAATGTCACAATACTCCACCACCCCAGTGTTCTTCCCGGGTTATTGTCGGCAGGCAGAGTCGGGCTGCTATTGAATAGATGTGTTACGTCCTGCAGGGTACAATGTAACAGGAGCCTCAGTTTAGAAAAGGGGCCTTTTGTAGCTCTGGGGAAACAGTTAATTGCAGTACATTCTGGCTGATTTGAGTTGGGGCGCAGCTTCCCGTTGAACTGAGTAGGAATGATGGCCTGACATTTCATTTGGCTCAGACCTAGATAAGACATGAAAAAGTTTTCTTTTTGACAGCATGGTAGAGGACCCAGCTATTGGCAGAGTGCCTTTGAGAACAAAGAGTAAACAACAAAAGAAAACTTTCAACAGAAAAAAAAAAAAAGACATCACAGTTTGAAGTAGTACTACTCCGTATTTCTTCAACCAGTCAAAGAATTACTATATCTTACTCTGTATATCTTGCAGGCATATGTCTCCTTTTCAGACTCAACCCTGAAGGGTCATGGATACTAAAACAATATGCACTTATTTTGTACATTATTGGTCGGCACATCGGCATCTCTCTGCAGTCTCTTTTTCAATCCATTATCCACGTACTGCATCAATGCTTCACTTCATTTGCATTCCACATATTTGCAATTTGAAAACAGCTTTAGGTCAATGACGCTACCATTATCTTGGTAGTTCCACCGTGGAACATATGCGGAGGTGGATAAAGAGTTCAGCCAATCCTAAGGATCGGTATTGGGGGCCAATCAGGGCATATTTCAATGGGTTGTTAATTCTGTTTGCTCATGTAGCACATTATGAATAAGGTGGGCCTAATTTAGAAGGCTACAGCTGTTATTTCACTACATATATATTTAATCAACATTAAGGTTGAGTATCGGATTAGACTAGCTATAGGCAGGACAAAACAACGAGATCCTATCTTGAGAATAAAGTGATGTCATATAATGCAACTGAGATTAATTTGGATTGTAAAAAAATATGCTTTATATTTGCTTGTAAATTAAGATTTCGATAAATATATTTGATAAACCAATCAGCCGACTGACTATACTAAATGCAGAAACATTGGTTGAGGGTTTTGGGCTTTTGGTATTAGGTTTAAAGGCTTAAATGACAGACATCTCATCAGTTAGTTTCCAGGTTTTATGTAGAATTGCTGATTTAAATCAAAATGTGGGCGATGTCGTCTACGATTGGTCTACTTTGTTCTTACCGTCCGCTCACAATAGGTCCATTTTACAGTAGCAGGGTAAACAGGTGTTCCTTTTAGGTGGGCCAGGGCCCAGATATTGTGCATTCTGCCTCACTGGAATGGCTTTGACACACTAAATAGAACGGGACCATAATTCATTTAATCAATTACACCGGTGTTCACCCTGCAATGTCCTGTCAAAATGGCTGCTGTGAAAAGAACCTATTGAAAACAAAGTACTTCTGCTCCACACACAGACAAAAAAAACACATGCATGTTGGTACAAACACAGAGGTGACTCACACCTTGAGTCATAGGATTTGACAGGGCGGAGACCTCTGACCCATGCTCACACCACAACCTGACAGGCCTCCACACCTGCCCCCTTCCGGCTGAGCACACCTTACATGTGCGTGCTCACACTATAAAACACACACCCATAAACACACGTTTGGCCCATTCACACACCTTCCTCTGAGGTTCAGTGAGGTGTCCTTTCCCTCTACCCTGTGACCCGTCAGCTGTCTGACTCCAAGCCTTGTTGGCTCGGCTGCGCTGCCCTGCTCTCCACTCTGACCTTAACTTCTCTTTTCATCCTCTTTTCTTTCTCTTCTAACTTTTGTAAATCTCATTGTCTGGCCCGCAGTTTGCAGCAAACTGTCTCCCATGGTTGCAATACGCAATGCCAATGGATTAATCATTAATGTTGATCTATTAGAGGACAAATACTGTGTCTCCTGAATAAAAGTAGTGACTAGTTCAAAATGACATGGTACTGGTTTAATTTTATAATTTTTCGAGAATTTACCTCTCAATTATTTGTCATCCCAATCGCAGTGTGGTCTTCAGAAGGTCTTCAGAGGTAGGGGAGGGGATTGGGCGGTTTAGGGACCCATACAGTATATGCGCATCGAAATTCAACACAGACGCCCGATTGCTTTTCTACTTGTAGCTGGTATTAATAATTAATACTAAATGCACTTTCACAATTTCTTCGTACTTTGTCTCTTTTAGTCAGATCTCCTGTTCCGTCCCCAGGCCACGTCCCAAGTATTGCGTGATGAGGAAGCCATTGCCCTCTGCATGCTTGAGTGAGGACTCAGAACACAGTCAAAAGTGTGCTTCTCCCCTCCACATGACATGACACTGTTGAAATACTAACAAGGCTTTGAAATGCAATCTCGGTTGGAAAGAATTGTTTGATGGCTACACAAAAAAAAGAAGGAGGTTCCTTAGGGATGTGAAATGTGGTTGAATCCTCCTGCAGAAGAAATTATTTTTTGCAAATGATAGTTTATCACAACATTATATTGCATGTTATAATTATGTTTCACTCTATATGTCTGTCTAAGTGTGGTTATTCATCAAGTGTGCAGTGGTGGATTTATTCATCTATTATTATTTTTACAATAATATGTTTGCTCTATTTATTTGCAGTGGTGTTAGTTATTCATCAAATCATTATTTGTGCAAAAGGCATGCACCCTAGTGGACTATGCACACACGGAAACGGAAACGGAATCTGTCAAACCTGTACTCACAGACTGCATGCAATAATATCAGCACTAACTGATTGAAAACACAAGATTGCATTGGGGAATCTGCTCGGAAACCATGGAAATCTTCTACTGAATTGCTTCAGAGTAACAGAAATAATGAAGATAATTATAGGGATTTTTTTTTACCTGTCAATCTACTGCTCCACACCTCCAGGAAAGTTAGCTAAAAACGGGCGACACAAACTGGTGCCACGTGTCACAATCACATCCAAACATGTCATACAATGTTGACATCCATGTTAAGTGTTCAATTATAATTCAATTTTGCAGTAGCTGTGGAGAGGCCCAATGAAGACTAACGGGTATTGCTGTCTTGTTCGAGACAGCGCACATTTTTGCTGAGCTGCTTTAAACCTGGAGCTATCCAATTGATTCTCAGAAGGACTCCATCTAGTGAATAGACTGATTTTCTTCACCTACAATAAAGGCCAAAACTACAATACTATCCACTATCACATGGTATACAGCTGTGGCCATTTGAGAATAGGTCATTGAAGAGACCAACTTATATTCAGTTAAGAATTTAAAGTGGATGAGCAATGGAGTCCCAAATGAATGCTTTATACAAAATATGAAAAATGAAAAATAATTGCCTGTCCTGTACTGTATCCTGACTGTTTTAACAGTGAAGTACCTACTCAGCACAGTCTAAAATGAAGTTGACAACAGCTTAAGTACAACAGTTTAGAGCGTCACACTGCCATCATTGTTACACTGGACTCCAAAGAATAATGCTTCCACTGGGGAAAAAAGAGGGAAAGCATGTCACACATATAAATGACTATTTGTTTTGTGATTTATTTGGTTAAAATGAAAAATGAAAAGTGCAATATCCAAGATTGGGAGTATTTCTATCGCCTCTCAACAGCTTACATGGCAGCGGTGAGCCGGCAGCTCACAGCTAACGGTTGCGTTAACAGTGCAAACGACACAAAAGTGCTGACAGCGCTAACAGTGTTTACATAAGGGGGTATCGGAGGGTGGTCGCTGCCGGTCAGGAGCGCCTCATAACCGCCGTATAAAAGCAGTGCAGAGCAGAGGACATGCGCAAACCAGTTGGGCACGCTCACATGCACAAACATCCACTAAAAGCATGCGCGGCCGGTCCGGCTATGTCAACAAAGCATAAGCTCAATTAGCAACACACACAGAGGGAGAGTGACTTCATTTTCTGCTCGGGTAGACATTACTCCACTATATCTTTACACAGCAAATAGTTGTCTGCTGCTATATTAATGTTCAGAATGTTAAATACAGATCCTTTCAGAATTGATAAATATCCTGCGACTTGCCAAACGCAAGTAGTAATATCGCTTGGCTGATTCTTCCTCTCTTTTCAGTGTAACAAGTTCACTGAATCACTGCTGTCTTTTGAGTGTCTTGGCTACACTGGTAGGTACTAGCTTTGGTAGCGACATCATGAACACTATATATTTGTGTATGTGCATAACAGCTGACTGGAGTGCAGAAGTCAAAACTTTTGTTTCAGACATCAATAAGTATAAAACAAATATCCACTTTGAATACGTTTGGAACTTGTTGCAATTCAGAGTTGGTTCTTGAGCCCAACCCTTGATCTAGGGCTTTTACTCTCTCAGGACCAGCTCTATTAGGAAAACACACAAAACAAAACAATCTTCTTGTGCACTGGATAGAGTCAGTATTCAGTCAGTATTTCCTTTGACAAGCTTAAATTGGCCTCACAGGAGCTAATACACTGCCACACATTTCAAAAGACAAATATTTCTGAAATAGCTCTGTGTGATATGGCTATTCATGCATATTAGACCACATGATGACGCAAATCCACCCTCTGAAAATTCTGTTTTTTGATGGGGTGTCTCTTGAACCCGCAAGCATTCAAATAAAGACAAGGCATATGCACCTGCTCACAGGCACACAGCTGCTAGTGACATATTCCACTGGGTCTAAGTGCTGTCTATCTGTTGCTGTTAACCATTATGCTCCATTAAAATTGACTCATGCCAATCTGTTCATTTAATTAGAATTTCAAATACAATTTGATGGCTATCAAATCTGTATGGTTCCATATGAAACGGTGATGCAAATATTCCTTTAATCCTGTTTCTGAAACTCAGAATGAGAGACATGTAAATTGGACTTGATAGATATGTCAGACTTTCTGAGTTTTGATTGCGACTCATTAGCTGTGTGCACTTCACCGGCATCCTCAAGAGCTCAAATAATAATTGTCCCAAACAGACGGCTAATAATGCTAATGTCATCAGAATAAGGGCAAAGCCTGGAAGATGCAGAAATCATCATTATAATTCCCACATGCAATTTCCCCAGCCAATCACTTCTGAATTCCAAACACTGTTTTGCCTTTCAAAAATGATTCCCAAAGTCTGACACAAATACGAATGTCTTGGATGATTGATAGCTCCAATTCACCTCCATGTAACGTCTAATATTAAACTCTGAATAATGCATTGTTCAGTTAGCACTGCGGAGAGATGGAGAGTTTCTGTGTGGCACATACATTCATGTGGAGAAACATGCACACCAACATGCACACCACATCACAACTCACAATGTATGCCTGTGTGGGCACATCCACATTTTTAAATATGCAGACACACCCACAACTAAAAATAGACACAATATTCTCTTTGCTGTGAACTGAGAGATATCAGAAGGATACAAAATATTTTAACACTCTCCATATTTGACAACAAACAACATTTCTGTGTGTTTTGATCTCGTAAACCCTTGTACAGGAATGATAAAAATAAACGCTTTATTTGATTTGATGTTTTTACATCCGATGATTTAGTCTGAAAGGGGCCATTCCTGGAACTGTAGTGGTCCAAATCTTCATGTAGTTAAAGATGTTAAAACCCAGGGGAAATATTTTTTTGATATAATATTTTTTATTTCATCGTTCCAGACTAACGCATCAGCAGAATTCCTAGTAGGCACCACTTGAGACTTAAAACTCTCCAGAGATCCTTGTTTTTGTAGTTTGGAGAAAACATGTATGATGAAAACGTCCTGTGTCTTTAATATGAATTAAAGATTAGAGTTTACCCGCAAACCAAATATTGGTGTCAGTCACAAATAAAATATGGTGTACTCCCATGGCTCCATCATTCCATTGTAGGCTTGTGTTTAAGTCTAAACCAAAATACCAGGAATTACACCATCATATGTCATTTCCATATTTGTGCGGGAACATTACCAGTAGACGTCTTGCATGGAGTGCACGTTCACTTACAAATGCATACACACACATTCATCACAAACATAAATCATTCATTTACAGTATATATCTATAAATACATATATTCATGCATGTGTACAAATTGGTGCAAATCTACAAATAGCCACACAATTATCCAAAGATGAGTTTCATGGCTTGGGAAGCATTTAGTGCTTATGCAGTCCCAGACTAAATGGAGCAAAATTGCTATGTCCATCCGACGTCTTGAAAATGCACATTGACGGTTTGTCAAGCACATATTCCCTCAGAGAAATAAACAAACTGAAACCCCCCCCCCCCCAGAAGAGGCGATACCAGAGCACAGAGCGAGACTGGAGGCGGGTGTGGTTCATGGCTCCAGTAGCTCCAGTGATTCAGGAGGCTGGTCACAGACAACTGTGATCTAATGCCTCAGGCCTGTTTTGCTCGCTTTCAAAAAGCCCCAGTGCGAGCAGTCAACAGAGACAGCAACATTGATTATTCCAATCAATACCTCTAGCTACTGTAAGCTATCGCATTTATATTATATACTCTACTGTATTACTCTAAGTACACCAGTTTTATTTTTTTAAGTCCTCTGTAGCGAATATTAATATTCAGTGGGTTTCTCTTAGAGGACAAAAAGCAAATATATTTTCTTTTTTTGTTGTTGTTTTTGTAGCCCTGAGCACTGAATGTGCAGCGCATACACACACACACACACACACACACACACACACACACACACACACACACACACACACACACACACACATATACGGTATGCACACAGCTCAGTCTGGCAGTTGGGAAGCAGCGAGATGGTTGACCTAGATTGGGTGCCGGGTTTGAAGAGATGCAGTAGTAACCATCTGCATACAAAGTCAGAAATCTCTACTTCAACAGTCAGAGAAATCAGACAAGACAGGTTTCTATAGAAATTATTCAAACTTTTTTCCTGTCACAAAATGTTGTAAACTTTATTCCCTACAGTCTGGTTTTTTTTTTCTTTGTTTTGGCGTAAGGAAGGTAGGAAGAAGTAGAGTGGGAGAAAAAGACAGATATAAAGGCAGACAGAGGAGCCAGACACACTACATAGCTCTACAGGTAGAGGGGGTGCGCCTGAATGGTAATTAGGAATGTCTTACTTCAAAACACACATCATTTTGAAAGAAATATGGAACCGTTTGCAAATGAATTTGATGTTCTGAAAATAAGAAGTTGGATCTTGAACGTACGGTACAAATTGCCATGAAGCATCTCATTCTCCATAAATGCAGGCACATTTCAATCACCGGTGTCACGATGCGTCGTGTCTCTCCAGCTTCATCACATTTGGACCAGTGGGATCTGAGACATTCAATTTGAAATTTTGATGGCACCCTTATTAGTCCACTGGCAATAACCTTGACTCGAAAATGATTTGAATCCAAACCTCAACCTGTCTGTATCTCAGTAAAGAGTCAAAGACAAGACAATGCAAGCAAACACTGGTGAGGGGGAAGAATAGGGATAAAGCTTTTGGTGATTCCAAATGCAACATTGTGCCTCGTGCCTGGAAACAATGACTGCTAATAAGCAGGTTTCATCACCTTGACTGGCAGACTATTAGACACCATGGCTTGTTAACAGGACTGATATCAAATTGTCGCCTCCCAAAGACAGAGCTGTCAGCAGGGAGGCACCGATGCCACCGATGCCACTGTAACTGTGTAGAAAATAGTAGAGTATGTGAGCAAGAGAGGTTAAGTGATCAGGTAGATAAGGAGTGGGAAAAAAGGGTTGAAGATTAGACGAGAGGACAGAAGATGAAAGGGTAGAAACGAGATAAAGGAGAGTGTAGGAGAGAAGGTGGGAGGAAATCAGGCATTTCCTTTCCTGAGTCTCAACTCTTTCTTCTGTCTCACACCTCCTCCTGACTCCCTTCACACCTGTCAGAACAATGTGCACCTGATAATCTCTTTATAATCAGCATGCTGCCAACTACACACACGCACACAGGATACAAACAAACAGTCCTCTTCCCTTTGCAGCCTGACACTCACCAAACCAATTTTCTCAACAAAGTGGAAAATCTCGCATGGAGTAAGAGGAGCAAGAGCTGTAACAAAGCTGTGTTTGAGACAATAAGTGACAGGGTTTATGGGGGAATGTGCTCTTCCTTTAATGATAATAGCTCTTTGTGAGAGAGGGCATAGTAGTCAGATTTATTGCCTGTAGAATATCAATTGTTGATTTGGTGTTTAAACATAATACACCTGCACGGCACAGCGCTACCTTGAAGTTCAGATAGTTTTCCACCCATTCGCATTTGTCACACTTAACTGACTGAATGATCCGTATGACATGGTCCAGTGATGCTGCCCAGTGCTTCTGGATTAGCTCAGAGTCATGCCATCATCCAGGATCAGTTGTCTCAACATCACTCAGTCTGTCAGCCAGCAGGCCAGGCATTAGTCCTCTCTGTCTCCCTTTTTTCTATCGATTTCACGACGTCCTTTCCTCACTACTGTGAAGAAAGACCACGTAATAATATTCTCTATCTCTTTTATTCTCTGATATACGTATACAGCTGTATATGTTCCTGTGGATCGTTCCCACAGTTTCATATATTACGTATGCATTGTGAAAGTACAGGAAGCACGCTACTTGCAATGGCATATTGCATGAGCAAGAACCCATTGCATATGCTGAGAGACTATGGATTCCCTGAAGCACGCAAATGTATGCATATAATGATGTGCGCTATCCCCAAATCTATTCATAGCAATGGGAAAATTGTCCGCCTTGTAAGAAAGACAGAGGAGTTAATGCTAGCAACTAGCCGCTGCCTGGGGGAAGGCTACTCATGGTTCCCCACTGTTTCTTTACGATCACTGAAAGCTTCCTTTATGTCTCAGAAGAAATTGTCCTGGACTTGCAATCCTGTAAGGTAACACAAAGCATTATTATGCATTCCACAGTGTTTGCAAACCTTTGACAATGTGCCAATGCATAGAATCGGCTGTGACACTGGGAAGGAAAGTCGTCTTTATTGAGTCCTAAGACTTGGCAGCATATCACAGTTTTCTATGTTTCCTGCCTCTACATTTCAAAGTAAATGTTTTACAGTAAAACTTACACACTTTTCCCGCATGTTGCCCTAACCTACAAGTACTGTTAAGGATGTTAGCAAGCATGGAGAACACGGCCAGCATGACCCTGTTGCACTTGCTTTACAAATATCTTAATTATACAGGGGCAGGTGTGACTGCTTCCTCCGAACTTATTTATTCGTAAATAAATGTACAGTCCAACGATCTACATTTTGACGACTTCTCTCTTTCTGGTAGAGATACACAGGAAATAATTACTTTTACTGTAATCTGATAGTGCTTTTGTGTTTCTGTTAAAATTATTATTTTTATGCCTCAGGTCCAGCACGATCCAGCTGGCCCTGCTAAAAGAAATTAAGCATCATTACCCCCATGCCCAAAAGCACAGCCAAATGTGGCTTGTTCAGGCTGAGGCCACCCCGAGCAGTTCAAAAAAAAACCTTCATTAATGTAATTGAGAGGAGAGTCTGGCTTCACGGCTATGGGCAACTAGTTCCAAAACAAACCTTGCTATTTTGGAAACTGATTGACATTAATAATGAGTGCGCTTTGGCTGGCTCTTTGACACCCTGTAGTAGAAATCAGGCTGGTGATGATAGCCAATGCTGGACATAAAAGCTCCAAATATAACTGCAGACACCAGCGATTTGCTATGAAGGGACATCCTGGAGCTGTCCATGGTGCTGAAGAACACTGCCTCCCCGTTGTTTCTCTCCCTGTGCTCATGAGACAGAAGTATTCAAAAGGAGCCTCAGCCTTTGATATAGCGAATAAAGCACAATACACAGATGAAAGTCATTAAGGATCATACATCCTATGTATTATGTCTATCAACTCAAGACATAACTAGGTGAAGTGAATCTGTCCTCAGTCGTTTTTTGTTTCCTCTATATCTCCCCTCCCGATACAATCAAGTTGAAATCTTCGGGAAGAGAGCTACTCTGAATAAAATTATAAAGTGTATATATATATATACATATATATATAAACCTACGCTTCTGCTTGTACATTCAAATATGAGCATGTTATCCCTCTGAAGGGCTTGAAATTCAAGGGAAATGCCAACGTGCGTCACTCTTAAGTCATCACCCACCCATGTCTGCACAATTGTCATCTGAGCCACTGGGTTTGTAGAGCACCAACCTGGTAATGCTTGAGATCACGTGCACTCCCAGCACCTCTGACAGGTGGTGGAATAGCGTGACTGATTGCAAATGGGTGCTTCGAAAAGCAACATATCCCATCTTAAACATTTGAGAGGAAGAGTGGGAAAATGTGTGACAGACGAAGACATTCGACAGACAGAGAGCAATGGGGGGTATAGTGGGCTCAGTTGATAACCTTGGCTGCGATAGTCATCACAAGCTGTCTTGTACGTGAAGATATGATTGGCATTCAAAGGGGATAGGGGCCAACATTTACCTGGGTGTTATCTCTGAGACATCAGGCCTGAGTCGGTCTGTGATCTAATGAAAGAGTGCAGGACCCAAAGGGAGAATGAGATATAGGACCAAAGAAAAATGGGTGGTCAGTTCATTTCCGACTGTTTTACATACTGTATAATATACAGTATGTATGAGAATGTTACGGTTCAAGCAGAAATTGTGACACACACACACACACACACACACAAAGGGCTTCAACAAACCCGTCCTCTGCACTCATTTCTGCCTCCTTCTCAACAAGCTGGATGGATAAAGAGACAAAGAGGGAGAGGATACGAGAAGAAGCAAGAAAGGAAACGACAGAGATGGCAAAAGAAGACATGCAAAGAGGGAACAAGAAGGAGAGAAAGACAGCGGGAGCGAGAGAAGACTTCACAGACACCCCGCTGCAGTCTGATAACCACGTGAGCCTCTGTGAGTTTCAAACGCAATCTGCTTGCACATGCACTCACACAAACGCACGCAGTGTATTTAAATTGGTTACATAACAATCTGTTTTAGAAACCAAAATAGATCCATATGTAGAGTATATATACACCGCCTCACTAGTTTGAATCCAGCAACCACCTGGGGAAATCTGCATGGGGGAAGTAAATTCATAAAGTTGCCCCTCCCCTTTCTACTTTTACTTGCTCTTGAACACAGCACCAACCCTGCTGATACTCTCTAGCGACCGGCCACACAAATAGCAGCTACCAGTAGTTCACACTTTATTTCCCAGAATATCATCTGTGGTACTTTAATATCGATTCATTTTAAGATGCAATTAACACATTGATCCTTCACATAAAGTTACCGTAGTACACAGCAGCTTCAAATGCACATATTGGGACTCCACTAGTAGCTTACCACAATATAAAGTCGTATTATTTCCATCCATAGCAGAGGCTTCTGTTGACTGCAGACCTCGCCACAGTAGGTAACCTATGAAGCCACAATCCAGAGGCTCTGCTGTGGCACGACAGGAAGAGTATACCCCAGAGAGGGGGATAAGTGCGGCCGGGAGCTGTTGAGAACACACATCCTACCCCTCACAACCTTGACATTTAACGCATAATATACATACATGAGATGACAGACAGCCAAGCACACACAAACACCCACATGCACACACTGCCATCAGTATTGCGTGTTACAAAAGCTATTCAGCACGTTACACGTAAGAGCTATGAAACCACCTGTAAGTAAAGATCAGAGAGTAAATCACTGGCTTTCAATATTTTAAGTGCTTCTGCTGGCTTCATCAAATGCCTGCATTCCAATCATAAAAACTGTCTTAAGGGATAAACCCGCCAGAACACAGGACCAACTCAACTGAATACAGAAAGAAGAAGAAGAAGAAGAAGAAGAAGAAGAAGAAGAAGAAGAAGAAGAAGAAGAAGAAGAAGAAGAAGAAGAAGAAGAAGAAGAAGAAGAAGAAGAAGAAGAAGAAGAAGAAGAAGAAGAAGAAGAAGAAGAAGAAGAAGAAGAAGAAGAGTGAAATGCATGGATGTGTATTTGGAAATCGATTGTTTTCACCTCTTAAAAGTTTTCTGATTCGCAATTGCAAGTCGGTAAAACAGGTAGAACTTTGCAGTGGATGCTAATTCTTTAAGGGAAGATTACTTTTACTTGTTATATTCCTTATCAGCAATTCAGTGCATTGAATGTATCCCACTGCTAGCCGTATCAGTATAAGTTCCTTAAATTTAAACACCATCAATTCTTCACAGAGGTTTACTGTATGCATCTAAGACATAGTGAAAATAGAAAGAATAGATGTGTTAGACATGCCGTGATGAGAGTTAAAATAGATTCAAATTACACTGAGGGCATCGGATGTGTGATGCATGTGGACAGTTGACACCTAATTGTGCCGCGCATACATGGAGGTGAGAAAACATGGAAGGCAGGGATGTTATTTTCATGCTCTTCCAGCTGTGCGGAGCTGAAACTCTTCTCGCTGGTAGTCTTTGATCCCACTGGGATGCCGTAGATTTGTCAGAGGAAGGGAGATCCCACTGGGACTGTGCAGCCTCAGTCCTATTAACATAACGTCATCCTACTCTACTCTCCCTCTCTTCCTCTCTTCGCTGTCACTATCTCTATGTCTCCATCCTTCGCTCCCTTCCCTACCCTCTCTCCTCTCTTTCTGCATTTTCTTTCATGGGCTGCTGTCGTGTCTTCTCTTTCGAAGACAATCATCTTCTGCATAGAGAACACCACTGCTGCAAACGGCGTGTCTGAATGTCTTTTGCTGTTTTGTAATGTAAATCAATGGGCAACCAAATTCTCATTTGTTTTGTATCTCTATACCATCTTTTCGTTCGCTGCAGCATCCGCCATACAGCATCTGTCACATCATTACCAGCAGTATAATAACATGATTCTATATGTCTGACATGTGAATGTGTGTGTGTGTACATGTGTATGCAGTGTGTGCGGGGGGGGGGGAAACGGTTGCTGCGCTGGCATTTCTGTTCTATGCTGTTGTCCTTTTCTCCTCCTTATCAGCCACTGAACACATTCCTCCAGACAAATGCATGAGCAGTGTGTGTGCGTGTTTGTGTTTGTGTGTGTGTGTGTTAGCCATAATTGCAACTGTTTGTTTGGCAATGCCTGAATAAGTGCGGAACATCATGAGCAAGTTTGTGTGTGTGTGTCTGTCAGTGCAATAGAGGGAGATAGGGCTACCGAGAGAGAGAGAGAGAGAGAGAGAGAGAGAGAGAGAGAGAGAGAGCGAGAGAGAGAGAGAGAGAGAGAGAGAGAGAGAAAGATAAAGCCATTCAGTGCTCGCTCTCTCTGGGTCCAAAGCCCTTGGGTGTCGCAGAAGAGTTCCACTGTGTTAATCTCTATGTAATAACTGAATCACAGAGAAAACAATAGAGCTCTCCGTCCCTTTTCAGAAGCCAAAACGCCTTGGGGCAGCTGGTTAGTGTCTAACTGTGTGTGTGTGTGTGTGTGTGTGTGTGTGTGTGTGTGTGTGTGTGTGTACAGAATGTGCACATGCACACGTGTATGCCTGAAAATTGAAATCCAGACTATAGAGCGCTCTGCTTGATCTGAATAAAGCGAGCGAGGTCAGGAGATGTCTCCTGCTGAAGCTTGACTCACGCTTACCACGAAAACAAAGACACACAAACACAGACGGGGCGGAACATTCAATTCATTATAAATCCAATGCATTGTGTCGGAATAATGCATTTAAAAAAAAAAAAAACAGAGCAATGATCAGAGCGTACTGCTCGCAATGTGACTTTCAGAGATGCTGTGTCAAGTCGATTCCCTGCTACTCCGTTGTCACTCATTAAAAAGGCATTCGGGATATTGTTCCTCTTTCTCTCCCTCCGTTCGTCTGAGATGCGATCGGGCTTTTAGTATCTGCTATTGCTGCAGGAGACATATGGGACCTCGGTGAGTTGTTAACCTCCTGGCTCTACTGTGCCCTCTACCACTGCCTGTGTGTGGGTGATATATTGGACAGAGACCGACAGAAAGATACATTGCTTGCTTCAGAAAGTGAGAGAAAAGGGCAACGCACAATTATCTATTCGGTCACCAATGTAGCTCACCAAGAAGCCATCATACAGCTGGGTGTCTTCGAAAAATGAATAAGTAAAAAAGCTGAAAGGGTAGAACTATCAAACAATGAAATATAATTATAAGTAATGATTGACAATGCAAGACCCAAGCATCCACATCTTTAGCTGTTGCTATGGCGGCCATTGTATCCTTATGCTGCCTTGCTGGAATGTGGGGACACATTATCATAAAACATATGATGGGGCTTGATAGGACAAGATAAAGTCATACAGTCATAACATGGCAGTAAACATAAATGAACACATATTAATACATAATAACACGTGTATATGAGGAAGAATAAATCAAAGTCTGCAGCAAATTAGAAAGCTATATGTTTGTAATTATTGGCTAGCTACCATCAGAAATCTGTTTGGTTGATGGGAGTGATCCAGATTGCCTTTCAGCCATTTGTCCTTCTCTTTGTTCTCTCTTGTCAACACGACAAAACTGCAGTTGCAAAACACCTTAACAGGGAGGAGATGAAGAGGGAGAAGACGCGGGGGAAGAAGAAGTAGATTAAGAAGAAGAAGAGACTCGTGGGAGCTACTCTGTAAGTCTCGAGAAAATCACACGACTTTTTCCTCTGCGTTTGAATGCACACCGCATCACACCCACATGCCCCGACTAAATGACTGCCAGACACGACAGAAAAACATCTCAGTCGTAAAAGGCAGCAGGAATAATCAAAAGCAAAGATTGACAACATGATGATTTTTTTGCAGTCATAAATATTTAAGTATTTACCTTGGCTGGAAGATGTTAGTTATGTTTATTTAACATTAAGGGAGTTTAGACACCTGAATGAATTTACATCAAGAAGCAAATTTTTGCTTTTTGCTTCTTGTTGTTTGCCTTGTTGTCCCATCATGTCCACGGCTTGGCAACAGAGAAATACTAGACAACACACAATAACTATGAACGCACTTTAGAGTTTGCCATTTAATGGCATTATTGATTTTGCTTTGACCTCATGTTTGGCTTAGAGACTTGAGCAATAACAGGTCACTCTGTTATAATATCATGGCATATGGCATCCCCTGACAGACTGCTACTACAAAACAAATGTAATTTCGAATTCATATGTTCCCTTCAACAGGTCCTAAACAGCTTTAATGATAGATCAGTTCCCTCCTCTCTAGGCCACAGGTAATGAGATATTGCTGTAATAATATCTGTAATGTATATACATGACTTTGTCACATTAATTAATAAATGTAAAATATAAATATGAATGAAAATGAAAAATAGATAGCAGCCGAGCCAGGGGAATTGCACATACCGGTATATTAAAATAAGTTCTCAAAGATCAGAAAAAAAAATACATTTTGTATTGTCAGAATGACAGCATGCTCTGCTCAGTCTAAACTAAAGTCACTCGCATTTGCACTGCGACTGCATACAATATCTATATGTGTATTATTGATCAAACAGAATCAGTACTTCTTGCTGTACTTTGATGTGCACCTCTCAAAGTCCTTCTACTGGCCCATTATCGCTCCATCCCTGCAATGAGCCGGTGATCTCTATGCTGTCATAGCAACCAACCAACCCAGCTAATAGTTACAACTGGACCTCGATGGCACCCTGGACTCTTGCTGGACTCTTGCTGGACTCTTGCTGGTAACCTGCTGACCCTCGATTTACCCTGCAGTGTCGTATGGGACCAAGACGGAAAACAAGACAGTGGGCGTATGTTTTATCAACTGGTGCAGTGGGATACATTCACCGTATGTGTGCATGTGTGTGAGTGCAACACGTGCACACGTACAGTATGTGCAAGAGGCAGACACAGCACGGTGCTGTCTCCACTGAGCCCCCACCAGTCGGCCGACAAAGAGTGTCCACAGCTGGGCATGAAGCTGAGGGCGGTGAGCCTCCGCTGGGAGGCCTGGTGGAGACCTCTGTGCTCTCTCTGGTCTCCTGCTGTCTTAAAGAATGTGCCATAATGGGAGAAAGAGTAACATTGCCTGACTAAACGCCGATGGAAATTCAATTCGCCGCACAGCATGACATGCAGAACATCCTACGCCGTATACAAAACATAAAAGTGTACATTTGTGTGCTTCCATTGTACCGCCGCGTGTGTGGTTGCATCAAATGTGTCTCGTCCACAAAATTAACTTCACTGACCCATCAAAATCACACTATGGGGGGGAGAGGAATTGACTCCTTCTAAAACAGGGTTTGTTGCAATACTGTCTTGGTAGAAGACGTGGAGATGATGTAACGCTTTGAAACACTTGACGGGATCTAACCCCCCCACCACACACACACACACACACACACACACACACACACACACACACACACACACACCATCATAACAGCTTAAGGTTTGCCGTGCTAGGGGGCAAAGAACCCCCAAAAGATCAAAGTCAGACACCTCGCTGTGCCTTTGGTTTCATTAGACCTTGTGATCCCACATTATTCAACAGTTCAACAAACTTTCATGCATCCGTGAAGAAAAGGTTCAAATCAGTGTTCCATTTTTTTTATTTTTAACCCTAGCAGAATAAAAATGAGTATAACTTTTATTTCTTATTTTGTAAAGAAGACAGATTTTCCTTATAAATACACACTTGGTGTACTATGTGAGAAAGGGTAAAAGACAAAGGCATCCAGGTGAATTGGGAGTCGCTCTTCCAACTGAAAAAAAAGCGCGTTCAAGCGCTCAAAAAAGTACATATTCACACATTTGAAGTGTGTTCGATCAAGACACTGAATGCCTCCCAGCTCATGGGACACCATCCTGTAGCTAAGTCTAACCTCTGACCTTTTGAAGGGGCGGTTCAGTAAAACGGTAGTGAACATAATGAGACCTATTCCTGACCCAGCCCACAATGGGATTCATAAATGGTAAATGCCATACAGAAAAAGAAAATCACAACTATGCAATTTAAATGTGACCTTTTGAATGTGGGAACTCTAATATTGACCATCTACCAGAAATAAGGGTGAAGATAAGGTAACCTGCCTGTAATAAATGTAATCCCCAGCTTTGCTTGCTGTGCCTGTGAAATCAATATCCTTTTATTCCATCGATTGGAGAGACCTGCATAGTCCATTTCAGTATAAAAACATCTCTGAGCCAAAGGTTGCTTTGCAGAGACACACTGAGAAAACATATCATTCCGTGTCTAGAGTGCAGGTCAAATTAGTTGAATTAATATCACATGAGCAAACTGGTACTCAGGGAGCAGGGAGATACTAAGTCAACCCTCCCACCTCCACGGTTTTCTGGCAATGGCTTATTCTTTCCTGCAGTCTATGTGTCTGTGAGTGTGTGCACAATTCCCTGGCTGCAAAGTGGATTGTTGTTGCAACTCTAGCGTATATAATCAATTGTTTGTCTCTTGGTTTTAGAATATGTGTCATCTTGTCTATCGGCAGTCCTCAGAGAGAAAGCAAGGGGGGAAAAGGGAGATGAGAGTGACAGAAATGGTGTGTGTGTGTGTGTGTGTGTGTGTGTGTGTGTGTGTGTGTGTGTGTGTGTGTGTGTGTGTGTGTGTGTGTGTGTGTGTGTGTCTGTGTGGGATTTGTGCGATTTCTGTGCATTTCTGGGAATCTGCGAGTCTTTTTTTTTTTTTTTTTCTCAATCCCTTTCATAGGCCTCTCTCTGACAAATAAAGACTTTCACCACAAATCTCTGGCACAAGCCCAGAGCCGGCAGATTTCGAGCCTAATTGGCCTAAACAACAGCGAGGGGAATCTTGTCTTTGCAAATGACTGTAGCAATTTGTTAAGAATGTGTTTAACACCTTCAGCAAATATAACTTAACCCTTAAACTGAGCAAAGTAACGCATTGCAGGTATGACACAATCTGGATAAGCCATTGACAGAAGACCAGATGGCATTAGAAAATACCAGATCGCCATTATTTTGTTACATTTTTCTTTATTTCTTTTCTTTAAATGAAGCATTGTCAATAACCCAAGCAAGACCTGTTTTTTTTGAAGTCTCACTCTCTGAGTCTCGCTGTTGGTTAAAACGATCAAACCACCTCCGCTCTTCTGATCTTCTCTTGGTCAGTGTGCCTTCTGTCAAGTCTTGTAGCATCGAACAGTAATGATGCTGGCATGCCAAGGCAGCCCTATTCTGTTTTTTGCTGTCCACTGCATACAGTACCGCACATATCTCCAACAGACCCAGCAGATTCCAGCCATAATTGGTACGCAAAACAGTGAGGGGTGGCTAGGCTTCGAGAACATTTCATAAAAAGCCTTTGGGCAACATTTTCTTTTCTTCTTTTTTTTTTCTTCTTTTTTTAACCATTTCACGATTGAAAACATTCCAGAACACAAAATGTTTTTCACTCCGTTTCTCTCGAGCAAGGGAGACAGCCAAGCTGCTGATGTACTACTGTGGTGCCACTGTGTACATACGCCGTTAGAAATTCACGAGCTGCACAATATCTGAGTTAATTTATATGCGGATATCAACAGAGAGTTGCTTGATGAATTATACATAGCAGATGCAAGCCACAGAAGACAGATGAGTGAAATGAATGCGCAGCTCTAGATCCTTGCCACTGTTGGGATCTGTACGGTATAACCATGCAGGAGATATCACAGATGATGAAGGAGTAACATCTAACGCTATTTATGAGGCAATCTGAAGCCAAATGAGTAATCAGGGCATTTTCCATTGCTAAGAAAGAATGTCAGAATTCTCTACATCCCTATTAAACTCTGCATATTTTGAAGAAAGTTTGGGGAAACAAGATTTCAGAGTTTATTTTACTGCAGTCTGGTTTAGGTGTGTAGACCACTGAGCCTCCAAACAACTTGAACAAGACACTGAATCCTCAGCTTCAGGAGAGCTGTAGGGACGGGAGACATGAGGTACATCCCAAGTCTCTTATTTGTCATTTCCTCGCCCCTCAATCCTCGCTTGTACCGGAAGTTGTTCCTCATCACCATTTACCATTCTCCACGTGAGTGTTGGGTTTGATATGAGTAACATCTTTTTCCCCGAAACATTTAGCCTGATAAATACTTCCCAGGTTCAAAAGAAACCACGATCATATTCTGGGTCATTTAATAATGACTTCACGATCAGATTATCAATAAATACAGACACAAACAAGGAATACGTAAGACATACGCACATTTCCCCGTTTCCTCTCCTCTCAAGTGAGTGAATGTGGATGCAATTAAGAGACTTAGGATGCACCCATGTTTGGTTTAGGAATAGTATTCTCCGGTTTGCCATTTAAAGCCACCCCACTGCAAACTAGAGAGAATTATAAGGGGAGTTATTGATAAATAATTCCTTTAAAATAGTCATTCAACCCTTCAAATTGCTAGTGTGCTTAATGCAGTAATTTACGCACTCAAATTACTTAATTCATTTCATAGCCTCAAATGAATACTGTTGGATTGTCATTGACCCCTTGACAATCGAGCAACAGTATGCATTTGAATTGCATGCAGTTTTATTGTGATCTTGACTGTGATACACAGATGTTGGCTGTTAAACAACACATTGTGTTATATTTAGCATCCCAAGACAGAAGCGGAAGGGGCACAGTAAGAGATTTGAACACATTTTAAAAGGTAAAAATGACAAAAAAATATTAGTAATGTAAAAGGACCACTTGTAATTGGGGGAACAGATTACAAAAAACAAGCTTTCCCCACAGACACCTCACAGTAGACTGCTGGGCATAAAGTAAGAAAAATGCTATATTTACCCATCATCCAGCTTGTTGGATTTCATTACAAAGTACTACCAGCATCCGCTGCATGCTTACGTACAGATCTTAACATGAATCATTCCTCTTCCTGATGTCTTTTATATATAATTCATGGCCCACCACCAGCTTCATAACAAAACATGCACCTTCATCTTTATCATTCTTTATTCCTGAATAACTTCACGTTCCTGTGGCTCTCTGCAGCACAACCGTCCACAGGAGTTACACTTGTATTTTAATCTGAAAAACACCCAACAGAAAGAAAAGCTGTTATGTTAAAAGAAAGGATTTTGTTGTCAGGCGTGCTGTATAACAAAGGATGCCTCAGGAGGAACTGGGCATATGTAAAAAAAAAAAAAAAAAACGCAGAATATTAGGGTAGAGCGCATACCGCTTAAACTGACACAAGCTTCACTCGGAACAAGCACAATGTGTAGCTAGACAGAAAACCTGGCTTTGTTAGCTCAGGGACTGTGAAATGAAATCGAATAAAGTGGACAGCGGGAGCCGAGGATGTACCTCTCCAGTGTCAACACACATCAATAAACAACCTAATAAAAAGCCCTGCGGTCAAAACATTATTTCTGCTGCCCCTCTTCTTTCAGACGTGCTGATAACACTCGCAGCTAAATCCTCACGTACAAATTGTAGTCTGTGGTCTGTGTCCGACAGGTGGTTGCTGCGAGTTCAGTCGGCATGTCATGTAGCGCTGCCATTTTGCAGCACCTCTCACCTTCTGTCTCGTCTTCCTCTCATGTTGCCCTATTCCTTTCACTGCTTCTGATCTCTGATGTCACTCTCTGCCACTATACCTTCTTCTTCTTTCTTCTTCGGTTGATCGAGGTGGACACAAATCCATTCTCAC
Source organism: Anarhichas minor (assembly GCF_050575085.1). NCBI lineage: Eukaryota > Metazoa > Chordata > Actinopteri > Perciformes > Anarhichadidae > Anarhichas > Anarhichas minor. Next base: position 11,020,132 of record NW_027466520.1, read on the forward strand.
ACACACACACACACACACACACACACACACACACACACACAAACCCCACAGGCCAATAAAATAAGGTGGCTCGATCTATTATTGGTCTGATTCTTATCTCTTTCTGTCGCTGTCGTTCCCATCATTTCCATTAAATCCTTTTCTGTGGATGTGAGGGAGCATTTGATTGACAGGTGGAAGTAGCCACAGCAATACACAGCTGATAAGGATCGGTGTGTGCTGCTGATGGGCTGTCCGCTGATCTGACCGCAGGCATCAGGTGTGGCATTTATACCACTTGGCTGGCCTCAAGCTTTTAAGATGAAACACCAGTGTGTGTGTGTGTGTGTGTGTGTGTGTGTGTGTGTGTGATCAAGGATTACCCAAGATCTTGATTATGGGGTGAACTGTCCCTTTAAATGACATATATTATTATCAATACTATATACATTTCTTGCAGGTAATTAGGATTAAAACAGCTTTATTCATAATATGCCACGTCCGTCTCACCGATTGCAAGCCTTGTACACTAATGTTCTAATGTAGGCTAATGTTCTTTTCGCGAACACTGACGGCAAATGGAGAAAACTAGCGAACCATGCTGGACTGATAACCATGACGCCAAACCAGCTATGAAGGAAGCATTTAGTCTTCAACGTAAGATGGAAAAATCATGGATAACGATAACGTTTTCACTGTGACTTCAAATGCAACTGCCTTACAGCACAGCAAACGAGCAGAACAGAAGATAAGGCTACATGGGTTGCGTTTGAATTTTTCAGAATCAGTATCGATGATACTTCAAATTGGTTCAAACTTGATTTCTATTCTTAAAGTGTCAATCAATAAAAGCTGCAGTTGTAGCACTCACATTCACGAGTCCAAATTGCAGCAGCTAATTATGTCCCTTGCCTACAGATGGAGCACACGCGCAAGAGCTGCAGGTGTGAAAAGGGGGCTGGCTCTGTAACTCTGCTGTTGGATGATACGAGCTGGAGCTGATTTCACGCGCTACACATCAATGACACTGTGTGTCCCTGTGTTGACAGAGAAAAGCAATGATGTGCACGTTAAAAGAACAGACAAGAAATAAACGCACCCACACACTTGCCCACAGTCACACACACACACACACACATCCAGGCGCAGGTGTTCCTATCCCATCAAACATGTTATTTCCCACTTGACCAGCTAGAAAGCTACTATGTTGCTGTGCAAAGAGATTGTACACGATGCCAACAACAATATTCCTCCCCGCTACCTGCCACGCAACATGTCATTACGCCAATATGTATCTCTCGCTCTCTCTCTCTCTCTCTCTCTCTCTCTCCCTCTCCCCCTCTCACGCTCACATTTTCTCCTTCACCTGAGGCACTTGTTTCATATCTCTTCTTAGCATTTTTGGACACACTTTCTAATTACTTTCTCACACATAAAAAGGACCAGAGTGCAGGTTCAGCGAGCAAAAGGAGCATGATTCGATGTTTTAAGCCAATAACCCATGCAAGAGGAACGAACAGGTAGACGTAGACTTCCCGACCTGTGGACTCGTGAATTCTGATGATGAATGGCCAATAAAGATCACAATCACACACATGCACAAACGGGCCCACTTCCACAGTCATACATGCACAAGCCAACTCTGGGCTACATACTCGCCCAGGGAAATCAAGATGATCCGCGCTCCAGCTATGGCTTCTCTTTGATGCTCAATTAACTCAGGCAGACCTGACTAGCTGAGCCAATTATTAATTCAGCTTAGCAAGTACAGTGTGGAGGGCGCAGAGGTGATGTCATGGCTAGGCAAACACAGAGGCACTGCTCCCACTGTTGGGCCTGCACTAAACACATACCATTAGGTTTTAATATGCAGCGTTTTCATCTTTGACACTAGTAAATATAGCATGGTGCCGTTTCTTCGTCACATGCTGGGTTTTTTTTCCTTCACACCTTTCTGTCACTTCTTGCTTTTGATGATTCCTGCTCACTCGCTCAGCACTCCCTGCTTCTTCCTCTCATCACTGCTTATAAACACATCTCACTGCCCAACAAGCTCTGTCAATAGCTCTTCATTTTCCACTTTTCACCTCATCTCCCATATCTTTTTACTCCTTCCTGTGAAGTCCCTCTTCATTCCACCTGCCCCCCCCCCCCCCCCCCCTCTCTCTTCATTTTTTTTTTTTATCACATTATTTATTGCCTTTTTCTTTCTTTCTTCGTTTCCCCCTGCATTAAAGACGGAAGGGAGTGAGGGTGGATAATGGAGTGGAGGGAGAGGAGGATGGCAGTGGGCTGACAGAGGGAGTCCCATCTGCAGTGAGCTCATTAGAAGATGGGAGGAGTATCGGCAGCAGAAACACACTAGTAGGCATCCGCACACACTACTCTCTCTATGTCTGTCGCTCTAAGACACACACACACACACACACACACACGCACATATTGCTGCCTTGCTGGACTCATTCCAACACTGACACATCGCTACCTCTCTCTCTCTCTCTCTGTCTTCTTCCTGCTGCGCTTCTCAAAGTCCTGCTCTCATTTATCACTACAATATACAATACACAGCAGTTGGTGACTGGTTTTATCTTTTACCGCCTTCCAGTACTATGAGCCCATATATTTTTACTACACGTGGCATCAGTGGAAATCGAGCCATAAATCCAAAGCATTGTTAAAGCTGGACAACTTTTCTTCTTCTCTTTCCTTACTTTCTTTTGCAGTGATTGATTACTGATAGGAAGATTAAACACTTAGGGAGACGTTAGAAAGCTGAATCCCGAGGATACACTAATGGTGCTGGGAACATGAAAAAAAAGAGGTCAAGTCATATCAGCAGAAAGCCTGTCTATGCTATCTTAAAAAGTCCTATTCCCATGGTGACCATTTTCTTGTTGTTAAACTGTATCTTATTCAACTGACGCGCCCCAACATTTGTCATTGCTTCCCCTTCCTCGCAAAGAGGCCAAAACCTCAGCAACAAACCGACATCCTTTGACCTGCAGGACACAGGATTCTGTGTCCTGCTCAAGGACACTCAAGTGATAAAAATGAGGCCTTGACTCCAGACCTTTTGGTTGAACGAACGGATCCCCTAATAAATACACCACAGTGAGTGGGTGACATGAAGCCACTTCAATCATGCTCAACCAGCTGTGTCTGCTGGTCAAAGGTGAAAAAAAAAGATGTTCTGGTTGCTCATATGTGTACTTAAAGGGGCAGTGTGTAGGATTTAGTGGCATCTAGCGTTGAGGCTGCAGATTGCAACCAACTGAATACCCCTTCCTACGTCCAAGCACGTTGGACGTAAAAGCGTGAAAGGCTCTCTCTAGATCCAGTGTTTGATTCCGTAATTTGTCCGTTCTGGGCTCCTGTAGAATCATGGCGGTGCAACATGGGCGTACTCCGTGGAGGAGGACCTGCTCCCTATGTAGATAGAAAGGGCTAAAATAAATAAAAAAACAGTCCAGTATTTCACTTTAAAGCTGCTGGGTATAATATAAGAAATCAGAAAGGCTCATCGACCAACTCAGTGCAGCATCACTGTTCTCACTCTGGTTAATAATAGTAAAGAAAGCAATGATACTTAAGACTACTTCATGACTCACATGGACACACTTGAGCACAGAAGTACAACATCTAGACTATCACCTGGACATCCCCGTAAGATAGCTATGTTGAGTGCACTGGACAGCACCCTTGAGGGAAAGAAGAGTAATATTACAGGTTTAATGGTGCGTAACATGTATGTAATCTTGTAACAATCCCACAGTAATGGGGGTATTGTAAAAGTGTCCATTAGCAGTGGCACATCAGTGTTTTGTATGTCATTAAACAAGCTCATAAGCACCTAGTCGCCGACATAAGCATCACGGCGGGCTGATTGATGAGCACACTGAAGCTGTCAGTTAGCACCTCCCCTGTGTCCATGAATGTGCTATCAATGCAATCGGCAAGTACGGTTCAAGTGTCAGCCAGTTGCCTGAGACCCATTCACACTGCATTCTAGTGAAGGTATACGGAAGACAACATGAACAACATGTAGCTCATAACGGAGCTCAAGGACATCAAAGCGTTAAAAGCAAAGCATTCCTTCTTCTTGATGGTGTTATATTCTCTCCTTGTCTATAGGCTGTTTCTGTTTCTTCGTTGTAATAGATAGAAAGGACGATACATACGGACAAGTCTCCATTATAGAAAATAGCTCTTTTTGTGTGTTTTAGGAGAAAAGGTCATAACATAGAGCTGAATTTCATATCAGCCAGTAACTAGACCGCTAATAAAAGATAACACGGTCAATATAACTATGGCTTTTTTTTCTCCAACTCATATTGACAAATGAGCAGCATCAGATGTTGCCTCTGGGCTTGTGTCACACCTCAAAAGAAGTACCATATTTGCCAATGGGCCTCATAGCTCCCTGGAGGAAAACAATCCGCTATTGGGAAGACGGACCGTGCCGTCATTTGTTCAACATTGCTGAATCAAAATGTATTCTAACAGGGATGTGGGGTGTATCGTCGACGTTAAAATGATAAATGTACAGTGTGAGAAAGTGGGGGGAAACCTTTTGGCCTTGTCCACTTTCAGGTGAGGTCAAAGGTCAGGTTTCTGTCTCGAAAAGAATCCCTGGACGTGGTAGAAACTCATTCACTTGCTCGTTGAGATACAGTCTCCCTGCTCACTACGCTGTCTTACATATCGCATGAATTATGAACAATTCCTGGAACAAGTGAAAGTAGAAGGATTGGAAACGGTCCCACCCCACTGAAAGATCCCTGTCTTGTTATCAAGTATATGATAAAATCATATACATAATCAAATCGGAAGATCAAATTTCATTGCTGACATGGACATTTTACGATTCTCAAAGTCACTATACCACAGTTACCGTACCGTATGCTAAACGCTGAACGGAGCGACTTTTCAGCCTGGGAAGATGGTTTCGATGTCAATCCCTTCAGCACACAATTGGGCAAAGCACCCAGACATCAAAGCAGACTTTTGGAAGGGGAGTTCAAACCTCTCTTGATCTCAGTCTTTGCTCATTCCACGTGTCAAGAAGTGGCCCACAGCATGGTGAAACATTCTCGAATGACAAAGTTTGACAGTCCCAGAATGGTGTTTGATCCGTTACACCATCAACACCGAACCACACCCCACTTTCGCTCTCTATTGAAAATACATTTCAAAACAGTTACAGTGTTTTCCAAATCCTCCCTGACCCTGCTCTGCTTCAGAGAGTATGATTCAAACTCTTCCCTCCCTTCATCAGCACTACCAGCTCATCCAGGCAGCTCTTTGGACGGTCGTCAGCACTCCATCCTGTGGACGCCTGCCAGTAGCCCCTCTGTCCGATCAATAGGCACCGGCGGCTAGCTTTCCCCCCTTTGCTCTCTCTCTCTCCCCCAGTCTTTCTCTCCCCTTCTCTCGGCTACCACAGTATAAAGACTGTTCTGTTCTGCAGGCGCAGCATAGTGATTAGGCATTAGGCCTGCGCTGCTGTGTGAATTAGCTTAATCTGTGTCCGCGATGAAGGACGAGGCTTTTCATGCCCACTGGAGACATTCGATGGACATAAAAGAAGCTAATCTTTAGGAAATTTAGAGAGGGGTTGGAGTGTGTGTGTGTGTGTGTGTGTGTGTGTGTGTGTGTGTGTGTGTGTGTGTGTGTGTGTGTCTGAAGGAGGCAGAGATTGCACAAGAACTGTTGAGACAGTTCCCACAGTGATAGGTCTTTTGTAATGCTATTTATCCTTCAGCAATAAAAAAAAATCTATTGAAGTTCTTGAAGATCTGTGGCTCTTGGGCAAGGCGTCTGATGTACCGGCATCGCTGAAAGTCCAGGAAAAGTGAATGACGTGCTGGTTGAAACAGACTGAGCAGTGGTCGTCTGTGGAGGACGTGGCGTGTGACTGGTCCTTTTTCCTGCACGAGAAGTCAGTTTGAGGGGAATAAGAAGGGATTGTATTCTCCTTGTTACACGGCTGCTTACCTGGCCACAAAGGAAGCGGCCCAACCTATAAATCTCAACCCAGAGTTGCACAGTTTCGAAGCAACACGGACCAAAAGACAAAGGAATTAATGTGATATTGACCTGAGCATAATGATACCCTTTCCCTCTCTGTACCTCCGCTGCCCATCATGCACCTGCACAAGTGCTGACATGGACTAGGCTGAACACGTACCCACAGCATGCCTAACAGCAGCGGCCCCAGCCCCAGCCCCCCTCCTCCTCCTCCTCTCCTCCACATCATCAGCCGGATATATTGTACGCCCTTGACAAATTGCCAGCGCAGAATCCCCCTCCTGCAAAGGTCTACTGATCAAAGCACAAGTAGGGTTGTGGGAATGGTATGGTCTTACCCATACTTATCCTTGTATCACCTCGCATGCTCCAGCACATTACAGACAAAAGGCAATTCCATACAACTTGGTGGGTATCAGCAGACAACGAGATGTATGAGTATTAGTGCAACTATAACACCTGAGGCACCTGTTTGGTTATGGCAAATCATATACCATAACATCATGTACAGATATTTTTTTAAAGATATAACAACAATGTAACTTCTGTTTGTGAATGGAATCAATCATCATCTGGCGACCAAGAGCAACCATACCGCTTTTGTTTACACACCTCTAGAGCACTTTTACGCACAGCCGATGGTGAATTTGGGTCAGCAGTCAAATGGAGCCAAATATCTGCCGTGTGTTGGGTGATCTGAGCACAGTCGGACTCTTGTTTCTAATAGGACTTCGCAGCGAGCTTGTTATCACTGTCAAACCAGCAGTTTCCCCAAATCACCCACCACGCACAAAAAGGTAATGTTCAGATCTCTTGATTTTGCAAAACTACGTCCTATACTTTTTGGAACAATGAGCGACCACACAGGGCGATTGAAGACCTGTCACCTTCTACCTCTGCGGGGACATAACGCGATGACTTACCGAAGTGTGATCCTGGCCACTGTCAGCGTCCGGCTTTCCCCTCGTTTCCCTTCTGCCCCTGGTCCGCCTCTCTCTCTCTCTCTCTCTCTCTCAAGTCAAACCGCAGTGTGCACAGATCAGATCGCGACGGAGCGGTGCGCCTTTTCGCTGCGTCCAGAGTTGCCGGGGATGGCGACCATTTGCCGGGATCATGGGACGGGGGTGCAAGTCTGAGGCATCCGCAGGGAGGAGGAGGAGGCGGGATGTGGAGGTAGGCGGGAGGAGGAAGAGGCGAGGCGCTGGGTACGAAAGCGAGAGAGCAAGAAAGCAAGATAGAGAGATGGAGAGAGACGGGAGAGCAGCAAAGCACTGCAGCGACGGGGAGGCAACACCGCTGGAGAGGAGGCAGACAGCAGCTCTCTGTCTCGCTCTCGCACTCGCGCACCGTGCGCGCGCAGCATAGCCATCGTACAAGGATACGGAGCGCCATCTTCAGGTGGTGCGCGGTAGGAAGTGTTTGGGAGTTGTCTCGCTCAATAAAGGTGTGTCATTTGAGAATATTCACAATTACATTTCTTCGTTTCTTTTTGTCATTGTAGCTCCATAGCAAACACGTACGACAGTGCACCCTCAATGTCTTTATGCGGCTGATATATTTCCCCAATTCTGCAGCCTCGCAAGCGCTGTGTGCATGTAAGCGTAGAAGGTCATCCATGGCACCAATTAGTCCCTTGTAAAAAACACCCCTTTCACACACACCAACACAGAGGCACTCATGTATTCCCTGGAGGCCAACCCTAACTTAACCATGGCTATAAGCACTGCATGCCGAACCCTCAACCTAACTTCAACCCTTCACCAAAACCCTGTTGTAATACTAAAATTCAGTTACAGATGTGATTTTTGTGCCAAATTATTCCCCATATGTGACAGTTTGCACAGATATTTTCCCGGAAAATCACAGACAACAACCCCCCTACCCCCATTTGCACACATGCACACTCCATGACAACCAAATCCCTGTTGGCTTATGATGATGATGATGATATCACCTGACCTGCACTCCATCATCTTTCCAGCCCCCCCCCCTTCACTTTTCACACACACACACACACACACACACACACATCTAGTTTCACAAAGGTCAAGAATAGCTGAGTATTTCGTATCTGTGGCTATATCACATATTAGTTCTGCTGGCTCAAATAGATTGTGGATTTTTTTCTCTTTCTTAATTTACTTTGTTCACTCTCTGCTTACATTAAAAACATCTTCATTCTGTTGAAATATGGCCATTCTGCACACAGTGTCTCTTTAGTTTCCTTTTTTAATGTGACTGTCTCAAGACAATCGTCTTTTCTTTAGCTTTAATCAAATATGTTTTATCACATTTTACACTTCCCGCAGTGCTGATTTGTTTTTTTAATTTTCTTCTTTTTTCTTCTTTTTATTTTATTTATCTTTTTAAGCTGCACAGCGAAATTATATATTTACCATCCAAATTAGTTTGTAGTGTTGGATAATATGTTATTATAGTGCTGGGATTGAAGAAATATTGTAAAATAAAAAGAAAAAAGACATAATGATGAGCCATGTCACTTATACACACAGTTGTGTTTTTCTTGGTAATTTAGCAATTTCCTGGAAGAAACAGCAGTTTGGAATAAACAGCATGGTGAGAAATGTGCCCCATCAGAAACTCAAATGTCATTTACCCATTGAGAAAGTGGCTTTTAGATTGAATAATGTAACTGTATTTCTTGGTTGATTTACAAACCATTCAAAATACAGATATCCTCAGTTTGTGACCAGAAAGAATGACCAGCAGGATAAATGTGGGGGGGAAATGGTGCCACTTCTGGAGGGCAATGACATTTGCAGCAGAGCACAGATAAACAATGACAGTACACGCATAACAATACAACAATAAAGTCTATGAAAAGATGTAAACAGATGTGACTGTAAAAACGAATAAGATATGGTTTTGCTTATGTTCCGTCACCAGCAGAACAGTGGTTTGCTCTCAATGAAAACTCCCTGGATAAAAAAGGGTTTTTAATTAAAAAAGGAAAAAAAATCAACCATGTTTTCTAACATGCTCATCAGGAAATGTCACTTTACTCATCTCAGTACCAGCAGCCATGGCTTTTAGAGCACTGCTGACACTTTTGAAAACTGGTCGCTGGAGAATCTCGTTAATTATCACCATTCATCTGTCTTTTAGTTCCATTCATTTACAGCAGGAGGTTTCTCAGTCAGCTTTCACTGCCTGTTTGATTTCTCTTTCTGTTTTGTTTTTCCTGCACTGTCATTATGGAATTGTTTGTGTTTTGTGGTTTTCATCCTGCACATATGGACAAAAAAGACATGATTCACTTGGTTATTCCATCATCCCATAATGTAATAGCATTAAAAGCCAAAAGGGAATTTGAAAGATACATTCTAAAATCCCTCCCATATTGCCAATGAATTGCGTTTTTATATGTTGCGTATCTCCTGCTGTTTAACAGCCTGTTTACCGACTGGGAACTGATTCTTACAAGCTTAATTTAAAAAAGCCAGAGACAATATAAAATAAAATGAGTAGGGTCAATTTGAGCTAATAAAAATGGTTGTAACTATAGTAAAAAAAAATGTTTTTGTCTATCTTATAATAGGTTTCCATTACTTATTGAGTGTGTGTACACATGTATGTTTGAAGACAAACCACTAGATGGTGCCACTTAGCTGCGATACGAATTGTTATCCCAAAAATTGTCTCCAGATTCAAGGGTCTCTGCAAGTTGATGCAGATTTATTCTTATGTTGTTTTTCTCCCACAGTATCCAGTTAGGGCTTACATATGCCCCTACAGTACATCCTGTTTGCATGTTCCTCTGTACTCCTTAGTCTTCTATGTGCATGTAGTGTATCCAAAATGATGAGTGTGTGTGCACTGAAGGTCATGCTATGAAAGGAGTTTATAAATAGACCATTACAAATGTGTTCCATGCTGTAACACATGAAACGCATGAAATAAAGTCTATCCCTTGAGATGATTATGTAAAGTATTATATAATTTTCTTTCGCCCTTTGTGCTGCCACATTGTACAGTCACTTCATTGGCATGCCTGGGAAGATTTTTCTCAAAAACGATGGATAAAACGGAAACTTGTGACCATGGACATTTAGTCCTGTTGGACTCTAATGGTCACTGTATGAATGTGAAAACTGAGAGAAGAAGAGAGAAAAAGAAAGCAACTTTCCACCAAATGTAAAGTGTGGTAAAGTCCACCTGTTGGTCAACAGCATTGATTAAAGTGCTGTTTTGTTCCATTTTTAAAGAATTATTCCACAACAGATTACTTTTGGAAAAACAGACTGAGTCACTCCACACTCGCCCTCAAACACGCGCACACTCAAGATGAAAGTTGCATTCGATGCAAAGTATAGATTTAACAATGGGTTTGTTAAAACAGACAACCCAAAGCCAATTTTTAATTTACACAAAAATATGGTGAGGGACAGAGAAATATTGAGTTTTAAGAAGAAGGTAAATGCAAAATGGTTTGGCATCGAGGACATGTTTCCTGTTACTGCCCCTGAAAACCTATTGAGCAGCAGGTGAGCGCACAAAGAGAGATCACTGCCAATCTCCTATCAAGGATCAAAGGAACAGAACCCGTGGGTGGATGCTGGGGAGGTCGAGACAGCAAACAAAAAAAAAACCGCATTCAGCACGGCAGAGAAGTGAGGCCAAAGCAGAGAAGAAGCGGGAGCAACAGCATCAGAAAGCGGCATCAATAGAGTGCAGAGCGGAGAGAGCAGGTAAACACAGGGGTGCATATGAGCCGGGTAATGAGGCTGGAGTTTTCTTAAGTGGGAAATATATCGACTTCTGTCAAAGTTTTCACACACTTTATTGATGAGCGGGAAACACCTATAGCTGCAAGGAAAAGCCCAGAGGATACTTTTGTAGTAAACTGTCAGAGTGAGAGATATATACTTGGCCAAATGTGTGTAGTCACGTGAAAGTGCATGTGAACAACGCAACGTTACTCTCTTTACCAAACCGTAGGGATTAATTAGCTGCTATAGGAGCCATCACTCGTCTGCGATCAATTACCATTACATTTTGGCTGCAGAGATTACCTCCCATTCAGCCATAGGAGCATCAGTGAGGTTGTGCACTGACGCCGGCCGATGAGGCCTGGCTCGCAGCCAGTGATCCCATTCACCCCAAAAGGTATTGGATGAGGTGGAGGTCAACGCATACGTGCAGGCCAATCAGGTTCTTTGCTTTGTGCATGCGGCCATTATCATGTTGAAATGGGAAAGGGCCTGTCCCAAACTGTTCCCAAAATAAAGTTGGGGGTGTAGTGTCTCCCACATAATGTTATTTTGCTCCATATATTTTGCCCATTTGTTTGAATTAGCATAAGAATTATCCACTTATGGACATAAAGGTTGGGTTTTTTTGTGACGTCACAGTGACCTTTGACTTTGTCAGCGTAGAGGCACACAAAAATGTGACTGATGCAAAGAGCGAGACTCTGCACTAAGATACAACAGAGAAGGAAGAACGACTTTCAAATTCCTTTTTTTTTTTAATTCCCTTTTTTAATTTACAGTACACTCCAACTGCTTGTTCAACTTTTCCATTCATAAAATGTGTTGCAACTAAGTTTACGGGAAATGGTCTCAGTAATGTAGCTTTCACTCAAGAATATTAAGCAACAGTCTATTCCAGGATGTGTTTCAGGGGCACACCCACATGTCTGTCTGCGTCTGGGAAAAGCTGCTTACAGTACACGGGTATGTGCACAAGATATTGGCTGCAAAAGCAAAATTGGAACAAATGACTAAATGTCATGTTTCCCCACTTTGTCAGACTGCTTTGTACATTTTATGTTTTGCTGACAAGAAACAATTTCACCTACTATTCATGGCGGCAACGCTTTATCAATACTTGTCACTAAAGATAGAGAAAATACGTATGAGGTGATCAATAACGCTTTACACCACTTACAAAAGATTAAAGAAGGCACTGAATAAGTATAAGAGTCTCCTGAATGATTAATATTCTCACTTCCTTCACTGTTTGAGCACGCTCTGTAAAGGGTCAATATTGTATAACCTTGTCAATTTAATCTTATATTCTGTTTTTAGGTTTACTTTGTAACATGTGATGATGTCCAGGTGGCATGTAGCTTTATTATACAACAATAAGATAAGAGGGGTTATGATCAGCTTGCTGGCTAATAATAAACAGGTGACGCACAAATAAATGGACTTGTAACTGGTATTTATTGAAGAATAGAGCAGTTATAAAAGCAGCGCGATAGTTACAATCATGCTTGGCTTCTTTATACAACCTTTTCTTCAAGTACTGACGAATTGAGATGAAGATGTATTCAGAGGTAGTTTGATTGTTAACTTTGATAACAAATTCCAAAGAGACTTACAGATGTAATATGAATGTTTACTTAAACCACCCTGTATGCTGCACTTACTATTGTTTATAAGAGTTGCTGTACGGCAACTGACTCTGAAGTCACAGAGGCCTCTTCCCACTATCAATCCAGGCTTTACCGCACAGAGAAAAAACACAACTTTGCCTAAAAAGAAACTTACTGTATGGTCATTGTGATGGCTTGTCTCTCTCAAGAAAGTTTCGTATTCTCATGGCATGAAGTGATCGGAACACCAGTGACCGCCTGAATAGTAAGAAAAACAGATTTATCATGGTTAGCGTGTAACAGTATGTATGCTCTGTAGTAAATGAGCTGAAAATCCAACACAGACTCTTGCACTTCTCTCAACATTTTTGACCTGTTCAGCCGCTGACATCAACAGCTCCCTCACCACTTTTCATCTGGTTTTAGAAAAACCCAACCCAGATCCTATTTTCCTGTAAAAAAACAAACATCAGGCCCTTTTCAAAATCACATAAATTCCTAAAATGAATTGAACTCAGCGGCAGCTTGCAATTTGTCAACAGAAAAATGCCATACAAATAAAGTTAATTATCATTAATATACCACAGAAGTATAAGGGCCGCTGTAATTAACTATCACGGTTTTGTTAAATATTCAACCTGTTAAGAGGGATGCCTTACACTATCATTTGTCTTTTGTTAGATAATTTGTTGTAAGCACAAATTACTCTTTCAAATACATTCCCGTGTTTGCTCTATCCATATGTGCAGTAATTGCAGTACTAGAAAGAACACACAAAGCATGTTATGAACACAGTACAGCATGCAAGCTGTATTTGACAACCTGGAAATACTTGACTACACATTGCAAACCGACCAATAGAAGTCCATGGTGGTCGAAAAATGGATTTGCCTCAGCGCACAGATGATAACCACAGATAATCAATGTGAAAACAGTATAATGTTTCACAGAACTCTGATGCTCTGCGTCTCTGTAAACCGCACACATAGTTTGCAAGTGAATCACAACACACCAGGAAACAAGAGCGATCTTGCCGGGAAACATCATCTGTGTGTTGGATTGCCCGGTCACGTTGTGGGTCCCACGGTCGTCAAGCTTCAGGACACCACTGTCATAATCTGATTGATGTCTTTAATTACTGCGGGCTCCAAAGCTGTAACACACACACACACACAAAAACATGCACATTTTTTTCAAAAAAGCAAGCGGAACACCAATGCACAGGTAGCAGCGCTTTTGCCAAATATAGCAACAGTAATTAAGTAAACACAAGTCATTCATCCTCATTCCCGAATGCATGCTACAAGCTATATGGTAAAGAAACAACCACACAAACACAGCCTACGTCCAAAACACGCTTGAAACTTAGTTACAAAACAGTTATTGTTGCAAAATTCGAACAAAGGAGGCAAATACCAGAAATGTACACAGAGAGCACAGTTGAAAATGAGTGCAGGTTCTTTTATTATTCACAGAACTAACTGTGACAACACAGACACTTTTTAAAGTAGTGCCAGAACCACAACTGTACAAAAACTCTGGGGGAAGGACGACTAACACTCACTCCTGGAATTGAGCAAGGCACTTACTTACTGACTGACTGCAACAGTGCTGTTGTGATTTATACAGCAGCCCTCGCTGTCAACAGTGTGTATAGGCAGGGTTTGGCTGAATTAGAGCATTTGAATGAATGAGCGGTTCCAACAATCATTCACTCAGCCTAGAGACAGCTGTGTATACTGTAGCCTAACAGACTGTTCTATATTTTAAGATATTTTACCCTAAATTGTAAATGAGTGTATGTGGAAAAAACTGCCCACCATATGATTGCATAAGGGTTAAAAACACAGTAGTCTCCATGCATTAAAAAACATGTTTTCACGTTGAAACGCAAACGTTTTCCACGTTAATTCATCTGAGAGTAAAGTGAAACCTCTGCTGGTAGGCCTACTGGTGAGGACGGAAGTAAAATCACATGCCAGCGTTACGCAGGACGTGGGAAACGACTGTAACGTTAATCTCTGTGCTACAAAAAAATAAAACACCCCCCGGAACCGCTGGAATAGTGAGAGGACCATTGCGTTTGAGGGCAAAAGTCAGACAATATATTGACCATCTGAGCAGCAATGAAGACCCGAGAGAATAAGTCCCTTTCACTTCTGGCTTGCGGTGAATATAAATGAAGAATGACCAATGGTAAGTAATTTGCGTACAGCGTGGCGAAAGGTTAACTCACGCGGCCGAAAGTGACGCACCTACTTAATTTTACAGTAAACACACCAAATTCTAGCCGAATGAAAGTCGAAGTCGGGTCAGTGTTTAGCGGGGTTTGATGAAGCACACATGCAGAGTCTGTGCCAACGTGCACAGCAGCGTAGTGAACCGTTTTCGGAGCTTACCGTGAGCCGACAACTTTTGCATCCGTCCACTTGCCTTCTCCGCGGAGCGACTGGCGGATTTACTGAATGTTAGAGTATTAAAGGGCTTTCCAAACAGGGGCATTCCGTGTGAATAAATAACTCCCTACCTGCCAGTCAGAAGGAAACTGAAAGTTTTGGGATTTACGGGAACTGGCTTCTGGTTTACAGGAATTATAGACTCGGGTAGGACTGCTTTACATTCCACGTAATGTAGCCGATCAAACAAGTTGGATTCAGATGATGATTTATTCATGCGAAAGTACTGATACTAAAATGTAATATATATGTGTGAATATATATATATATATATATACTGCATCACAAGTTCTGCATTCAACGTTTTACTTGGGTAAGAAGTATAAAAAAAGTGAGAAAAAAAGTCATGATAAAGCATAGCTTTTTAATATTATATTCGGCTGTTATGTTTGGGGATTTTGTGTGTTCACGTGTGAACAGCATTATGATCTTGTGGTTTTTTCAAGGTGCTTCCAATTGTTAATTGTAGGGCAAGTCCAAGTCAAGTCTCAAGTCTCTTATTGTGATGAGTGCTTTATCATCGGCTGCGTGCCATCCGTTCTGCTTAGACAACTGCATAGCTATATCTAAGGAATTCAAAAGCATGTGCTCTATTATCATCATTCCTTTATCTATTAACATTAGTGGTGTAACGGTGATCCGTTCGGATCACCCCTCACGGTTCGGATCACTCGTAAACCGCGGATCAATGGAGTCTTTTTTTTCTTTTTTTTACGGGGGATGATGGTGGTGGACAAACCGCTACGGTATGTAGGCGTTATTTAAATCGAAAGACACACGATAACGGCAAAACATCGGGCCTGTCCACACATATGAAGAGCCACCATCCCGTCTGTCAGCGACGGGGGACACTCCGGTGTGGAAAACAAAGGCTTTCAAAATCTGGTTAAAATGCTTGAGCCACGATACGAAATCCACTCACGCACCCACTTCAGTATGAAGACCGTTCCAGGCCTCTATGAAAAGGAAAAGACTGACCGCTCACTTCATCACGGGCGATTCATTGTCCGGTGCTGCAGACACGCCCCCTCTGTGAGAGTCACACAGACAGCTGCTGCAGACACGCCCCCTCTGTGAGAGTCACACAGACAGGTGCTGCAGACACGCCCCCTCTGTGAGAGTCACACAGACAGGTGCTGCAGACACGCCCCCTCTGTGAGAGTCACACAGACACACACCTGGTGCAGGTGCTGACAGAAGTATCAGAGTGGAAGCTGGAGGCCCAATAGTAATATCCCAGTCACCACAGGAAGCTCTACCCTCTCCCCAGACAATGGAGATATTCTCATCTTTTTGAAAACAATGTCACAGTGTGACATTGTTTTCAAAAAGATGAGAACAGTACACAGTCACAGTAATGGTAAACATTATTGTGTATTTGAATGACATAACCTGACAGGAAGTAAACATAGACCCAAGTTGTTGCCGAGCGGTTCAGTTCAGTTGAAACAGTGGAAGCTAGATCACTGGCTGTTTCTTTCTTTCAATATTGATCAAAGGACGAGGATATCAACATACCTCATGTTGCACTTAAACGTAACAGAATTGAGTATTCTTGAATGTTTTATTTTTATTTATTTATTTCATTTTGTTTCAAATTGGACATCTTCAATATTTTTTTTTTATGTAAGACTATAGCCCAAAGTTCTTTTCTTTAAGTGTTCTTGAAGTTCTTTAATTAATAAATGGAAAGCAAAGTTATAATTGACTCCTCCAATTTTCTTTGTTGATCCGAAAAATGATCCGAACCGTGACTCAAGAACCGTGATCCGAACCGAACCGTGAGGTTTGTGATCCGTTGCGCCCCTAATTAACATACATTATTAATATTGTTGTTGTCACCTTACTGAAATTATCATTTCTGATACCATAATGCTAATTCAAAAGACATTGAAGGCATAAAATCCTTATTACATGATGAATATAACAACGCAAATTGAACCTGGTGCACTTTGAGAGCAAAATGAAGAAGCTCGCTATAGATGTATGAGGAACTTTGTGCTCTTGTAAACAATTTGGTGCTCTTGTAAATAATTAAATCATAATCACAGTGGTTGTATATGTAGCCAGGCGAAGTGGGGGTAGGAAGGTTTTTGTACTGTCCCTGATAGATATCTGCCTGGCGGGTTGATTGTTTTCCCAACGGTGGTGTCAGCCAACAGTCAGGTGTTCCCAGTCCAAGTTGTCAACCTCTCACCGGAGGATGTGTGGTTGTCCCCAAAGACTAGGTTAGGTATCCTCAGCCAGTGTCAGTGTGTTGAGGGTGACCCCTACGAGGTGAAGTTTCAGCGTATCACCGCTGACCATGAGGAAGTAACGATTAACCGGAAGGATGATCATGGATGTGACCGTGATGTACAGAGCCTACTAGAGCAACTACATCTAGGAGGTACGCCAGAACAGCAGGCAGAACTAGGAGAGCTTCTGATGGAGTACGCAGATGTGTTTGCAGTTCATGATGAGGATCTGGGATACACTGATAAGGTTAAGCATGAAATCCCTGTAGTGGACGAGACACCAGTTTCCCAACCTTACCGGCGCATCCCACCTAATCAGTACAAGGAGGTCAGGGAACATATTTCTGAACTGCTGAGAAAAGGAGTGATTCAAGAGAGTTCAAGCTCCTATGCCTCATCAATTGTGTTGGTGCGCAAGTCTGATGGAAGTTTAAGGCTGTGTGTTGACTACAGGAGGCTGAACTTGAAGACCAGGCGTGACGCATTGATGAAACTTTGGACGCTCTGAGTGGCGCAAAGTTCTTCTCGACAATCGACCTCGCCAGCGGATACCATCAGGTTGCTGTACATGAGAAAGATAGGGACAAAACAGCGTTCGCCACACCATTCAGCCTTTATGAGTACCTGAGGATGCCCTTTGGGCTCTGTAACGCGCCCGCAACCTTTCAATGTCTGATGCAGGCTACAATAAGTGATCTAGTTTTGCAGATGGTATTGATCTATTTGGACGACTTGCTAGTGTTTTCATCAACATTCCAAGACCACTTAGTGAGGTTAGAGACAGTCTTCAAGAGGTTGAGAGCGACAGGGCTAAAAGTCAAAATGAAGAAGTGCCATTTTCTTCAACCCGAGGTCAGATTTCTTGGCCACCAAGTTTCAGCTCAAGGTATTGGCACAGACCCTGACAAGATAAGTGCAGTGAAGAAGTGTTCCATCCCCAGTACTGTGAAAGCGCTAAGGTCGTTTTTGGGCTTTTGCAGTTACTATAGAAGGTTCATTGAGGGTTTCTCCCAAATTGCAGGGCCCCTTCACGACGTTGTAAATGTTTGTATCAAAGAGAGCAGCAAGGTCAGGAGTAATGAGTTGTTCAGGTTAGCTTGGAATCCACAGTGTCTACAGGCTTTTGAGCTCCTAAAGGAGAAGCTGACCAGCGCCCCCACACTTGGCTACGCAGACTTTAACCGCCCTTTTATTCTACATAACTACATTTTCTTATCGTACTTATTTTCCATTACGAAACTTTAGGTCACAAATCCATATATATTATCTTAATAACAGTTGTAAAACATAGCACTTTTTTGAAATGCAACCAACTCATAGACGAGTTTCCATCAGTTTCCATTCGTTGTGGAACACAACTCCGCGAGACATTAAGTCTGCTGCGTGGTTCTATACGTGGATGTACACTGCTCTGATGACCACAGCAGAAGTCTCCTGGCTATTTCAGCTGCCAGGCTTAGCGTACGCTGCCCTGGTGGTTGATGTACACTGCCGCTGTCATGTTATCTGTCCTCACCATTAGTCTTTTTGTAGGCTGAGGAGCAAAGTGCTTTAGCACTTTCAGTACTGTGGACAGCTCCAGACAGAGGATTTCCCCATTTCCCCCCCCCCCCACATCTTGAGACTGGCACATCCCAGCCCATCTAGAGAGGGATGGGTCCATGTAAACTGATATGTGTGACATCGCTCTCCCAAGAGGATCCCCTGATGAGTTAACACAGGGTTTTTACAGTATGCTAGGTCTGACTGCAGTGAGGGAGGAATGGTCAGGGTTGGACTAGGTTGGGGCCAGCCACTGGCTCGAACCATGAGGGTCCGTAGCAGGGGCGTCGTTAGGCCTCAAATGTTCTTCAGCCCCCCAAAATAATTTGGCATTATTGGCTTTAAAAAAAAAAAAGAAGAAAAAGAAATATATATTTTTATTTTGGTGATGTCATTAAATTTAACTATTGTTTCTCACATGGACAAGTTATTTATAACTCTAACATGCTACATATGTGCGTGCGGTCTGGTTTGTATGTTTTCTCCCCCTTCAAATTACAATCCAATAGCCATCTTCATACTTAACAATATAAAGTTGACACTGTCAGGTTCATTCTCCATCCATTGTGTGCGGTCCCTTTAAGAATTAGGATTTGGGAGTGACGCGGATATTCTTTATTTGAGAAATATTTGTTCATTTGTTCATATTTGTGTTGTCAAATTTCACTATGACCCTCAAATTCTGTCTCTTGTGTTATCATATACTGCATGCAAGCAAAACTACAGAGCAAAATCACACTCTTTCTGATTGAACCAATCTATGAACTGTCTCAAACAATGGATATCCACGGCCCCAAATGGGCCCCAAAAAAAACGCGCAAACATGCCACTCCCCTTGGGGCTAAGCCCCCCCTTTCTTTGAATCCTAGAAACGCCCCTGGCCTGTAGCATGCTGGGCCGCAGTCGCCGAAGGAGAATATTTCGGTGGAGGAGGACAAGGCACTTGAGCTGGAGCATGTTGAGGTGCAGCAGCCACAGGGTGCCTCTTCTTGGAGCAAGCGTCTTGATGTCTGTGATGACATGTGGAGCCTGATGTTACGCTGCATCATCATTTGTCATGCCATAATAAATATAATATATATATATGTATATATATATATATACTGTATATATATATTATATTTGCCAGGTTGCTGCAGTGCTGACAAATGCTGGTTTTAATTGCTGCCTACCTTGTGAACAGAAATACATTTTTCTACTTTTCTACCAAAGTCTATCAAATATTTTTTTTGATTATTTAGTCAAAACCAAAATGTGTTAGGTTGTGCCCCACTCTCTTCTGTCATATTTTATTCCATTATATGTTTGAAAATGAATATTAATCCGCAAATGAACTAAGCTATCAAATAAAATAATTGGAGTAACTTCACTATTTCCAGCTGAGAAGTAGTGAAGTTTAAAGTGAAATTAAATGAAAATATTAAAGTAAAATATAAGTACAGTACTGTACCTGAATGTAATGTAATGACAGTCCTATGGTTTGAAATGATGGTAGCAGGGATGTTTTGTCCGGCTGGGATATTTGGACGTGTCTTTTATGAAGTGCAAGGTCACATAGGGGCCACTTGACATGATCCTTATAGGTCAATATAATAATATAATAATAATAAATGAGATATGTCTCAGCAATAGTGATTTAGACTGCAGGAACAAAGCTGTGCTAAAATGAATGGATGTTAAAGGCCAAGTGTTATTGAGGTTCCTCACATGAAAAATGTTTAACTGTATTACATGCAAACATGTTTTGGATTAGTCGACTGACCTGTCTGTCTTCCTCTCTCCCTGTACCCCTCACACTATTACTATAAACGCTCAGCCTCTTCTCTGCATCAGTCTCCTTGCTCTACTGCTTCTACCTCTATCTCTGTCCTGTAACAGCAAAACGCCTCCCACAGACGTTCAAGGCCATTACAAGATAATCGTTCAAACTGATATCAACAACGCAGTAAGATACCAATTCTGTTTATTTGATATATTTATTTTAACCCTCTTTTTTTTCATTTTATTAGGAGGTTTTGGTTAGGAAATTTGTATTATTATGTATTATTCAAAGTTCAGACAGTTGCTCAAAATATTGCTTTGGAACCATTATGCAGATTACATTAATACATTTGAAAAGAGTGCTTTTGCTTCAAGGTCTCGATGGGAATATTTGACAGCATCAGGAGGACCGTTTTAAGTAAATTGTCTGTTTGCCGTATGGAGAACCCTTTCCACTGGGTACAACATGCATGCTTAAGCTTAAATTGTAAATATATCACAACTTTGATATTAAAAGACGTCAAAATAATGTAAAAATAACCTAAAAACATGATTTGAAAGTGTTTCCTTTACATAAATAACAAAAGTGCACACTTGTAACTAGCCGCCCCTTCTATAAAATCGTCTTCTATATTGCTAATATGTACCCCTATAATACTTTTGTTCTCTCAAGAATGGAACTATCGCAACCATGCTGCAAAACTCATCTTGCCCAAACCTGAAACAAAAGCTGCATAGCTGCACATCAGCCAACGTGGTGAGTAATAGTTATTTGGTTTTTGCCTGTTCTGTTATTTTTGATGTATCTTTCCTTTTGATTTGCTTGGTATGTAATTTAGTAATGCTTGAAATATTATCAAAAATGTACACTGGTGACCATAGAAACCTGCTCATGCTCTTCCTTTGGTATTTACATTAGAGAGGGAAATTCCAACAAGCTCACTGCCACAGTTCAATAACTGTTAGTGAATTGCTTGGTGAACCTTCAAGTAGAATTACATTAATGACCAGACCACCAGAAAACCCAGATATCACGCTCATTCAACACTTTAAAAATAAAAAAAGAGTACCCACACATCATTTAACAACTGCATGAAGAACTGCTTTTGGCACAGAGGGTGTACACTGTCATGACTCAAATACCGACTCATATACCTCTATTCAGCAGGATGTTCTGAGCACCTTGCACTTCCTAACCTGCAAAATGAAGATTTTAAGCATATCCCACACAGATCGACTGGTCTCGTCTGTCCTAAACTCGTTAAAATGCACTTGTCTCGAGAAACCGGTAAGTCTCTGCACATTCCCTTGTTAAAAATGTAAATAATCTTAATAACTGTAGATTTTTCTTTGGAGGGGGCAGCTTCTTAGGTGACCAACCTAAGAAACCGATTCTTTCAGTTTCTTTGTGTGGGATTTTGGTTTGTCATATTTAACTAACAAGGACAGTGGAATGTTGGCAGGCTGTAGTGTTTATTTTTCCCCCACCTAGTGGGTGACTCAGTGATAAGTTATACAGCCTATTGGCTGTGTGAGTGTATCCAAACACGATCCTATTTGACACTAGTTTGCCAGGCAGAGATGAGCTACAGCAGAATATGTACCCGCAGAAGGTGAGGACACGTTGTGCTTCTTTGCGCACTACAATGAAAACACTTGTGAAGAGTGTGTCGGAATTTTGGCTTTATTAGGATGCAGTAAAAAAATATAACAAGTTGGATTTGGATTCCCCCCAAATTTCACGGGACACCACACCCTCTTTATCCCTGGATCAGTTATGTGTCGTCAACCTGTCCTTCATTTTCAACGCTGTCAGATCAGAATCAAATTTGATGATTCAGGCTCATCGCTGAAGTCTGAGTCATACAGCGGAGCCAAGGCCTCTTTAGAGCCTCAGGCTTCCCCAGACCAGTACAAGTTTAAAATACTGGCTCACGTGGTTGGTTTGGAACTTTGTTTTGAGGCTGCCCTTTGCATTTGACGAACACACTGTACTTTGATCAAACCCCATATACGGCAGAAGCAGAATAGTATTCTGTGATTGCAGTCAGGGCTGTCAAGAGGTCAGACTTTGATTTGTCTGAGAAAGACCGTGGAGAGAGTCACTTTATGTTGACAAGAGATAAATGAGCATTAATAAGACGAGTATTGCAGTGATAAAGCATATCACTTTATGATGAAGAGGGTTGTCTGGTAACCGCAGGGTCAACGGTTCGATCCTCGACTGAGACGTGTCACGTGTCGAAGTGACACTGAACCCCGGGCGCCTGTCATTGGCAGCCCACTGCTCCCTATATGCAGAGGTCAAATTTTGTGTATATGTATATGACAATAAAAAGGGTTTCTATTTCTTATACCGAACCGTTCATGAGATCATGGAGGTTATAAACACATTATAAGGACTCAACACTAATTTGCACATTGTGTTTGTGTGTTGACTTCTGTTGACCAGACCAAAGAACCCAACGTAAGGTCGACGATGAGGACAACGCAACACAGAAGAAACATGCAGAAAATAAGCAGGAGGGAGACTAAAACACTTTGCAAAGCCGAGGCAATCATGCTTGCCATGACAAAATGCTACCAGATGCTGAACACTATACAAATGGACCTGGGACCAAACCCAAGTTAATTGTGAAGCAAAGAACTCGCACTTCCTTCCAGTTACGCAGTCCTTCATTGGATTGTGCAAGAGGAAGCTTCTACTTCATTTAAGCTATATATCTTGTCAAGTACCAGTATATCTCTCTTGCAATTGTTTTGGATGTTATGTGACTACTGACTCTTCAGATAAGTTTCCAAGCTAAACAAACACGAGCTATTAAGCTAACTGGAAAAGAATGTCCCACGGTCGTCCAACATGGTGAACTCTATGTGCAGAAGAATGTCTTAAGGACTCGACAAAGGGTGCACGATGCACGGCACAGGGAAGCTCTTAGATGGCGGAAGGTGTGTTCAAAAAGGTAAACTATAAAATGTAAAGCTACAAACATGCAGCTAAAAGTATGTTTTCCAGCCATTAGTTTGCAGAGAATATGCTATGACCTTTACTTACACTTAGCGAGGAGCATAAGCAGGACATATTAAGGTGCTCAAATACAGTTTTACTTTCACTTTGGAGTAGAATGAGTAGCGCTGGCACACCTTTTGTTATTTCTCGTTTGTCTGGCTGTTGTTTTAGGCTGTGTGTCAAGTCATTGGTACTCTCCTTAAAATGCTAGTGTTGATTAATCAGAGTGTGATTGATGTGTTAAAAGCACATCTTGCCACGGATGGCTGAGTTCAGATCACACACACCTGGCTCGGTTCTGGGAAACGTCCAAGAAGCTTTCCTGTCAAACTCACCTGGTGCTTTGATTAATGATGCCTGCTTAATCCTATCAGCACTGTGCTGTAGATTGGGGAGCCAAATGTGTAGTTTTATATCATTTTTGAATAGGCCTTTTGTTCGTTTGGATGTATCAGAAATGCAAAAAAAAAAACATATCGGCATGCAGCTTTTGCCCCAACAGCTATTTTCTGGTCTTGTCATTGACCATACATAATGCATTATCATGTAGTTAATTGCTATACATGTCATCTGTATCCAGGCTAACAGCTTTTGTATCAGCGCAGGAAAGCACACCTGTCCAGCCTGTTTAAGCATTTGTCATGTAACATAAATATAATTGGCTTATTGAAACTTAACAACTTCTCAAAGGACTCAAAGATTATCATACTTAATCACTCTTAAGAGTGTGAGGGTTAATGAGCATTACATATGGGCATCTGGGCGACTGTGGCTAAGTGGATAGCAGGGCCGACCTTCAATCAGAGGATCGGCGGTTCGATCCCCGGCTCCGCTCCACGCATGTCGATGTGTCCTTGAGCAAGACACTTCTAACCCCAAAATTGCTCCCGTAGCTGTGCCTACGGTGTAGAAATGTGATAAAATCTGAATTGTAAGTCGCTTTGGATAAAAGCGTCTGCTAAATGACTGTAATGTAATGCAATATAAAATATGCAACCTCAAGGAGAGGCCTTTCCTTCTTAGCGTCCCACCTGTAAAAGAACTGTGTGGGGTAATAAATAAGAGTCGTATCAAGGAGCGAGATCAACAGTACCTGTACAGGACATTTTAAATGACTGTAGTGTTGCTGTATTGACCCTAAATACCTAAATTCACTGAATACTGGCAGAATAGAAAAGCTTTCAAGGAAAAAAAAACCGGCAACACATCCATGTGCAGTTAGGTTTCATACAACTCCAGAGAAAAACATTTTAATTCCATAAAGCATTAACAAAAGAGATGCAGTCATTGTTCATTCAGTAAAATGAAAAATAAATAATTAATTGCATTGTGTAAAATGAGGGGGAATAAACGGGTTTGAGTTAATGCTACATTTGTCTAGAGAAGTCCGGCCTATGAGGGTAACATTAAGACAGCTGGAAACAAATGTTGCCTCTAAAAGGCACCGTAAAGGGAGCACTGACCTTTTTAACCTTTTTGGACTGGTCCCTGCTGAAACAAGGTGATGTCTTTCCAAAAATGACAACACACTTCCTTTAACAAAAACCACACTGTTTTCTTCAGTAGTCAATCGTATTGCACTTCAATAAGAACATATTTTTGGGATTAAGGAATGCATTTCAGATCACGGTTGACTGGGGATTGAGATACACGGATAATCACACCCACCCGCCAATGAGTCACCCAACACTAACCCTTTACCTCCTCATTCACATTTTACAACCCACCTCTTCGCTTTTAGCCAATCTCTCACTCATCTGTACTCTCTTCTAAGGATGCACCAATGGCTTTCAGTTGCTGATAGTGACTCTGCTAAACATAATTATTGTCCAGCAACAATAAAATGAGTAATAAAATGATTACTCTAGTTTCACGGCAATAATCTTCATGTGGTGGAATCAGCCGCGGTGCTGTACCAGCAGAATGGCTTGTTCCTGTATCATTAGCCACATCAGCTGATGATATCATGAACCGTAACATACATTTATGTTATGAAAATGTCAGAATGTGTACTAATCACAAATGGTATACTATGAAGCAGGAAGCACTGAAGAAATGTGAATAAAGTGGCATGGACCAGCAGATTCCATGACACCGCACCGTGGGGTCTTTTGCCGACGATTACACCACTTCACTGCCGTGAAATGAGACCCACAAGCGTGAAAATACAGACTGATTAGCTTTGTCAAAACCTCTCCAGTGCTAGTTTGAATACCAGTGCCATCCCCATACATCTCTAGTTTCTCCCTCTCCTGACCGCCATCAGATACACATCTTCCTGACTCCACACTCGCAGCAGAATTTGGCGGATTCAACCGGGTACTTGGTCCCACAAGCATGACAGGACTTGCTCCGCATCCCGCCGTTGTCAACCACGTCATTCCTGCGAAATTCAACAAAGATGACCAAGCAGCAACGTTAGAAACCAAGTACATCACGTTGTTATTCGTGGTGCTTTAGTGCAGGGCTGATGATACTGTTGATAACAGATTATTAAGGGTTTAAATAATGTAGGGATTTTAAATACTTTAAACACATTGCTCACTGTATTATGAGTATTATTTCAGTTAAGTTGAGATAGTACAATATGCAAACAAATACATAACTTCAAATGAAGTCAATATTTTAGTGTTAACATGTCGTGTTTGATGATAAAATGCTGAAGCTTTCCTACAAGGTGTACTTCAAGCACTTCATGGTGAATGTATGTGACATATTTTAGCTTCATTTGTATTAAGTGGCAGCATTACTATCACCCAAGTAAACAGAACCTGTAGCTGTACGGATTGCATTATTATTGACATCATAATTATGCGCTAGACTGCGCACAATTAAGCGCCATTCAGTCACCTGTTGTATAAACTAAAGTTACTGAATGGGACCGGAATGTCCTCGATCTGTATGCAATACTCCGATAAAGCACAAGAGGGCAGGAGAGTTTACATCAACTGTATGGTAGTTTGTTTTGATTCATTCTCGTGTTTATATTTTTAGCAAACCTATTAGTGAACTGGCTCACCTAGATATGCAGGTGTCTACTTTCTTCTTGTTGATTGCCGTTCCCGACTGAGGGGTCCTCACAGAGCCATAGCCGGAGCTCCCACCTCGAGTCTTACTTCCCACACTGAGAGGACAAACAGAAGGAGGAGAAAGACAACCATGTGTAAAGTGCAAACGGTTTGTAAAGACAGTTTAGAGTTTAAAACTGGAATTTTCAGGTTCAAAACTCACATGTGAGTTGACCCACTGTATTCATAGATGTAACCCGTTATTCTTATGAAGCCATCAATTAAGTCAATCATAGTGTTAACCATAGCTTCACATGAGCACTGTGAGTGAGCACTGACCCTGATGGAGGGCTTGTGAGGCCAGAGGGATTGCTCCTCACTGAACCTGCAGAAGAGACCTTACTAGATGGGATCCCTGGAGCAAAAGAGAGAAAAGAGAAGCCTGAGTCATTTCATTAAAAAAAACAAAAAAATGTCACAAATATACAGAACTGTCAGATGTGAACACAACACCCCGCGATGCACGATCAACAGAGCTGTGCCCGTACCAGAGAGCTGTCCAAGGCCTGATCTCTGGGGTAAACGAGAGGAGGCTGAAGGGATGGCTGACACAGCAGGAGAGTTGGCCTTCTTTACAGGGGCAGGAGGCTTGGACTGATAGAGAGAGAGAGAGAGAGAGAGAGAGAGAGAGAGAGAGAGAGAGAGAGAGAGAGAGAGAGAGAGAGAGAGAGAGAGAGAGAGAGAGAGAGAGAGAGAATGGAAAATAAATAAGTAGCCTACATAAAACAACAAAACATTAGCCACGGAGGTCATGGGATGCAAAGCATCAACACAGTCACATTACTTGGGAGACAGAGAAATAGGGATCGGACACACAGGTCATCACTATGCTATAGTTTTTATAAACAAGGGCAGACCATAATGTACAATGCATGGAGTATGGTTCGGCTTTACAAACCGGTGTAAAAATGTGTTGTTAACTGTTGTGAGGAAGAAAATTTGAGAGTTGAAAACACGGATCCACAGTAAATATTTAAAAAGATGGCCGACTGGGAAACAATGTTTTCTCATTATTGGACCCTGCTGTTTTTATTGGCTTCCAAATTGCCGGTAATTCTACGCCTGCTGCAAAGCGGGCATCTAACAATGGTAATAATGGAAAAGGGCAATTATGAATTCACAAACAGCACTCCTTAAATCGTAAAGAATTGTAAATAACATGAGAGGCAGAATTGGCTGCGTAGCTATCTACACATACGCTCTAATCGATATGAATACTGTGGGTAAACACAGCTGTTCTAATTATGAGATGAAAGCTGCATGTGCAATGTCTCATAAATAATATTTCATACTGTCACACTGTCACGTTTTATGTTTAGAACAACCAGATTTGCAATGAGAAATGAATGTAAGAAAATGTAATTTAGAAAATTCAACCAAAGTCAACTTAAGTAAAATAGTATTTTCCAACAGAAACACAAATAGTCTGTTCGTGTGCACACAAATGTAGCGGTGCGGTGTGTGCATGTGTGTACCGGTGTGCGACCAGGAGGCTTCTTGGCATCTCCTAACTTGCCCTTGGTTGGCATACGGGCAGCCTGCTCCTGGCAGAACTTGATGTGTCTGTCAGCTGCACCCTGGTTGAACCTCCGGTCACAGCAAGGGCACTGAACATAGTCTGAAGACAAGACAGGTTAGTGAGAAAATACACATAAAACCTCTCAAGTGACCTGAATCCTGGATATAGAGAGACTTGTAAGTACTGCTAAGTGGGGAAGGTCTGCCTTGTACGTGTGTTTTTCTTTTCTCTTGCAACTGCAAACTCAAGAAGTTACATATCTGGGATTCAACATTCTGAGGGTATTTCCAGCCCATCTTTATAATTTGTCTGTAAAGTTTCCTACTTTCAAAAAAAAATAAAAAATACTTTCCTTGCTTAATTCCTCTATGAGTTACCTGGGTCATAAGTAGGAGGAGGAGGTGGAGGTAATGGTCCGCCATCCTTCATGACCTGAGTGATGACCTTAGCAGCCCGGATGGTAGCGATGAAGTCGTCATGTTTTTTGCGCCAGTTGGACGGCTTCTTTGGAGGTTCTGCCTGGCAGGAGGAATCACAGAGCAGATGTGCTGTTACACCAGCTTGTTTTTAATGTCGATTATTTTTCACCACAACCTGAGACAGCTATTGATGCTGTCATGGTAAACCTCATAACTGTCATTCAGAGAGTGCTGTTATTACTTGAACTGAATGTGCCCACTGAAAACTGGATGTTTTGAAAATGCGGTCACCTAAGTGTCTCTCGTTACTCTCTATTTTAAATGATCTAAACGTTCTTATTTATTTTATTTAAGCCTGAAAATTCCTATAATTTAACTCGTGGTTGTAATGAATGCAGCTCTTAACGACATGCTTCCGACTTTCATTTCTACAAAAAAAAAAAAAAGAATCCCCTTTCTTTCCATCGTGGCAGTCTGAGTATTACCAGAAGCTGATGATTTCTGACAGAAGTAGTTCACTGAGTGTCCTCTGAGCTGTTTCTGTGGCAACATGATAGCCCCTCTGGCACTGAACGTCTACTTCCTCCTATAAAGCTTTTCTTCACAGTTAATTAAGCATGTGTGCCCGACAAACAAGGAGGATAACAATGTTCTGTGATGTCCTGTTAATGCCAGGAAACTGTGACTACTGTTATTCCAGAGGGAGGGCAGATTGAGTGTGCAGCAGTTAATTGAAGCAAAGACCAGAGAAAGAAGAAAGCAATATATATATATATGTGTATATATATATATATATATATATATATATATATAAATGCTAGGCAACAGACGTCTAACTGGACACAATTAAAATCCCAAGGATCAGCAAGTCTTGGTTTATCAGAATTACCTGAAAGGAACAGCGTGTGAGATTTAGAGCCATCTAGTGGTGAGGTTGCAAATTGCAACCAACTGCACATCCCTCAGCTCAGTAACTAACAGAACTACGGTGGCCTTCAGGTACGGATAGGTATCTTTAGGATTTTAGTACAAGGAGCCACTCTTATCAATACTTTTTCATGACTAAATGATCTGAACAGGAATAGAAGTTATTTGTAATTTAGGTATAACTAAATATTGGTTCTAGAGCAGCAACAGTTATGTTTACAACAGCAAAGCCACTAATAACTGGAAACAAATCTAAATTGTCCTGAGTGAAGTTTATAAATGATAATAATGAAGAACACAGGTATCACATACAGTAGTATGTCATTCCTCCTGTCCTCTGTCCTGGCTGCTTTGTCTCAGCCAGCAGAGAAGTTTACAAGAACAAACTAAGACAAACAGACAGACAGCTTTTGGCCGAGCTCTGTATTCTGAAGGTGAGTTGTCAAAGAGTAAGAGTATAACAACAGGTTGTGTCTACAACAGGTTCAAAAGAATCAGTGCAGCTTGAGAAGATAGGGGGTCATACTGTCAACACAGTTATGTTGAAAGAAAATGAAATTATAGTGGCTACATCTTAAGATTTTTAGTTGTGGAAAGGAAAGGAAAATACCACAGATTCAGTGTGTTTTTGAAACTAATACCACCAGTATGAGTTGACACGCCTCCAGACTATTTAAGCCAATGGCTCAAAGAGGGGAAACCAGTATCTATAAAGCCAGAAACAGTGAGGGATCTGAGGGAACGCCATTTGGGCTTCAGCAGATTAATCGTGCCACTAAAAACTAATGTACACAGAAAGAAAGGACAAATGAAAAAAAAGACAAATCAACTTACTTTCCCAGTAGAAGATGAACCTTGTGACTGAAATACAATTGAAAGCGCCTACATTTATATAGGCTGAATTGTACATATTCAAATGTCATGAAACTGTTCTTGCAGTTATTTTCGGACAGAGATTCCACACACAGATGTACAACTTTGAGCAGTTTTTCTCTTCCTATTAAATCAAATTGAACCCCCCCCCCCCCCCCCCCCCCTAAGGTGTAGTCTTACCTTTGGTTTGAGGGGTTTGAGCGTGGGGAGGTCTGTACCCTCAGCTCTCTGTCGGCTAGAGTCAAAAACCTTCCTCCTTTTGGTTGCTGACTTTTGGCAGATTTTCGCATGCCTTTGCTGTAGTGAGAGAAAAAAAGATGCACAGGACACAACAACTACACAAACGTAATGTGTCTCGACATGTTTTTGGGAAACATTTGAGATCTGTGCCTCTTTATTACCCTATCTGCCATTTTGTCTCAATCACAATTCAGAAATGATTATTTTTTTGTTGTTTTGAAAGAGTCAGAGAGCAAGACATGTGTGATTTCTGTGACAGCTGTGAAGTAAAGAATGCAAAACATCTTTCAAGGAAAATCTAACTACAAACTACAAAGTTGTTCACACAAATACACGCATGCCAACAAATGCATAACACATTATTTGACAACTAATTTGGTTGAGTGCTTGTAGAAGTGCACAAATGTGTGTATTGGCATCACAGGAAAACAATATGTTATTATTGAGATCATTGTAGCTTTTATGTGATAAAACCCATCTCTGTATTATGTTTTAGTCATGTTAGCAAAACACAGACAGTAATGATGACAGCAAATATAGTGGTATTAATGAACATATGCATCATATGTGTCTTTATCTATGTCTTTAACTACTATATAGATATGAATGTGTACAAAATGCTTTACACAATAACAATTATGTAAAGAAGTGCTGTAAGTAATCTCAATAGTGCTTCAAGTGTACAAACAGCATTTGTTTTTCGGGTTTGATTCCTTGGTGACAAATTCTATTACATAGCAGCCAACCATTATCTACATTTACATACATTATACTACAGCAAGTCCTTGGTCAGGGTTTTAAATCATGTAGACTAAAATCTTACACGTATAAGACATATAATATTTTTTTTACCAGGACTTTAGGGAGGAAGGATCTGTTACAGGTTTCGCATTGAGTCAGATCCCCAGCAGGAGGAGCAGCATTGTCTGTAAGAATAAAAGATGCAATTCTGGTTATAGTGAAGGAAGTTTTATATCACAGATAACATGAATGCACCACAGCTCTGGCCACCTTTATCTTTATCAGCTGTACACAAACATTGGGTTTGTTGGCGACAACACATAGCAGTTAAATGCTAAACGTTATGTTCTCTCACATAAATGTAATAATGTTGTTCCCACAATGGCATAACGGCACGGCAGACGTTATTACCTACATTTAAGGGCTAAATGCACTACTATGCTTTCATTTATGTCACGGTTCTTTAGGTAGCAGCATGCTAACACTGGATAGCTCCTATGGCTAATGTAGGGATCACACCCATTCAGAGACAGTCGGAGCTAGCTTCATCTTCGGCCCTGACGTTAAACTAGCATTACTTAGGCTAAATCCCACACACACAAAAAGAGGTCGCTGACAAAAATTGAATGCTAACGCAGTGCTGTATCCGTCAAATTGAAATAATGAAAATGGAGAGGCTGTAAGCTCGACTTTGCCACGAAACATCGAAATAAATAAACACATAATCGTCAATTTCGTTCACCTTCAAATTCTTCCATCATTAGGTTATCCCTTGTCTGATGCTGCTGTTGTTACAGGCGGCCAAAAGTAGCCAGTGGAAGTGAGAGGATTCACCCCTATCCACTTCCGGCTTCGCTAAAATACGGAGGACACAGTCTCAAATTGGGAAAATCACCTCTAGTTTTCCAGAAAATGTACAGTTGCAATGCATGCGGAATGCATCAATATTTAGGGTCTTTGTAAGTTACTGATAGTGCTTTGACAACTACACATTTAGGAGTTTCCTCTCGCATATGCAAAATATAGCTATGTCTTATATTGGTCGTGTTGTATTACGAGGATTTTCTCATAATATTAATTCATGTATGTATCATTTATATACAGTTCTATATAATTCAGTTTGTAGGATCTTCCCTGTGACAATATATTTCAGGTCTGTCGGTCTAACAGTCAGTGGTTTTCATTGGCTGGAAATGAGAGCGAAGCGTCTTGACATTACTGATCTTTGGCTTCCAATAGCAACTGGATTGTGTTGTACCGCTTCATGTGCTAACATCAGAGTATTTCATTGGATGTTACCGCACGGTCCAGCCCGTGGGTTCCGCGTGTACTTTGAACAGTGATGGGGCGTTGGAGGTAACCCCCTGTTCCCTCGTTGTTATCATTATTTCCAAATATGGCATTACATTAAACTAACTAATAAACAATTTTTATATCAGGCAAGGATCACCCTACCTAATTTTACTGAAATCTAGTCAATTCTGAGCTGCAAGGGCTGAACAACAACTTTAGCTTGATTCAGTGATTTAGTGAGTAGAAAGGTACTCGTTAGCATATAAGATACAAAAATATGTATTTATTTTATTGTAGGTATGCCTATATACACTTCCTGCATAATTCAATCACACATTTTTACAAATTGGTTGGACTTTTTATATGTCAACCTTGACCTCATGAGATGACTGTGATCATAGCTCCCAAATAATAAAACTAGTGTATTCCCTTGTTGCATTTGTTGGCTCAAACACTTTCCCAGGGCACTCGGAAGTTCCCAGTTTGGCATATTGAGCACATGTGTCATCTGAATGAAGTAATTCACAGCCAGATGCTGACTGGCTATGGCCTCGCTGACTTCATCACAACAAGACCACTGTTCTCACACTGGCTCTCTGCTCTATGTGATCTCCCTCTCTCTCTGTCTGTCTAACACACACACACACACACACACACACACACACACACGTTTTGATGAATAAATAATCTGTTCACCTGATTTTTAAACTATAACTTGAGTTCCATTTATCTTTTAGAGACAGGAGGGGAAGAGAGAGGGAGGGGAGAGGAGAGGAGGACAGGAGAGAGGAGGTTTGGGTTTTCAAATTCCCTTAATTGATCCAGGAGACACCAGATCACTGTCACATCATCAATTAAAAATAAATAAATAATAAAACAACTCATCTGAGGACAGAAACATATAAACTTTAAATTAACAATCAGCTCTCCCTTCTCCCCCACGGAGCATGACACCGCCCCAACAGCCCAAATGCAGCTGAAAACCTGCACATTGTCCATCATCTGATAGTAAGTGTATTCCACACTCAGTCGGGCCTTCAGCAGTCCCTCCAGAACCGGTACCAGCTCCACACTGCCCGCACTCTGAGCCCGGTTCCTGCGAGTTAGCCAAATGGCCAACTTAGCAATACCAGACAAAAAGTTCACCAAAGTGTGTACAGTGTTCATCCTAGCAGAGTATTTCGGACCAAAGAACCCATTCGTGCACATTACTAACTTTGCTTCTTCCCACAAGTACTTGTTAAACAACTAATTTAACATGTGCATACATGCCACTATGCACAATATTAATTAGTAAAGTTACATCAAGTTTCTACTTTAACAAAACAAAATGGATCAAAGAGAGTAATGCAGGTGTGATGCAGGGGTGTGTAAATGTAATGTCTCTGGAGAGACATTTGTCCAACGATGGCCCAAAGACAGACAGGATGTGGACCAGTAAACAAACCTCAGAAAATATGTTTTCATTTTATTTCAAAATGATGTTTGTGTCACTTATTTTGAAAATCTGGCTTCCTGTCTCTAAAAAATATATCACAACAATGCAGGAAACCTGTGAAAACAGCAGGTCCACGTGCTGTCAATCTGTGGATACTGGAGGACCACATAGGACCAAGGACAGGGTCCAACCTGACACCCTCAACCTCCATGCAAACATGCATCTCTATATTATTGGAAATTATATGAGACCGTGTTTTTTAAATAGGCCTGAGTGGAGACTTAATGTGTGGTTAACCCCTGGGCATGTCACGTGACTCTCAAACGCGACAGGAGAGTAGTTGTATTATTTGAGCTCATGTGGATATGGATATTCCTCTTAAAGTTGTATTTAATGTCTGTTTGTGCAGCGGAGGACTTTTGAGGACCTGATGGAGACTCTGAGGTGAGAACTAGCTGTTCTCAGCAGGGACCTGAACGTTCCATCGTTACCATGTTTACCATGTTTACCAAATTATTCTAAATTCAGTCTGTTCCGTTGATCAGTCAGAAAAAGCAGAAATATCTACTTTCACTCGACGAAATCTCCCAAGAAACACCTTCAAACCAGGATTTCTTTGCATCGCTGACTTCCAGATAAAGGTTTGAACAAATTTGCAGGGAAAAAAATTTATATACTTTTTCCAACACTGTTTTTTGTGTTTCTCTATGTATTTATAGACTTTCTGAACCGATGTTTATCCTAATATTGATAATATTTTCAGTTATCAGTGTATATTAATCCACTAGGACTGACTTTTGACTGTTTAGACCAAGTTTAAACAAGTTTATCTGAACCAAAGCTGCATTCTTCGTTAGCTAACGTTAGCTTCATAGACCCGACCGTCCAGCGTTAGCTTAAACTGAGAAATGCTAATAAAAATATTGTTTCTTTATATTTATATAACTTCTAGGTGATACGGATCACAAGTGATGCACGCATGATAATATATTTAATCCATATTAACTCACAATTCACACATTTCCTACATACTTGTGATATTTTTCATATATGAGGCTATTTTACACATAAAGTTGTTTATAAATGTGTCACTTTTATGTCGTCGTGCCCTGAATATTAACACGATGAACAGCAGAGAGTGAAACAACCACTAAAAGATATTTTCTATAGAAAAAGTGCTGATATGTTTCTGACTTTTAGTCAATCAGCAAGACCGCTTTAAATTTACCTTTTTTTTTTTTAAATGTAGTCTGGCGTAAACCTCGCTGTGTAAAATGTATCTGAGTGTAGATGTACTCTGTGTAAACTGTAATAAAGCGTCCAGACTGATAGTAATTATCTACACACGTGTTTACATGCACCCACATATTAATGTTTACAATAAACAGCTGATAGAAATCAGTACAATACACAGCCTAATCCATGTGCTCATGAATTATGAAAACAAAATGGTGGTGTGAATATCAGAGCAGGTCAGGTGTCATTTTAATCATGTGACGGTAAACTGTGTTGTGTTCAGTGAAACTGTATCAGTGGTGACTGTGTTCATGCAGCATGGAGACATATGGAAGGCCTCCTGCAGTAACAACACTGTGAAACAAATGCAAACATGTGGCACTGTACTGGGTTTGTTTCTGCTAATACTTTTGCGAGCGTATCATTTATTGTATGACATTTACTTTCTATCTAGTCACACTGCTTTGTGCTACTGATCCTTTCAATGTGATATGTGATGTGAGAAATAACTATGATGTGGATCAGTGGTCTGAGGGTTGTCTGTGTTTTTACCCTCAGATGGCATTACGGTGCACCTACGTCCAGGTCCAGGTCCCGGACCCTTACCAGCCCGGCGTCTTACGGACCATCTTCCGGATCAGAGATCTGATGAGCTCCTCACCTAGTCCCCCACCAGACTACAACCCTGGCAGCACGGACACAGTCCCTCCAACCGGGAGCACGGTAAGAACAAAGAACCTGAACGTCACACAGTTATTTTAACACTTTGATAAGTTTCTTCATCATCTCCCATTGAGACTCATATTCCGAATGTGCTGTGTATGTCCAAAGAAGAAGAAAACGGTTTGCTCATCTTTAACTGTTTTTGGACGGTGTGTTTGGCTAACAGCTAACAGAACTGCCTGCAGAGACAGAGTTATCCTGAGCCTTTTTATTGGGCATCAACATCACGTTTACTTCTGTATTGTCAAAAGAAATAGACTTGAAGTCTCGGTTACGAGCACAGAGCTGATTCACACGTCTGCGTAGATTAAATTGCGATTTAAAACGCGTCTGATACACAATTTTGGGTTGTATTTATTCAATCAAAAATTACAGCAGTGGTCGTTGCACACACACCTGGGAGAGATCTATTACTGCATAGGGGCACTGATCCTCCTTAATTCAATATGTGATGTGAGAAAGTCTATATGATGTAACAGTCCTTAGTTTGTTTCCATGATGTGGAGCAGTGGTCTGATGGTTGTATTTCTTTTTTTTAAACTTTCAGGCGGGACGACGCTTCACGTGGAGGAGTTTCCTCGTCCCGGACCCCAACCGCCCCGACGCCCCACGGATCATCCTCCGTAGGATCCCAGCCTCACAACGCAGGACTGGCTCCTCCACTCGCTGTGACCCATCTCCTCCCTCCCCTTGGGTCTTCTCCACTCCTATTTCTCCTCTTTCTTCTTCTAGCTCCTCTTCTCCCTCTTCTTCTAGCTCCTCCTCTCCCTCTTCTTCTAGCTCCTCCTCTCCCTCTTCTTCTAGCTCCTCCTCTCCCTCTTCTTCTAGCTCCTCTTCTCCCTCTTCTTCTAGCTCCTCCTCTAGGTCGTCTTCTAGCTCCTCCTCTAGTTCTTCCTGGACCATCCCCCCAAGTTCCCCTCAAAGAAAGAGAAGGTACGTTTATTATTATTCAGCACATTTCTGCAACAAGGCCATTCAAAGTTTTCTAAACAAGACATCAAAAGCATTGAGACAAAAGTAACACGACACACAATGACATTTAAATACAATTAAAAGCATTAAAGAGCCAAGACAACAGGAAAGTAAGACAAGCTAAAATAGAATAAGAGAGGAATAGAAAACAAGACTAAAGACAGCGGTGAATAGAAAGACTTCAGCCTTGATTTAAAAGAAGTGACAGTTGTAGCCGACTCTGGTAGTTTATTCCAGATAAATTAAGTTTTTATAAATCCTGCTGAGACATAAATCTTAAATCCTTGATATATTCTTATGGTGCTAGTAGGCTGACTTTGTGGTTGTCTTCATGTGAGTCCATGACTACACCTAGATTTCTGTCTTGGTCTCTGGTTTTCAACATTGTCGATCTAAGCAGAGCGCTGACTTCTACTTTTTACTCTAAAACAACTACCCCAGTGTTGTCTTTGTTTAATTGAAGAAGAATCTACCACATTCAATTGTTGATTGGTCCAATGCACTCACTCTGTGCTTGTACTGGACAATACTCTCCTGGTTATATGGTTATGTAACATTGTGTGTCATCTGCATAATTTTGATAACTTATTTTGTTGTTTTTCCAAAGCTCCTCTACTCAACCTCAGGGACCAGGTGAGCCTATGAAGCGTCGGCTAGTGTTGAGACCCGGTTGGCAGTTTGTGGTGCAACAGACACAGAACCTCCAGGTAATGTGAAGCACCACAATCCAATCAAAGGAGAGGAGAGAGTGTTAGGTTTTATTAGATTTTGTTAAGTTTTATTTGAGTGTGTTAAGTTTTATTAGATTTTGTTAAGTTTTATTTGAGTGTGTTAAGTTTTATTAGATTTTGTTAAGTTTTATTTGAGTGTGTTAAGTTTTATTAGATTTTGTTAAGTTTTATTTGAGTGTGTTAAGTTTTATTAGATTGTGTTAAGTTTTATTTGAGTGTGTTAAGTTTTATTAGATTGTGTTAAGTTTTATTTGAGTGTGTTAAGTTTTATTAGATTTTGTTAAGTTTTATTTGAGTGTGTTAAGTTTTATTAGATTTTGTTAAGTTTTATTTGATTGTATTGCCACTGCACCGAGACTCAGGCAGGGTGTCTGCACACAGCGAGTGGTCTGGGGGGAATAGCGTGAACCTCCAACGTGTTTCGACCCTCCAGGGAAGCTCCTCTGTGCAGAGAATTAATAGGATGTCCACAGCATATCAAGGGGGTTCACATGTCTGTCGACGCCCACCCTTAGTCCGACAAGAGTCCTCAGTGACAAGGAGAGGAGGAGAGAGTGTTAGGTTTTATTAGATTGTGTTTTATTTGATTGTGTTTTATTGTATTAGATTGTGTTTTATTAGATTGTGTTTTGTTGTATTAGATTGTGTTTTATTTGATTGTGTTAAGTTTTATTAGATTGTGTTTTATTAGATTGTGTTTTGTTGTATTAGATTGTGTTTTATTTGATTGTGTTAGGTTTTATTAGATTGTGTTTTATTAGATTGTGTTAAGTTGTATTAGATTGTGTTTTATTTGATTGTGTTAAATTGTATTAGATTGTGTTTTATTAGATTGTGTTTTGTTGTATTAGATTGTGTTTTATTTGATTGTGTTAAGTTGTATTAGATTGTGTTTTATTAGATTGTGTTTTGTTGTATTAGATTGTGTTTTATTTGATTGTGTTAGGTTTTATTAGATTGTGTTTTATTAGATTGTGTTAAGTTGTATTAGATTGTGTTTTATTTGATTGTGTTAAATTGTATTAGATTGTGTTTTATTAGATTGTGTTTTGTTGTATTAGATTGTGTTTTATTAGATTGTGTTTTGTTGTATTAGATTGTGTTTTATTAGATTGTGTTTTGTTGTATTAGATTGTGTTTTATTAGATTGTGTTAAGTTGTATTAGATTGTGTTTTATTAGATTGTGTTAGGTTTTATTAGATTGTTTTTTATTAGATTGTGTTAAGTTGTATTAGATTGTGTTTTATTTGATTGTGTTAAGTTGTTTTAGATTGTGTTTTATTAGATTGTGTTTTGTTGTATTAGATTGTGTTTTATTAGATTGTGTTAAGTTGTATTAGATTGTGTTTTATTAGATTGTGTTTTGTTGTATTAGATTGTGTTTTATTAGATTGTGTTTTGTTGTATTAGATTGTGTTTTATTAGATTGTGTTAAATTGTATTAGATTGTGTTTTGTTAGATTGTGTTTTGTTGTATTAGATTGTGTTTTATTAGATTGTGTTAAATTGTATTAGATTGTGTTTTGTTAGATTGTGTTTTGTTGTATTAGATTGTGTTTTATTTGATTGTGTTAAGTTGTATTAGATTGTGTTTTATTAGATTGTGTTAGGTTTTATTAGATTGTGTTTTATTAGATTGTGTTTTGTTGTATTAGATTGTGTTTTATTAGATTGTGTTTTATTAGATTGTGTTTTGTTGTATTAGATTGTGTTTTATTAGATTGTGTTTTATTAGATTGTGTTTTGTTGTATTAGATTGTGTTTTATTAGATTGTGTTTTGTTGTATTAGATTGTGTTTTATTAGATTGTGTTTTATTAGATTGTGTTTTATTAGATTGTGTTTTGTTGTATTAGATTGTGTTTTATTAGATTGTGTTAAGTTGTATTAGATTGTGTTTTATTAGATTGTGTTAGGTTTTATTAGATTGTGTATTATTAGATTGTGTTAAGTTGTATTAGATTGTGTTTTATTTGATTGTGTTAAGTTGTTTTAGATTGTGTTTTATTAGATTGTGTTTTGTTGTATTAGATTGTGTTTTATTAGATTGTGTTAAGTTGTTTTAGATTGTGTTTTATTAGATTGTGTTTTGTTGTATTAGATTGTGTTTTATTAGATTGTGTTTTGTTGTATTCGATTGTGTTTTGTTAGATTGTGTTAAGTTGTATTAGATTGTGTTTTGTTGTATTAGATTGTGTTTTATTAGATTGTGTTTTATTAGATTGTGTTTTGTTGTATTAGATTGTGTTTTATTAGATTGTGTTTTGTTGTATTAGATTGTGTTTTATTAGATTGTGTTAAGTTGTATTAGATTGTGTTTTGTGTTAAGTTTTATTAGATTGTGTTAAGTTGTATTAGATTGTGTTTTGTGTTAAGTTGTATTAGATTGTGTTGTATTAGATTGTGTTTTGTGTTAAGTTGTATTAGATTGTGTTGTATTAGATTGTGTTTTGTTGTGTTAGGGTTAGGGTTAGGGTTAGTCTCCTCTGCGAATCGCCACCTTAACGTGGTGGAGGAGTTTGAGTGGCTCAGTGATCCTGGGAGCTATGTTGCCCGGGGCATTAGCCCCTGGTAGGGTCTCCCAAGGCAAACAGGTTTCAGGGGAGAGCCCAGACTAAGAGCGGTTCAAAACGACCTTTATGATAAGTAGCCCACGGACTTTAGCCACCTTGCCCGGACCAGGGAAGATTTATTTGATTGTGTTTTATTTGATTGTGTTAAGTTTTATTTGATTGTGTTGTCACTGCACCGAGACTCAGGCAGGGTGTCTGCACACAGCGAGTGGTCTGGGGGGAATAGCGTGAACCTCCAACGTGTTTCGAC
Source organism: Anarhichas minor (assembly GCF_050575085.1). Lineage (NCBI taxonomy): Eukaryota > Metazoa > Chordata > Actinopteri > Perciformes > Anarhichadidae > Anarhichas > Anarhichas minor. The sequence goes on from NW_027466520.1 coordinate 11,060,487, forward strand.
CCTCCAGGGAAGCTCCTCTGTGCAGAGAATTAATAGGATGTCCACAGCATATCAAGGGGGTTCACATGTTTGTCGACGCCCACCCTTAGTCCGACAAGAGTCCTCAGTGACAAGGAGAGGAGGAGAGAGTGTTAGGTTTTATTAGATTGTGTTTTATTAGATTGTGTTAAGTTGTATTGGATTGTGTTTTATTTGATTGTGTTAAGTTGTATTAGATTGTGTTTTGTTGTATTAGATAGTCTCCTCCGCGAATCGCCACCTTAACGTGGTGGAGGAGTTTGAGTGGCTCAGTGATCCTGGGAGCTATGTTGCCCGGGGCATTAGCCCCTGGTAGGGTCTCCCAAGGCAAACAGGTTTCAGGGGAGAGCCCAGACTAAGAGCGGTTCAAAACGACCCTTATAAGTAGCCCACGGACTTTAGCCACCTCGCCCGGACCAGGGAAGATTTATTTGATTGTGTTTTATTTGATTGTGTTAAGTTGTATTAGATTGCGTTAAGTTGTATTTGATTGCGTTAAGTTGTATTTGATTGTGTTTTTTATTAGATTGTTTTCCAAAGCTCCTCTAATCAACCTCAGGGACCAGGTGAGCTTTTGACGGTAAGTCCAGGTAAGCGTCGGCTAGTATGTGACCACCTTGAGTCGGAAGAGGTGAGGAACAGAAGGCTTAATCCTGCGTGTAGGAACCAGTTTAACAGCTGGTGGTGCCACACTGGACCTCCAGGTCATGTTGAGCACCAGGGACAAGGTGGGTCTATCAAGGTATGTCCCCCTAAACCGACTCAGGGACCCGGTGAGGCTTTAAAGGTAAGTCCCCCTAAACCGACTCAGGGACCCGGTGAGGCTTTAAAGGTAAGTCCCGGTGAGTGTCGGCCGTTAGAGGACCACCCTGAGCCGGAGTGGGCGAGGAACATGAGGCTCCGACAAGAGTCCTCAGTGACCAGGAGAGGATGACAGGTGGACAGGTTAGTGTGAATCCTCTCGTAAAACAGGTAAATGTTAATTTTCATATATTTTTTTCTGATACTGATGGATAATTTATATGTTCACCTTTATTCTTTAAAGATGTTAGGTCTACTTCCTGTTGTCTATTTGTTTTCATGAAGAGAGGGGTGTGAACCTTTTTATGCAAAAGGATCACACGAGTATCATTTCTTATTTTCAGATAAGATAACTTGTGTTCCATTTGTCTTTTAGGGAGAGGAGGTTTTCAAATGCCCTTTATTGATCCAGGAGACACCAGATCACCGTCACATCATCAATTCGAAAAAATAAAAATAAAACTCATCCGAGCCCTGACTTTTTCATGCTGTTTTACTTCACATTAAAAAGGGCTTTATTTTGAAAATAAATTTACCCGGAAGTCGCTGTATTCTGACATCGGCTTGACGTTGGTAAATCCTCTGTCCTGTGGAATAATTAGAGTGACATTCAAGCTGATGTGATTAATCCTTGCGACTACTGGGAAGCCCGTCGACCTAAACGGGTACCATGCTGATAAAGTAGGAATAGAGTGTGCATGCCCGGCATGGTAATTCAATGTGTAACGTTCACCATGCAGGCTGCGTTAACAGGGACTGACTGATCTCACTGGGAGTCTTTGTTAACGTGTGACAGACATATTGCTGTAGATTTTTTTTAATTATTAGAAACAAATTGAGCATGTCTATATTCATGCACCATTAATGGCATGTCTCTTTATAAAGGTTAGGTCTTTACTGTGATTTATTAGAGAACACTTGATGTGCCTCCACTTAGCCCTTAATGACATTTTAAAACTGCTCAAATAAAAGGTTTGCAATGGACTAATGACAGCTCATACAGAATCATGGCATGTAATTGGCTACGTTATTAACCCTGTCACACACACACCTATTAGAATAACATTGGTTTAAGTTTGTGCGACTCGATTCCTTCACTCCCCTGACACTTTTCTGTTAGACAGCTAATCAAAAAGGTAGCAGACCAGGAGCACTTTTTTTTTTTAGTCAGTGACAGAGAGGACAGAGCACTCTGACCTGCTGTCTTATTCAGGGATTTGATTTAGAAACATTTGTTTGGAGTATGTGCTAGATATATTTTTGTTCAGGCCAGCTGCGCTCTATAGTTCCCCCTTGGGAGCGAGGCAGTAACTACAGCAGAGCTTGCCTCTGCAAGGGCAGGACACACACAGCTTATGTTCTGCTTCATGGGGGCAACAGCGTGACTAAATTATGTAAACTGTCAATTCATATTTCATAGAATATGAGCATATGAAATGCAATGCCAAGAATGTTTCATCACTTTTGGCTACAAATAAAACTACCTCTTCAGTCTAAAATATCCACATTTACAGGCAGTAACAAATTGTCATTTATAGTATTTGTAGCATTGCGCTTATGTTCTATATAGATTTTGACAAGAATTCTGTACCTCATTGAAATTGTGAGCATTAAAGACTTGACTTCCTGCCTTCAAGTGGATTTTTTTTTATTTTTTTTTATGCACAAGTTTATGGTGGAAATGTTTTTTTTTTTTCTATGTAAAGGAAAACATTCAGGCAAAAGGTGAAAACTCAAAATATAATGCAGTAAGGCTTTCAGGCTCTTCTATATCACTTTCAAATACTATTCGGCTGTAGATCAATGCACATGTCTGCATGATTTACTCTTCCATCCTCTTGTTTTGGGAATTAACCTCTTCAAATGTGCATGTGGCATTTCAATTAATTTATTAACCCCAGAGCTCATTTGCATTTCAGCAAGATTCCTGCTCATGTTCAAAATGTTCCACACTGAGAAGTTGCAATATCGAGAAACAAAAATAGACTCATAATTTAATGAGAATAAAGTCATACTATTTCAAGACAAACAAGCAGTAATACAAATGGCAAGTTTATTTCTGATCATGATGACATTTGCTAATAATTGTTCTGGACATCGGTGCGCGGTTGCCTGTCGTAGCATAGACATGTTTGGTATTTCTGATCAATTATATTGGCTAAATGTACTTTATCCAGTTGGATTTTGGTTTGAACACAACATTTTCCATTTATCTTCTAAAAAGGTCCAACGGTATAGTCTTTATCATGCAGATATTTGTACCATTTGCAAAAATAGACCATTGCCACTGACTCAGCATCACAGTTTGCCTCCGACACCAACTCTCTGCTTTTACATTGGAGAACAATCATCCTGTGTCTCTTGCGTCCCCATGTTGAGGCCGACAATTGTATATATGGACACAGTCTGTTGAGTATTGCCCGTCTTGACACCATTTTCAGAATGACAGCTGAGTGGGAGCATGCTCAGATGATGACATAGGAGGCATCCAGAAATAGTCAATCACAGTCTGCTCGGCTCTGGAAATAGCCACAAATAGATGTAAGAGCGAAGGTCATTTTTCATAAATTTTCTTATTAGTTAAAACCCCAATATTTAGAACAGAGTAAAAACAAAAATCAAACAATTCAAAAGGGGACATTAAGTTTCAGTAATGCTTGTTTGTCTTTGTATTCTTACAAGTGTATACATAAATAAAAAAATAATTTTAATTCGTGAAAATTTGCTGAAGGGCAGCCTCACCCAGGCAGATTAATACAGCGTGTTAGATTATCAACAGAGGGGTTTAACCTAAATCTCTGGCAACACAGCTCCCTTCCTGCTCCATGGATGACATTTGAATACAGTGCTGTCCTTTGTCTCCTCTCGGCGGTCCGGCCGCAGGAACGCCATCCATGATATCCCAGCAGCCCCCGGAGTGGAGGGACCCGCTGACCTGTCACAGAGTCTGGCACAGCTCGACATCAACAAGCCAGGTGAGAAGCAACACTACGGCGATCTGACAAGGGAATAAAGGAGGTGCGCACCGCTATTTGAGATGAGATGCAGGTGAGGAGATGGGCCCGGTAATTGCAAAATGAGGAAAGTGGAAACAGGTGTGTAGATGGATGGGGCAGTCAGGTGATTGGGAAAAGAGGGAAAGTCCGGGGGCATTTGGTGGATAGATGGACAATGGCAGCCTTGGGAATAGTGGAAATGTGGCTGAAGAGAGGGACATAGTGGCAGAATGAGCCGCAATATGCGTGTGAGTGAAGCAGACATTGTGACACATATTTCCACTGGGGCCACGATCAACAAGTGAATAGGAAAATGTTACAAACATTAAAATATGTTGCAATCCATCAATAGTATGACTTGTGCATGCACACTGGACATTGCAGTGTCATTGTTGATACTACCACCAGGGGATGCCAAACGCCTAAAGTTTTCATGTTTGTATACAGCTATTTATTGCAAGAATTGGTATTGAATGTATTCAAAGGGAGGAAAAGCATAGACACAATTGAAGTCCCTGTCCACTCAAAAATGTGTTGAGCAAGTGTGTAATGTGGAAAACTTGCAACCTCCAGTTGCACACTGAGAATTATTTTTTCAGTGAAGTAGGTGACATCTTATGTCCGGTGCTTTGACTTTTAAAAGGGACAATGTTTGCATATAAGTTATAATCCTATCCATTGTGCTGAATCTGGGTCTGTCCTGGGTCTTTCCCAACATTCACGCTGACGGGTGGGAATCCCACTGGCCCCACCTGCCAAGCACGCTATTTATAGGTTGTTGTCCTAGATCCTTGTTGCTGAGTCTTACGTCTGTGTTGTGTTCTTTGCACTTGTGCCCTGTTAAGCAACTATCATATTCTGGATTTTTCAATGAAAGAAAGGGGGTAGATATCATTTTAAGATTTTTTTTTCACTGGTTCTACCTTGGTGACTGCTTGTTCCTGCTGTTTACTTAGGCCCTGTCCACACTACTCCGTTTCTCCTTGGATGCAGATTTGTCAAATAGAAACGATCTCCGTCCACACTGGGGTTTCAGCATCATTCTCGAGTTGATCTGCGTCCACACTGCAGCCTTCGAAGGCGGACAGCACGTGACCATTAACGTACACTGGGCATGCGCGTGACGGTGTAAACAGGAAGTGGATTGCTTGCTTAGTTAAAAAAAAAAAAATACGACAGAGTAATAAAGTAGTCTTTAATAATGAAAGGTTGTATTTGATACTTAAGATCTTCCTCTAAAATCTCCCTCTACAAACTCAAACAGACAGTTCGTGGAAAGTTTTAGAAGTTTTATTTTTCAGACGTAGTTAAAGCGCTGCGGGTCTCTCGCTCTCTCTCTCTCCAAATTTACTTTAACATCAACACTTACACATACACGTTTACTAGAATATGGGTCCATAAATGTGGTCAACACACGTCTCTCACTCTATTCTGCTCTTGCTTCGTGCAGGAAAGCTTAGCAGATCGCTAACAGTAGATCCGTGAAATAAAGACCATGGAATCCATAGAAGAGTGTCAAGACTTCGGTGTGAATCTTTCTTATTTGTAAAACTGTGGAAACACAATATGAAATATGGCTTTACAAACTGTCCCTATACACATTACATGAATACAAAACAACAATCCATGATATAGCCAGCATGTAACATGTCCGCCTAGCTAGCTTCTAAGCTAATTTTAACATTACCGCCAATGGAGAAATGCTAACCGCGATTAGCATTTAATACAACACAAATGTTATACTAAGCTGAGGGCAGTTAAACTGACATGTGTGGACTCAAACAACCACTTCTTCTTGTCTCCCTGATCCCACGAATGCTATAGGCCTCCAACGGGCCACTTGCATCTAATGGCTGTGAACAGACGCCTTCTGTATATTGGGGAAGCTGTTATACAGAAGATATACAGTAGTGTATAGGCTTATGTTGTTAGGGTCAAAAGTCAAACAGAAGGTGTGAGAGAAGCATAGGAAATGAAATGCATCATTCAGTATTATTTTGATTACTGGCTACTGCATAACTTTAAAAACAAAGTTCAGGTTTTATCAGGGTTTAGGTCTGGCTGTCTGAAAACAATATTAACACCACAAGAGCTTCAATGAGACAATCTTTTGTAAAACATAATAACAGTTTCAATTGAATGGAATAGGCCTGTAATGACAATATCAATAACATTGTAGACTCATGTTGCTCCTATACTTTAGAATGGTAATAAAATAATAACACAGGGTTCCGTAGTCTGCACCAAGATGGCAACAACTTTACTCTTCAACACAAAACACTGTAGCACATTGTCCCTTTTCCTCTTCTTCAGTTATAGCCGACACAATAAAAGCCCCAGACACGTCCACTGGAACACTGCTTCCTAGAAAGCACTTAAGGTAACTCAGAGCCTTCACTTAGCAACTCAACATAATAGCTTACAACATCACAGAGCCCTTTAACCACAGTATCTATCCAGTTATATATTAATAAACTGTGCAATCTGGAAGCAAATGTAATTAGGTCATAGGTGTTTGTTGAGGCCAGGTCACCTATACATTGCAACACGTCATGTCATTAAATCACACTATACCTGCCTCAGTTATTCTTGAGCTATACATGTCATGTAAAAATGCCCAATTCTACTAGCATGTCACATACGATGTATGGAAGGAGAAGAACCTTATTTCAAAAATGTTATTCCAAATCTATTCGCAACCATCAGAATGACAGCAAGAAGTCAGTCTCACAATGACTATTTGAAGTTGTTGGCTTACTACATACAAAGTCACAAAATGTTCACATAGTAAATCAGAGAAATGGAAATCAAGGTAATTTGCATTTTAAAACTGAATGATAGACATTTAATTCCCATGTGTATGTAAAGACGTAGAATAAAACCGATACAGTATTTTGAATTTATAAAACATGATTCTAAAATGTTGAAAATAAGGATGCATTATCTAGTAGAAGCACATACTGGCTGCATCGGTGAGGCCTGGCGGTGGGCACAAACAGGGCTGGTTTATATTTGCAAGGCTACAGGGTCAGTGTGCAGGAGCACAACAAGAAACAAGGGGGCCAGCCAATGAAACAGAACAAAGCTTTTGCTGCGTCGCTTTTGGCCTTGATCATGTTGACAGAGTGAAAGAGCAGACCAATATTGTCACTGACTAAACACTGTACGTCCTGTGTTTATCTTGATTTGGACGGGCCCCGTCTGACCAATCAATGTAAGATTAATAGAGCCAGATTGCAGCGTTATTTACACGCATTTCTTTCCAATTGAATCAGTGGTTTCTGAGAAATCACACCTGATGTTCAGTTTAACTTTGAAAACACCGGAGTGCAATTCTAACATAGCGTCCGGCAAGTTCACCCAAAATTCAATAGATAGATATGATATGTAAATATATTGGCTGGGAGTGGGAACACACGTATGCAGCAAGGAGAGCAGAGAAAGAGTAGGTGTCCAATCACTGTCCTCGGTTCCCTGCAAGTGTTTCAGCCACATCACTGCCGATGAGGGGAGGGAAGACAACATTCTAATTTAGTGGAAACACTAACGCCTGCCCCAAAAACCTTGAATGGCCTCTTTCCTCTTCCCTCCCTTTCCTCTCAGGACTATGACAGTCAAACTGGGATGGTTTTGGTATTCGAGGTCATGCTGTGTTCACCATGCATCGCATCTAATCTCACATCAGCAGCCATGAAGGAAAGGTAGCATGAAAAGGAGGCTTTTTAAGGAAATTGGAACACACCCAAGTTCAAAAGGGATGTCGGGAGGGTGGCAGTAGAGGATTGCATGAATTGAATATGGTGTATTGAGCAGCTATTTGCTCAGGGTATTTGATATTTGATATTTTGATTGTGACTCTGTGAGTCTGGAGTGTTGGTTGGGTTCATTATCATAATCTTATGTAAATGAAGAATGGGAGCACGTCTCAGAAATGTACATTGTTTTGTTTTTTTTATGAAAAGAATAAGCACAAATACAATGATCTCACAGCAGTACAATAAAATAATGTGGACTACATACCAAATAGTGATATACATGCTTAAACAACATTTTGATCCACGCAAAAATCTAAAAAAAAAGAAATCTTTGTTTAAATAAACACACCAATAAAAATTGGATTGGCAAATTTGTTTTGATACAATCCTATAATTTTACAGAGATGAGTTAACCAATTAAACCATGTACATCCTCAAAACACGCTATTCAGCAGAGTGTTTTTGACTGTTCCTGTGTGCCACACAGCACCGTTTTACATGTAAAGAACTGACTAATCTTCTTGTGGGATGAAAAGTCCATGCATATCCCTGTTGAGCGTTGCGTTCACGTATGCTCGGGCTACTTCTTTGAACGTTCGGCCGTCAAGAATGAGGAGGAAGCTAGACTGGTCTGTATTGGAGTTGATGACTGATGCTAGGACAACACCTGTGAATGGAGGGGAAGAGGTTATTGTTAGAGCAGGAGGATAGCAGGATGTCAAAAATCGCAGGATTCTCCTCAAATTACGACTGGTTTTACGATCTCAATACAGATGTAATCAGTGAGGGATCTTATCTTTATAGGCTGATCTTCCCATCCATTTTGTTCTCTAGCTGTATATTAGCATGTACATGCCATACACCACACAGTATTCTCACCATCATCTTCTGACTCTCCATTTGGTTTGGGGATGAACACAGGCTCTGACGGCAGGCAGTTGTCTTCACTCCAGTAAACCCTTTCCTTGGTCTCTGTGTCTAACTTGGCAATCTAGAGCAAACAAATAGATTAGGAAAAAGAATTAAGATTTGCTCACATTGTTAGATGGGTTGTGATCTGCAATTATTTACAGACATAGCAGAGGGCATCATGGCCACTTAATTATATATTATTATATTATATTTTTAATTCTAAAAAGTTTGGGAGCTATGTTGAAAGGGAAATCTAATAAAGAAAACTATGGCATGTCAATGCTTTTTTGACATGCTGAGTTTTTTTTTAAAGTTGTCAGTCATTTAAGAAATTGCCAAATATTCAGAGCGCTTATCTTACACAAGCAAAGCGCCCGTGCAGTACTTTGCCCCAACTGCAAGCCATATACTTACAAAAGAGCTGTAAAGTTTTAAAATAGACCTTGTTACTATCAGTAGGCAGAAGGAACTGGCTTCAACTCTTTTCCTAGTATTAGCTGGGCTGGCCATCTGACTAAATACAATCAAGAAATCAAATCGTTTTCAATGCCCGTTCATCCTTTGAAGGTTCGTGGGCGGCCTGAGCCGATCCCTGATGACACGTAGTACACCCTGGAAAGGTCACCAGACAATCTCAGTTTAATGGATGAGCCTGACATATCGCATCGGTATAACGTTTTATAATTTTCCTTGCTTTTTAATCCATATCACAAGCACCATTCAAATTCAAAGAAATGCCAGAGCTCTCTTCTGTTGTTGGAATTCTGCATCAAGTGGGAATGAACAAAAATATTGAATTGTCTGAACAAGGAAGTTTCCTTTTGTTCCTTCCTCTTTGTTGTCACGATTCCTCCGGACTGTGGGTAATGCAGTGAGACACGAGGGAAGCTCTTTTCCACAGCGCTTTGTAACCCATGACTTTGAAGCTTTACAGAGTTGATCACGTCTTTCCATTGTTTCAGGTACCTTGATGTACAAGTGTGCCCAGGAGAAAGGATGTGTGGGTATCGCATCCAGAGCCAAGAAGTGGTTGGTCTTTGTTGGGGCAACCGCTAATTCTCACATCATCAAAGTGTTTCCTACTGTCTGTTGCGTCAACTGGTAGTTGTCACTTCTGCACTGTGCTTCCTACCTTTGTATAAACAACGCTGCCAGGAAGAATCTGTTTCCCAATAGCCCCGTGTTTAACAGCTGTTCTTCAAGAGTCTGCAAGTTTCGGTTCTCTCTTGGCAAATAAAACTTAAGAGACTGTAAAAAAAAACGCAAAGACAGATGTTCCCACTGGTTCTGTTGCGCAATAGCCAAATTAAAAACAATAAGGAACGTTACCTCTTTTGCCAGAACGGACTCCTCCACACAGTTCCCGTAGACAAACCGATGCTTCTTGCAGTTGAAGTCATAATTCATTCGTGGTAATTCAAAACCTGATGGAAATAAAATGACAGTTTTTGTGTGTCGTATGAACAAATACATTTTCTTAAAGACCCATTGTAGGAAATACCACTTTAACAATAATGACTTGATTTGCTCTGAGTGTCTCTTTGAGTGGCATTGGTTTTTACCTGCACAGAAAACCTCTGCTTGGCACATCAGTTTGCCTTCTTTCTCCTTCACAGCACTGGCAGTCGTGTACTTGAGTTTCACCAAGTCCTCTCCAACTGCCACGCCCTGAAAAACACAGTTAAAGAAATTCAAAATGAAGTGTTAGAGGAACGTCTTCTCTCAATTTCAGGATGAAATCAACCCGACTTTTTGCTAAAAAAAACCCACCTTGTCTGACTGGATGGGAAGTGCAAATCGTTTGTAGCTTGGTCTGCAGTAGCCATCATTTTGGAACCCGGAGTTTTCCTTCAGCTTGCTCAGGTAGAACATTTCATAAAGGCTGTTGTCATTGTAGGCGATGACATCGAAGACCACGTGACCGTCGTCCTCAAAAGCATTCACGTGATGGTAGACGACCATTGGTCCAGTGTAGTACTTTGTCTCGACCACTTTGCCAGTCTTTCTGTCTATCAGGTGGATCAGAGTCTATTGAAGACAGACCGTCACAGTTATGTTAACCCAGGTTTTTTCTGTCCATAACGCTGGTAGACTAGTGCACGCTTCATACTTAGTTCAGTAGTTGAACATAAAGAGTGATATACAAGAGAATAAATGAAACACAGTGACCACTTACATTTTCCTCAGGGCAGAACTTCATGCAGCTCGCCCAGTTGACTCCCCTCATGTACGCCGTGGCCATCTTGAGGATGTCCAGTTTGAGAGGCTGCTCGATGAAGATGAAGTAGTTGTCGGTAATGCCGAAGCTGTGGTAGTAGCTGGGTGTGAGCAGGGAGCGGCAGGGGACCGTACAGATCACCTCCACATTCTTCAGTGCGGGGGCATCCTGGTCTTTGTCTGAAGGTTTCAAGTAAAGAGCAAAAGTTAAAGAAAAAGACACTTCAAATTGTGTCAATGCATTGTTTTCATCTCATTGGCCTTGAAGTGATTGATCGACCACTTTGTCTGCAAATGTTTGCGAAAATAATGTAATTCTGAGAAGTGTTGGACTGCACTGCATTGAAATTCAGAGAAGGAGCCAATAGCAGCCGGCACATTTCACCTTGGCTGTACTTCATCTGATCCTCTCGTCCAATCATACATTTGCATAATCGTGTGCTGTAGAGAGAAAGCACTGAGGTGTCAGTGCAACGCTGAGCGGGTTATGAGGATTACGTACCTTTCTCGGAAACAGCAGGGACTTTGAACAGTATGTATTTAGTCTTGGCCTTCTCTGCTATTGAAGTCCCGATGTTGTAGGCGTTGCCCTCTTTGTCATAGTGCGGATGGGACGAAACCAAGTTTACCGGCAGGTACTTTATGTAGTCCACCTGTGTGTTCAGCAACTCATGAGCTTCGAGATCAACTCTTCACTTGGATGTGTGCTAATAGTGATCATCGGTGAGTAAAGTCAGCGTATGACTGTACCTTGTCCAGAGTTTCCAGTGTCGCAGGATCAATCTTGCGGATGTAGTTGGTCTCCGAGGTGGCGTAGTAGTCCTTTCCGTATTTAATGAAATTGCTTGCGCCGTTGTCAGTGAAGTCGGGCACTGTGTGGTTGAGAAAGGTAATCGCCCTGAAAAGGAAGAAGAAATGCTATATATTGGAATGGGGGGGGTAGGGGGTCATCCAACACAAAAGAAAAGACCAATTGTGCTCCGACTGAGGGGCCTGTAGAAATGTGTGACTCATTTGCATCTCAATGATAAATTCACAACATGAAGAGACACAGCAGGGGATTTCTCACAAGACTGATTATTTTCATGTTGCAGATGCACACACACACACACACACACACACACACACACACACACACACACACACACACACACACCACACACACACACACACACCACACACACACACACACACACACACACACACACACACACACACACACACACACACACACACCACACACACACACACACCACACACACACACACACACACACACACACACACACACACACACACACACACACTTTGAGAGTGTATTGCAGATGTTACAGAATAGGTTTTAAAATTAATATAATGCACTGTTACATAAAAATAAACAACGGAAACTCAAACTCAAATCAAAAACATTTTGCAACGTTTTTAAAGATATAAAGTAAGGCTACAACAATGATGCATGAGAGGAATAACTAAAAGGTGACATGTGGTTTGAATAAAATAAGAGAATGCTTACTTAAAAATGAAATTCTTGCTTGGGTCTGGGTATGCCATTGTTCCCATTTCAGACACAACTATTCTGTTTGCAGTCATGTTGGCTTTGTAGGTGTCACTTCTGAGAAATTTGCTTCTGTAAGTCACTTCACCTGAAAGAAAAACATGTGCAGGCATTTAGTGTCTCTTCACAGATTATGTGAATGATAGCACACGAAATGGTGATCAAAAGCTGTGCGATAAAAACAAGACCAACCATCTCTAATGGTGAAGCTGTTCATGATGGCCATCCCATCGCACCAGTGGTCGTAGCTCGTGACTCCCACAGAAAAGATGCCGGGACCATTGCGCAGCAGGGTGCCTTGCAGCCAGCTGGGAATACTCCCTAAACGACAAGCAGCGCAGAAAACCACCAAACCGTCAGAGATGTAATAAAAGTCAGTGCATGTGCCGGTCACTCAATAGTGTACAAACTCGACCTACCTTTTACTTCTGCCTTGCAGGACTCCGGGCTCTCCTCTGCGTTCTTGACATTGTTCGTAGTCATGTTTGCTGAAAGCGCAGTGAATAACACGCGGAGGTGTCTGGATAAATACTGTGGCCAACAGCAGCGCAAACCACTCCTTTTAAAGCTCCTGTCTGTCTTGGGGGACTGGCAAAGCTGTGCGGTGACCTCCGTCCTCTGTCCTCTCTTTTATTGAAATGTTGCTGTAAAGATTTCTCCGAAATGTTGCAGCTGAAAGACATTCCTGCTTCACCTTTGGCTCGTCTCCAGATATTGTATAATCCGCAATCCACTTTTATTGATCCCCACCATGTGCATTTTTTATTATTTTATAGCTGAATGGGAGACTGATTTTGTGGACTCACAAGATGTTTGTTTTATTTATGTTTTGTTTTTTTTAACCCAAATTAGCTTTATTCTGTTGTAGTTATGAAACAGAAAGTGTACCCACAGGGTGCTCTTAGTGTCAACTATAACATATTTCCTCATAAAATGTCAATGGAAAAGTTCTGCTCTTATGCAGCTAGTCTTCTTAATTCCTGTCCTAGTAGTTTATAGAAAACGAAAGGTGAGGCTGCGAAGAAACAATAGTAAATCTGCAAACTTATCAAACTTAACATTCATTCCTCGTCAGCCTGTCCAAATAAATTGGGCAAATAAAGCTTTAAACACATTAAACTTAGCTATATTAAATATCAGGTCTCTGTCAGGAAAAACATTTTTAATCAATGATTCTATTTTTAGGCACAAACTGGACTTTTTGTTTTTAACTGAAACTTGGTTAAACCAAGATAACAGTGCAGCTGTTCTTATTGAATCAAAACCTCACAACTTCAGTTTCAAACAAGAGCACATAAGAAAGGAGGTGGAGTTGCTATTTTATCTAATGATCCTCTTCAATGCAAACAGATGTCCTTTAGTCATTTTACTTCTTTTGAATATGTGTCTCTCAATTCCACTCAAGCTTTATTCCTAAATATGTACAGACCACCTAAATACTGTGCAACCTTCTTTGATGAGTTTACTGAACCGCTGTCTATAATCTGTATTGATTTTGACTGTGTTGTTATTGTTGGTGATTTTAATATGTTGATAATCCCCAGGACAGAGGGTCTATAGAACTATGCGGTGTCCTTGATAACTATGATCTGACTCAGCATGTGGCAGGACCCACCCACAACAGGGGTCACACTCTGGACCTAATTATCGCCAAAGGTGATGTCAGCTGTGACTGATGTTGCACTCTCTGATCATTTTAGTGTTTTCTTTGAGAGTGCAAATGTCCAAACCGAGGGTGTGACAAAGCGTTACATCTCTGAAAACACCAGTGAACTGTTTATTCAGAGGTTCTCCTCCACACCAGCCCTCTCTTGCTGAGCGCAGGTGGCGGAAAACAAACCTAGGTGTAGTTATGGATTCAGACCTCAACCTGAACAGACCAAGAAAGTGGATCACATCACTCCAGTTCTGAGGTCTTTGCACTGGCTTCCTGTCCAACAAAGAATTTACTTTAAAATCCTGCTGTTAGTTTATAAAGCACTGAATGGTTTAGGGCCAAAATTCATCTCTGACCTGCTGCTACCTTATGAACCATCCCGACCCCTGAGGTCGTCTGGGACCGGTCTACTCTCTGTTCCCAGAGTCAGAACTAAACATGGAGAAGCAGCGTTCAGTTTTTCTGCTCCACATATCTGGAACAAAGTCCCAGAAAGCTGCAGGTCTGCTGAGACCCTCAGCTGCTTTAAATCAAGACTGAAGACTTTTCTGTTTGCTGCTGCCTTTAATTGAACCAGATTCAAGGATATTAATCAATTTCCTGCATTTCTGCATTTTATTACCGTGTTTTATTTCTTAAACTGCACTGCAACTTTTATTCTATTTTTTTTTTTAGCTTTTTAATGTTTTAATGACTGTTTTTAATGTTTCAATCAATGTTCTTAATTGTTTTTAAATCTCCTTTTCTTTTGCCTTATGTTTTGAAGCTTTTAATGGTTTTATGAAGCACTTTGAATTGCCTTGTTGTTGAAATGTGCTGTACAAATAAACTTGCCTTGCCTTTAAGAAGGCCCTTTCAGGTTATCTGCTTTGGTTACTTCAGTTTTAATATTGCTTTACGGACTTGCATCACTGGAAAGCGTGTGGACCTTTGGTTTATATCTATCACTCTACAGGTAATTTCATTCTATGACATTATTTTTCTTGGAAGGATGTGTAGTGACACCCAGATAGTGAAAGTCACAGTTAACTCCATCGGCTGCAGGGCTGTTATCCAGTACTTGATAATACCTGGAATGACATGCAGTTTATGATGGCAAACCAACAACTGAAAGAGTAATAATAATAAATCATATCGGTACGTTAAAGTCCACATGCACATCACCTCCAAGGCAAATAGACGAATATCTTGTCTGTTTCACAGAATAACCAGCTGATGAGATTCTGTACCTAGCCCTGTTGTCAGGAACGATAATTAAGTGTGTTATCATAAAGTATAATTGGGAGGTTAAAAAAAAAAAGACCTTTACTTATATTTTTAAGTTCAACCTTCAAACAGTAAAATAAGGTTTAGTGCTTGTGTGTATTCGAATGTTCGCTTGCGGAAGACGTTACTCACAGGTAGATATGAGCGCCTTGAGGACGTAAATGTGGTTCAACCAGAAACAACAAGTTCAATATTGGGGATTAAAGCAGAGCTAAAAAAAAATAGTTTTAACTTTTTTTTTTTTTTAAGTTAAGAAATTGATATATGTGATATTAAATTATAGCAGCATATAATACAACTCGTCAGTTTTGTTACATCTGACTTGTACAATCTTAACTTCTAAAAACAGTCTTCAAACTTTATGGAAATGATGATGCCGTTAGCGTTGAGCAACGCTCCTTTTGCACATGCAGGAGCTGCACAAAGGTGAAAGGTCAAGAGTGTGGCGGTGGCCGCATTATATACAGTCTATGATTGAGAGAGAAATGGGACGGGGCTGGTCAAAGGGGGTTCAATTACAGGAGAGAAACAATGTTAAAATAAAAAGAACAAATCATTCCTTTCCTCTTTTGGACTGAACAAGTTCGTAGTTTCAGAAGTTAACTACACGAAATTGGCAAAAAAGTAATTTAACTACTTGAATCATTGTGAATAGTTGAACTGCCAGAAAACGACTGCAAAATGTAGTTAAACTACTAGTTTAACTACATGTAATTCACTACCCCCGCCATGAACTAGCCGGTGTTTGCTGCTCTATTAATGCTGTGAATGTCGAATAAACTCTAGAGAACCAATAATATATGATACAATTGTCATTAAATAGTATTCAACACTCATTCTGATGAAGAGCTTTCTGTCACTGACAATCCAAAGTCCCGTGATACAGATAAATAAACATCATCTGATACAAAACAATACAGCTGTTCTGGTGACTGTTTAAATATATGTTGAGATAAATGTTAAAATAACACAATCAGGTGAAAACAAGTTGTTACTTTTAGAAGTTTATCATGAGTGCAACAATGTGATTTAAACAAATATACTTTGTTGCAAGCTAATAAACAGATTAGGAGCTTTAAGCAGAGATAAGAACTAGGCGCACTTAAGGTTTTATGGTTTGTTAGTGTACAAAACAACAAAAACAAGTTATGTATCTCATGACAATGCATTATAGACATTCACACATTAGTGATATGTGTCCTCAAAGACACTGAGGTTGCATCCAACTTCAGTGTATATTTGTATTTGATTGGTTGTGATACTAGTGAATACTTTTTAACAGGTAAATAGCATCTTCACATGCTTGTAACGCTTGTAATCGCTGGTGTTTTGTCAATACACACCTCCTATTGTCATTTAGGCAAATCTGGTCACTCAGTTTCGAGGGAAGGTCATTCTATTGTTAAACACGAGCAAAGCTGAGAGGCAGACGAGTCAAATTATACCACAACACTGCTAGACAGCACAAGTCTGTCACAAGAGTGGCTGCTTTGTAATATAACCACAATGGCCTTGCAAATGTTCTGCATGGAAGAGACTAAAGGAAAACAATAGAGGGAGAGAAGTGATACCTTTCTCCCTCTCAGTCGGACGTTTAAGTGAACAGCAGAAGAAGAGACACATTTGGATGGCACATTGATAGTACGGTGAATTTGTTTTATCCTTTTCATTGATGATGACTAGAAAAAACAACAGCCCAGCTGCAGGATACAGTGGCTGCAGATATCGCAGGGGGAGGCCAGAGAATTGAATTACATGGCAACACTGTCCTCTAGTGGCCCGTGTAAGACATTACCTGCTAAGGTCACGTATCACTGACCACTGGTGTCACTGGTATCACTGGTGATTGTTACAATATTAAAACATGTTCTTGTTGATGATGTATATTGGTTTATTTTGACAAAAAATAAATGTTTTTCAGAACTTTGAACGCCTATGATGGGATGTGCCACTAATTAGGCTTTTACGTTAACAAGCCGCGACATGAAATCCATATCTGAGACATCAGACGCTCATTGATTGTGTTTTAAGCTGCCAAAGATGTTAGAACCCGAATGACACACACACATCACATCCGTGAATTTGGTATTTATTGTAAAGAACAAATGAAAATGTAAATGACAAATATATTTTCTCTCCTCGCATACATTCATAGAATGCCACTTAACACTCCCACCTACTCACATCTCTCCCCATACAACATTCAGAACAGAAACACCAACACCAGCAGCACCATGCTCCGTATTATAGCATCTGCATTGTTTTTATGTCGACTTCTCTTGGATTCATAAATTAAAGACAATGGTACGCATACAATGCAAGATGCTCATAGGATTCAGGTTTATTTGCACTTCCCAGATTGTTATAGACGGTCCTGATTAGTATTCAAGTATTCCCTTACTGATCATTTCTGTGCTGGATATTATACTAAATATCTGCTTTATGACATTTTCAACACATCATCATCATCACCATCACCATCATCATCATCATCTGTGGATTACATTATGTGGCACAGTACAAGAATAATGTTTCAGTAAACATTATGTACATGTACTATAGGAAAAAAAAAAGAAAGAAAAGAGAACAAAAGGTTGTCTTGCAAATGTATATGCTATTTTGTTTACAGTGCAATCCCCATGCAATACAACATGCAGTTATAGAAGGTGCATGAAGAAGACGACCATACTGGCCATGCATGACCTGGCCTGGTTTCCATTTAACTCCAGTGAAATATGAACACATCCTGACTCTTTCCCCAAGATGTGAGACAGTGATGATCCACTCGAGTCCGTCCTGTTCTAAACACACTGCCTGTACTCGAATGGCGTAAGTGACAAGAAGTGTTTCACACCGTTCCACCACGCCAAACGGCACCGAGCCTCGTCCTCCTGTGACTAACAACAGCGCGCAGAGACGGGTACGTGCAGAGAATTGGTTGGCACTGTATTAAAAATGCTCATGGATGTGAAAAAAACAAAACAAAACAAAAGCATTAAAACAACCAGCCTTAACAAATCTCTTGGTTTAACATTTGAAACAAAAGGCCAAACAATCACATTAGACAGCATTAGACGTGGAACACACTATTTTTTTTTTTTTTTTTTGGGGATGTCATAAAGTATTCAGTGTGCAATCATGCGTTGTTTTAAAAAGGCAACAAAATCAAATGCTGAACATAGCAAGGCGTATTTTCAAAACTAGCAATCCCCCGTTTCTGTTTGACAAAACATTTTGAAGATAGCTTTTGATGTACAACTCATACAAAGATACATTTACAATGAAAATTCAAGTACATGTTCCGTAAATCATCGATGAATTGCAACTTTTAAATAAAAACAAAGGATAGGCCTACAGTTGTCTTAAAACCCGATGAGGAGATTTGTTCCTGTGTTCAGTGTTGTACGATGATTGACAGTTTTGACAGTAGAATGATAACGTGAATCTTTCAGTTTCCATACATTCCTGTCCACCGGGGGGGGGGGGGCACACAATCCTTGTATCAAGCTGATGAATAAATACGGAAGTGCACATTATGTTTAACAGCGGATTGGAAATCATGTGCAACATGAGGCAGAAGCTTTATCCATCACAATGTTCTAAAACTGCAAAATACTTTTTTGACACGCCCAGAACCATTACCCTCTGAAACACTGATTATTGTCCTTGATTTGACATCAAACTTAAAATCTGCAAAAAAAACAACTAATTTAGTCAAATGAATGTGTTGAACTCGTGTCCTGAGTTCAATTCGCTGGCTACAATGTCCAATTCCTTAACGGTAAACACACACAGCAGCATGCAGCTTGTTGACATATGTTGCCGGGGGGGGGGGGGGGGGGGGGGTAAATTTGAACAGCTTGTGCCAAAAAAGATATCAAAAATAGGAAGTTTGAATGCTATATAAACTTAAGGTCAACACCTGTTGCTAAAGGAGTGTCAGATTTTCCACTAAGCCTCTTAGCAAACAGAAGTCCTTCAAAGCAGCTGCTCTTTGTGTGTACTCTGTGTTTATCATTCTGATTCCGAATCAGCACTCCAGGGCAGTTTGACCCTTTAGCATGCACCGCACAATGTGACACAAATGACAGCTCCCACAAAACCGTGTCAATAACTAATCTTTGTTAACAAAATGTAATTTTCTTTTTTTTTTTTTTTTTTTTTTTTACAGTGTGGAATTTCAGGTTGTATAAACATTTAAGGAAAACTGTCACCTCAATATTATTAAGGACAACGAATGTTCTCGCATTGCTTCACGTCAGCGTACAAACACAGCATTGACATTCGGTTTCCCTTTTAGCATTTCCAGAGTATTCTGTACACCAGTTTCCTTTTCATTAAAAACAACATCTTCAACCGTTTGTATGGTTGAAAACTAATTTGCCTCGACCCCAGCAAGACAAAATAAATAGACAACATACAGTGTACCGGGGCCCTTTCAACCCTACATTGTACAAATTACACCATTCAAATGCAACCAAGACTCATGATGTCAGATTGCGGTGGTTGAGTTATTAACTGTGTAATCCTGGGATTGAAAATAATAATACTTTGAGAAAAAAAATATATATATACTGTATATATATATATTTTGTTGAGCACAAAGTATGTAAAGAACGGTCAACTTTTTGACATTTTGTGGTTGGGCTAAGAGTCCCAGGACTCTTTTCTGTAGTGGTAAATTGTTCAAGAGAACAATAATTGGCCGTGCACACGGTATTGCTGACAGTTCATGTCGTGGCTTCGGGATGGCCCAGTTCAACGGTCCATCTCAAGTGACTCAATTTCCCTCGTTACATTCGGTCCTGTGATATCACTCTTCCCAGGTGCGACAGGTAAGTGTCCGAGCTGCTGCTCCCCCGATGCGCTGAGAGTGACGTCATTGTGTCTCTGCTGTGGCTTTCTCACCACCGACACCCAGTGTCCTTTAATCCGTCTTCCCATTCTCCTGAGGCATGCCGGCTTTGCTCTGGCGTGCCGAACGCAGCACCTTGTAGCAGCCGCGGGCAATCTTGTGCATCCACATAATGTTCATGATGTCCAAGCAGATACTGGAGCAGATCCAGGCTACACGGCCACCCCAGGGCACCAGGTAGAAAGCCTCAGTGCCATAGACCCCATACATACGAATGTAGTAGACTGGCATGACGGCGATGCGGACCACGAAAAAGACTACTGCCATGGCAACGCCATTCGCCATGTTGGGCCGGGAGGACTTGGGATAACCTAGTACCTCATAGAACCAGCTGAAACACAACACATGGTTAAGAAAAAAAGTGTCTGGCAGGATATGTAAATGTTAAAGACAATCACAAGTCACTTGACACTTTACATAAAGAGTTAGGGGCCTGTTGTCTAAAGTATCTTCGGATTTCAATTGATCTAATCCGACCACAAAGAGAACATCCAAGAAGCAATGGAATTGAAATTGGAATTTCAATTGAATTACAATTGGAATTGTAATTGAAATTCTTAACAATTAATTCACAAGTTCTGAAATGTAATCTCCAGAAAATGTAAATTGAGCTCCAAACCTGAATTTTAAGACCCAAAGCCCAGGTCGTTAGTAAACAGGTACCTACCGCTGGTTCACACAGGGTGTAGAAAACTCAGCAAGCAGACGGAAGTTAGCAAAATAAGGCAACATTCCTTCGCCCTGGAAGAACAAGGTAAGAACAGGAAGACAACGACACATGAAAGGGACAAAAACAAGACGAGTCATTTGGATTCAGCAGGCATGAAGCTGATGTACCGCCTGCTCCTCAGAGTAACTCGGTAATTAAGGTACGCTTCCAATCGTCAGACACAACCATATGATATTTCAAGACATATTTTTTTTGGTGTGGGGAACTCAAGATTAAAATTAGATGACGTCCTCCCAAATATAGACCTATTTGGCAGATCTAAGAAAAGAGCCTTCTCCTTCAGGGCACACAATTAGTCTCCAGCTAAAATTAGACTGGTCTTTAATTTGACTTTCCTAATGATTCATTCCCCTCATCTATTGTGAGCAGAAACTAGTCCATACTATAAAAGGAGCAAAATAACAGATTAACTGTAATGCATTGTGGTCCAAGTCAGTTGTTCACACGAAGGGCTTGTTGACACAGTTGTCTTTAAATGAAAAGGGTTCATTCCCTGGGGAGCGTGAATGTGCTGACCACATTCAATCAATCTGTTTAAGTATCAGATATCTTTGGAGTAATGTTGACATTTTTTGCTTGAGATTGGCACAGTTATTCAAAAATAGACATGGTTCATCCTCTTAGGAGTATGAACAATTGAAGGATTCATTCTATGGAGACCAAGAATACTCAGCGAATTTAATGGAAATTGAGCTTTTTGGAGATATGTTGTTACGCACTAAAAACAAAATCATGGAAACTTAATTAAAGGGAAAATCCAACACCTTGTATGTTGATGTCCAATCACTGTTGATTGTAAATGTCATTGAAGCAATTATTTCCAATTACTTGCATTGTCCGTGAGCTTCTGATGCCTAGAGGGTCCCTGTCAGAACATAATCCTCTTCCACAGCTAATGCTCCCAGAACCTCTGCTGCAGTTCTCCAGGTACATACTCTGGGTAAACACAACTGTTTATCCGAGTCAGCCAAAAACACTGTAAAATGTATCCACGTCCATAACGTGCCCTTCATTTTTTGGGTTGCCATTTTTTCGCTGTTGGAAATGTAGCTAGTTTGCAATACCAGCGAAGAAAACAAGGCAGTTCTGCTTTTGAGCGACAAAAGCGGAGAACAGAAATCCAGGCTTGAAATAGGTCTTCCTTTCCACTAACGGCGTCACTGTCGCGTCAAATGATGCCACTGAATGCAGAAGATAAACACATTTTGCAACTGCAAACTCAAGTTTTCTCAGTCGATATAGTGCACACTGAGGAATGCGTTGTTTCAATCGAATACATGTACCATCGACACTAATTTGGACATCCACATGAAGAGGTGGTGAATTTTCCCTTTAAAGTCAAATTCAATGAAAACATAGGAACTCCAAGAGAACACTAGAGACATATTTACCAACCACCATTGGGCCTGTTTTTAGAGAGACAATAAATTGCTTTGCCTGAAAAAGCAAAAAGTCAACATGCAATATTTAATGTCTTAAAACATACCGGGAAGACCACAATGCACTGCAGTTCATCTGAGGAACATCTCGACATTAAGAGGGTTTTCGAGCAAATATCAACACAGCACAGGCTTTGATACATCTGATGTACAACCATACATACATTCAGCCAGCCACTATTTTAAAAAAAAGGAGCAACCAGAAGCCATGCAGAGTAAAAAAGCGATACGTTTAACTGCCAAACATGTCGTTGTTTAGAAGGTCAGGGCCTGAATTCCATGCTGTATGAGATCATCTTCAGCAGGTTTGAACCTGAACTCAAAATTGGATTATGAAGCTAACCACGGTTGCAATATTACAAAGGCACCAACTACAAACCGTGGTTTCTGACCTGGACAGAAGCCCGCTATGAAGCCCTTGAGTGATCCTACCATGAGAGAAGCTTAAAATCGATTGATTTCTGTTCCAATTGAACAATTTTTCCGCTGCTGCTAAATAGAATGAAGATGATCTTACAACCAAGATGCTTTCAGGACTCCCCATCTTGAATAGTGTTGATTAAAATGGTGCCATTAGCCAGACACATTTGTGTACCGACTGAAAGACTGAATTATACTGCTGTGATCTACATCTTAACTGCAATTAAAATAGTTGGGATTTTGAATTTTGTGTCTAACTCCTGACCGTAAAAATTCAGCACATAAGTCAGACTCAAAATGAAGAGACAAATCACAGCATTCAATTTCACCGAAAGACCCACCAGGAACTTTAGGGTTATTTGGCTAGTGGCCAGGCTTTAACTGCATTTACAAGTAGACTTACCGTCAGGGCTGAAATAAAAGCTGGACATTAAAACATACTTACTATGTGACACAAACAGGGTAATCTGCATTGCAGTTTTTGTACCGTATGAGTTGAACCTTCCACCTAGCATGAGGCATACTAGTACCTCTAGGAACTGGTAAGTCCATACTGTGACTGGGCATCATATCTGCTCAGTGCAACACAACAGCAATATAGCAGACAAGACAGGAAAAGGACCAAGACCTGACCTGCTCTGGGTTTCTAAATGACACACAACCTTTTTGGTAGTTTTTTTTGCATGAACGGGGACGACACAGTCCGACTTGATGTTGGCAGTTTTTGCATGTTGGGTTTGAAGAGGGGCTATTTATGTTAAAGTCAGCGGAGGACGCAGAGACAGAAAGACAGACAGATTTTTTTTTAGAAAAAAAAAAAAAAAAAAAGATGCAACCACAATGGGAAGCAAGTAAGAAGCAACATTTACAACACCGAGAAGAAAGCATGCATCTCATAGTTACACAGCAGTTAATACATTATATTTCTGGTTAGGCTATGCTTGACTGTTAAAAACACATATACAGATTATGCTATCGAAAAAAAAAATCAATTAGTGAACGATTAATCAATAATCAAAACATACCAACAAGCTTACGACATTAAGCTGATCTGAAGTTTGCTTTCAATCTAAGTAAATTGAATTAGGCCTTAATTTGGCTGTGTGCCGCAGGGTTTAATATTCATATTGTGAGTTGGTAGAATTTATCGTGTATTTGACATGAAAACGTCCACATAAAAACACCCAGCACGTTCACTAATGAGACTTTGACAACATACGACACAATTGACTAAATAAAATGAAAATGACATCAAGGGGTTAGCCACATTTATTGGGGTTTTTACCGCAAATTGAATATGGCTACAGTAATGTGGCTCACAATATGTTTTCTACCACCATTGACTAACGCGGAGCATTCATTCTGTTATCCCACATGAATTTCCAGATCCAGTCTAAGGAAACAGTCATGAGTGTCCAGTAACAGTATGGCCTACTTCGCTTCAGTCATCTAATTTATACATTGCTCTGTTTCTCCAAATGAAAGGCTGGATTTACAGTCGGTCATGAATCAGATATTTATTCCAACGATGTAACACTGTTTTAATGTAATTATTGTTTGGACGCAGGAAGGTGGAAGAGTGATATTCCTCATTATCAATGCAATGAAGACAAGACACTAATATGATATATGTGTCACATTAAAGAAGAAAATCAAATCTGTAAATCCACCCAGCGACTTGAGTGTAGTTAGGGGTAGAATGTAAATCTTGACTGCGAGGTTTACACCAAACATGTGGTTGAAACCAAACGTCCATAGTGTTTTACTGCTTTTTAGCAACGTAACAAAAGGTTAAATCCAAGAATAGTTAAAGTATGGGGACTCAGGCAGAGCAATGCACACTTAGTGTCCTTTTGCATTCTCCTCAAAATACAGAGCACGTATTCAAGGGGAACACACTGAGTCGCTTAACTAAAATAAACTGGGTATAAAAGGAAACTTTTAATAGCATTAACAACAGTAATTCTGTAAGCTCAGAGTACACCTGATATAATACATTCAGCATGGTATGGCTATCTGGTGATGCGCTATCATCTCGGGGTCATGTGGATGACGTTATTTGAGTGGCTTTGTCAGTTTTTCCCTCATCGGGGGGGAAATCTCAGGAGGAGTGTAAGGAAGAGAAAGAAGAGGCAGAACTGGCACAACAACAGACAGGCGGGCAGGTAATGTAGATAGGCAGGGAAGTAATTAAGAAAGTTAAATACTGTTTGCTATAGCATGCACAGTGACAAGAGAAGGAACCCCGCCTGTGTAGAATGCTTCAGAGCTGCAAGCATGCACACGGTGGTTACAGTTTAGCATATAGCTAAGCTTGACTTGCGTCGGATTCATACAACATTTAAAGGGGGGTCAGTAAAACAAACAGAAAGCACAGAAATTGTAAGGGCAAGGTGAGGGGGGGGAGGGGTCATCAGCCAGTACCATCATTGAGCATTCCATGCAAAAAATACCATAGTCATTCATTTCCATAATATTTATCAACAGATCCTGGCGACCTAGAGGGTTTCAGATCGAACCAAGAGTGAACAGCACTGCCCGTAAATGCCGAGTACACTAAACCGTCTCCATATCTGGATGAGAGCCAACTGCACACCATAGCCATGTACCTCAGAGGACTTGTGACATCATCATCATCAGGTCAATTACCTGTCAATAACCACGGCTGATTTCGTAATAATGATAGAGAGCGACACCGTCATGTATTTTTGATAACATTGCTTTTTACAGTGCAGCTTCAACGATCGCTAAACCGGAGTGAAATCTCAAACGGACCTGAAACCTACAGTCATGTTATTCCTGCAATCCTCACATCATTTAAACTTGCCGTTTCCGGGCGGGTTAAAGAATACAACCGCTCAGCACTTGCACAGAACTGTGCAGGGAAACAGTTCTGGAGAGACTGTAACTCACCGACTAGTGCATTACTGACGCACTTTATTACACTTCCACTGGGAGAGATGAAGCCAATGAGGTGGACTTCGAACATCCGTACGGTTTCCTTATCTGATGTGACTGTACAGTTTAGGGTACGTCACTTGTCGCACTTACTGTACTTGCCTTGTGCATATTCAACCAAACTATATGAGCTGCATGGAGACGGTCGGGGACACTTGCTGAATGGTGGCTATGTTCGGTAAAAGGCCCAGCTTGACAGGACACAGCTGTTCACCCTTTGGTTGTCTCCTTCCCATCTTGCCTGCACGTTCTGCTATTGGACAATAGGGCACTCACCAGTACATAGTAGTAAGCATACAATGCTGCCAGATGGTGAACTACAAAAAATTTGTCGCCTATCGCCTTCCAATAGTAAAATATCAGCAGCAGATCTGGAACACAGAAGCACAGGGGAGAGAGAGAGAGAGATAACATGTCATGGGTGAAATCAAAACATTTGAAGTACATACAACTGAACAATACCACACTGAAAAATTGTCTATTTTATTTCTGACCCGCAGCTGACACACACTCTAGGGCCAAAACTCAAGTGAGTTCTCCAAGCATGAAGTTATCACATCTTATTACAAACTACGTGCATGTTCTTCTGGTCTCATTTTCACAACCATTACCTGGGTAAACTGTACGTTTCTCTTACCAGATATGAGGTAGCCTGTTGTGATGCCAACATTAGTCTTCACCAATGTAGGGTCTCCCCTATTGAACAAAAACACATTTGGTTTTACAGGGAGTCTCCGTATGCACACTGCCATTCAAAGGTTTAGAATCCCCGGCCACAAACGTTTGATTGGTTATTTGTCAGGTGGCAGAGAAGGCTAGAAGTGCTTTTAGGATGTAGAAAGTCCTCTTTACAAATAGATGTTATTTTGTATGAAGGGTTTCCTGAAAAAGTTACGTTTTGTACATGGAGATCTAAACGCTGTGCAATGATCCAACCATACTGACAATTAAATAAGAGTAGGGGTGCAGGGCGGTGTACCGGTTTCATCCTCACGTTCGGCCACAACATGGATTTAAAAATACCGTCTTTGCGCGGTTTTAGCCTACACACAGGGACGAGGGAGGTACAACACCCGATGAACTACTGCCTGTTCCCCTTCATCGATTCAAACGTAACAATAAAAATAGAAGGATAGCCCAGAGTTAGCAATAGTCAGCTGAACATACTGTGGACTTGCAAAGCACAGATTAAACCTATTCAACCGAACCAATGAGTGGACTGCAGAGAGCCCAAAGGAAAACGACTCCCCAAAATATCTTGGGCACAATTGTGGTTCAATAATGATCGAAGGTCACTTTTCTTTTTTAATTAAAATGTTCTTTTTTCCCCCAACTATCTCAAGTATAAATAATACATTTGGTTTCTGTATTATACCGTTTCTAGCTCTGTTAAAACAGCTAATATTGATGGAAAGAAGGAAAGCATCAATATAACCGGTGATTCCATACGTTTGAAACGCAGTGTAGGTGTTTCAAATGTCTCGACTTTGAACACTCTTTGTGGTAGTATCAAAAGAGAAATTGAGTTACACGGCACCTGAATGAGGGAACAACTTCCAAACTTGCAGGGGATTTCCCATTTCCATCAAGCAGAGGTGGATATCATCGCTAAGCCCTACCCCCTTGGTGAATGTCGCTATGCCTGTCGAGCTTTCCCTGCTAGTACAGCACGTAACAGTTCACATTAAGGGTGGAAGATTTACGGCTGGGAATTCCTGGTTATCTTTGAAACAATGGGTGTTTGATTTCACACACAAGCGGGTTTCTCATTTCCAGATTTGATCAGCTCTAGCCAGCACTAACTCCTTGAGCTGGCTGAAAACACCGTCTCCTGTTGACTTTATGATGATTCCAGAAAACTTGTTTTAAAACGAGAACCATATAAAAAGATCCTAAACATGAACTTGACCACTATATGTATAATATATTGCTAAGAGGCTAAAGCTAAAGCGCAGGATAGCTCTTCAGCTCTAGAGTCATAGTCCAGTTGGCGAACTAGAAATGTAATAAAATTGTTATTTCAAACATAACACATTTACATTTGGGATTTCGTGTTCATATTTCTAAACAGTACGGCTGGACTTTACAACAGAACAAACACGAGTTTTGAGAAATGTAACTATCTTTGGTGATGGGCTTGGCTCCAGGTCTTGGAGTGCTAATGTTATCCTCAACTCTGATACAGGCGAGTCTTGGCTCCATCACATAAGCTCTAAAACACACATAATAATGAAGTTAGCTATATGCTAACATTACCTCTTGATCTGTTGGAAAAAAACTCACACAGCACACGACTAAAAAAACAAAAAAAAAAAAACTATGGAAAGTAAAAGGTTAAAAACATGCAATTCGCAGCCGAACTCTCACCAGACTGGGTCTTCATTGACAGCATCATCAAAGAACAAGATGTAGAGACAGAAGATTCCCACCAACAGTGCGTGAAACGTCGACACCGTCCTGAAATGAAAAGCAAAACACGCACACACAGCCGTGATGATTGTCTCCTGTCTGACAGGAGCAGTACTGACACACGTCAGAGATTGTGTGCTCAATAAGCTTGCCAAAGGAATACTCAGTATCTATCTCAATTCATGCGGCTCGTGTGGTTTTAGACTACAGTGAATCAACCGATTGCCTGTCACGGCTGCACACAGATTCCGACCAATTAAGACTAAGAGATTAAACACTGCTGAAGGGCCAGGCGGAGCGGCACACAGTCCCAGTCAGTCACTGAGGCAGTGAGACACAATGACAGCCACACTGCATATAAGACTGTTTCAACAGAATCTGTAAAGTCACGCGGGCCTCAGAAAAGGCTCCCCACAGCCCGGGTCCAGCTCCACTAATCCTTCACTTTCATTTGCTCATAAACCATGTGACCATTTCAATTTCACAAGTGCTCTCGTTAGTAATAAAGTTAATATGAGAGACAATAACAAAAAACGAGTGATTCATGCACGTTGGAGTCGGACCAGGCTGGATCCTTTCAAACGCTCTTCGCCCGCTGGACATCTTTCAATCTACAGTACGGCTTCCACTGTACTCATAGCGCTCAAAGGTCACAGCCTGTCCGTCTGTCTCACTCAAGACACAAAACACTCCATCTTTTTGCTCCGGTCTATTTGTTCTAACCAGTATCTGCAATGTTCCCACAACAAGTTAGCAGAAAAAGAATCAATACGACAACAGATGACACTTGGTTGTTGTTCATATCAAATTGTTCATCAGTCTGAACACTGTGTCCTTGAAGCATTCCTACTTGTCCGTCCATTTTGACTGACGAACTGTGAGGATAAAAAGGTATATTATTGCTTCAGTAAAATACTATGCCCATGCTGCTTTTAAAAAAAAAAATTTTTTTTTGCGGGGAGTTGACGATCATTTCTGCTTTACGGAGGAGCTGCTTGATCTTAGGAGAATGGGACAAGCTGTGTGGAGTTATAACAGATAGGGCTCCAGCTATGAAAGGCGAGCGCAAGAGAGCGGAGGTGAGGCTGTTCAAATGCACTGCATCATCCAGCAAGAATCCCTCTGTGCCAAGACAGTCCAGCTGGGCGATGTGACGAACACGGTTGTGAAAACTGTCAGCATAATTCGAGCACGAGGGCACAACTACGCAACTTCAATGTTGCGCACTTCCCCACGCAGTCCGAAGTCAAATGTGCTTTTCCGAAGGCCAACCTTTCTGCTAAATAAGGGGAATGTCCGTGATAACGTCTCTCATGACAGAACTCAGTCAGCGCTTTCAGTATTTTTCTCTCATTGAGAAAGATATCGAGCCGTTCTCAACTCCCTTCTTCTTGAGTGATGAGTTATATCCGACCTCTACTGAGAGCGGTGTTGCACTCTCTGCTGCATGCCACACGTAAATATTCGGACCCATCGTGACCATAATTATGTGTCGCGTCACCTTGAGTTCCATTCCACCTTCTGCTTGTCACTGAGGCCGAGGAAGCTGGGGCTGATGCGCGTGGACGTCCACGGGCTGACTTTGTGGAAGAGCCACTGGAAGGTGAAGAAACTGGTCACCGAGATGGTGAGAATAAGCTGGTTGAATGGATCCATGGCCACCCAACCTGACTGTGGGCGGATGGAGGGAAAGAAGGTTAAAGGTTAGAAATGCTCAGTTGTGTCATCACTATATTGTGAAACCTTAAAACTTAACCAGAAAAAGGTGGATTAGACATCACTGGAAACGGGGGGGGGGCTGTTATTTTGACAATAACAGGTCATCAACTCTGCTCCATCAGCTTCTTTACATATTTAAAGCCTCAACCAAAAAACTGGCTGAAACAAACGTATTAAGATCCTTGTGGTTTCAGCGCACACATAGCTTCTAAAACCACACACACACACACGCACACACAGCTCCCTTCCCAGGAAGCTGTGCCACAAAAACGGGCATGCTCATCTACTGCATCTACTACCCGGTAAACTTCCAAATAACTGTGTGGATTCTTTGAACCCGCCCTGGACTTCGCTTTGTTTGCTTTTAATACACACACCCAAGTACCAGTGACCTATGATCCCAAAAAGGTATACGTTCAACACAGCTGCATGTGTAGCGCACTGAAATATGTCATTTGTCAGGGTGTCTATGTAACATCATTTGCTTTAAATATGTGTTTAAGTTCATTCATATTTGTATTACTTCAGTCGGTAATGTTATTAACTACTGAACGGTATGCTTGCTAACTGTAAAGGGAAGAAAGTTGGTGTACTGACCCTTTAGAAGAAAGGGCTGTCGCTTTAAGAGAGTTTAGAGAGAACGTGATGTATGCAGGCTGAAGGAAAAGATGTGCTTGTGCTTAACCGTGGGGTTTGTAAATAAAAGTTGCAAAACGAAGATGGACGTGTTGTTGGACGGTTCATTTTAAGGGTGCAACACATGCAGAGTTTACCTAAATAGCCCTACTCCCGTTATCAAAATTAAGTGTCAGAGCAAATACTACGATGCCAATATAACTTTCGATATGCAACATTAAAGAGACATATCGGCACAGCTCTACTTTTTCTATTTTAGGGGGTTAATGGGAGGCTGGTTTCTCAGCTTCGCCGTTAGAGCATCGGAAATGGAAACAGGTCAGCCGTGTGCTGGAAAATGTGAGTGGAGCATGGGCACACGGTATAAAGGGAGATCAGCATGGGATGGTTCAATAAAATACATTTCATATTGATAGATACTTTAATTCAAAATCTAGGCCTCGAAGTAGCGTGATGTGTAGTAGAACGAACGCCACGTAGAAATCTATTTCATCCTATCCATATATGGAACAAAGTAAATGTATAGCAGTGACTGAGGTCCAGACCACTGAACTGTTTCATACGTGTTGCCTGGGGGACCATTTGCATACGGACTGATTTGACTGTTGCCAGCTCTTGTGTTTACGCCAAGTCAGTAAACTTTACAGACATATTTACATCTCCCAATTAAAGCAACAGAGCGTCTCCCAGCACAGTCACACTGATCAGCACACATCTCCGTCCCTGGAGCTCTGGCCTTGGTGACTATATACCTCGCCTTTTGTTCCTGCATTACGCCTTAAGAAATGCTCGAGGACAAAAACGGTGTACCTCACTGGCTCGCTTTAGCCAAGAAAAAGTCACCAGTGACCTGAGCAGCTGCTAATGTAGCATGCTGCAAGGCATGCTACATTAACGTATGGACCTTCACAAGTATGGACCTTCAAAAGGTCCACAGTGTGATTTTAACTGAGGGGATAAATAGATATATTGGATTGTTTTGTGTGCACACATGTTTGAGTTCTGCGGTTCCCATGTGGGTTGCCAAGGGCAAATGGTTACAAAGGTCAACTTGAATACAGGAAAAATAAATAAATAGCTGAAGCACCACTACAAACAAAAGAAACCTGACTTAACATTTGGGTATATCTGTCGAGTGTGTTTCATAAGCGAAGACTTACACATTTGAAATCCCTGACAATAAACTGTGATTTAGGTGAGGTTGCAATGAGCTGATGACACGCTATGTTGTTTTTTTACTGCCCTTGATTCAATAAACCAGTGATGATAAATAAACAAAAAGGGGGGGGGGCAGGAACCATAACCTCCAATCAGGACTCATGCAACGCATCACAACAGACAATTATTTTGAAAAACACCCAACATTATTCCGTTTGCCCTCAGAGCACACTGTTAGTCATTAAGGCACAGAGCAGACGTGCCTTAATGTGTTGTGTACTATAACACGGCGGAGGTTATGACTTTAGAGGATTCACCTTCAAACTGAGAAGTGTTATTGTCAACCATTACGATGGAGCAGGGCCTTTTAGGGCACGGTAGACCTACAAACTGACGTCCATATATGTCTTTAAAGATCCACGTAAGGTGAAAATGCGCTTGCGTAAGACGGGGTGGACTCTTTTTTTTTTTTTTTAACGAGGAAACTATATCCCCCACGAAAATAACTCCGCTTTGTGCATCACGTTGCATTTCGGAGATGCTTGAGCACAATCGATCGCCCCGGAGCAGAACGCACGATCAAGTACCCACAGTGGTATTCTGGTTATCTTAAAGCGACGGATATTAGGGCACGCTACGCCGCATTGGCCGGACCAGCTGCTGTTGCTGGGAAATGTGTTGAAGGGAAGAAAAAACAACAACAACACCGGCCCCGGTCGTGTGTCCTGCGTACCAGCCACAGATAATGTGCAAAACATGAGACGGGCCTACCTTATGACGTTCATTAAGATGATCTGCAGCCGCTCTCTCTCAACTGGTTATGGTGTCCAGGGTCGTTTGCGAAACCGTGTATGTTGAGTCAAAGCAACAGCCATGTCGAGTCAGATTTCTTGGATAAACAACACGAGCCCGGCTCCCGCTCCGCGCACACGCTAACGACGACTCGTGGGGGACGCGGCGGGGCCGGAGCTCCGTGTCTGCGGCAGCTTCGCGGTGTTTACCGAGAAGCCCATCCAACACCAAACGTGCATAATTGCAGAGGTGCAGCTCGACGCTCGATTACAGGGACGATGGAAGGTGTTTGTGTGTAAGAGGCAGCCCTCTCTCCCTCCCTCCCCCCCTCTCTCTCTCTCTCTCTCTCCCCTATAGGGCTCGAACTACAGCTAAAATTCTTAAAGACACACTCCCGTGCACAGGAACACACTCACTGTGTCTATTTATAGCCAAGGCTTGTTGAACTGATCCGGGGTATATCAGCGAACTGCAGGCATGGCGCACCGGTCCTGGTATCCGGGGCCCTTCACTGACGCCACTCAGTCTTTTTGCATTCCTCTTGTTTTGTTATATTTGCCTGTCACATGGCCTAACGAGTGACCCAGATGGCTACTGTGTGAGAATTGACGAGACAGAATCAGAGTTTCAACTCCCAGTGTCTTCCCCTGTCCCTTCTCAGATGTCAGCCACACGAGCAGAGTGCACCCATAGCCTATACACATTGCCAGAGGGCAGGTGACATATTGAATGACCAGTGGCAGCCATTTAAAATATCTATAAATCAAATGAGCGAGGCCGGGGTATTTACAGCATGGAGATATGCCTTGATCACTGTACAAGAAGCGCCAGCTATTACCTTCATATCCGTGTCCTCAACCTCCCTGCTGCTGGAAAACATTAACTCTGACATCCAAGCGAACACGAGGAGATAATGCTTCAAGTTAAACAGTGACAATAAGCATCTGCTGGGCTTCGTGTAAAGACGGCACACCTATTGGTTTGTTTGTAACATGCAGGTCTGTCAGGTCTTTCAGCTGTGATGAGCACATTTCAGGGTCAAACACGGGCTCAATATCAATTGTGAGTCATTGCCAAGGACAGTGCCCTCGCCGTTGAGGTGGAATTCTTCTCAATATCCCAAAATGGCTGCTTTCTGAGAATGAATTTCTGAAGCTGCGTTTCAGTCAGGCAAGAACTGGATGAACTGGATTGGATGAACCACTCACAGTAAAGGACCACGTCCTGACCTTTGGAGGAATCAAAGGCTAACGCACAGTTCAGCATGCCAGAGAATGGTGCTGTCTATTGATCTGAAGCATCATCTCAGAGGCTTTCCCAGGACATCCTGATCAACTCGGTGGTTGACGTGGACAATGTGTTGAGCTTCCTCTCGTCTTTACTAGGCCAATTTGTCCAATCTGAAACTACAGGGCCAGTTCCGGTAAACATTTGAATTAAATTGCATTGTGGTCTATAGGGTGGACATTTGAATTGGGTGACTTACACGTGGACGAGAAGCTTGCGGTCGTGACAATCTTGATAAATAGCACTACAGCTGAGTGGAAAAATATGCATTTTTGATTAGGGGTGAACTGCCCCTTTAAAATGCAACACGCACCTCACATGGAGGTTTGTGGTTCGACCATGCAAGGTGCCACCTGCCCATCAGGATTCTAACTAACCATTCATAGGAGGATGGAAGGACGACCCTGCTCCACCACTGAGCCACAGTCGCCCAAGTTGTCAAAGCCATATTTTCATCCCTGCAAAAAAAGTGTCCTTGTAGTTTATTTCGGGGACACACTGGGCAGTATGATCTCAGAAATATAACTTCTTGAAAATCATTAAAAAAGGTAAAATATATAATTTTTATTATTCATATGGAAATAAAAAATTAAGAAACATGCATTGGTATAAATACAGTAGGATCAACATACAAATTACTTGTACAAAAAACCCAAAAAGCAGCTCATGGAAGCTTCCACTGTAACAGTTCCTCTAGTTGGTGGAGAACAACCATGTGCTTGTCATGTGAAAACACATTTGATCGTATTGTACTGAACAAAGAGAAGTCAAAGCAAAGTAACCACATATACATTAAACCACATGAACATGTACTTTGGTCGATAAACAAAAAGCTACGCC
The DNA here is from genome assembly GCF_050575085.1 of Anarhichas minor. NCBI lineage: Eukaryota > Metazoa > Chordata > Actinopteri > Perciformes > Anarhichadidae > Anarhichas > Anarhichas minor. The sequence goes on from NW_027466520.1 coordinate 11,094,966, forward strand.
AAGAGGCAAGATGATAAATGCATCCATCAGTGGACTGAGTGTGCTGTGAAATGTAAAAGCAGCTTTGGTGATCAATGTGGAATAGTCACTTTAACTAGAACCATTGAATTAGTGGTAATAAAAGCAAAGCAATGAAAGCTAGTGGACCAAAGCAGCACGATGATCAGTCAGTTTGGGTGACTAAACGCCTCGTAAGTGTGTGTACCATGGATTCTTTCTTCCCGACTACCTACGTGCTTCCACATCGGTATATTTTCCTCACCCGAGACAGTTCGCCGTTGTATATATATATATATATATATATATATAGATACATGTAGCTCTTAAAAATATAGATAATACGCATGTCAAAAATACTGTCACATAAAAAAAAGCCACAAACTTTTTTGAGAAGTTCTGAGTTGATAATGGATCAAGTCCTCACTATCGTCATCCGACTACAACCTGGAAGCAAAATGTACAAATACCACAATGTTGTGCCTCAGTAACAGTCATTATTCTTCATGCTCATTAAACCAACTCCTTACATCAGAAAACAATAAAGCTTGATCCTCACCGTGTTTCCATAGAGCTTCATTGCTGAGCCTGCGGTGACACTATTCTAAACCCCGGCACAGCAATCCATTCAAAAAAAACAAATGACTGACAATCACCATTGAGTGCAGAGTTACACTCCAATTGAAATCTTTGATGTGATGGTGCGGCTTGGATTATTAGTGTTATACACCATGTAAGTAATAGCACCGTGGCGCTACATTAGAAGCTGGCAGTAAATAGATGTGCACGCAAAACAGGCACTTCTAAGCACACGCGCGTGTATAAATTCACACAATGATCATGTGATGCACACAGTTAAGACCTGAGAATGCCACAGTAAAGATGCATGAAATTAGATGGAAAAACGTTGAAAATTTAAATACATTTCCTCTACTTTTACTAAATGAATAAGGCATTATTTATTCTGTACACAGAAAAATTGTTTAAAATGATCAGAACACACTTCAAACCCATCTCAAAATAGATTACAAGCTCTTCCGTGACGTGTTCAAATTGTTCAGGCTTTGTATGGCACTCAGTGTTTCCTAACACAACTACTGTTATGTATTCCTAGTTGATGTTGATAATGACATACCATAGAGCTGAAACTGGCTGACTCAGCATCACTGTATCCAATAGTATCTCCACATTAAATATCTTTTTGTAAAAAGCTTCATATAGCTAAAAAAGGAGCTGCTGAGTCACAGTCTGCTCTTCTCTGAAGAAAAAGGGTTGTAAAAAGATCATATCAAATATATATTCAACGTGTATGTCCTTTACACCTTGAGGTACACCTGAACTCACTCCAAGGCACATCGGTGCTTGAAGCTTAGAACGTATCTGGGATTGCATAAGAATTGTTCAAATTATTATCTTGTATCTGCCCACAATTTCACATGAATGCTCCACATATTATTACAAACTCTGCCCATCTTGCAAATGAGGCGGATAATACGCAGCAAAAATGATCTTGAGTAACTCGGGGGCTGCTGTCTCTACACAACAGAAACCGTGTTCACTCTTCAACAAAGATGAGAATAACGTCCATCCGAAAATTAAAACAGGGAATAGAAAACTTAGTCACAGCCCATTGGCCCGTCCCGCTCCTTCACTACACCATGAACTGGGTGTAACCCTCGGCGCCGGTGACGATCACATCCATCCAGATCCTCATGGCCTCCGGAGAGGGAGCCACCATGTAGTAGACTCTGTCATGAGTCTTCACACTGAAGGTCAGGGAGGGATTTGGGCTCTGAAGGGGCGGAGGCAACGAGAACAGTGGGAGGGAAAATGAGACGGGGAATGATGAATGAGTGAGTGGGAGACAGAAAGAGGGAGACAGAATTTTACACGTGAATTAGAAGATACTAAATCACACTTTTCAGGACGGAAGTAATTTGCATGCATCGCTTTTGTAGCAAAAATATCTACACATACCTTATGTGCATTCTTCAAGTGGTCGTAATACACTTCTTCAATAGCTTGGAAGTAGATGACTCCTTTAAGCTTGGCTTCATGCTTGTCTGCAGAAGACAAAATGTGTGTAAATGTCTATTTTTCAAATGCATGTAAAATATAGGAAATACAAACTGTTAAATGCATTTAAATATATCTGTAAAATACCTGTGTGTGCATGTGTGTGTGTGCATGTGTGTGTGTGTGTGTGTGTGGGCCTCTATCCATGTGGATGCTCTGTACACATTTGCATCTTCATGTGGTAGTCTGTGTGTGTGCACCTTGTGACCTACAGTACCTGAGTAGTAGGAGAGCGTGCGTCGGTTGCGGTCAAAGACGAACCAGCGCTTCTTCCAGGTTTTGATTTTGCCTCCCATTTTGATCAAGTAGCCCCGGCACGTCTTTTCAGAGATGGATAAGTGGAAGCATGTGTCGGTGCTGTGGCCCGCCGACTCAATGTGAGCTCGCAGGTCAAAGTCGTCCTTTCGCACCGGCAGGTACCGTGTTAGCGGCCGGGACTGGAGAGAAAAAGAGTGAGCGGGGTTCATTGGAAAAGGAGAGGGAATTAGTTCAAGTGTATTTGTAGCTGCTTTTGTGTTTGGATGTAATTCATATGAATCATGCAGATGCAAATCATATGTTAGATGGATTAAAGATTCTTTCTTCTGCTGCCAACAGTTCATGGTCCAGGCGAAAGAAAAAAAAAAAAAAAGATGATGGATGAGGCTTATGCTAAGAACTGTCAGCAAGTTCAAAGGGAGCGTTTGGGTAAAATTACAGCCTGACAATTTTTTTTTTTTTTTTTTTTTTTTTTTTTAAACAGTTGAGAGAAAGCTTTATTCATTCACTTTTTCATAACGCTTCACTGGTTGCAATAAGGGTCATACAGTTTGAGATGTGGGTCTACAGGTGATTAAACAACATGCTGTGCCAAAGAATAATCACATGTTAAGTAACATTTTCCAATGACAAATGAACACAAATCTTTGAGGCAGCGGTTTCGTTTCTCTTCCGTACCTGTGCCCTCTGTTTCTCTCTCAGTTTCACCTCCCGGTCGATGAGTTTCTGGCGTCTGCTGGTTTCCTCCTGTAGTCGTTTCTCCAGGTCCTCCCGTCTTTTCCTCTCCTCATCCAGCGCCTGCTTTCGCACTTCCATCTCTTGCTCCTGAGGAACAATGGAAATTGTTCACAGAATGAATGTCAAATGATGTCATTTCTGAAGAATTGTCTAGTGAACGTACTGCCACTGTGTCTTTATGTTTGGGGATTTATCACAAAGCCAAATAAAGGGACAACATCTGTGCTTATATACACATGGCCTGTCTCTACCAATAAGAAAACAGCAAAACAAAGGATGGTTTTGTCTCATAGTGACCTTGTATTCTATTAGGCGGCTCTTCTCTGCCTGGGCTTCTCTCAGCAGACGCTCCATCTCCTCTAGCTTGGCCATATTTGAAGTACTGGCACTGCAGCAAACAAGCACATACAGCAAACATCAGAAATACTTGTTTTCATCACAAACAGTCAAGGAGAACTGTGAGCACAGGCTGCTCAAAAGGCCGTGTTCTTTCCCCTGCTGTGCTATCCTCACCCTTTACCAACAAAGTTATGATTAATGAGAAACATTTCTAGATTGGTTATGCATGCTGATAAACAGAATTAAAATTAGGTCCAGCTGCCTATCTGGCCCTTCAAACATGTTGTCGCATGAGCCAGCTAGAAATCAATGTGGCCAACTAGTGTACAAAACTATTGTTGCGTCTTTTAACTTTTCACCGTCCTGCTTGGTAAGGACACCTAAACTGTCGATCTAAGAATAAACTCCCTAGGAGTGTGTCAGTGGCATGCAAAATAGTTGGGAAACTCCAAAAGGGGGATGACGAAGGATGAGGAAGAATCTCCTGGCAGAGTCCACCCTCTCTACAGCCAGTTTGAGCTCTGGGAAGCACTATAGAGCGGCTGTACTCAATCACTGGGCCGGGGCCCAATGGTGGGCCTCAGAGCTCCATCTAGTGGGCTGCAGAGGAACTGCAATATGGTTAGATTGAATTAAATTTGAAACGAAAAAGCGATGTGGGAGACAATCCTGCGTCAGTAAAACCTCCAAAGTGTGTTGAGGAAATAAGACATGTGCATACATTACATTATCATTCATGATGGCAGGCAGTGATGAAAGTGGCATAACACACATTTACAGCTCAGTTTATTGGTTTCACCTTTTTTGTCATGTTGTGTGTTTACTCTCGTTTATTTGGGAAGGTGGTCCTCAGTACTTTTTTAACAATCAGAAGTCTGCCCCATGTTACAAAAAGGTGTCAATCTTTAAAGTATATAATGCAAAAATAATCCAAGGCACAGTGTAGGGTTTGTGCAAATAAAATCCCTTTATTCTGTATGGCAAGAAATATTTCGAATAAACAATGTGTTCACCCCTGATGAAGACCTGTGTCAGTAGCAACGTGTTGCTCATTTGAAATACTTTTTTTTTTTTTTTTTAAAGAGACTTGGATTTTATATTCACAAGATGAATTAAGCACAGTACAACTGAAGGATCCAAAGAGCACCTGTATGTGATTACCACAAAGACCCGGCAGCAATTTCTACTGTATTTTCTTCACATATTTTCTTTTCTATTCTGACTCCATTCAGACTTTTCCATGTGTTGTTTCAGGGGTTACATTTACTGAGATGTTTTCTGAAAAATAAGGCTACACTCCCCTGAGAATACTCCTGATTATTTACTGAATCAAAGAGGAAATCCATTAAGAAAGGAAGCCTGGATGTGAAAGCAATCTAAGGATCAGACCATCTCTTTTCCCCCTCTCAGTGTCTATAGAAGACGTTCTGACTCTCTGCTGTGTCACTGTCTTCAGTTTAGAGCATGTTAAACTGTATTTTCCCCTCTTTCTCTACCTTGATGCAAAAAAACACACACACACACACACACACACACACACACACACACACACACACACACACACACACACACACACACACACACACACACACACACACACACACACACACACACACACACACACACACACACACACACACACACACACACACACACACACACACACACTTTCTCTCTTATCTGGGGCCAGAATGAAAATGGATACCCAGTGTTGATCTGTGATGATGTCACAACATTGTTAAGATGAATGGTACACATTAGACTCAGTCCAAACAAATCAGGAAGGAATGGCGGGTTAGAGAGAGAGAGAGAGAGTGAGAGAGAGAGTGAGAGAGAGAGATAGAGAGAGAGGGGTAGGGTACCCCAAGTAACCCAAAAGAGAGAAAAAAAAAAATGATTTGGAGGGAGGGTATGAAAAAACGAAGAAAAAAATAAGAGAAAGCGGGGAAAAGAAAATGCTTTCCCGCTCGCATGTACTTTTTTCATAATCGGCTGCCAGTTTTGCATAAAATATAATATTTTGCCATAATTTTAATTTTGGATGTGAATACAAAAAACATTTAGGTACAGATGAAAATTTAAATGCCATCCAACATACAAGACTCAAACTAATCTTCCAGTATTTATCCCGTTTCCCTGTACTCACATAAACATTAATCCGACCTCACTGTAACATCCATCCTTTCCTCTCTTCCTCCCATCCCCATGCCATTTTCTTACCTCAATCGATGAGAGCCAATCACGCTCATAGTCATCATACACCAGCCCACTTCTATCTATTCAAGTATTTGGATTACTTGAGAAGAACTTTATTTCTCTTGCTCCGACAGTTGTATCTCCAGAAAACGGAACACATCACTGTTTTTTTTTGTCCAACACTGATCCAGGTTTCAACACGCGTCTTCCAATCCAACTGGAACCATACTAAGGATCACAGAGGCAGCCTGTCCCAGGAAAACTTGCAAAGAGGTCAATCTGCAAATGGTTTGGGGCTGTGCAAATTCTGTCTTCAGAAACAAGACCATACCATTCAGAGGAACAAGAGGAGGGGAGACAAAAGACAGATGCGACCGCTGTAAAACGGCAAGAAGGAAAGCAAGCACACATGGGTTTAGTCCGGATGGGGGGGCGGACCCCTAAATCACACTCATACTGGTTTGCTCAGTTCATCTGAACCTAAGGGGGTTGACTGTGAACACACACACACACACATACCTTCATGTTTTCCGTCTTCCGTAACCTGACCCACAGAACACTAATCAAGAGTCCCCCTTAACTCACTCAGTTCTACACATCTGATTCTCCAAGGAGGGACCATGAAAGGCGGGAAACCTTTGCACCGCAGCTCCACATACTTTTTAAATTAACTCACTTTCTGCTCTCTTTGTTGGCCCCCCCCATTTCTACAGTCAACATTCCATATTATGAACACATTATTGTGGTGTCGCCTTGTCACATTTCAACTTTTAAACTATTCACTTCTGTCTTCATCCGTCAGATTTCTCAAATCATTCTGAGAAAGTGAAGAAAGTAGCAGTGAGTAATGTTCATACTTCACAAAGAAATATTCAAGAAAAACACTGAAGTCAGAAACACTCAACCCCGACAGGCTTCATTGTTTTGTTTCTGCTCCTTCCATTGATGGCCACAGACACACTGTGCATGCACGTATGTGTACATGCACACCATCTGGAGACACCTACCTGGAGACATTATCAGGTGAACAAGCAGAGATGCTGGTTTCAATGGAGTCCGTGCTATCCACGCTCATTGTGTCAAAGGCCTGGTTGTCGCGGTACCCAAAGGCATCGAGGTAGACGTTGTTCTGGGATGCTGCTCGTGAGCCGGGCTGACCTGGAGACACACACACACACACACACACACACACACACACACACACACACACACACACACACACACACACACACACACACACACACACACACACACACACACACACACACACACACACACACACACACACACACACACACACACACACACACACACACACACACACACACACACACACACACACACACACACACACAACACACAACACACACAGAAAGAGAAATAACAAAAACAGCATTAGCATTGACTAACGTTATTTATTCTCCTTATGCACGTGTGCATTCTTGTGTTGTACCTGTCTCGGTCACTTCATCTGGCACCACCGTTGGCCCAGATGGGTTCAATTTTGGTTCACAATGCCCCGCCACTGTGAAACGCTCTTATGCGTTCAGGAGAAAAATTAATTCACACCTTATTGGTGTAACTAATAAAAGTCCAGTGAATAAAAACGTGTCCAAAAAAGTAAGACTCTCAAACAAACAAACGGTCTGCAAAATGAGTGCAGCACAGCAGAGTCCTAAAAGTAGTTTAGGCCGTCCAAAGATGTCTGGAAAGGAATGAGATGTCCTCAGAAGTAGAAGGAGGAATGGCGACAATAATGATGGTGCAGATACTTTAAAGATAGACTAACTCAGCCTCTGGGTACAGGAAGAAACACACAAAAAAAAACCTGATACCATCTGCCCCATGCAGCAGACCCACCCATCTGATGAGCCAGATCAAGGGACCGAAGGGACCGAGGGGCCAGATACCCACGTAGCAGTGTCCGGGAAAAACAACAGAAGAAATCTACTTCTAAGCAGCTTGTTTTGTCACAACCCTTTTACTAACTAACAGAATAATATCAAAGTGTTTTACTCAAACCGGTACCTCTGTTTTACTCCCTCACACACACACACACACACACACACACAAACAATACTCTACACCACTTGATGGAGCAGCCCTCCTCCACTTACATTCCTGCACTATCTCCACTGACACGTAAACAAATGAGAAACTTTGTGATCCAACTAAACACAACGACACAAACAAAAAGGGTAGATAGTCTTTGTAAGTGAAGTTACATGCACTCCCATGTATCCGTGCACTAACAAGTACTCTCTTTATCCGTACATATGGTTTCTAAGTAAGTGTGACAGCATACGTTTGTATACCTTTATGCAGATGGCGAGATTCAGTGTCCTTGTTGGATATGGAGAAAATACTTGGGAGAATGCTGCCACAACTTGTGCTCTGTACCAGGGGATGATGGGCCTGAAAGAAAGACAAAGAGCAAGAAGAGACCAAACCTTTAATGTTTTAGTCATTTAAAAAAAATCTGGTTTGCATCTTTAAATGACACAATATCTATAATTATAATACACAATACAATACAAAAAAACACAGAGAGCAAGCCAAAGTACGACATCAAATCATTTGTATTAATTGATGACATTTATGCGTACATGTGCATCTATATTCATGTGTACCTTGGTTGGGAAGCTGCGTCCCAGTGTTGCGCACATAAACTGGGGGGTCATGGTGGGGGTGGTTTTCTTCCTGGGTAATGTGTCACTTAGATGGGAACCGCCTTCTCTGCCAGACCTCTTCCTCTCTTCCAGCAAACGGAAATGCTGATAAAACACACGCACACACGCACACCCACACACGCACACCCACACACACACACACACACAGAGGGGAAGGGATGTACACAGTTAATTGACTATTGATTATGCGTCATATTCATTCAACCCAACGATATGAATGAGCAAAATGATCCAATTTCATTTTAGGTCAAATAACACGGTCCCACTGCTTCAAGGAAAAGTAAGTCGCTGTGTGTGGGATATATTGTTAAATGTTGTACTTACACTTTTTTTGTTTTATTAAGAATATCAACAAAAAGACAACGTAGCAAACAACAATGCATACTCCAATTCTTTAATCCATATTTATTCATTTCAGCCATATAAATAAATTCTAATTATTCCATACGAGTATGAGATGGGATTAAAGGGAGGATCAACTTCCTTAATTGCGCACTAAAACCAAATTTACCTGAACAATTGTCAATGATTTACTATAATCAGCAGCAATCAATCAAAGCAACTGTGTAAACTGTGCGTCTGGTTTTGTGTTTGTCACGTAAAAACAGACAAACACAAAGTTGCTGATACACACACACACACAAACAGAAGGACACACTCGCATTACCTGCCTGTGTCGGTGGTGGTGTTTTTTGACAGGGAGGGGAGGTGGGGGAGAGTCAGGGAGGGGAGAGGGGTCTCTGTATGACACCATGTTCTCTGGCCAATGCACAGAGGGTGTTTTGGGGAGGAGACGGGGATAGAAGTGGGAAGAGGAAGAAGAGGAGGAAGAAGAGAGACAGTCGGCAGGTGAGGATGAATGGCAGAGCTTTGAAAAGAAGAAAGGATTATTGTCAGAAAAACTGAAAGGGTGCAAAAGAAGGAAGGGAAATCGGGGGAAAACACTTTCACACACTCACACACACACTTTGCATAATCTACGTCTACTCGAGCCCTTAACACCACTACACACACCTCATCCTCCGGTGGTTTGGGGGTGTCGTCGTCAGGGGAGGAGTTTGCCTCGGACTCAGGAAAGGCATTGGCCAGAGTGGGGGCAAGGGCGGGTTTAGGGTCCGCCCCAAGCTGTGAGTAAAGCCTATTGATTTCACTGACTGTGACATAGCCCTGGAAAGTGTCATGTAGAGAAAGGGGGGGAGGGGGGGGGGGAGGGAAAGAAGGGGTGAGGCATAGCATGACGGGAGTCAGCCATATTAATGACAAACGTTTTAGGAGTTTAGTAGTTGTTAGAATGATGCAGAATTTGGTTGCAATTTTAGCAATTTCAAAGCAAAAATGGAACAACAAGTCTTGTGACTGGGAAGTAAGTTACTTAGACAGTACGGGTAACATTCATTCAGTGGTGTACATACGGCAATAGGCATTATAACAAGGTTACCTCGGTATTAATACATAAGTGAGTATAAGTTGTGCATAGAATTAATGAAAGAAGTCTCAATTTCCTGTAACCTACATTGCAGGGTCTTGCAGTTACAACGATATACCGCAAGGAGAATAACAGAATAAAGGAACAGGAAGGAAGGACGAGATGGATTAAAAAAGACAAAGGGTAATATTAGTGAAATAAGCCAAAAGTACCTCCGCATTCTTGAGAGAAATAGAGGAGAGGAGGGATGCGAGGGCGCACAAGTTGACTGGAGGAGGAGAAATTGCGGCAGAGGTGGTGTCACGGCAGCGATCACTAAAAGACTGACACACATCAGCCAGAGAGGCTGTTTCCTAGCAGAGAAGGAAACCCCACGATTATAAATGACGGAAGTCCTGCTCACTTGAAGAGCCTTAAGGAGTTCAAAGAGGAGGACTGTCCATCGAACCTACCTCCCTGAGAGTGAAACCTCGGCCACCAGTGAGGTCAGCGTATTTTCTTTCCAGCATGGTGAGGTTTTCTTTCTCCTAAAAGACAAAACAAGGAAACAAAAACGATGCTGAAAACAACATTGACCGCTTCTTGATTGCTTTTGCTTTTCATTCACACACACACAGAGGCCCGGATGGCCACATGCATACACATGCAAACATGGATATCTTCGTACCCTTTGCAGCATTGCTTCGAGGGTGCTCCTCTCCTTCAAGAAGCTCTCCTTCTCTCGCTGAGCCTGCTGGGTAATCTGTGTTGCCTGCTTCTTCAGAGTTAACAGTCGTTCCTGAAAGAAAAAAAACAAAACCAGCTTGTTACGTGTTTTTAGCCAAAACTACGTAAAATACATAAGTTTGCATGCTTTTCAAACAGAGATTCAGTTTGTTACCTTGCGAGTGACAGTGCTCCGCTGGTAGTCTGCGATGTCCCGGAGAAGCTGCTGCGTATGAGTCTCCTTCTCCTCGTCCTGCCTGCTCTCTCTCTCCAGTTGCTGAAACTCCAGGTCCTCAAAACGCTTCGACTCTGCATCGAGCACCTCACAGTCCTGACACACACACACACACACACACACACACACACACACACACACGAGAACACAGGTAAACAAGCATGCCAAATGAAAACATGTGTACAGGACAGCCTTAACTAGACATACCGTTATAGCAGAGACATAGAAACCTAAAGAGTGAGACAGTGAGAAGAGAACAAGAACATGAACCAGTAAAGATCAAAGGTGGCCGAGGGTTGGAGAGCAAGTTGGCTCAGGAAAGAAAATGTGTGCATATTCACATGCAAGTTCAAGTACGCGAGCATCACGTGTCTCTTTCCAGAATATGGTCTACATATGCTGCATGTTTTGAGTGTCAATATGCGGTGTACCACGCATGCACAGCTGTTGTGTTTCCCACTGATGTTGAGTTCTATGCTTGTCCGGTGTGATGTCTCTGCGTGGATCCATTGGTTTACACACTTAAGTACATATCTTCCTGTGCATGTGTTTGATGCAGTGATGTGTGTGTGTGTGTGTTCGTACTGACCCTGGCCAGCTGCTCCTGCAGGGGCTCCTTGGTGGCCTCAGGGCAGCTGTCCAGCTGGGAGCGCTGCTCACACACAATCTGAGCCAACCTCTCTACTCTGCCCCTCTCTGCCTGTAGCAACTCGCACGCCTGGCATACACACATGTACACGACACAGAGACGCACAGACACGCCCGCACGCACATACATGTGCACGTTTGTTGATGTGCACGACAAACAAAAGAAACGGAGACACACATCCACACGGGACAGAGAGAGAGGATGGCAGCGTTAGTGGGACTGGGGAGCCACAGTTAGTCACTACGGCGACCAGGTCAGCGAGATTAGCCTAGAGGGGAGGGAGGGGAGGGCAAGCCGGAGAAAAAACATCTCCCAAAGAGATGGAGGACCGGGGAGGTATCGAGTAGAAATGGAGGTAGTATGATGAATAGTGTCATGAGCTCTTTCTCCTGCCTTTTTATCCTGTTTGTTTGAATGGAAAGGACTGATGGGATGGATGAGAAGGAATGGCTCAGTAGATCGACAGTCCTCTCTATAAATAACACCACATATACACGCGCCAAAAACCTGTACAAGCACTCAACTTCACGCTCGGCTATCTGATCGTTCCGCCTCTCCTTCCCTCTGTCTCACTCAGTATCACGACGAGGTTTTGTATCATATACAGTATCTACCAGCTGTGTGGTGCAAGGAAATTTGCCAACCAGGGTGGGACCCAATCCGACAGAGGGGAACGTCCAAATGCTAAACCAAAGCATGTACTCGCAAACGCCCACATACCGACGACAAATTCAATCTGTTTATGCACTCCTCACCCTGTCAATGTTACCATATACTGGTAAAAGGGTAGACAGACACACACACACACACACACACGGTAGTTCCGCAGGAGTGTGTGTAAGACAGGATCACTTGGTGACCGCTATACCCTGGGCAGTATTAGCAGATATATATTTGGACCGGAGACAGCATGAGAGAGATTAACGCCTACCGGTTAGTCACGTGACCCCTAAATGTATGAGAGTCTCAGAGCAGTGTGTGTATTTTCATAACCAAACATCATAGGAAGGGAAATGTTGCTTGTTACAAGCCACGTTTGGTGTACAACACTTGTGTTTCTCCCCGATGCACAATAATAATATCACTTTACAGAAATACGAACAACGTGCAGAAGATGCATCATCAAAAGCCTAGTCCGTTGATGAAAGCTCTGTGCTCTTGGTCTCTGTGTCAGCCACTGTGACTCTTGTCTTGTCTCTCATTGTTTTACAATGAAGCACAGCCTGTTAGATACCTTATCTTTTTCCTGCTGGGACTTGGTCTCCAGGTCAGCCATCTTGTTGTGAAGTGCTTCCAGAGCCTCTTTCTCCTGCTGGAGAGCAGCGACCTCCGACTCCTGCTCAGCCTCCACCAGCGCTCGCTCAAGCTCCACCTTGGATAAATGCACACCAGTAAGGAAGCCATTTGTAGTGACTTTGGGTTTATCCTTACCTTTATTAAAACCTGTATGTAACACTACCTAATAATGTGTGAACATGTTACTGATATGTTCCTCATTTCTCTTTAGAAATAGGACTTCTAGACTTATTATTAAACCATGATTTGTTAAGATGGTCATTTTTCTCCCCAAATCGCCCTTCGCTCCATCTTCTCTTTACCTCTTGGGCAGATTCATCCATTTGGTTGTCCAGCTCTTTGATCTTTTGCTCCAGCTCCTCCATGTTGTTCAGCACCTGGATCCTCTCCTCTTCCACGCGCCTCACTTCCTCCTCTGAAGGCCTCACTTCCTGTCCGCGCCGACGAGCGGCTACATCTAGAGCCTGGTAAAACACCGTCATTAACAGATTGAACCATTTTTAAGATGTAGTTCAAACTTGGTTAGAGCCAATATTGGGGTTTCATGGTCATTGGGTGTAATAATGATCGCTGACACCAGCATTTAAATGATGAGGCGACATCAAGTGGAAATAGGGGCACCAACAGTATCTGTAACTGCAGAACAAAATAATATATATATCTTATATTATTGCTAAACAATGTTTTCTGAACACTGGTTTGCTGTGGTGAAGCAGTGCTTCCTCTGGACACTGAAAATGTCTGTTCTTGTGAAGCAAAAAACAAATGTGGGAAGACACAATCACACATACAAACACCAGCTGTCCATTCGGAATTTGTAACACTTAGCCTGCTCTAACCTAATAAATGTTCTGTAAATATCTGCCATCTGCGGTACGTGAAGGATGTGTATGTTGATAGACTGCAACTGTAAATCCATATGCTCTGCTGCTTAGCTACAGAATGACACAGAACATAGAAATCTTATTCACCAACTTGTGCACTCTTAGGTCTGTCTTGCTTTTTTTTATAATTTACACTGTGTAGCATTTAGGGGGAGCTATTGGCGGAAATGGAATATAATATTAAGAAGTATTTTCTCTTTAGTGTATAATCACCTTAGTACGTGTGGAGCGGGACAAACCAAACTGGCTCTAGATAGGGCCATTTGCTTTTGCAGCTACTGATGTGATATTGTATGAGTGCGTATAAATGTGTAGAAACAAATCCCTTGTACCTCATTGGTCCTCTGTGCACGTGGAGAAGCTGAAGGGGCGAAGCTTCGCAGGCTGACGGCGGGGGATTCTGCCCTGTTGTCTCGGTGGCCGCTGCTGCGCCTCCGTCGTACCTGTAGGTCATCATCATAGTAACCGTTCTCTGATCCAAGGGAGGCCATGTGTCCGTTCCTCGTTGTTCCGTTAGTGGCTGAAGAGTCTGAAAAGACCGATGGTGCGTCGTCATCGTCGTCGTCGTCGTCGTCGAGTTGAAGCTTCTCGAGCTGCTGGTTGATCTTCTGGAGATCCGACACAGCTGAAGTGGAACTTGTAGCTGTGCCTCCTCCATCTCTGGCAGACCGGCCCAGCTCCGAACACAGAGACAGGATGGTCTCTAGCCGCTGTCGCTCCTGAGATGAGCACGCACACACACACACACACACACACACACACACACGAGTGCATGAGTTACAGTATATGCAGAAAATTCATGGTAGCTACCTTGAGTAACAAACCCAAAAGTCCCCACCACTTTTTAATCTACTGCATCTTAGACACAGAGTTTTGGGGTGCTACACAAACACAGTAAAACCGTGTTATTACAAAAAACACATTGTATATAGAGCCCTATGGTGGTGCTGGATTACGAGGTGAGATATATCAAACAGCGCACATGTTATTTCAGATCCCACCTAAATTCAAGTTACATTTCCATTAGTCAGATGTTAACTCAATACCAGTAAACAACACATTTTGTTCTATTGATTCTGACATTTTATCTCTTCATATACATGCATGTGCATTTTTGAAATTGGTTAAAAGAAAAAGCACAAATTGAACGTTCTGTTATGTTCCAAACTAGAGAGAAGTCACAACAGCTCAGCTGGTATTACTTCTTTCCATCATGAAATCAAGTTTCCAACGCCAAGTTACCTGGGGAAGCATCGCAGAAGTGAATCGCTTCAGTTAAAATGTCCTTGTTATGTCGAAAATACACTCCTGTTTTGTTTGTAATTTACATCCTCTACTGTCAAATTGTACAGTCTAGAAAGATCATTTCCTCTCGTTGGGAAATCTCTGGAGCGAGAGTTCCCTTTTCCACAGTTCTGTCTGCCCGAACACAGCTGTATATGGGGAGCTACGGAGGCTACAGAGAGTCAAAGTATACCCTGAGAGGCTCAGCAGTAGCTTCTCTGGAGGGAGAAATATAAACCCACACAGCAAGCCCGTGTAAGTAATATCAGAGGCGGAAAGAAGGAGGTTAGAAAAAAACCCAACGTGAGACAGAGGTGTGTGTGAATGTGTGCGCGTGTGTGAGTGAGAGATATAGAGAGAGAGTAAGCTAATGAGAAGGTGGACAGCTGTCAACTATGATCGGAAGTGTGCACGAGAACAGGCCATGACTCCAAACACAGGAATGTGTGTGTGTGCGTGTGTGTTTGTGTGTGTACGGCCGCGGAGGAAACGGGACACTTTCCAGGGAAATGTGCTCTAGGAAGGAATCTGAACCAGGTGAAGTTTGGACTATCAGTCTGATTAGAAGAGAGACGTCATATTTAGGACAAACATATAGCGCTACACATACGTTACATTGCTCATTTATCCCAATATGTTAGAAATTAAATATAAAAAGTCAATATAAATATGAATAATATGAATAAGTGATCACAGTACAAAGTGTTTACCAGCGGAATAATCTTTTGTATGCATGTGTGTGTGTGAGTGCATATAGTGTGTAATGTGAGCCGGGAGCTGAGGCAAAACGAGCCCGTGTCAGTTTGTCACCTTGTTCTATTCTAATGGACACAAGCCTCTGTGGAGCCTTTATAGTAATCAGCTTTCAACTAGAGAGACAGACGGAGAGAGAGAGAGAGAGAGAGAGAGAGAGACAGGGAGAGGGAGAGGGAGAGGGAGGACACGCTGAAAGAACTGTATAGAAAAAAAGATGGAGAGAAAACCACAGACAGTGTGAGGAAATAGAAAGAGAGGAAAACAAGTGGGGGAATAATAATTGGTGCTTTGGCCTGACACATAGTGGACAAAAAGAGGAATGCAAGTATATTGGCCTCTCTGACTTGCGGTGCTTTTCTGGTGAAATAAAGTATTTTGAAATAGTTATGGCAAAAGGGAAAGAGAGAGTTATCTCACTCTAGCTCTTAATCTCTCTTTCTCCTTTTCCAGTCATTTATTCCTCATGACCACCTTCCAGTGCTGTCTTTATTAGTAGCAACCATTACAGTTCTGCACTTTTTAATTCTGTCAATTCTAAACTATTTACACTGACGAGACAAAGCCGCTTTGCTAAATGCCAACTTTTAATACGGACTGATGGAATATAATAATCTAAACGTCTAAACTGTGCATCCTAACTGACACAATAGGCGATCGTGTTAGCTTTAAGCAATTGTTCTTGTGTTTCTCTTCCTTTCGTTGCTCTCAAAACCCCAAAATAGCCATTTATGCACACAACCTAATAACGTCTCAGTATGGAATGAACGCAGGTTTCCTGTTCCACCACTAGAGGGCAGACAAGATTAAGACAAAGCCTTCCTGAGCTCAGATGCTGCTATTGGCTTTCTTTCACTGTCCAGCAGCATATCTGATCAGAACTGTTAAACACAGTTCATTGTTTTATTATCAAATATTCAGAGCTATTATTCAAAAAAAATGTATTCAAGTTACGGCGAGGAACTTTTAACTGGTTATGAAATTATTACTCTTGCCCATATGACCTCCATAAGTAAACTACTTTAAAATAACCATACTTTTGACAGTTAAATATAGAAAGTCATATCACTCTTTGATTAAAACTATTTGAATGCGTCATTAAACATGCCTAACAGGTGGCTGCTATCCATTACACTGGGGCACAAACTAAAAACAAATGCTTTTAAATCAAACCACATCATATGAAGCGTTGCTGGGTTTCATGTTCTATCTCGCTAGTCGAGCAGGTTAAAGCCACTGAGAAGCTCGTGAAACACACTTTGGTTTGTACGGCATCCAGAAAACTCTTTCTCACAGCTCAAGAGACACCCGATGACTGAGCAGAACGCGGTTACGTGAAAGAGAAAGACATTTAAAGAGGGAACGATGGGATTATGAGTCCAGCTGTCATTATATGTTGAGCATCTGTGTGTTTATCCACCTGCTACACTACAACTCTGCTCTCTAATCTTCCTGGTTGCTCTAACCAACATCTGACTGATGTGTTCTGTGGCTCTTCAGTGGTCCGAACCGCACTGGGTGCACCTCCAGATGACTGACATAAACACGCACCACGCATACACAAACTCACACACACACACACACGACCTAAGCACGGGGTTAAGAATAGTCCTGTTAGTATGGGCTAACTGCCAGAGGCATCTGTGGAGTGGTGAACCTCACTCTCTCTGTGTGTGTGTGTGTTAAGCTCCCTGGGAGAGTATGTTTGAGGGCACGAGGAGGAGTTTGGTGTGAAGGGATGCATTTTCCTTCACTCATTCCACTTGTTGTGTGTCTTTGTGTGATTGCATGTTGTATGCAAAACAACAGAAACCTTACACTGCTAATTCAAACCCGATACCCCAATCTTCTCTCAGTGTCCGCAACGGCAACAAGCTGTTCACCTGTCAAAGGTCTGTAAGTCTATAAGTCTGTAAGCTAATTTACACATTACACCAGATACGGTATCACAGGTTATAGCTGCATAGCGAGACAGTGCCATCTGATCTGACTGACAACATGCCGCAACAGTCGATGTCCTCAGTTCAAACACACTCAAACTCACCAGTCTTTCCACCTCCTGCTCACGGAGTCTCTCGTCTTTTTGGTGCTGATGGTAGTCGGTCAGTTCCTCCTTCCCGCTCAGTGAGCTGATGCTCCCCCTTCTTTCCCTGAAACCTCCTGGTGGGGTCACTCCTGCCTTTCCGAACGACTGCCTCCTCTCGCCCAGCCCCATCCCAGCTTCCAGGCCTGCCTTCCCAAATGAAGACCTCCTCTCTCCAAGTCCGAACCCCAGGGAACCAGTGAAGTCTAGGTCCACCCCTCGCCTCTCCCTCTCCCCCAAAGACAGGCCCACTCCTGCGGACGATCCACGGCTTGTCAGCCGTTCCAGTTCCGGAGGGTTGGAACTCGTGGAGCCTAAGGAGCCCACAGAGCTAGTGGAAGTCAGGCTGAGCTTTTTGGCCACACGAGGAGAAGAGGAGCCCCCTGTCCTGGATGGGATGGTCACATCGGGGGGAGTGGGTGTGGAAGAGACGGTGGCCGTAGTGGAGGGCAGGTTCTTGGGGGAGGAGAGGGAGATAGACACTACACTTTCTCCCTGATTTGCGCTCTGAATATGATGCCTGTTGGAGGAAAGCTGGCTTGATTTACTGGAGTTGTGGTTGATGTCAGGGCTGGCATTCTGACTGCTGTTGTAATGGTCTTTGCTAAATTTGTAACCGCCGGCGACATCGGATCGCCGCGGGGGCAGCGTTGACAAGGTCGGGGCTCCATTGTTGTTGTCACGGGGAGATTGGGAGGGGCAGAGGCGTGGCAGCGAGCGACTGTGGTCTCCTAATATCATCCCATTCAGCGAGCCTGCCGAGTATTTCCGGGTTCTACTGCTGGGCGCTGGCTCTTGGCTGCCGTAGCTACGGCGGCCAAGACGGGGGCTCGAGGGCATGCTGGCTGCACCTCCTATTGATGGAGCGCGGGATGAGGAGGAGGAGGGGGGCGGAAGAGAGAGGAGGAAGCTGTTGCTACCGTCAACAGAGGTGGAGGAGCCTCCGCCGTTCCATGTGGACAGTAAAGAAGAAGAGGAGCCCGGGTTGTGCAGCCGTCGGCCGTCGCTTATGCCGAGGTTGTCCTGGTGGCGACTGCCCGAGGTGCGGGAGGCCAGAGAAGAAGAAGAAGAAGGGTCGGACCGTCGCCCGGGAGAAAAAGAGGGAGCCGATTTCAAAGACATGGGTGCACGATCCGAGCCGTAGAACCGCCTCGCCTGGTCCTGATAGGCTGATGAGGACGTGGCAGGACTCGTGGTAGGTGTGGTGGGGGGAGACTGAGAGATAGAATGTGAAAAATATATACATTATAACTGAAAATACTTAAAAATGCTACTTCATCATAATATCAAATGCACATAAAACATGATAAGTAGTAGATAAATATAATGAGAAGATAATGGTGAGGCTTTAGTATATAAACAGACTTTTCTTAAAGCTGTGACAGAATGAATACATCTCTGTAGTTTAGCTCAGGATAATGTGTATGCCCTGCTTATCCATGTTTGGTCTTGTACATAATGAGTAAACCCCGGTTAGCCCTTTTTAGCCCAAGACAAACATGCAGGCTAACCATATAAACTCTATAAGCCCAGTTGGAGTGTGACGTAGAAGGCGGAATGATTAATCCTGAAGTGGAGCTAAATGATGTCTGACCTGTGTGACGCTGAAGTAGGAGGGGTTCGCATTCCCATTGGCTCTCAGGCTGTTCTCCAGGGCGATCTTCTTGCGCTGCAGGGTGTCCATCAAGTCCCGGAGCTCAGACGCCGATCGCATCCCCCGAGCACTGTTGGTGCCGCCCACCACCGCATGGCTATAGTCACTGCTAAACTTCAAGTAGTCTGAGGGCGGGAAAGAGATATAATGGAAAATAAATGAATAGTAAAGGGGAAAGCGTAGATACACAAATACAGGTGAACATTGAGGAGTATGAGAAACGGTGATTTAAATAAATATAGAAATGGGGAAGCAGAGAGGAGCTGGAGGGAAATTGAGTTAAGAGAAAAACAAGAGAAAAGCGCTATGGCTGGGATAAGCAATATGGAGTCACAAGAAAAGAAGACGGGAGGAGAGGGGAAATGATGACAGAAAAAGAGAGAGAGAGAGAGAGAGAGAGAGAGAGAGAGGCTGTGTATGTACCTGAAGCTATTCATAGAGGGGGCTGATGGCAGAACAAACCCGAACCACACAATCTGCAGCTAGCAGCGAATCACCCAGAATAGGAGTTAACTCTCTCTCTCTCTCTCTCTCTCTCTCACACACACACACACACACACACTCTTGCACAAAACCATCCATTAGCTCCAAAACAAACATTTTAAATCGAACTCGACATAGAACTCGAACTGTTCCTTAGAGTAAGATTTTGGGAAATGAAAAGAAAACCACAAAATATTCAGGAATACCCTCGAGAGGCCCCCGCCCTACCTAAAGCCTTCTATTTAAAGCAGCTTCAGCAGTAAGCGGGTCTTTTTCCAAACCTCAACTGAGTCAGGAAGATTTAGCAGGAAGGAAGTCAAAACTAAAACAAATCAAACAAAAATATGTTTTTACTTGGTAAAATATTGCTGAGGTCAGCAGGAGTATTGTTGATTAATAGCAGTATTTCTACTTTTCTGTGCAGAATAAAAAAAAAAAAACACCCTCCTTATATATTCTCCTGTCATCAGAAATGCAGGTAAAACACTAGGAAGAGGGTAGTAGAACGCAATGTGTGAGAAACCTGCCGAGTGTTTTCAATTTATCTGTGGCTTTATGTGGAAAAGGAACTATTATAATGTACAAGCTGAGACCACCCAGTGTTTAACTGTCACACACATAAAAAAAGCTTTCCTACAACTCACAACTGTAGCTCCGCCTGAGAGAAACACACACACACACACACACACACGTGTACTTCCCATGTGTACATATGCTAAGAGTGCACATATGTGTTGAAGAATTTAAGCACATTCAACTACTGCTGCTTAGTCGAGCGGTATTGTTAGAGAAACTGGAGCACCTAAAGTGCACCTCGTCGCTGAATAACAGCCTGTGTGAGGAAAATGTCAAACCCTACATGGTGGAGAGAAATGGGGCAGAAAATGAAAGACATCATAAGATCTAGACACACACACACACACACACACACACACACACACGCAGGGTGTTTGTGTCCATACATGGGCAGATTTATACTGGAGGCCTGGCGTGCATCAAGTCCGTTCTATCGTGACTATTCTCCTCAATGCCCGGCTCCTTTTGCTTTGTGCGAGAGTCTTCCCTTTAGGTGCACGTGCGGAGTGTGAGTCTTGGCAATCTGGAGGATAAAGGTCAAGATTTTGGCAGCCTGTGAAAACAAGTTTTCCAAAGTGTTTGTGTGTGTGTGTGTGTGTGTGTGAGAGAGAGATGTAAGTCATCTCTACAAAAACATCAGAGAAGCAGGGGAGAGAGCAGTGCATTCCTTGCATCTAGGAGTTTCAAGAGCAAGGATTCCACTGATTATGGCACACACACACACACACTCACACACACACTCTAAGGAGACAGCGGAGTCCAGTTGTATCGCCATGGAAATGGAGAGGCACCAGATGACAATAACATTCCTATATACTTTGAATTTACGTTTTTAGCACGTGTGTGACAGTGAGAGTATATGTTTAGGAAATACTGAGAGGACGGCTGAACTCTACCCTTCAGTCTGTCACATGTGCGTAACAGACATACTCAAGACCAACATGCCAATCTCACACACACACACACCTGTCTAGGTCGTGTGTACCTGTAACTGTAACCCTGAGATCCCTGTCAGGGCATAGGAGTGAATATAGTTGTGGGGACAGATGTTGCGTGAGGAGAATAAGCTGATGAAAAACTACAAAGGAAGAACAGGTGAGAAGCAGATGGAATAGATCAGCGAGATGAAGGAGGGAGGTAGAAGAGGAGATGGTGATGTGGCGGAACAAAGAGAGAGGAGAAACAAAGGAAAAAGAGCGGGGATCAAGTGGGTCATGGGTCAGAGAAGGGGTTTGTGTGCGTGTGTGTGTGTGTGTGTGTACCTGTGTTGTAGGCTAAAGCTGACACAGGGCTCTTTTGTGGAAGCATGCTCTTCATTCTGCTTGCCTCCTCGGGATGGTTGAACCGGAAGAAATAGGACTTACCCAGACACAGGGAATAACCTGGAGAGAGAACACACAGAGGCGCGTAAGGTAAAACATACGAGACCATGGTGACAAACGCTATAGTACTGTATGTATGAAGAGGCAGTCGTAGGTACAGCTTTTTTGTATTTGTATTCACAGCTAGAAACACACTTGCACACTCTCGGGCACAGCCAGCCATTCCGGACCACAGTGTTTGCTCTGGCCATCAATTAGGCTGAGAGAGCCAGGTATTAAACAAGATGTCAGGGTCACAACCTCTGTAATACACACAGACAGCCACAGCTGTCCAAATACCTCAGAAGGGAAGGGAGAGAGACAGCAGTGCTAACACACACACACACACACACACACACACACACACACACAAGAAAAGTGAAAAAGTAGAAAGACAGCAGAAAACAAATGAAACGACTTCACTGGTGCAAAGAGGAGTGGACAACAAAGAGGAGACAAGATCACAAGACTGGCTAATAAACAAAGAGTTCCCCTTTCATTTGTCTGTCTTCTCACACACACACACACACACACACACACACACAATCTCTTTGCTCTCTCCATTCTTTCAACGCCCCCCCCCCCCCCCCCCCCCCCCCGCCCAGAAGGTTCAGATAAGCATTACAGTAAACCCCCACAATGTTAGCATGTGTGTAAATGGCTGAAAAAGCACCTCCTTAACAGCTCCATTACAGTTACATCAGATTCCTTGGACCTGAAGTCAGACACAGGCAAGAGGGGGGGGGGGGGGGGGGGGGGGCTAGCGAGAGGGCGAATGGAAAAAGACTGAATGGAAAAATGTCAATGTTGGTTCTCTTTCTTTTGCCTTCTCTCGTTCTCATCTCACTTTGTGTCCTGTGTTCTTTCTCACTCTCAGTTTCACAAACATCTCCACTGAAGAGTTGAGCGCATGGCCAAAATTTTGCGGTGACAGGTTAGCTAGGTCGTATCTGTCTAAACGTTGTCTTGGCAGATTTCTTTTGTCTTCAAAGCTGTAATTTCTCCGCACGGGGGGGGACCTGAGAGCTGTGGTGAGGTGGAGCTAACACCACACACACACACACACACACACACACACACACACACACACACACAAGAAAACAACTGTAAGAAATGTTTAGTCTACACAGCTGGACTGTGAACTTCTCAAATACATACCCATGTAAACACAATCTTGCAGGTTTGGCTGCAAATTGTGAAGCAGTGGCATCATGACACGAGAGATCAAAAGATGTGTGTTTTTTTTAATATAATGACAGAAAAACAGACACACACACGCGTGTGATATGTGTGGTAATGATCTAATAATACGTGTGTCTCATTGCCGGACTTGATTAATGTGTGTGCGTGTGTCTTTGAAATGTTGTGCATGCTCTGTTAATCTGTGTGTGGAGACATGTCTCCTAACAGTGTCTGCCTAATGACTCACAGCAACTCTCAGTATTTAGCAGAGAAGCAAACACACACACACACACACACACTGCCAGCAGTCAGCTCTTGTAAAAATCTAATTTCCTACCCTCAATAGCCTCACCATGTGCCACCTTTAAAGTGGAGGGTAAAGTGTGTCGCCATGATTTGTTCACAGCCCCCGCTCCCCCCGCCGATCTAATTTCCTCTCAGTGCTTCTTAGCTAACGAACTACTAGCTAATCCTGCCTTCCTTCAGCATGAACAAATACAAGCAGTACGTGTGTGTGTGTGTGTGTGTGTGTGTGTTTGTGTGTGTGTTTGTGACAGAGATAAACAAAGAAAGGATGAGATTTATAAAACCTGATGATTCAACCTTTGCGTCGCTTCTTGCTTTCTCAAACAAACACCGGATTACTGCAAACCTTTTCTTAACCCTTGCTCCTAAAATCCATCTGTGATAAGATTACAAGGGAACACACAGCATCCGCCACATTCAATAAAAACAAATGCTAATCCTAACTGCTTGCACACAAACTAAATTGAAGTCTGCTGTCCTAAATAGATTGCACATGAACACATGCCAACTCCCTTTAACCTAACCTACATACAGACAGACATACCATCCAACAAAACACGTTTAATCTCATTTACGTGTTCACTTTATTACCAGCAAATTGAATTTGCCTCCCACGTCAAAGCATGCCCCCCCCCACACACACACACACATATATATGGAGAGACCCTCTCCCACGACAAGAAGACTGGAAATTAGTCTGTACATACATTTATGGGATAATTTAAAGTGTGTGCTCTACAAAGGCAGACCTCAGAGTCTTTGAGGGCACAGATGTAGGAGCTGTATCACGGCTGGAGACAATTTCTGTTTCCATGTAGATCTGAGCGACCCAAACTACACTCTCACCGCAGTGTTTGGTTAACATAAGTGGAGGAATTGCCAAATTGAGACCATTAGGTTAGAATGAAAAATAAACCAAATGCATAGATCCCATGTCGAACTATTTCTTGGATGAAACTCTCTCTACCTTACTTACCTGCTAATTGGTCAGGTTTGACATGCAAAGTAATCACAGATATCAAAAGTAATCACCAGGAATGTCCAAATGCACATCATTTGATGAAACTGGTTGGCTTCAAAATGTTGCTGTAATCCCTCAAATCTTTATGGGACTGAACATAAACTGAGTTTACTCATTCATGAAAAGATGCGTACACACAAGGTCCCAGTGGGAGTGTTAATAGGCCTCAAAACCACAAATGAACCCCCTCTGGGGCACAAGGGTCCAGCAGTAACAGCATAAAGAAAACAGACTGGTCTTTCTCAGGGGAGTCATTGTAGATTAGTTTAGACACTCACACACACACACACACACACACACACACACACACATACATATATATATATATATATATATATATATACATATATACATATATATACATATATATATATATATATATATATATATACATATATACATATATATATATATATATATATATATATACATATATATACATATATATACATATATATATATATATACATATATATACATATGTATATATATGTATATATATATATATATATATATATATATATATATATATATATATATATATATATATATATATATATACATATATATATATATATATATATATATATACATATATATATATACATATATATATATATATATATATATATATATATATATATATATATATATATATATATATATATATATATATATATATATATATATATATATATATATGTATATATATGTATATATATGTATATATATGTATATATATATATATATATATATATATATATATATATGTATATATATATATATATATATATATGTATATATATGTATATATATATATATATATACATATACATATATATATATATATATATATATAATCTAGCTCTTCACCAGAGGCTCAGTAGATATCTTCTCTGCTTCATCTCAAATCTCATCCACAAAGCATCAAAAGGGACAACCATGGTATATAAACTATAAACAAACTCTAATCTATCAGAATGAAAAGAAAGAAAAGGTAAACAGAAACACCATGACAACTGATAACAAAGGATTTATACCGTATTCATCTGGTTTAAAGATTGTTCTCTTCTTTTAAGTCCCTAAAAATAATGTGCTGAAGGCCGGCAGAAGAAAGACTTCCATGACAATGAGGCCGGTTTTGTTTTCAGGTGTCAGGTATCCTGACCACGGAGCCAGTCCTCACCGCCGTGGGCTGCTTCTCTTTGTCACGCGCACTCACACCACACCAGTCTGTACACTTGCAGGCTCATTTATGATCCACCAAAAGCTGCAGACAATATGCTACAGCCACCAGGTTGTGATGAAACGCCTCCAAAAGATGGCATGGCAATATGAAAAAAAAAAATAATAATTTCACCACTCAGTGGCTTGGATCACAGGAGGAGCAGCAATAATTAATAGATCCTCTACTTAAACAACACCATGTGAAGCTGGCTTGTAGCATTTTTTTAAAATGCAAAAACTATTATTATTATATATTATTACCATTGATTTATGGTGACAGACTCAATTTGTATCTGTGATGGCTTGCACTGCAGCCAATCAGAAGGGAGGAAGGGACATCAATAATATCAGCTGATGAGCCGACAGCATGCGGGACTGATACAAAGCAGCCAACTGTGCTCATAGGACAGGGTTCAAATAAACAAATGTATCGATTGATGGGAATAACATTGCCTAACCTTTTCAGAGAGCCTGACAGGCTGGTTTTAAAAATACAGTGTGTTCATAAAACACATGAGCGCGCGGGCAGATGTTGGTTTGAATGTGAATCAGCCATCCTTTACGTAACTGTGTGAGTGAGAGAGTAAAAGCCAAAACCCGATTCAAACACACTCACCACATATGGGCAACAGACAGACAGACTACCTCCAAATAAACTACAACTAGCCTACTACACCTGTAAGGTGTTAAGCGTCGTAAATTAGTAACGGTAGCCTACAATACACCTTAGTTCATTCAAGAAAAACGTAGTGGGGTGTATAGCCATAGACTGTATATAAGGTGGTACAGCCTAAGTATGAAATAAGCCTAATTTAAAAAAGGTGCAGTGCACTTAAGTAAATGCATTTACATGCAACATGTTACTTTGTTACTTTTGTTGAAAGTTAACTTTAGCTAGCAACATTTAAATCCGTTACATACCTTTTGAGTCCCATTCAGTGAGCACGTTTCACGACAATAACAGCTGTTTTCTTTCTTTCAACGTCTAACAAATGATAATGACCGGACCTTAAATTCACTTTTTTTTCTATAAAAGTAAAACGCAGTCTAGCTAGAGTCCTGGCGGTGCCTGTGTTGTTGTCTCTCTCTCTCTCTCTATCTCTCTCTCCAGCGAGCCGCCTCCTCACCCGTCTTGACTGCGTGTGTAAGAAGGTTCACTGATTTACCATCCACGAGTCTGAGTACGGGACTGTACCAACTCTCGGTAAAAAGGGGTAAGAGGTTCAAGATTCACGAGAGCAGACTATTTAACATACTGTCGAGGAATATAATAGCAACGTTGAAGGTTCAGATATTTAAAACGCCAAATGAAAGAGAAGAAAACACAATTTTTGAGTAGTTAAAACCATATGTAAACTAACAGTGTAATAAGCCATCACCCTAATCTAGATTTGGTAGGTTCAAGAGCTATTAGACAGTGAGGTATTTGGTGGACGCCCCCTCAGTTTTTCTTTGTCTACCTATTATTTTCTCTCTCTTTTCTTTGAAATACCTTGGACCAGTGTAACCCCAAAACAGCTGGACAATAGCTACTGACTTAAAAAAACCTGGTGGCTTGCTTAGATTATAATGACAAACCAATTCATGCTGCAATTAATTAATTTGACTGGAGACAAAGCGACAGTGGGCACAAGGGGCAGAGAATAGTTTGGGGGTAAGCCAGACAGACTGACTGGCTACATAAAAAAATGGAAGATTCTGGGAGGGAGTAAAGCAAGCAAGAAAAGGAAAAGCTTTTTAAATTCTCTCCCAAGCCTCAGTTAGCCTTAAGGGTAGTCTCTCTAACTAACTCTCTTCGAAGAAGAAGAAAGCCTGTAGTTATACTGCTCGTTTGTAACTGTTGTTATTGGCGTACGATGACTTCTATTGTCATCATTGCAAATCTGCTGTTATGCTGTATGGACATATTCAACAAGTGACTTCCAGCTGTTCAGGCTAGTTAGAAGTGAAACTGATGTGATTCCAGGTCAAGCTCCGAAGTCCCAAATACAGAACAGATCACTTCCTAAACATAGCTAATCATCTCCAGGCTGCTCCACAGTGTGCATGTGTACATGTGTGTGTGTGTGTGTGTCTCTCTGTGTGTGGTTAGATAACTCAACCAAAAGAATTTGAGGCCAGATGATATTCCTGAAAGATGTTCTCGCTCTCCATAATTTTCCAAACCATGCCCTCTTGACTCTTTTTTTTTTAACCCCTTTTTCTCTTTCAGTCCTTCTCTCCGCCCCTGAGACTTCACAAAGCCCTAGCCTCGTGTGTAGACACACCAAGATGATGTCAATATTTGAATCAGCCCGGCACAGCGGGAAGATAAATAGGCCTGTCAATATTTAACTTGAAATGGCCAGGCCACAATGAGAAGGGTTCACAGAAAGGATGGATACATGGAGAAGGAGAAGCCAGGTGCAAAAAACAGTCAAACAAGGAGTGCTGTGCAACTCAGTAAATCCATGAAAAGGGAATTTGGGGGAAGAGAGAAGGAGATAGAGTGCAGACAGATGAAAGATCAAGATACTGGCTGACAAAAAACAGACACATGGTGGACAGAATTATAAAAAAAATAAATGCGTCAGAATTTGGGAGGATCCTCAGTTTGTTTGTGTGTGTGTGTGTGTGTGTGTGTGTGTGTGTGTGTGTGTGTTCTGCAAGTCTTCTGCAGTCTCCTATAACAGAATTTGATGTGCAGGGTACGCTCTGCCGTTGCTGGAAGCGGTGACTCACTGTAGCAGCTAGCTGTTCCAAACCACAAGGAATTAAACCAAACCAGAGGTTCACGCACATCCACTACATCATTCAAAACACATACGCAAACACGTGGAAATGCTCACACACACACACACAGGCCCCTGGATTTATGTGAAATACACAAACATACTCTACGCCGTGCTGTTCGTGCGCGTCAGCACAACGTTAACTGTACCCATATGACTCATACACAAACTGAAAGAAATGCAAGTTAACCGAACCACAAACTAACCACTCTCTCTTTTTTTCACACACAGGGGAGTCATTTAACACTGAAAGTATGCACACTCAATGAAGTTAAGTCAACTTTCACTCCAACTATTTCACTGACCAGTAGGTGGCAGTATATCGAACATGTACATGTGTGTGTGCCTGGTTGTGCACAAGCAAATGAAATACCTGACGTAGAGTGTGTGGGCTTTCTTATATACAGTCTATTGTATAGGCCCTCCCTGAGAGTTGACTGAGCTATACTGTGTGTGTGTGTGTGTGTGCATATCTTACCCTGTGTGAGTGGTGTGGGCACAGTGACCTGTGCTCCATCCAGACTGCAGAGGTGACCACAGGGGTCCAGGGTCACCACCCCTCCTGTGTCACAGGTAATGATGAGAAAGTATGGGGATCAGTACACCTTCGGTTTAAAGTAAAGCAGCTAAAGTTTCGACATCATCCTTCACTCAGACGTTCTTCCCTGTTGAAAGATGCCTTCTAACTACACTACCACGTTTAATTATAACATACACACAAAGCCATGCTATTTCCATCTTCACTACAGGGCTTTGGTCTGAATGCTTAGCGTAGTAATTATACAGGATGTATCACAGAGGAACACAAAAAAACCATCAGTGCAATCAATCACTGTCTCTTCAAAGATAATTGTCTCTTCATTCACACAATACACTGACAACGTATTGAAAGATATCCATCTTAATAGTTCACTCAATGCTATATTTATCTTGAAACCTTATTATTATTGAAACAAATTAAAGATTGTGCTGGTGTGATATGCTAATTCTAACAGATTCTGTTGCAGTTTTGTTAAAATAATCATTTTAAAACACATACAGATGACTCTTGATTTTTTTTTTTACTTACTGTATTTAGCGGATCATCTCTTTTCGGTTTTGACTAAATGTTTTCAAATATTGTAATCTCACTTCATTGTCAGATTTTTTTTTTTTTTGTAGATTCAGTATTTTTATATTCAAAAGCCTTCTTAAATAAATGAGTCATTGGCCAACACAACGTGCAGTTGTGAACTGGGTAGACATCTTAGTACACACTTGCCAGTCCCGAAATGACAACTGTTTAATTCAGAGGCCTGGCTTATAATGTGAATTCATTTTGTGCTGCGTGAACTGACATCAACCTTCATTGAAGATGAGACAGTGCTCCGCCTCGATGCCAGGACCCTGGATAGTGATGTCTTGAGGAATTGGAGCATCTTCTCGGCCGATGCGGGTCACCCCTGAAACATCAAGCAATATGCAAATAATAGAAATGATAGAAATGCAAAAGTAAATTGTCTTTTTGAACCACATGAGCAGTCTGTGATCCACACTTTAAAGGGGCACTTCAGTATTGTCAATTTCAACTGCTTCTTCTTTTTTCAGTCGACATATTCTGGAGAAAAATAGACCCTCAGTTCTCCTAAAATGGCCTGTTCACATGGTTGGCATTCCTCACTGAAATGGAAGGGCACACCGAGCTGGGAGGATGTGAAAGTGTGTAGAAGTTACGCAAGAAACATAACGGCGTAAAACATGAAATGTCACATTGCTGACTTTACCGTACGTATCATTTTAATACCATCCACTGTGTAATATCGTAAAACACTTTCTTCATACTGTAGTTAATCATTTTTCATACTTGCCGCAGCTTAAATCAATCCATCTATCACAATCTTTGAACTGCACTGCTCTCCTGGCTGAGGAGGCGAAACAAAAAGAGTCTGTCTCTCTGTATTAGGAATACAATGAGAGCTTTGTGATCCGCACAAGACATGTCAACTCTGAAAGTGTATGTGTGAGAGCCACGAGTGTTATCTAAGGACAGATACTCACTTAAGTTTAACGCTTTTAATCTAATGTCAGATTGTGTTCGTATTCCGTCTGCAGGCTATTGAATTCGAATCAGTTGTACAAGCTTGTTTTTCACTATATCATGTTGTAGATCTCACTATCTTCGCTCCTATCGCTTTGCTGTCATGTGTTTGGCCAACTTGCTGGAATAATAATTAAGCTATGGCACCTGTGGCTTGCTGATTCAATGAATGTATGTTTGTCTGCATGTGTGTGTGTGTGTGTGTGTGTCTGTGTATGAAAGAGAGGGGTGAAGAGTGATTGAGGGAGAATGAGTGCAAGACACCTGTGGATGGCTGATGAAAGAGACACTATAAATACTCATGTGTTTTTGTGTTTGGATTGCAGTCTGCTAGCGCAGTGCTGTCCTCATTTTTGTACGTTTAGATGTGGGTTCAGCCTGCGCACCAACCAATAAGTGGGGTCATTTTCCTCCCCAATGACAATAAAAATAAATAACCAGGGATGTGGATGTAGTAATTTGTTTAACTACATGTTTTCAGTCTAAGGGAGCCCTGTGGGAGGAAGTAGTGTTGACTCCTTGTTTTGACTTTATTGTGACCCAGCATAGGTTTCACTTTCCCCTATCACACACACACACAAACACACACTGCTCCAGTAACATGGAAATGAAGCGATGGATGGGCAGGGAGAAGGCAAAAAGAGGGGAGAGGCAGAGAAACAAAGCAATGAAGGAGGGAAAAGAGGGAGGGGAGGGGACTGCAAAGGTCTAGTTCCATCGACGACAGCTTTACATGACTTTACACTCATTATAAAAAACTCTATGACGCATTGGGAAGAGGAATGGCTATACTGTATGACCCGGTATTCTTAACCCAGTGGGTATGTGTTTCTATGCTATATCTGTGTGTGTGTGTGTGTGTGTGTGTGTTACCTTCTTTTAGTGGCAGCAGGGTGATTGCCACACTGAGCCTCCCACTGCCCAGGCTCACCAGATGAGGTGTGGCTGTCTGGACCTTCAGCCCCTTCCCTGTGTCAATCAGGTCCAGAGGCGGAAACTACAAGCATCAGTCAGATTGGAAAGGTCGTTTTCACTCACAGTGTATTTATCATTATTATAATCTTCACTCTCGGAAGACGAGAAAAACATGGCCCACCATTAAAATTGACCCTTGAAATCATTCTGCAGAATGCTCAACATTTATATTTTCTTTTATTAATTGAACTTATAGATGACTTGAAATGCTTGTGTGTGTTTGCGTATATTCTCTCACCTTCGGTTCCACCGGAGAAATTTGATCGGACTCTGGCTGAAACATCATCTCAGAGTCCTGCAGAATGGATGAGAGAGGAGGTGAAATCAGCTCAGACCGCACACCGAGTTATAAATTATTCATGATAGTATTTTATGTTCTGTTGTCTTTTCATCGTTCTGTTTTTTAAATGTACATTCATTCATCAACATCTCATTATACAATAAAAAAAAATGGTGTTTATGTCCATACGTATACACTACACGCCAGGGTCACACAAGTATACAAAAGTTGTAGGCATCTGCACAAATGATTATGCCCAGCTACATTCAAATACATGCCCAGCTACATTCAAATACATGCACACACACACACACACACACACACACACACACACACACACACACACACACACACACACACACACACACACACACACACACACACACACACACACACACACACACACACACACACACACACACACACACACACACACACACACACACACACACACACACACACACACACACACACACACACACACACACACACACACACACACAGGGTAAGAACAAGAAGGAAGCCATGAGAAAACTCGGAAATAGCAGGGCGGGATTAGATTGGCATAAAAGGAAGAGAATGGCAAACTATAAAGAGGAATGAAAACAGAGTGAGATAAAAGGGGGAAAAAAAATCTCTCAAAAAATGTGTACGCATTTGAATAAACACGCTCAGATCGAGTGCCAAGGACAACCCCTGCAGTACCCTACAATTCAATAAAGGAAAACAGTCTTGCTTCTACACACACATGCACGCACACAAACACCCAGATGGATGAGTGAAATGCTCCTCACCAAAGCAGAGATGATTACAGCATATGGGAAACCACCCCAACCACATCTCCCTTTCCACCTTCTGACATCTCCTGCCTCTCTTCCTCTTCTCTCTCCATGTTATCCTGTAATAATCCGATGATAATCTACATTATCGACCTCACACAGGTTTCTCCATTAGTATCTCATTTGTTTTCAATATCTAATTCTTCAACAGTTTTTCCAACTCTCCAACCTTCTTGTCTTTTCTTCTTCTCTGCCTTCCTTCATTTCTACTTTCTGTGTCCCATCCTCCTGTCTTTTTAATCTCACTGTCCTCTCTTTTATATCTTTTCCTCCAATCACCAGCATAGGAAGCACAAATCCAAGTCAGCTCCATACCACTTCCTCTAATTCAGCGGCAACTTCCTCTCTGAGGTCACTTCCTTTGCTGCTTTGACACCCTTATTGCCTTTAAACACACACACACAAACACATACACGCACACTTGCTATTCTTTGCAATTCAGCTGCCCTTGTAACCCCTATGCACACACACACACACAAACACATCCACAAATAAAGTCACGCATCAGCTCTTTTTGTTATCGCATAAAGACATAGGGCCCCAAATTCCACAGATTTTATTTCATCCCTGGTGTAGACAAAACAAACACACGGTGTATGATGGCAAGAACATCAGCTGGACAAATACAGAGATGAGATGCAGATTTAAAGTTCAACAGGAACTGTTGTTATATAATGACAATACTTTTCCCTCTTCTTTTTCTATCTTTTCCTCCCACTTCCTTCCTCTATGTCCTTTCCTGCCTACTTGACTCTCCCCTTCTGTTTTATATTCTTTACTCCATCATTTCACCTCAGTGTCTTCCTTTTGTTCCATGGCCCCCCTCTCTTCTTCTTTCACCAGGTGAGCTCCAGTTTAGGCAGGTCAAGACACGCTCTTGCGTTGTTGTGTTCTAGTTCAAGCAGAGCAATGAAGTGTGTCATCCCCCTTCTAGACCAAAACTGATGCTATCTGGGCCACTGGATTAGAGGGCTATGCGATTACTGGATGGTCTAGGTATTAGCAGGTTTGTAGAGAAACATGTGAACACACAATATAATGATGAATATTTGTCAAGACCTTTGCTGTTATTTCCCTATAACTAATATATAAAGCTGCTCTAGACATAGATTTAGATTTAATACTTACTGAAGGTAAGAAAGTCCAGTAGAGTAAACTTCAACATTTCATCACAAACTAACTCCTTGAATGGAATGAAAAACTTTCAATGGTATTTTTTTCCTTTCATGGAAAAATACCCTGACCCACTTTTAATACTAACTTTAATCCCAAATCTGTTTTACACCTGAACTAGCCCTTTAAATAATTGAAAAACATCTAAAACAACTTCATACATACAATGTTTTTAAAATCACTAAGACATAAGTCAAAAAAGGGCATGCATGCACATCTCTCTTTGATCCCATCTGTTGGACAGCTGAGTCTCCCCAAATGCTTAGCATGCCCTGCAGCTGGAGACGGAGATGGAGATAGAAAAATGGGGTGACGGTAAAAAAAGAGAGAGTGATGGAAGGAAGAAAGAAAGAAAGAAAAAAAGAGGACTCATAAAACCAGAAGGACATTCTCTGTTTCAAGGATTGTCTGTTTCATTATTTTCTTCAGCCTCTGCTTTTATCCCTCTGTCCAGTCCCTCTGTTTGTATTTCCTCTACATCTGTTTTGTTCTTTCTCTCTGTTTCAATTACCTTCTTCATTGTTGTTGTTGCTGTCTGTTTCTGTCTGTTTCTGTCTGTTTCTGTGGCAGGCTGCATTCTCGTAACCACATCTCAGGACCTCTCAGCGTGTTGTTAATAATACTGATTTGGAACACATGTTTTAGTGCACTGGTTGGGATGGTTTCGATACTTACATGTGTCTATCTGTCGAAAACAGCGAGGTCGTGGTCTTGGATTAAATCGTGAACATGGCAGTTACTCTGAATTAAAAAAAAATAGAAGAAGAGTACAGTGTTCAACAGACAAATCATCAGTATTCTTCTACTTTAACTGCAGATATTCCATGCTGGCCATCTGCTTCTTCAGTGTGTGTGGCTGCTTTATTTAAGTAGCTTACATTGGCCTTAGGCTAGAGAGTGTTTCAAGTCAGGCAGCTCCACAGGGTGATATATTGACCAACTAATGGAGATGAGGGGGGGGGGGGGGGGGGGGGTGGGGGGAATAACAATACATCTAGCTACAGCCAAGGTGACTGTTAAGCTCACTTGCTATAAAAATAAAATCGTCGCCTCTGTTGCTTCGCTTCCTGTCTGCATCTTTTTTACATCCATATGCAACCTGGCCAACTCCTAACGAAATAACTCCATGAGCATTAAGACAGCCAATGATTTACGCAATGCTGGTTTTGGACGTGTTTTCCGTGTCTTTGGGTTTTGGAAGCAAGTGTTGGTGATGCAGTATGAATTATGTGATTGCATGTAGAGATTGAGTTAATGTGCTTAATATCTGTGTATTGTACAGGGTTCATGTGCACGCTTGAGTGACATACCAGCTCCTTGATTCATCAGTACTCCCATATCCCAATCTGTTCAGAACAACACATCTCTTTCTCTCAGTCCCGTCTCTGTCCATTTATTTTGGAATATTACTTGTATCTCATTTGTTTACGAATGCTGTCTCACCTAGTTTCCTTTCCCATGCATTTGACGTGTTTTATCTGCCATTTAAGCGTTAAATGATGTCTGTACTCCTCTCTCTGTCTTGATCTCTCTCTTTCTCCATCCCTCTGTCTCTCACTAACATCCCCTCCCCTTTACATTCCAGCATGACCCTCTCCTCCGCCCACCTGACAAAGCCAGCATTGTATCGCAGATGCTGTTTAATATGGAGTCCCTCTCTCTGCGTCCCTCTTATGGAGCAACACATAGGGCTAAATGGGGTTATCTTCCTCCCTTCTCCTCACTACACCCTGTGTTCTGTGCGCAATAACTTCTTCAACAAAACTTTAAGTATGCCTTACGCATGCATACAACGCCACAGACGTCAACACACCCACACACACACAACAAACACATGCATCCTTTCAGACATGAAATACTGCTCTTCTCTGTCACTTGTCCAGTTAAATATGCTTCATCATGTGTAGGTGATTGTGTTTGTGTCTTTGAGTAAGTGTGTGTGTGTGTGTTTCCATGCATGTGTGCGTTTTTGTGTGCGTGTTTTAGTAAAAACTCTGCCAGCTGATTAACACAACTTAGCCTTGAACCCCTGCTATAACACAACACACATCCCACGGCATTGTTCTCAAACTCAAACTCTCTCACACTCAAGTGAACGTTTTCTCTTCTATCATTACACCCAAATGCAAGATCCTCACAGGAATGAAAGTCCATTGTTATTGCAGCTGACTCAAATTCGGAGGAAACTTGAATTTCTATGGAGGGTGTGTGTGTCTTTGGAAAAGCCCAGATTACCTTTACTGCCATATGCAGGGGATCGACTGGTGTTTGTGTTTCTGAGGGTCCGGATATGACAGAGAGACAAGGAGGGACAGTGAACTAGTCGAGGGACATAACCCATATTTAACATAGCTCACATGGTGAAATCAACTGTGAGTGCTGAAGAAGAAGAAAAGAGCAAGGCAGAAAACAAACCCAGTCTGTCGGGGAAAGATAATGAATAAAAACACAGACTAAAGAATCCAGAGAGGAAAGGAAAAGAGATTAATGGTGAATCAAAAAAAGCTTCCCCAAGTTGCACCTCTGTCCTCCTAACAACATGGGATCCCTTTCTGCCCTGATGAAAATCCAAGCACATATCTGGTTTATACATAAACAGTACACACTGTGGAGGGAATCTTGACAAGACAGAGTAGAAAAATGATTTACTTCAGCATACAAATTATCCTTACAAGTGCTGTATGTGCACTTATCACAGTTCTTAAGTCTGGTATAGTGTGAGTCCAGCAGCTCATAACGTTATTGGTATGTTGAGTCCATGTGACAGAACAGTTGTATCCTCCTGGTTTCCACATCATGGACATGAGCCAGCTTGACCGGTGTAATGGTTTTAACATAGCTTATCATTCTATATGTTCAAATAGAATCTTTCTTCAGCATCTTAAACACTGTAAAGTGCCGTGGATAAATCCACAATTACACTGGGATCCAGAGCCATAACATGCAGCGTACAACTTGTTTCCAACAAGCCTGACAGGAGCAACTCAACATGACCCAAGTGTAACATTGTATATCATTTCATACATGCGACCCGATTTAATAGCATCCCTTTACACACTCATATACCACAAACATGCATACTCTTCATCCATACTTAATAATTATACAATATGTCTGTTATGTTAAAGAGGTACGTGGTGATAAGACTGACATTTCTGGATGTTGCCACTTGGTCTGGTTTCTTAAAGTTCCTGGTTGATTTCCAATGTTCTGCCACATGATTGGCTGCATTAAGGGGGAAGCAACATGTAGTGCTTCGATGAACTCATGCAGCTATAGAAGAAGTGAGTCATGGAATAATACTAGCTTGTGGACTGATCCACTGAGGTATTCTTTAGGTTTGTTTGTGTCAAATGATAGAGCTTGCTCGTACACTCACACACTAACAATATCCCAAACCACTCATGACCAGTCAAAATCAGTCACTGCTCTGATTTGTCCTCTTAGGCCTCCTTATTTAAATATATTAAAAATTCCAATATAAACGTCTAGGCAATCAGCAGTCATGCACTGTAATATCTGAAGTTGTTCTAACTTATACAAAATCTAGAAAAGCATTTGCCTCAAAAAAGGTAAGTAAATATAATGTAATATATTTAATATCTAATAGTTAGGTTTACTAAAATATTGTTGTATTTACCTAATTTTGTGATGGGGTTCCAAATTAAAAATAGCAAGAGGAATCCACTTGTTCATTCAAATAGTGTTCCTTTATTGGTCTTTATCCTCAGCATAGTAACTTATAACACGCACACATTTCTAAAGTGGGGACTTTTAATCAGTAGCCCAGAAACAAACAAAACGTTCCCTGTATTGTATTTGCCGAGAACAAAATGTGGAATTAAAGTCGGATAAGATTAAGCTTATCTTTACACAGCTCATAAGAAACAAACTCTGAAAAGAACTCCCTGAGCTGTGGATCAAACACCAGTGGCTGTAGAAACACCATTAAGGAGATTGAATCAATTGAAGGCACACACACGTTTAAATCATAAAAAATGGGAACTCTGTAATTCTACCCACATGAAATCGCGCTCACCATTACTGAAGCAGGACTGGCCACCTCTGTCATCGCGCAGAAAAGGACGCAAACTGCTCCAAGATCCCGAAGATATTCCGTCACTTATTCTGTCGATGCTGAGGTCACAGTCTCTTTCTCGACAGCGAATGCATTTTCCTTTTGCAGCATGAGCAACCGGCGGATGTCTAGGAGATACTTTTAATCCTCTGTGACATTCACACACACACGTACACACACGAACACACGCTCCAAACGTACACAAACGTAAAAAGCCGGCGGCTTCAGCCAATTGCGATGTGTGGAGGAATGCAGCAACGGCTGGAAGTGGAGCTGGAGCGGCAAGCAAGGGGAGGGAGTCTCTCTCTCTCCCTCTCTCTCTCTCTCTCTCTCTCTCTCTCTCTCTCTCTCTCTCTCTCTCAAACACACTGGCACAGAGCCTAACGTGCAGGTGTTAACGGACCACCTTCACTTGACCTCTCATTCTTACTGGCTCAAAGATAGAAGCTTTAGGCTGACAAAGAGAGGGTGAGAAGGGGAGAGAGGGAGAAAAAGAGAGGGGCACAGGGAGAGAGAGAGAGAGAGAGAGAGAGGGAGAGCTTTCCTTCAGACCTACTTGGCAGCAATGATAAAAGACCACGATAAGAAGCATGTTTAGCTAATGATATTACAACAGGAATTCAGTCTAGTCTCCATTCACATGACACAATGCAGTCCCAATACTGATGGTTTTGATTCATTCAGTCTATGGAGACAGACCCACAAAAAAAACGGCCTAACTCCCATCATGCAGCGGGTTGATAAAGGTAAATAAAATGCAAGTGCCTTCCTTTGTGAAAAAAAAGAAACAAACCTATAACGCTTTTCAAATGATAAATATGTGATAGGCCTATTGCAAAATACATCAGTATGAATAAAGTATGGGTTAGTGGCGGGAAGATACAACATGTTACAGATAAAACACACATAATCTGTTTCAACGAAATTGTATTTATGTTTTTTTGTTTTTCATTCCCACCAACATATCTGCTTCCACAGGGAAAACACACAATACAATGTGCATTGGTCAATCGATGCTTATCCTTGATCCTTGTTCTGTTGAATGCTGCTACACATGTGGAACTGGGAGTATTAAAGCATCGGCTGGCTGCTCTTTGTTATGTGCACCATCTGAAAAATCTCAGCTATACATGTACGGTCATGCGTCTATACATCACGGAGCCAGCACTTCTGTATCACAGGTAGGTAATTTCATTCGGCAGACGTTCGTGCATTCTCCACAGTTCACAAGCGAGGTGACATAAAACAACAACATGCATTATGCAGAACTATCATACGATCTAAGTCACGCAGAATTTTGTTTAGGCTACGCACACGGATCACAGCTGAAGCGTAATGCCGGGTGCGTTGTTATGGTTGGAAAATGATAAATGTAGTCTTGAAAGTGGTAAACTGGTTAGCACTGAGGCCAAGGATGGTTTGCACACACACACACACACACACACACACACACAGCAGCAGGATTATCTTATCTCTCAGGCACCGCATGGATCGCTTTGTGGATAAACAGGAAGAGAGCTTGTGCACCCGGCCCTGCTCCACTTTCTCCACTGCTCCTCGGCTCTAGGACACCCATTATGTGTACAGATCTACTGGCCAAGAGAGTATATAAAGGTTTTGAACCCACAGAATTACATATCCCAAGAGTGAGTCTGCAAATTACAAGTTCACAAGTTCACAAACCCAACTGTGTTTACGGAGGATAACGGATAAAGGAGGGGGGAAAAAAGAGACAACATAGCATAGGCCAGACGAAAAATGGAAAAAGTGTATTGGGAAATGAATGATGGATGGATATTATGATACATCGGCTTTTGTCTGTCAACCAACATCAGCCTTTTCTAAAGTTTGCTTCCATACGGCAACATGTCATGGCTTTTTGGTCATTTTAGGTCTCAACTCAACATTAACAGATGCATCTTTAAAAAGCCTTAAAAACAGAACAGCTAAATGTTGTCAGGATAATGCTCCCTGAAAATGGTCTCGCAGTTCCTTTTAACTTTCTCTCTTGTGTCGTGTTTCCAGAAGCTATAAAGCTACTATGCCTCCGTGGTTGCTTTGTTAGCTTGAGAGCTGCTAAGCTTTCCCATTGACATCATCCCAGGAGCCCGCCGAACGTTTGACAGCATTCCCGAGTGAATTCCACAGCTCCCATGTGACCCCAGGAGGCTGAGCAGGAACTCTGGAGGGATTCCAACAGGTGTTCGGAGACCCTGCAGTGGGGAGACACAGTTTCCTTTAGAAAAATGCATCTTACTTTTTTTTTTTTGAACAGCCATAACTTAATTCTACCAGTCTACTGTACTAAAAAACCTGTGAAACAGTATCTGAAGCACTTAACACCAGTACTCTGACAGCTCATTTAATCTCTGGGAAATCCCTGGTATCATAATTGATGTGGGGCTTTGAGGATCTGAGTGGGTAAAACTATTTAACCCACTTGCTTTTTTTTAATATCATCTTAATGACAGACGATCGCATGGCATTGACACCGTTTGTGGCTTACGGGTAAGTGAGGTGTATTTTCAGTCTGGTGCATCTCTTCAAGTCTTGTCAAGTCTCTCTCTCTTTCTTTACTCACCCCACATTCTGTCAGAGGCATGACCATCATAAGATACAGTGTCATGTGTTTTTACAGCTGGTTCAATACTGTCGTCATCATGGTCTAAAAGAGAAC
Organism: Anarhichas minor; assembly: GCF_050575085.1. Classification (NCBI taxonomy): domain Eukaryota; kingdom Metazoa; phylum Chordata; class Actinopteri; order Perciformes; family Anarhichadidae; genus Anarhichas; species Anarhichas minor. Next base: position 11,135,255 of record NW_027466520.1, read on the forward strand.
ACTAACAGATCTGTATGTAATGAATGTCACTGACCTGGTCCACTTGGGTCACTGACGTCACTTAACACCAGGGATAGAGCAGTGGTTAAATGAACTAAACCTCGGTTTACTCACTAGTGTATTTGCAGAGTAACCTTTTTTATGCTGACATAGATGGCTTTCCACGAATAGTTGCACATCTTATTTTAACGCAAACACACCACGCAGCCAAGGCATGAGTGTGATGGTATAACTGCCGCTGGACTGCCAAAACAAAGTCTTATTAAAGGCTGGAAACTTACCATGTATTTGGCTGTGATGAAGCCAAGTGACAACTGTTTGCTATAACTTGTGGCGCAGTAGTGGAGGGGGCTGACGTTTTGAAATCAGGGGAGAGAGAAATGACGTTACGGGACTGAAATGTTCTGCTAGAATACTGATCTACTTAGACTGTGGTGCCCAACCAATCCCAAAAAATACTTTTGGAGAGCTGTGTGCCAATGTTTGCGCCACTTTTGGGCAAAGACTGTTTGTAGAATAACAGAATCTCGGACACACACACACACACACACAAGCACAAATGCTGTAGGATTACTTTAGGACTTTATTGGGAGATCATGCTTGAGTTGTCGTCTTCTCCTTTGAAACCTGGGAAGCCAGCAGGGATACAGAGGAGGGAGAGAGGGAGAGAGAACGAGAGAGGACCAATCCAAACAACAAAAGGAATGCTCTCCATCAGTTAGAGCTGCTGCTCTCTGCTCTCCCACTTGCCTGCCATGGTATGTGTAATTACACCACAATTAAAGTGCCTGTGCTTGTGACTGTGTGTGTGTGTGTGTGTTAGGGTGTGAGAGACTTGCAGCGCTTGATGACCGCCAACCATGTCAACAATGTGGCCTGGAGAGAACAGGCCATTTCACACAAGTGAGTCAGGGAGTGGAAAAAGAAGGGCAGAGTTGAAAAGAAAACATTTTGCTTTCCTGTTAGATGCTGCTGCTGCTGGTGAAGGAAACAAAACAGCTGTTCAGATATCTCTCTCTGCATCCTCCATTGTTTTCTGTTTCTAATTGAACTTTCTCTTGCTTTCCTCTCTGCCGTCTTAGTGCCTCTGCTTTGTAAATCACTTTGCGTCTTCTTCTGCAGTCTGTCGCTCCTCCTCTCCTTCCCTACTCTGACCACAGGAATGCAGGGCGACTGTCACTGCAGCACTATCCATATCATGCATAATCACAGGGCCCACAGAGCACACACACAGACACGTACAGTAACGCACACAGAGGCATTCCAGACTACAAAAAGGTGGACATTTCTTCACCCTTGCTATTTCTACATGTAGTATAGTCTGTCTTATGGAGCCCGATGCAGACTTGACACATGCTGGACATGCTCATATATTGTATACTGTTAGTGCTCTTCTATGCATTTCCCTACATACTTTTATTGTCCTAGGAAATTGCTTCCATTCCTGCATCTCTAGTTATGAAGGGTGAAAAAAACACTATAAACATTTAAAGCTGTGTGCATGGGTGCACATTTTACGAGTATTGTGGTACAAGTTCCACACATATTTGGCTTTTGCCTCTGCAGCCCCCCCCCCCCCCCTCCCCCCTTAAAGGTGCCACTGTTCACATACACTTTATAGCCCAACTATATGTACTAAGACTAACACAGTGGGCTCCGTTTTCACAATGCATGACATTGCTTAAAATAGAAACATAAATACTGCACTTTTTACTATTGAAAAAACACCACGTGTATAGTTTAAAACCCAACATTAGAATACTGCCCAAATGTTTACAATAGTGAATGGAATGTAAACGAATCCACTGCCATAATGTCGGGAATTTACCTTCACAATCCTCTAACATAATGTTGGATGTATTAGTAGTCTGTAGTAGTATCTTAAAAACCTAGGACTGCAGTATTTCAAAAAGCTTTTCTTCATAATAAAAAAAAATCTGTAATGTGATCAGAACATGTAAAAAACAAGGACAAGGATTGTAATATTTTAGAAGTTAAACCGATCATTGTTCAGGTCACAGGTAGCTGAGAGTCTTTTTCTGCATGGTCACCTGTGCGGCATTGCCTTTAAATAGTACCAATGTGGTATATTTCCGGTTTTCCCCCCAAAGAGATTGTAGAGAAATGAATCAAGAAGCTAAAGCTGTGTTATGACAGAATTTGGTTGACGTTATGATGATGGTAATCTGAGCTCCAGCTCATTTCCCTCTTTTGGACTTGATGATGTTGGGGGTGAAAAAGTCGTCTGCAACCCAAACTGATGTTCTAAAGGTTTTGTGTCGTACGAGGGTCTTAAGAGTCCCTGTCTCATATAGTATCCCTGTGTAACTTGGTGCTGAAGTGCCCTTGAGCAAGGCAATGATACCTTGTCGGTTAAAGAAACACCTATTTGCCAGCTGATGATAAAAATAACAACTAAAAAAACGTATCAAAGCAATATAACACATTATTATTGAAAATAAATAATTGGGACTCCAGCAATATGGAACAACTATATATCCAACAATGATGGAGGAATCCTTCACTCCAATGATGGAGTGAAGGAGTCTTCCGACCTCCACCACACCGCGGGGTCCACACACATTTGTCCTGTTGTGCAAACATGTGTCATCTCCGTTTAGGGTCCTGTTCAGACAACAGCAGGTTGTTGAGTTTGATGACAATGTTGGCAAAGTCGGTGAGCTCCACAAAGTCAGAGGTGATGATGTTGACCCCCTCCACCCCCGGCCTCTGAGCCTCAACCCAGGACATGATGGTTGGCAGGTTTCTAGAGCCAGCAAAGAAGAGAGTTTGTATTAGAAGGCAAAAAAATGACACCCCTTTTTTTGTTACACTAAACGTGCTGTCACTTGAATTTAAACTGATCCACTGGCCTTGTGAACATATTTAAAATATCTAGGGCCAAGTTTCCGTCTCTAAGGGTTACAGTTATGGCTTTATCGTTGCCAGACTCCAATCAGTTGTTCCTTGGCTGAATGTCCACCAAATTTCATGACAAGCTGCTGATAAGGATTTGAGAAACAGTATCTTGATGTGGGAGAAAACGGTACAGATGGAATAAGGGTTAAAGTGAGTGATGTTTGTGTCTGTATGTCTGTCAGTGTGGGAGTTCTTTACCACCATTGTCTCAAAATCATTGCTTTGCATTCAAATACTTTCTGTTATGGTTCTTGGCATAGAGGCACAAACACACACAAAGACTGTGCCATGACTCTGTAGCTGTATCACTTCCAACACCCTTAAATTCTCCACTGTGTTTGAGTCGCCAGCAGAACAAAACCAGGAAGTCAGATAAACAATCCCATTTCCTCGGAAGTGCAAAATTAGGCCGCCTCCTGTCTCGCCAGAGAGTCCGTCCAGGAGTTTTATACCCCAGCACCAGTGGCTGTTTTTCTCACTTTTGAGGGATGGTGGGTATGTCCTCTGAGTCATTTCCACTAAAAGCTTTGGCTCAACAAGCTAGATGGCTGCTGGAGTTGCGCAGATAATTTAATCCGTGCATAGGAAGTAAAATCTCTTATCTGAGAGATGAAATGAGTTTCTGTTTGATCCTCCATAGTTTGGAAATGGATAAAAAGGATTATAGCTAATCCTTAGTTAAATAAACCAGTGAAGTGACAGAATTTTGTAACAGAGACGTCAAACTTGAAGATGCATGCTTAGACAGATTCTTATAGGCGGTAAACCTGTTGTAAGTAGAAGAAACATCGACATTGGTTTTACTACTACACTGCATTCTCCATCAGAGGGTGTGGTGAGATACACAAATAGCTGTGCCAATCACAGGGAAGCATGAGTAACAATAGGTCAACAAATGTACAGAGGCTTCTTCAGGGAATCATATTGTTGTCTAGATGGGCGCAGCATGGCACGATGTCAACACACAGCACCACAAATCTGCAGCCACACACAGACGTTTTATTTATTTAATTTGTACAATGATGATGGATATAAATAAAAAAATGTTGAGGAAGCCACCTAATCTATTTCAGTTTTAATTCTAATGTATCTCATGCCATTAATTTAAACATTTACATCATATTGATAAATGGGACACAACAGCGTTTACACCGTCATGCGTTTCAAGAATAGAACATGAAACGCCACTTGTGTAAAGGAGGTAATGACACACAGCCATTGACTGTGTTGGAGAGTGATTCTTTAAAATGGCTTATTTAAATTGTTTGCATCATTCTCTTATTATGTTGCATTTGCTCCAAGTGTTTAGTTTGCTCTTGTTGATAAGGCCCTTTTTCAAGAGCATGAGCAAAGATGAGGATCCTCTTTACTGCAGGCATTTGTAGCATTTACTGTACTGCCCTCTACTGGCCGCATGCCAAAGTAATGAAACGGACATGAGCAAAAGAGAAGCAGACAAGGTCCAAAGGTGCATGAGCAGCACATACATGCTCAAGCATGCTTAGACACATGTTTAATAGCAAGGTATATGTAAAGCTTAATGTATCCAAACCACCAAAAAAGTTGACATTGTAATGCATGTATTCACACACCCAGAACCTTCATAAAATACCCCAAACGTAGTGACTGACCTTTCCACCAGGTAGCTGCGCAGCCCCCAGACCAGGCCCTTGGCCACGGTGTTAACCTTGGGTGTGAGGATGGCCTGAGACACGTGGAAGGAGCCCTGCTTGGCCCTTTCCCTCAGCGTAGTTTCCAGGAACTAGACAGGAGAATGTCAAACACACACACAGTTGAAACACAGCAAATGTCAGCGAAAGCACCCCTTGATGTGAGGTGTGCGAGGAGTGTGGACACAGCTCGTGTAGTTGATGTCTAAACTGGTGTTTTTTTTTAGCTTGAATCCTACATCGTGTAAAAATAGCGAATCACAGATATATTTGTATTGATTTTCCGCTGGATAGGATGAAAGAAGTATACATGGTTGCCTTCATGCTGAGTAGTTTTCACAGCCATTGTTGTTTTCTGACCTGTGTGAGCTTGTTGGGTTGGGTGGTGTTCGCCCAGGGAGCGGGGATCTTGTTTCCCGGCCACATGACAGGAATGCCCTGAGCAGATGGATGATGGTAGAACACAATCACCTGAGGAGAAAAGCAAATGAAAGACAGTGAATAGATACGTTTAAAAGACTGCACAACTGATCGGGTGTCTCAGTGACACTTTTAACAAGAAAGCTGGCTGCCCTTTGGAGCTGGTAATTGTGCAAATCTATCCTCTGCACACTCTCTCTCCTACTCCTTTGCCAACTAAGCCAGTCACAGATTAGGGTCATAGGAGCAGGAGTTAAACTGATAGCATCGGAATGAGACACGGACATGCACAGAGAACCACGAGGAAACAAAATCGCACCTAAAACAGGAAGCACACACACGTGAGTGTCCACGTGGAGCTTCCCGTGTCCACATATACGTATGAGTATGCGTATATATAAAAAGAAATGCATGAAGACAGACTAAAATGAAGAGTGCGAGATGAGGAAATCAAGGAAGAAATGTAGGGAAAGCCCCCCAAAAGATGAATAAAGATAAATGGAAACAGAGTGTGAAGAAAGGATCAATGCTAAATACCATGAAAGACGGAAATGATGGAAGAAGGGTTAATGGGATGATGTCATAACTAATTGACTAATTGAGGATTACCTGTCCACAGGAGTTAAATGGGCCGTCCAATAAACACACGCCTCCATGCCACTTTTACTTGTACATGTATGAGCTTTAAATGGCCTGAGATCACCGGAGTCAATACACACACACACACACACAAAAAACTAGTTGGAAGTGAAAAGAAAATAGTTTTGAAATGTTTCGAGGAACGTTGTACGTTCACTTTCATGGATGAATTCTGATCTCACCTGGTATTTGTTCTGCCAGAGGTAGTCCAGAGTGATGCTCTCCACTGCACAGATGTTACACAGCTTGCTGCCAAACACTTCCTTGAGCATGTTGATGAGGTACACATGATGCTCTGCTCCCATTGCATAGTAGTGGTTGAAGTCAAGAAACACTACCTAAATCATTCAAACATCCGAATCACATAAGTGTGCCAACTCCTTCTATCTATGCATGCTTGTGTATCTGCGCTTTCTTCAGATTGTATTTCATAAAGAACACTACGAAAAGCACTTCTCACCTCTTTCCTGTGTCGGTTTAAGAAGGAGTTGATTTCTAACAAGCCATCGCACACCTGTGGGGGAGAACAGAGCTATGAAAGGCTGGAGGTACTTTCCTGCATCGAACCTAAAAGGTCTCCCTGTTTCACACGGGGGACAGGCACATGTCAGAATCCCCCATTTCTGAAGAGGGATGCTTCCAACTAAACTCACAACCTTTGATCCCTGTTCAAGGGCATCTCCATCCCACTACTGACAACGTCAGCTGGAACACTACGCTAGCAGAACACATTCTCTGCTCATGCTGTTGGACGAAAAATAAAGGACAGACATCTGAATAAGCGGAACTATTGGAAAACACATTCAAATGTACTTTTGATTATTTGAGGACTTCAGACATCTCACAAAGACAAAAACGTTAAACATAATACGGATAATACTGGACTGTGACTGATTAAATCAAACATATTTAAATCACAATAAGAAAGAGCAGGAGATTGTAGCCTAATGATGCAAGCGTTTAAAATGTCAGTATACTCCACTGCTCACCTTGTGTCCAAACAGGCCATGGATGAAGTATATCTCATTTCCCTGCTCTCCTGGTTTGGAGGAGACCCGGAGATCAAAGTAGCGAATTCCTGCCTCCAGCTGCTCTTTAAATGTCAGGTTCTAGGAATACAGGCATTATATATTACATTATAACAACTGGCCACAAAACCCGACGCATCTGTTACGCTGTGAAACATACAGATTTTCTGGCCAAAATAGATTATTGAATATGTCATCTGCAAGCTATCTGGCTCCAGAGATGGTTAGGTTTGTATATGTCACTGATCTGAACTCAGTACCTGGGTCATGGACCACTTCACCATGACTTTCTTGGCCAAGACGCTGAACATGGTGGCGAGGTACTTCACGTATGCCTTCTGGTCGGTTCCCACAGGAGCGTGCACATCTACCCAGTAGGTGAACGAATCGTGAGACCCTGCAAGAGAGATGATAATGATGATGAGAAAAGAAAAATGAACAGATCACATCCAATTTTGACCCGTGCAGCTTTGTTATCTTCCCGAAGTGTACAGTGATGGACAGATGAAAAGACGCGGAGAAACCCAAACACCTTTACGCACGGACATGGCTCACCTGGCACGGCGAGGTGTTTGAGCGGCATGGCACTGAGCATGGAGGGGAGCGAACCCATCCAGTCGGCATTGACATCGCCGATCCCCGCAGGTCGGGTCTTCATATTAATATCAGCTTGTCAACCCCCCCCCCCCCCCCGCCCCCGCCTCAGGAAACCGCTTTCCAGTGCACATGCAATCCCGGTGACGGAATCCCGTGCGCTCCCAACAGGTAAAAACTACCGCGGATCATCTTGCGATGTCTCAGTTAATCTAGGCAACACATAGGACCGGTTCAAGACGTCCCGTTTCCTCGCCCGGTTGTCGGTAGGTTATTGCCTGCGCGTCGCGGTGCGCAGTTCTCCAGCCGGCGAACCAGGCATCCGTTGACGAGACCGACCGGCGGGTAGCTAACGACCGTGATAATCCTCTTAGAGCAAAATTCTCCTCGTTATCCCCTTCTCCTGCTTCTTGGCTTTACCTGCCTCGTGTGTGTGTGTGTGTGTGTGTGTGTGTGTGTGTGTGTGTGTGTGTGTGTGCGCGCGCGTGTATGAAGACCATCCCGTGGACACACGCAAACCCACAAACGCAGGGCCTACAGACAGATAGAGGTGACAGATTAGAAAGTTGTCTCAATTGTAGGCGGATTTGTTGTGGTCTATAATCAACAACCCGTGACTCATAGGCTGCAAGGATGAACGCACATAAAGCATTATTCAGCACATATGGATCATTATTTGCGACCTCTGAGACAATGAGGAGGACAAAACTAGGCTAAAGTTGATGCTTCGACATCAAAAGGTGTGTGTTCATGCTTTGGTCAGTTCTATTCCTTTATATCCTATGGATGCATTACTTTTAACTGTCCAGCTGGACATGACGCGTATGGCTTGGTGTAGCCGACTTATTAGGCCACAAAGGGCTACAAAGAAACAAAGGCCAATATAAATAGCCATTAATAAACTACTTAAACGCGTATTTGCCAGCTCTCTATTGGCCGATATGGAAAACCACGGCCCGACAGCTCCATCTATTGGTGCAGCGCGTGGATTACAACTGTGTCCAGAGAGGTGGTGGAGTGAAGAGCTCTCACACTTGTCACTTTTTTTGTCATCCCAAATATCAGTGTTGTGATTGCTCTGGAATAAAAGGGACACGTGTTTTGGCAGACTTTTTTCAGTTAAAGCAGCTGTGTTTGGGGAACAAATTATTCATCCTTGTCACTTTTGGTGTGGAGCTTACTGTATAAATAGCCTAGAGTTCATACAAAACAACCTTCACCTGTGGCTGTAGTTCCTGTTTTGTGTTGGCTATTTCAAATAATTTTGTCAGACTGATTACAAGGCTGTAAATATTTTAGGACACAAAATGACTTCATGGAATATTACTATCAAGCCAACTCAAAGTTAATTAAATTCTCAATTTGGTTGTGGGCAAGGCTTTACACTTCCGCAGTCCCACAAAGCACTGCGCCCGCAAAGCCACTCGTCCCCTGGCAACTTAAACAAGCGTCGCGTTTGTGTGTGCGTTTCCATGGGGAGTCACGCGCGCACACACGCGCCCTTATCGTAAGAACTAGGTTTAGATACTACGTGCATTTTAACTGAAGAATCGTCGTGTTATCTGCAGGACCAGACAACGGCCGAGCAACGGAACTGCACCACTAAATGGTGAGTTTAAAAGAAAGAAGGACATCATTGTAAACAGAAGAATGGGTCTGAACAAAGGGGGTCAGGGAGTTGCTCTGTCAAAGCTGACATGTCAATAACAAATGTTTCTCTCGTGTTGATGTTTTCCTGATGAAGCAACGTTGCACTGTTTATTATGGGCTACAGAAGTTTAAGCTGGTTCGTCAAAGCTGCTATTTCTTTAGAGTTAGGCTGAGGTCTTGTTTTATGGATAGCCTGCTGTGTGTTACGTTGTGTGCATGACAGCAGAGTTACATATGGGAAGCAATAAAGTACACCTTTCTTTTACCAAGTAGGCCTAGGCCTTATTACATATTAAAGGAACATGATCAAATGTAACTGTTTGCTTTCCACTGTCAGGTTTGTGTCTGCGTTTGTTTTCAATATAATTGACCTTGAATAGCCTGCTAATGTCCTGTGGCCTGGACAGGCTACATCTTAATTCCCTTTAAATCCCTCTACAACAGATTGCCATATGTGAAAGCCGAGTACAAGCCAGCAGTCCTCTGGCTGGCATCACGACTTGTCTTACTGCATATTGTTTCAGTGAGGCTGGAATAGCAAGCAGGGTTTTTGTTTAGAGAAATCATTTCTACTTTGCAGTGGAAAATAAAGTATAAATTGAGAAGTATATATAGACTACAGCATGCAAAAATGATGACAAATCTTCAAACATTTACACATTACTAATTGCACTGATTCTCTTTAGATGGGAGTTCCTGGCCCCATCCAATGAATCAAACACATATCTCATTGTGTTCAGCTGCCCTTGGCTTATCTGTAACTGCATGTCATTTAAGTGTTAAATCCTTACACCCAAATGCTCACAATCATTTGGCTTTTATTGCTTAGAATGTGTGTATGCATTTCAGTATTTACAACCAGGAAAGCCAAAAATGACAGGGTTTCATTTCATTACGCATAGTATGTCAGAGTATGCATTGGGTTCTTTGGTCAAGTCTTGTATAGTTACACGCAGGGTGACTTCTGTTTAACCAGCATTTAGAGCAGCAGGTTGCTACCTAACACAGAACAGTGACCAGCTATGCATTTAAAAAGGAAAATAAAGCATTTAATGTCACTGTATGAAAATCGCTGTTTATGTTTCCTAGTCCTTTGCCTGAATCTACAACGTAAGAGTGATCACTGTGGCGCCAATCAAATCCTCTTGACAGACGCGGTGCCAGTAAGCATGATGTAACATCCTATTTACATCCCTGTGGGCCTAATCTGCCTGGGGCTGGCTTTGTCATCTCCCTTGGGTGGTCATGTTGGAGCCTCTTACTAGTGAGACACACACCTAATCCTCCTCACTGAGAGAAAAATGGTTGTCGCTTTTCTTTGTCCTCAGATCTATTAAAAAAATCCTGTATAGTGGGGATTATCCAGGAGTGGGTAAAGCTTCTAACTGTTGTGAGATTTGCTGCATTTGTAGTTGACTGGTGTCCACATGCTGCTGCTGATGTTTCTTTTCTTCACTGTCACCAAAGGATCCAAAAGGCACGGTGTCAACTCTTGGCTGACCACCAGGATCCAACCTCTCCAACAGCGGATCAGTTACTGCAGGATGAGTTTGCATCTTCAAGAATTGGTGAGCATGGTGACACAGTGGCCGACTGAAAATCCTTCCTCCTGGGAAAAGAACAGTTGAACTCTTCTCGAGAAGAGGCCGGGCAAAAGACATTTGGTCAATGAATCTGCGGTGTGTTTCCTCAACTTGTTTTATGCAGAAGGAAAGTTAACAAGCTGATGACACCGTCTTGAGAGATGATGAATCGCTACACCACTCTGAGGCAGCTGGGTGACGGCACCTACGGCAGCGTGCTGATGGGGAGAAGCAACGAGTCCGGAGAACTGGTGGCTATCAAGAGGTGAGGATGGTGATCATTTTTAAAATGTAAATAGAGTTTCTCACTGTTAAAGCAGGGCAATATATTTATATAATATGAATGTTATGTGAGAGTTTGGTTATTTTGATGTGACATAGCTTAAATATTCACTCTCACTAGTTTAAACGGCTGCTTTACATTTTAGTGAAGCTATACAGTTGGCTGTTTTCACAGCGGCCATGTTGGCATGTCATAGCAGGGTAAACACAGGTGTCATTGGTACATTTAATTAAGGCCACACTGTAATCTGTGTGTCAAAGCCATTCCAGTGAGCCAACCTGCACAATACCAGGGCATAAATGAGCAGGGCCATAATTAATGTTGTCAATCACACATGTGTTAGCCCTGCAATGACATGTCAAAATGGCTGCTGTGAAAAGTGAAATGAATAAACTTGGTATTAATTGTGTCAAAGTCCATGTTGTGTACCCCTAGTTTATAAAAAATATCATGTAAAAGCACCAATAATCACCCCCAAAATATCATTTGTTACAATTTTCCATGTACACATTTGTACAAGTTTGTTCACTATAAACACGAGTGTATTTTAGATTTTAAATGTAGGAAGTCAACTCTGGCCTACTACATATTTTAATAATGTATATCTAATGTTGACCTACTTTAACAGTTCTACAAAGCAGATGTACTTCATATACTACTATAGAAGTATATTTAGTAGGACTAAATATTAAAAAACTCAAACTGTCATATTTTGCTCTGGATAAATGTCATATAAAAAAAAAAAAAAAAAGTGAAGGGCTCGTGGTTTCCTGCCATCACCAGGCCAAACAAACCAGCTTACATGCCTTTGTTTGAGCAGCATGGCAGCAGGGTTCAATAATAGATGAGAAACCGTGGAGATGCGTCCACCGGTTGATCATTTGGTTACCGTGCAAGACAATACATGTGGTGACGGTGAAAGGGAGTGAAAGTAGAGGGAGTGTGTCAGGTTGCCGACATTGTGAAAGGGACCAACGAAACTGGCAGGTGTCCAGAGAAAAGGAAAAAAGATATCTGCACATTCTGTAACTCTTAAATAACTCCGGTTGGAGGGAGCGGCAACTTGATCAGAGGAGATAAGCCATCCCTACAGGTGTCCCGTATAACAGCTGCCGTGTGGTTTTTAATGTACATAGTGACACGTACTGACAATACAGCCATTGAGAAAGATGTATTTCACACTTAATTCAAGTAGATAAGAAAAACAATAAAGCCTCTACGGTCCAGAATGGCAATTAATATCACTTTACATTCTAGAGTGTTTGCTGGTTTTGTTCTTGAAATGAAATGAGCTGAAATTGGAGACACCTAAAAAAAGAAAAGGAGCTGAATTATTGATAAAGACACACAAAAGAATTGTATAAAGACAGGGACTCCGCTGTATGTTTGGTGTAATTTATATGCCCTGCAAATGTGTTGCCCTCCATTCTTTAGCTGATGTATATCTGACCTGTACTCCAAACTTAATGTCTCTGTTTCTCTCACAGAATGAAGAGGAAGTTTTATTCATGGGAAGAATGTATGAACCTAAGAGAGGTCAAGGTAAGGATGGTGATACTTTGCACAGGTTATGGGACAGCTTTTGGCTGCTTCCAGAGATGAAAATATATTTTTATTGGCAAGATAATGCTGCGCGATAACGTACGGCAGCTCCTTTAACACAGCTGACAGTTGGCTTTCTTTGTGCATCTTCGCATTTAAAATATTGCAAATCAACTTTGTAACCCATGCTTTAAAAAATGTCACACACTGAAATAATGATGGGGAGCAGTAATTAATGTTCTACACATTAAAAAACAAACAAATCTGCAGTCTCTTTATTGTGCACTTAAAGTTACTACCTCCCATTACCCTTAACTACCCTCAGGCATTTTCTGATTCACAATTGCAAAGATTGAATGCATTTGTGTGCGATTACACGAGTGCCATCATTCTTACCCTTTTGCCACGACTTGTCACACCAGTCACTGAAGAAGCTGAACCATGCGAATGTGGTGAAACTGAAGGAGGTAATCAGAGAGAACGACCACCTCTACTTTGTCTTTGAGTATATGAAGGAGAACCTCTACCAGCTCATGAAGGACAGGTAAGAAGAGCAAATACCACACTTTTGCCAGGCGAATGTCTTTAGAAGGTGTATAACACAGCGGCTTAGTTTAATACCAGAACACAGAGTTTCCAAATGTCTGCATCTGGTCAGAGTGGACTCTGGAGCACAAGTGGAATATTTCCTATTTCTGTCAACACACCTCGCTCTCATGAGTTGCCGTGCATTAGGCTCTTCTTTGAACACAGCTGCCACTAGGCTAACACCTTCTCGGGGGGGGGGGGGGGGGGGAGCTCTGATGTTTTTGCTAGTTTGGAAACCCCAGGTGTACTCTGCACTTACACTCACATGGGTTCGTCATCTGTGTTGTTGTTTTGTCAGCATTATCTTACCAGTTAGTTTGTGTACAAGGTGCAAGCAATGTGTATGCAATGATTCTTACATTAGCTCGGCTCATGAGAATTCTGTCAATTTTATGTTTACAGAAGAAAGTTGTTCCCTGAATCAGTGATAAGAAACATAAGCTTTCAGATTTTACAAGGCCTGTCATTTATTCACAAACACGGTAGGTGTACCGTGTTCCCTTCATGCCTTGCAATTGCATGAGAGTGGCAGCATACTGCAAGATTCATTGATGAAACGTGAAAACTTTTAAAAAGCTATGGAATATGGAATATGTCAACCAAAGAGCTGAAATGTCAAACCGGTGATTCATTTATCAGAATCTTGTAGTTTGTGAACCCTTCATCGCTGCCTCATCTAACGCATTGGTCTGCATTTCTATAACTAATGGATGTGTGCAAGTTATAAGAATTTTACAGGAAACTCATTCATTTAAACTTGTGCAAACAAACACATTCACAGCCAGTCTGTATTTGCCTTACAGTACATGCTTCCACACATCCAGAGCACTCATGCTTTGTTTTAGGATTTCTCTTCCTTTTAAAACTGCTTTTGCTGAATTTCTCTTTTACCCCCCCCTTTCCTTTCTTTTCTTTGCATCTCTTTGGTCGGCTGTTAAGAGAGAATAAGAAGTTCTCAGAGAATGAAATTAGGAACATCATGTTTCAAGTGGTGTCTGGGTTGGCTTTTGTACACAAGCATGGTAAGATGCTTTACTCTATCATTCTTTACCTGTTTCAAAGTACCACGACGTTTCAGTAGTTTGTTTGGGTGTATATTGTAAAAAAAAAAAAAAGTCTTGTAACCCTCAGATAAGACACCACAAGGGCGACAGGAATCCTGGAGCGCAGAATACAGACAGGGATTAATACAGGTTACGGGAATACAAGGAATTTAACTTAATCTGTCGAGTAGATATACTGCAGGCTGATGAAGCAGGCGTGCAGACTTGGAGGGATGATTAGCTGATTGCCGACAGGTGTGTATGGTGAGCAGAGTCGGGGTGCAAGAAGAGCCAGGAGGACGACGTCCGCACACAGAAACAGACGGGGGGGGCAAGTGCTGGAAACACAGGACAGAGGGAAACGCAAGGAACACTAGGAATTAACCTGGATAAGCACGGCCATGGCTGTGACAGTTAATACTGTAACTGCTAAATGCACTGACAACGTTTGTATTTTAGAGACATTCCCTTTCATATCTATGTGGTGAATAAAGTACTGTACAAGCAAGATTAGGTAACTGAAACAGCTTGGCTAAGGTTAGAGAAACACTGTTGCCATGTTTAAATAATGACAATGTCAATGTTGAATACTCAACATACTCAATACGTCAAACATGGGCCACTGCTGTCGAAGGCAAATATACACCCATTCAGCAGCTCCCTAGTTTTCCTTTTCTTGTGCTATCTATGAGTTTTGTGCAGCATTTGCAATGAATGTAAAACACTAATATAGAATAGTTGCATATGATTGTAATTTGGTCATTTGGCCATTGTATAGAGTTGACTCTGTACACAGTGGCTCAACTTGATGTTAACCTCGCCGCAGGTTTCTTTCATCGAGACATGAAGCCGGAGAATCTGCTGTGCATGGGTCCAGAACTGGTCAAAATAGCAGATTTTGGACTGGCCCGAGAGATCCGCTCCAAACCCCCCTACACAGACTACGTATCTACCAGATGGTGAGAGTAGCGTCCGGGCATCAGTAGCCTTCTAAGACACAGAGAAGTGCTTAAGCATCAGTTACAGTGGGATACACCAGACGAGAGCTTCAGCCTTGTAAAATTCACATTATGCTTTCTGTTTGTGTGGATATGCAGTATGACTTGTCGGCTGGTTTATTTGAGTGTGTTTTCTGTCCAGGTACCGGGCTCCAGAGGTCCTGCTCAGGTCCTCTACCTACAGCTCTCCTATTGACCTGTGGGCTGTGGGCTGCATCATGGCTGAGCTCTACACTCTCAGACCTCTTTTCCCGGGCAACAGTGAGGTGGATGAGATCTTTAAGGTCTGCCAAGTCCTAGGCACCGTCAAAAAGGTGAGAAGAAACTGAATAGAGTGAGGTGGGAATAAGTGACCTTTATTCAAGGTTTTAAATGTGTTAAAAATAAGCCAAATCAAATCATTGGGGATATTTTTTCAATTAAGTTCTTTACAAAGTAAATCCATATGTAGGCAAAGACCAGCGTTACCCTCTCTGAACAATTGGCAGACATACGTTCAAAGACTTTTCCCAAATCCATAACTATTTCCTCTGATTGCTAAGCAGGGAGCGGTCAAAGCCAATTTATGGTATGCCCTGGTCTTGAACTGGTATGCGACCTCAACCACAAGGGCAGTAACCAGGAACCAACCACTTCTGTACTGTATATGTTCCATTGTTCATGGGATGTATTGCATGGTTATAAAAGTGTATTGGCGCACAAGACGGGAAAAGTGATAAATATAATAATGAACAACATCTGATTGTTTCTTTCCTTAGACGGATTGGTCAGAGGGCCACCAACTAGCGTCTGCTATGAACTTTCGCTTTCCCCAATGTGTGCCGACCCACCTGAAGACCCTCATCCCTAATGCCAGCAATGAGGCTATCGCCCTGATGAGGGACCTGCTGCAGTGGGACCCCAAAAAAAGACCCACTGCTCTACAGGTAGGCAAAACCAAACCTAACGGTCAGGTTATACAGTGAGAAGTCAAAGCTTCATTTGCCACGTCTGGTCAATGTAAATGCCATTTATTGGGAGTGAAAGCCTTCTGTACCATCAATCAGCACATAGGGGGACAAAGCATCATATGTCTGCGATTGGCCTAAGTATCTTGTCCCAATACTGAGATTGCATTAGCATCCTCATCCCAGTCATTTTAAGTAGGGCTTGTACCATACTTCATTCACCCTGCCGCTGCAAAATGTGCTTCCACTGCCCGTGTGCTCTGCGCTGCATAATGATATCATGTACAACACATGGTCATTACATAGGTAGACATAATTATCATTCCACTGTTGGATCGCTCTGCGGTCCCCGAGTAGGAAAACACCTTTCCAGAGGGAGTGACGATGCTTTTCCATTCCCTGCTTACAAAGCACCCAGGTGTAAGATACACATCTAGTTTTAGCCAGTTCTAAGGAAACAATTTAAACTTACTCAGAAAAAGAATATAATTATTTGAATGGGATAAAGTCTACACTGCATGTCCATCATTCTAACATGTGTGTGTGCCAACACGATGGTCTGATTCATGTTGTTTGTATGTACAGGGGTTAAAGTCATTGACTCCAGCGTTTTGGAGCACATAAGGTTGCAGACTATTCTGAACAACGATGCTGTTTTCCTTTCTCTGCCTGTCTAGGCCCTGCGTTACCCGTACTTCCAGGTAGGCCAGATCTTAGGGCCTCGCCCTCAGAGCCAGGAGATCAAGAAGGTCCAGGCCAGGCCGCCGGCCCAGATGCAGGTCTCAGAGTCCAAGGCTGATCCTCAGCAGTCTTCCTCTGACTCCAAAGCCTCCACATCCTCCTCCAGAAACCAACATCAACAGCCTCTTCAGCAGATTCCCCTTCCCCAAACTGAGAGTAAACCAGGAGGCCTCAGCCATGCAGTGAGTGCCTTCATGCAAATCAGACCTTTATTTATTGTATTTCATGTTATAGATCTTCTAAGGAGAAGGACTTGTAAGACAATTGTATTGTCTTCATCTGCAGAAAGCAGCGCCGCTGGGCAGTGAGAACGGCGTTGGTGGTGGTGGTGGGACGGGGGTGCTGAAGAGTGGCCGTCGTCGCTGGGGCCAGACAGTGGCCAAGATCTCAGACAGCTGGGAGGAATCCGACCCGTTAGAAACCGCCGCCTCCAACTCCAAGAAACCCAGCCTGGGGAACGCCGAGGAGGAGGGGAGCCTGAAGGAGCACCGCCCACAGTAGGTGCTTTGAGGTCCTAACAGGACTGGATTTGTAATTTGGAAAAGAAAATGTAAGCATTGATGTAAGCAACAGTGCATTGCAGAGCGCCACAATATGTGTTAAATGTAGCTGTCTCATGCGTTATTTGAGACGATATGTTATCTGAGATGTGAAGGATTGTCATATGTAGTTTAAAACATGATCTATGCACATCAATTATTTGATAATTTAATAATTTGATAAAACTTTATGTGATGCACTTCTCTCAAACACCATTAGGTGCTGTTTGGCCTTCAAATGTCTGGTTTCTGTTTTCAGGCCCAAGGAGCAGAAACCTCTGTATTCCTTCAGCACAGTCACGAAGCTACCCAACAATGTTAAGATTGGCCAAATGGACTCTAATCTCCCAGGATCTGCTGCACGGCAGCACTATCTGAGCCAGTCACGATACCTGCCAGGTAGGACTGCGTGACTAACAGCCAATTGGGTAATCTTTATCAATGGAAAGAGGCCATCAAAATGTAGTGTTATACAAGCAATCGGAACATTCTTTTATAACATGTGCTTTTATACAAATGTATATGCTTTCTTTTATCTGTGTAAGGTGATTTATTGTCAAGCATGACTGCTGGTAGATTTAATTACCTTTTGATAAATGGCCTATGTAACAAATGTTGTGATTGCAAAAATCAGGAATTACTAGCGAGAACCTCAGAAACTCAAATCAGCTCGTCCACTAACACAGATGTCAATAAATATTGGTCATTAAACCAGGGATCGTCCTCATACCAAGTAAATACAATCAGGCACCATTGCATTCACCTGGAACCACCTGATCATAACATATATTTATGTTGCTTTAAGGGTTGATCGGCAAGAATCAGACTTCTGGAGATAAGGAGTTGAGTGGTTTGACGCTGCGGGATTTGTGGGAGAACTCCTCAAACACTGTAAATAAACCGCTTGCTCCTATTGGAGGAGGATTATCCGTCACCAGAGACAACGCAGGTAAGGACTAACTTCTAACGTAGAGGTGTTAAGAGAGTTTGATGGAGTGTGCAGTGGGACGGGGCTCGGGTTCCCAGATTTCACTAACTGTTTGTCACAGTTTGCCAGTTTTTGTGTCCTAATTTTTCAGGGAATATTTCACTTGTTTATTTTACCCCTCAAATATGTTTAAAATAACACATCGTACCCAGTGTGGGAAAAAAATATTTTTGAGAATCTATAACCGAGCCAACACCTTATGTTTGGCAACAAAAATAAACATTGACCTTACTCAGTTAGCGATAAGGGTAATGCCAGCACCGCGACTCACTTTCTTTTGCCATGCAGTGGAAACCTGGCGACTGTCAGTGTCACGTACTGTTACATAATATGACACTGTCCTCTGTGTGCCACAAAAGGAACCAAATGCTAATGATGCAGCTAATGTCTCCTGATCAGTAGTTATGGAGCCCTTGAAAAAAAAAGCAGTGTCAGGGGTGAGCCTATGTGTCTGCGGCTTGAGAGAAGGGAGACTACTATAAATCATTTGTCATGTAGACAGACACACAATATGTGTCCCCGCTGTGCTCGCCTCTTCTGTCTCTTTCTTTCACTGTCTCTCCCTCACTGTTGCTTATTCATGAGATTAAGGCTGTCGGTGGAAGATCAAGCGCTCCCTAAATTACCTTCAACTGAAACCGCCCCCCGCTCATTTGTCCCACCTCCCAGCACTTACACACAAACACAAACACACACCAACGTTTGTTTTGATACACTTATGAATACACCTCATGAATGTATTTTTTTTTTTCTCATTTAAATCAAGAAAAAGTGCTACCGTTCTTTTTGTTTTGTCTCGTTCTGTTCACTTCAGCTGAGATGCAGCTTCGTCAGTGCTAACATGTGCATGATATTTTTCTTCTTCTTCTTCTTCTTCTTTCCCTCTGATTGCATGCATATCTCCTCCGACTCTACTATTTGGTGCGAGACTAGAAGAGAATGCCTCTAAATGTGAGGATAGCCCACCAGGGAAAACTGTTGTTAAAGAGAGAATACTGGAGAAAATCGATCTCTCCAAAGGTATTTCACTGAGATGACTTCACGTGAACTGCTTTGTTGTATTTCACAGTTGGAAGCTATGTTGTGAATTGACTTAACTCTTAAGTTGCTATGCTGAAGCTCTTTTGTGTCTACCAACATTGTGGTTGTAGTTGTAGTTGGCTGATACAACAAGCTTCAGGTATTCACCCAGGGACTTAACATGCGAAAGAAAGCAGCTGCTAAAGGCTCAGCAGGAGACAAGGGTACAAATACACAGTTTAACCAGAGAACTAAGAACTCCAGTGGCTAAATAGATGTTAAATTGCACTACAACCACAACATCTTCATAAGGGAACAATGAGGCTTTCCACTAATTACACTGATAACCATCTGTGGCTGCTGGTGAGGCAGATCGATGGAGACGCCGGGGAAGCTGAATGACTTCAATCACACAGCCTTAGTCATTTGTTTGGGTCCTCAGTAGCTGTTGCATATGCAGTAGCTACTTCACACACGTTCACACAAATCATTTGTATCAGTAAAGCCAAGTGTGAGAACATCTATTAGGTGTGTTTACGAAGTATTTTAAATGTCGCACATTGTTTTAGCTTATATGATACATGGAGGCTGTAACATTAAATAAAGACCCATGAACTGTGTCTTTCTCCTCTTCTAGGGAACTTTGTAAGCACCAAATACAACCTCTCTGGTGGTTATATCCCTTCAGTCCAAAAGAAAGAGGTGGGCTCAGTGGGGCAGAGAATCCAGCTTGCCCCTCTGGCTGGCCAGCACGCAAGTAAGCTTTTATTCCATCCACGTGAAGCTGAGAAAATGATTCTTGATACTTGTGGGTCGGATAACCTCCCCTCGTATCCGGCTCAAAAGGTTGCACTCATCAAATCTTAAAACAGTCGATGTATTCCGTAAGAATAACCGCCCTCTTGTGTGGCCGCCCAGCACTCGGCCATCATGCCGTGCCTGACAGATTCCTGCTCCTTTACTCTATTCAGTTTCCAGTTTCTTGCTTGCACTATTTCCATCCAAACTCTCACTCACTGGCACTGTGTTTCTCCTCTTTTCTTTCCACTCTTTCAGTCAATCTGTCTTCTTCTCCTGATAATAAAAAAGACAGATCGAAATCTGCAAAGCCCAAGGCCATATCCGACTCATCTTTGAGCGAAACTAATGAAGGTATTGCCATTATAATAGTTGCTATTAGGCTTTTGTTGATTTTGTTTTATGATTCTGGCGTGATTACTTGTGTTGATAGAGGAAACAAAGATGTCCTGTATTGTTATTGTTGTCCATTGCTTTTGCTGCTACCAACAATACTTTTGTATTTACTTTTGATGCCATTTTATAAGCTGGCGTCGGTGTGTAAAGACAGATACCTGACTATATAGACACTGTATATATTGGAGACAAAATGACTGACAGGCTTGTTCCTCCAGATTACGAGGGCTGGAAGAGGAGGGCAGACAGAACTCAGATGAAGGGGAGCAGCTACTCGGCCCTGGGGAAAACTTCCGGGAATCTACTGACCAGAGCTCCCCCCGTGCAGCCTGTCCACGGCAGGGTGGACTGGACATCCAAATACGGTGGAACTCGGTAGTTCAGAAAGAAGGCCATGCAGCTTCTACCGCTTGTTGGGACTGTTGCCTAGTGGTACACATCTTTGGAAGGAAGTTAAGCCTAAACACACTCCAACCTGGGGGAAATGCTGCATGTCCCCTGAAAACAATCTGAATCCAATACGGCGGTAGATCTAGTAGAGGACAAAAAATAGTCACACAAGATGTTCCTTCCCACATTGTTCAAGGAGACATTTTCCCTGCCACAATGGCATCACTTTGTTCCCAGTGATGCACCTGTAAGTGTGCATGGAGTCTGTATGTTTTGAAGGGGACGGTTGCCATGATGCTGAACCAAGACGGATCCCGTCTGCTTGACAATCCCACTGCTTTCCTGAAGGAGCCAGTGTGAGCCAATTATGCTGTTAGTGTTGTATTGCGAGTAGGATTTAATTGTAGCATAACTTTTCATTTTTTTTGTACTCATTGTCAAGTATTGTTTTACTACTGATGATAAAGCATAATCAGTAATTGATTAACAGCTCCTGCAATGTTCCTGTAACAAAATCTTCAGTGTAATGGCTACAAAAAGGATTACTTCAACTTACTGTGTACTGCACACCTCTTTGTATTATTAACTGAGCATTTTGTAAACCTTTTATACAAATAAATACATGAAAGTTCATAATGCATTCGCTCAAAAAGGACAAGCCGACCATTCCTATTATATAAACAAGGTACTATATTTCATCCATTACAAAATGACATTAACAGCAAATGACAAATGCTGTCAGGAAGCTCCTGGAACAGAAGAAGATGGGGTGCGCATCAGAATCTCGACTCCATCAGGACTCCTGCGGTTTCTGGAGCAATGTCAAACCAAGCTTCCCCACCATCACAAGACTGGAAGCAGAAAGAAAAGGACATGTCACATCCCTGAATATGTTTGTGTGTGTGAGTCATATGAATGGCATGAAATGGATACCTTGCTGCAGCCATCAAGCCGGCTGGCATGAACTTCCTGGATCCATAGAACCGCTTTCCCATGACGCCAGTCAGAGCTCCGGATGTAGCTGGAAGACACCGTGTGGTGGATAGAAAATCAGAGTGCGTTATGACCACAGAGACACATCACCGTTAACGTATTCACTATATACACTCGTCACATAGTTTATCTCCATGCAACGCATGCACGCTATACAGTATAGTCACAGTATACCAACCGAGGGACACCCAAATATTTTTGGGGTCGTTGGAGATCTGGTAGGCACCAAAACCTGCGAGGCCACCGAAGAGAAGACCCGCAGCAAGGGAGGGTTTACTGCCTTCAAGAAAAAACACACAGCAGATCAACACCTGCACCTGAGAGCATGCATAGACTGGTGTGTTATGGGAGTAAAGTATTTCAGTTTCATAGTGCAGAATTTAATGAATATAGATACTTAGAAGGCAATTAGGTATACTATACATTTTAAAGATTGTAAGACTGTGGTTATCCTAATTCTTCTTACTGGAAATTGAGGGATGCAATGATATGTAAAAATAAAAAAGTGCTCTACATACCTGCTTTCACAAAACCAATGACTCCCCCGGATGCAATGAGGGCTGCATATCCATATCCGACCCAATCCGCAGACATGTTGGACACCTGCAAATTGTTGTGTTCACGGTAACTATTGAATTCAGACGACTTCCTACTGTTCACTTACAAATGCAAAAATGCCCAAAGGAATGTCTGAGGGCTGCGACACAGAGCTGTTATAGAAAACTAGCTGAGGCAATAAAAGATATAGAAACAATGTTTCATCTGAGGAAGTGTTCCCCCGCTGTCACACAGCTGCGGTCGTCTGTTTTTGATCACAAATCGTTACATTGTGGGCCAACTCCAAGGTCTGGATTATGAGATTAAGCTAGCTGCTGTACAGTTTTAGCAAGCGCGCCAGGAGCACAGACAACTAACACACGTGCATCGCTTACACGGAGGTTCACAGAATATTTAACCTACGCCACTTTTTTGTAGAACAATTTAAGCTTTATCAAGTCTGATATTGTCACAAAAGGAAGCTTGAAACGCAAATGAAGCCACATACAACCTTGCTCTTTCAGTTTGTCCTCTGTCACAACCAACGGCAGCCTGTTCTCCACCGGGCACAAATTATTGGTGCACATAACACGCGCTACGGTGCCTGATGGGAAATGTAGGCCCTATTGCTTTGGAGGCAAGTGCTGCGTTCAAGAGAGGCGGAATTTGTACAAACAATGATAATAAATTAACAATAGATGGCGTTTTTTTCTGATATGAACTTTTCACATTTTCAAAGATGTATTTATTTTTATTTTTTAATTAAAACTTTTGGTTGACATTCACCAAACCAAGTGTAGTTGATGGCATTGAAAAAAAAAAGCGTTTTTCTAACTATGACTTTCACTTGCCATGATATAGCATGTATGCTACTGTGTGTTTGTAGCTTAATGACTGACGATACTCTGCTGCAGAAGTATGTTTTATGTTTTATGTAAATACATTTCACAAGCCTTGTTTCTTCACTGGTTTTCATGAACTGGACTACTGTGAGTAGCAGTTACAATTACATCATAGCACTTGAGCTTTTTATTAACTCTCTACTGTGCTTGAACGCAGAAGTAATTTCAATCCCCAGTATCAGTAATCAGTAATATCGTTTATATATATATATATATATAAGATTCATTCCTAATGTTTATTAAACGTAGTATATTGTACATAAATATTATGATGCCTTTATGTTTGTCTCTGCAGGCAGAAAGTAACAGTAGCAATTTGAAACCATCCAGCATTGCCGTGTGTGTACGATTAGTGATTAATTAACATGTTTGACATAATCATTCTATTTATTTGTCGCATATAATTTGACACTGCCACCTCCTGAGATTAATTCTGCGCCCCTGAGCAAAGCTTCCCCATCTGTTTCCACATCGATGTGCATTAGTCAACAGACCATCATTTCAAAGTAAATTCCTCTCAGGATTATCATCTATGCGGACCTTTGTTGTTTGATATGTCTCCATAAAAAAAATATTTTTCCTATGTTGTAGCGGAACAAACAGGTAACTAGTTTATGACATAACAGTGAAGATAAACTACTGGCCTTGCAGGACCTCAAAGGACCGTTGATGGTCGTCAGACACTAGGGTGGGACCTTTTATTTTTACCACCACAAGATGGCACCACAGGATTAGATTAAGTTGTGTTGAAGACATACCCCCAACATCTCTAAACTGTAACTGGACTTGATTTTTTTCACCCTTTTTAATATATTTTGCTTTACATTCAGAGAAAAATACACACAATATCACCTGTAACTGCATCAGAATATGTGTTTTCAGTATTTGGAGCCTTGTTGGGTGATCACCGTGAAAATGGACAGGTTTAGTCTTTGGAAGTGTGATTAGTGTTCATAAAGAAAACAGGTGGATTAAGGTCAAAATATAAAGAAAAAGGCTTATAAACCCAATGAATGTCATCTATTTAATTTAAAACCTGAGTGATAAACCTGACATTTGCCTGAATTCTGACCCGTGGCTATATTTGTATATTTCACTAATTTGAACATGTTCCTTTTAACCACCTGCTATTTTTTTTTTTGACTGGCATCGGTTTGGCAGTTCCACTTACTGGAATGCTCGCTGCGCACACATTCTCATTTGGTTTCAATTACCTACAATATTGTCTTCCATCTCCGGAAGCAAGGTGGCGCTATGATACAATGTATCACCCTGGGGAAGCAGCGTTTCATACAATGGGCCTGACACCTTCTCACTCAACAGACACCCATTGATCTCACGGAGCTACGTGGGGATTCTGTACCGGGATAGCACCGTCCTCAGCAGGCTGACACGTCCAGCTGGAGTGAGTCTGCAACAACAAGAAAATCTGCTGAAAATCAAGCTGGGCATCTTTTCTAAGATCATTTTCCAACTTCTAAATAACAACTCGTGGGGGACAAGGAATCAGTCCCATCGCCGACCAATACTTCGATACAACAAGGGAAGGAGGAGAGAAAATAAAGTAGAAAAAAATTGTCAATGGACCGCGTAATTTACGCAGTTTATGTCTCAGCATGTTTTGAACGAGACGCGGACCAGTAGGCCTACCACACACCCACGCACACACAACACCACCAATACCAAATACAGAAAATATTACATATAATAATAATAATTACAACAATAATTACAACAATAATAATTTATTGTAATTTGTATAAATGTGAATGGCCATACACATTGCCTCGGGGGCAGCCGTTGCCGACGCCTATTAAACACAGCTCGCAGTTTTTAGGAAGCTGAACGTTGCCGGAGGCCCAGTGCGATGGTGGAAGTGGTTGAAACCAAGCTCCAGACAAACAGCCTGGATATCCAAAGGGGACCCCGCTCCTGTCTGAGAGTAACCCACTCTCAGACAGCTCTGCTTTAAAACTTACTCCTCCCTTAGTGCGCAGAGCCCCAAACAATATTTCTGACCCCCCCCCCCCCCCACCCCCCCACCCCCCTCTCCTTTGTCCAGTCCTGGTGAGGTCTTTATAGCTGCAGGTATTGTGTGTGTAGTTAAAATGTGTTCGCCTTTGAAGTCAAACATGAAGGCTTGTTTTAAATATTAACACTGCAAAAAAAATAAAAATCTATAGATCCAATGCGGAATTATGCAATGGCACAAAAATAAAACAACTATAATAGGATACAATGCAAAAAGAGATGTATTTTTTTCCGTCAAAAGTGTATCCAATAATCTCAGTGCATGCATTAAATATGTTTAATATAAAGGGTTTGATGTAGTGAGGGAACCGACGTGCAGCTGGCAGCGACGTGCTGTCTGAGTGTGTGTCTGCTCCGTCAGGGACTTGAAAGAGGACAAAAAGGGCTTTTGGACTAAAGCTTCGACCATTATCACCCATGTGAGCGCACGTGTTGCTCTCCTCTGTGTGTGTGTGTGTGTGTGTGTGTGTGTGTGTGTGTGTTAGTATGCGTGCGTGTGTGAGACAGAGAGAGGGAGAGCTCATTCGCTCTTGGCCCGAGGGGTCTACATAAGTATGTATTAGAAATAAACAGTGGATAAATAAATAATGACCCTCACAATAGCTGGGTAGCTTTCTGTGTAGAAGTAATGATGTTGGCAGTTAACCTTCAAGTTTTTAACTTGACACAGTTTCATTTGCAGTGAGAATTCATGTTTTCTAGACAAAACAGTAAAGAAGAAGAAAAAAGGAAAGATAACTATCAAACATATTACCCATATAATTTAATATAACTTTACTTTGGTCCATACTATTTAATTATCTTGTTTTACTCTCTAATAAGTCATATTTATAAATTCAGTTTTACCATAAATGAAGGGGAAGGTAAACCACATCATAGTTTTTCACACTTTTTATAAACGAAAATAATGTTTGATGTAAATTCACCTGATGTAAAGAAGTGATCATTCGATTAAAATGTATTGTATATGTTAACATTAACTTAAATTGAAATTCTGCAAGTATAATAAATATGTCTTATTAATAGCAATGGCTGGGATTAGACTAGTGCTGGCTGGTATCTCAGAGTTTCCTCAACAAGTAATGTCGAGCTTTCTTATTGTTTCGTTTTATAATTTACTCTTTCATAAAAACTCATTGACTTGTCTTTGAAGACAAAAGAGGCCGACACAGCTCCCAGACAAAATAGGCTGTTTAACTCTTCCCAGGTAGCTTCTCCTTTCTCGTCCACATCCGGAGCATTGCGCATGCGTCACCAGGTGGCTCCGCACCGTTTGTTTTATGGCCAGGTGAGACGATCCGGTCAGGTAAAAAAAAAAAGAAAAAAAAAAAGTAAAGGTTTAGTTTGGGACCGAAGGCTCAATGAGATAGACACGGCACCGGATCGACCAAAAAGGCACCAAAGGCAGCGGATACAAAGAATGTCAATTATGGGCAAAATGGGAGAATGGCAGGTATGTGCTGCTTAATGTGCTGCTTACTTTAAGACAAAGACACGGCGGTGAAAATCCATGAAAACTGTCAAAGTGTCGACTTGTTGTAGGAAGAGGCTGCTCTCGTGAAATCGTTTGTAAAGAGAGGTGGTGCAGGTAGTTTAGAGACGCATAGCTTTAATCCGTCAGGAGATCATACAAAGAAGTTATTTTATTTTGGAAAACTCTGTAGCCTCACAGCCATCTCGTAGTTTCTTTTTTTTTTTACTGTGGAAGCCCGAGGATGTTGATCGCATGTTGTTTATAGGCTGTAATGACTGCACACGCCTTTCAGATGCACGGTCATGTCTTTGATCATAAATTAGAAATGTGTGGAAACAAGACACGAGATGTGGTTTTGTCCAAATTGGAGTATTGTTTTTTTATATTCAACGCAGCCCTTACTCTAACAATGTGTCGTTGCGCCTTTGAGGTGAGATCTGACTTTTCATAAATGCAGCCTGCACTTCGCATATATTCACAGCGGTTCCACGTTCGCATTACATGTTCTCAACTCACAAGTTACAAAGCATCCCATAGTGGACTTAAAAGAGTCTGGTCTCGCCACTGAAACCATGGCCTTGTTTTGTGAGGTGTGGAGGATAAAAGAGACGACCTGATGAAACAGAAAACTTTAGTTTCACTCGTTTAAAAAAAAAAAAAAAAGAGAGAGAGAGAGAGAGAGGGAGAGAGAGAGAGAGAGAGAGAGAGAGAGAGAGAGAGAAAAAAAACGATCATCACTACAGACAACCAGGCCGGAAAAGAAAGACACTCGCATAGCTGTCATTGTCAGCCAGTTTCATCGCTCCATTCTCATTAATAGCCTAACTGCTTGCAAAAAGGCACTCCACCAAAAATGGTAATCCAGGTTTTTAAACGAGAGGAGCCAACGCCTTAAAGAGCTGGCGACCTGTCTGCTGACCCACGACCTGCTGAGGTGAAGGCTCGGCCGGCGACAGGGCAGAGCCAGGCTCCCCGAGCCGCTCATTCAAATGAAACAAGGCCATGTTGTTGTGTTAATTATTTACATCCCCCCCCCCCCCCCCCCACCCACCCCCAAACCCTGCGCCCTTACAGGTAGTCAATGGACCTGTAGAGCCGCTCCGAATGGCTCACCCTTTTAACATAACATTAGAAGAATAGCCTCTCAAGGTCTCCACTCTCAATGGGATTAAAATAACAGTTTGAGAGTTTAAAAAAAAGAAGAAAAAATCAAGGTTGGCAACAAAGTGTGTGGCAGGGTTGCATTTGCAGTGGTCTGCTGTCCTAGAGAAGTAATGGATAAGACACCGGGATGTGCAGGACTGAGTCAGTGCACTTCAGCAAAAAGATAAGTGATTTTTATAGCAAAGACATCTGCAAAACATTTTTTTTTATCATGCAAATTTAACGTTAAAATAGAATTTCTGGAGTCTAATGTGCTTTTTTCGAGCCTCGACTTGTAGAAACCGTCCCAGGTGCATGCAGATCCCCATGCATGGCTGTACCCTCCTCCCCCCTCAACAAACAGTCACACACACACACACACACACACACACACACACACACACACACACACACACACACACACACACACACCTCTCTGAACAGTAGGAGTAATAAGCATGTGTAGCGTCTTGCTGCTTTAGTTTTTACCTGTGCGTTGTCCATTGGTGTTGTGTGAGCAGATGGGGGGGAATCAAACGGCTGTTGATATGCTAATGAGGCCCTGTGCCAGTGTTATTACAGAGCTGCTCCAGCCCTTCACTTCCACCATTAGAGGGAGACCTCAGAGCGCAAGACAGACAGAAGCCCACAGCTTCAATAAAAGTAGTTTTTCTGAGCGGGGAGCACAATTCACTGAGTGAAAACAAGACTAAGGCGATATCCTCACTCAATATCCACCTCAACAATCCATGAAAATGCTTTGGAAATTAACTGATAACATTAAATATGAAGATTGCGAGGTAAGGGGCTCCTCTTTGATTTGTTTAATTTAATTTAACTTTAGAATTTTTTTTTTAAGATGATCATTTCAGGGGTGTGTTGTATTGTTTTGATCCAAATATGTCATTCTTTTGACAGCTGTTAGTGAACACATTTAATTCAAGTGCAGAAAGGAATAGATCCATGTTTTTATTAATTCATTTCATAGGTTGTTCTTTTTGTGCATTTGTGTAGAGTACAATTAGAAGTTAACAGTAATAATAATGAATAATACGAATAATAATATAAATTATAAGAATTATAACTACAACAATAATACTAATGATAATTATAATAACAATTTGGCATTATGGCAATAACAGCTTTATTTAAAATGTTAGTTGCATGAGTAAATTCACACCAGTTATTTATTTTTTTCTTCTTTAAATTCCCATAAAAAAAATTAGATCCAAATATGAAACGACTCGTGGAAACTTTAAAAATAATATACACCATGCATTTAATTAAAATAAATATTTTCGACTAAATGGCAGATGAAAGCTCCAACACAGCCTGCTTCATTCACTGCTCAAATGGCATGGACATTTACCCCTCAGTTTTAATTTAATTGAAACATGAGCCGTTAGAATATGCGTGTGTGCCTGTACGTGTGGAGTGCATATACGCTCACTGATTGTTGTTATGGCCATAGACAAAGTTTGGCAGTAATATCAGGGACTTGTTTAGGAGTGGAGAAGCCGGTCGAACGTGTTTCCACCCGCGTCCTGAGAGGATAGGGCCGGCCGGGAGTAGGAAAACAAAAGCTGGGCACCTCCTGCGTTCATGTTGTGGTGTTTTTTTTATTGCTTTTTTCCCCGCTGTTAGATTATAAGAACATATAAAATACACAATCGAAATCCGGTCACAGCCCGGTGCTTCATTATTTAAAAAAAAAAAGTGTGATGAGGCAGTTGAGCTCTTTTAGCCGCGTGTAAAAGTTGGGTAAGAGCGCCGGATCCGCGCGGCCCTGTCATACAGACTTGGGGGAATTTATTTTTCTCCGTCTTTCCGGGTTTCAAATTATAAAGTTAGCCGGGTGCGACTCTGGCTTTTTTTTGGAGTCGAAGAGGAACCGGTGGATTAATTCGGCGGAGACAGAGGAGAGAGAAAAGAGACCCATTGTGGACAGCTCGCTGTCGGAGTCTGAGGTGGAAAACAAAGAGGCGAGCGGTAGAAATGAGCCGCTCGGAATGCCCATAACGTCGTCTGCTGGATTTTCACCCAGTTCAGAGGTGCACGTTTTTTCCTTCCATGGTTTCTTCCCCCTGTCTGTGGTCCAGCCTGCCTTCATTCCTATGTCTTTCTTTCACTTTTGCGCTTTGGCCCTGGGACCCATTTAAAATGCCCCCCCCCCCCCCCCCTTCCCCCCCCTCCCTCTCTCTCTGATTCGTCAGACGGGGAGTGAGTGTCCCTCTTTTTGTCTCTCTCTCTCTCCACTTCCTCCACAGTCTCTCACTCCCCTCTCTCTCTCTCTCTCTCTCTCTCTCTCTCTCTCTCTCTCTCTCTCTCTCACTCCCTCTCTCCCCATCTCTGATTAGATATACTGATTCCTCCTTTCAATGGACGTCATTTAAGCGCAGACTCCTGCCTTGAGTTGCGTCCTCCGCTTCACGCCCGATTTCCGACCATTCTTTCCTCATTGTTAAGTATTCCTGCAATATTAATAGTCATGAACGCGTTCTATTAGGAGTCCGAGAGGGAGACGAAGAAGCGGCTCTTTTGCTAATATGAGCGCGAGCGAGGGGACGGCAGCACTGTGATATAGAAGCCAGGAGAGCAGGGGAGAAAAAGAGGGTTTACCAAGAGAAACTTTCCAACCCAAATCCGCCGGCACCGCCGAATATCTGCTTTTTTTTTTAGACCCACATGAAGGGCAGCGGGGATCTAACCGTTTATTTCTGATGGATTATCGTCCTGCTTCTGTGGCACATATCTGATCGCCGGGGCCATCGTGATCTTTTCAGGAGAGAAGAGTCTTTTCTGGGGGCTTACATTTTTTTTCTTTTGCTGGTTAATTGCCTTTGCTCGCCCCCCCTCCCAGCAAAAAGAAACACTCAAAAGTGTTTTTGAACTGATCATTGAGTGGCACCAAAAATCCTTTCAAATGTTAGTGCACAGTTTTTCCGCGATGGTAAGTTGCTAAATCTCCGTGTCAGATACTTGGAATGTGTTTGCATATCAGATTGTGTTATAATACTTCTTTTCGCTTATTAATATTTTGATAATCGTGCATGCTTAAAAACGGTGGGACACACTGGAGAAGTGTTGAAATAATACAAGGCTCCGGCTATTTATTTGAGGGCATTCCCATCTCCGGAATTTCGATGTTTTTATTTGACAATATACTTATACTCGTCTATTATCACGTTTTTGTATTCCTAAAACTTTGCAGACAGGTAGTATTCGGAGCGTGAACTTGTTGTGTTTGCTGTTTAAAATCCACCAGGACGACTTCTTCAGATAATAGGCTACAGATTCCACACTCAGGCCATATTTGATAAAGCCCCAGCATAAGCCCAGAGCCTTCTGCAGTTAAAACAAAAGAGGGGGAAATGCGATCATTTATGGTTGTGTGTTTTTTAAAAATGTATTTAGGCTAAACACTTTTCTCCCTGTCCTCCCCTGCCAGGACCGTCACGACGGCACCAGCAATGGGACAGCCAGGCTACCTCAGCTGGGCGGCGTGGGCCAGAGTCCCTACACGAGCGCCCCTCCGCTCTCCCACACACCGAACTCGGACTTCCAGCCCCCGTACTTCCCTCCGCCCTACCAACCCATCTACCCGCAGTCTCAGGACCCGTACTCGCACGTCAACGACCCGTACTCCCTCAACTCCCTGCACGCCCAGCAGCAGCCTCAGCACCCGGGCTGGCCGGGCCAAAGGCAGAGTCAGGAGAGCGGCCTGCTGCACCAGCACCGCGGCCTGCCCCACCAGCTGTGCCGGGAGTACCGCAGGGAAGTGCTCCTACCGTCCGGCCATGGCATCGATACGGGACTGTCGGACTCTATCTCTCTCCATGGAATACCTCACTCTTTAGACGACGTTCAGGTGAGGCAGCATGTACCCGTTTCTCTTTTTGGCTTAGCCCATTCTGTTAAAAAACATAAAAAAGGCTCATTAATAATGGCACAGTGAGTTACCAGCACTAGTGTATTTTGAATTAATATAATCACTTACAATAATAACAGTAATGGTGTTATTTTTATTTGAAATTAATTGTTATTTGCCCACTATTTGTTCAAGCACCCTGCATTTCATAATTAGGTTACTATTTATTTTAGTATTATAAGGGTAGCCTATTTGTAAACGTGTTTATTATTATTATTAGCATCATTATTATTATTATCATTCATATTATCATTGTTGTTTAATAAATGTTCAAAAGATAACACGCATTAAATTAGTCTCTATTTTTTACTGCTTGAAAAAATAGCATGACATTATATTTTTCCAGTGCACAATTTAGCCTCATAATTTCCACTTCTAAAATATAGTTTTAAAAAATTGGACATGAAAATGCTTTCATCTGCCAAATTCGATGGTGTCTTTGCTCCATACTATCACTGGAATCTAATTAGATGAGATAGATAAATAAAAAAAAAAAAGCGCCCGTATTTCCACACGGATCTCCTCGTGTCGTTTGACTCTATTTGATTTTTCAGTTTACAAGCAGACGACGCTCGCCGTTCTCTGCTGCAAACAATCACATTATGATACCCCGAACGGGAGAATTGAGTTTGGTGGATTGAGTTTAGGTAATCGCTGTACGATTACTAAAGATGCATGATAAATGAGCGCCGAAAATTGTCTATAACCCTCAATTCTTATTTAGAGGACTCATCCCAGTTTTTAATCAGAAACAAACACCAATAATCCTCTAATTAGTTCATAGGCCTTTAATAGGCTGCGCCGCCGTAATTACTATCCAATCTAGATTAGAAGTTTCCTTGTGAGTAGAGCCAATATGAGGGCGAAATTAGGTCAGGATTATGGGGCGACACAGCTTCGTTATTTAAGTCTGACTTTGTGATCTGGTGTAACGCGTCCATCAGTGCAACCCGCTGAAAACAGTCGTGGACAATAATAACAGGTATATGGGCCTCCGAGAGCCTCCATGTTGGGTGATTGTGGCCGCTAATTGTGTCAGGCTTTGTTCGTGCATTCACTTACACACGCGACTGGGGCTGATATTTTCCTGCCTTTGTGCTAAAATTGTCCTTTTTTTTTTTTTTTTTGCATGTGTGTCATAGTCTGTTGATGATCAAGGAATTCACATTCCCGACCAGACTGTAATTAAAAAAGGTAAGCAATTTCCTCCGAGATATCATGCATGTTTCTGCAAGCTGCACACCACTAGGCTACGCACACACACGCGCACACACACACACACGCGCACACACACACACACACACACACACGCACACACCATTCACCATTCTGCTCGAGAGACCCCGATGCAATGCGGTAATGCCTGACTGATCCTAATACGCAGTAGCCTATTTTTCATTACATGGTTTCCAAGTGCATCAAACTGGCTGCACCTTTTTTTTTTCTCCCCCCTCTTCTCGCTGATGGAATTTACTGTCAGCGTTTCAGAGCAGCGGGGAGATGAGTGGAGCTGGTGGGCTTTGTAGGCCCGTGGTATTGATGGACAAAGATTCAGGCCTATAGACGATCCTGGCACTTCAGTGGGGAAAGCCAATAGCTGCAATCACACTGCATGGTCAAATTTAAAATGGAAGTTGGTAGCGCTGGATGGAGGTCTTAGTGTGTGGATGGTACTAATTTCCTCATTTTGGTGGGGAATCAAAGCTCGGCTTGGAAAAAGCACTGAGTGATCAGGCGATGGTTGTTGGATAATAATATTCGTATGTATTTGCTGTTACAATTATATCATCGTTGATACAACACGAGCAGGCCTTTTTTCATGTTCGGGTTTAAAAGCGTGTTGTCAGGTCAAATTAGTACTCACTAGACTAGATATGGGGCGATTTTTCTTTCCCTTTCCGTCTTTTTTTTCTTCTTCTCCATTCTCTCTATTTTGAGTCTGTCTATCTGCGCATCAACATGATAATTGGCTTCTTATATTAGTAATCTCAAGAGTTCGTTTAACTCCTATTGTCTCTATTAGGCTCCCCTGAGCCATTAATGTCACAAGTGATCTATCCAAAGGCGCACAGTCCCCTTTGTCTCCGGTTACTGCACACCAAAACGGTGTAAAGCGCAGTAGTGCTGGGAACCCCCCCCCCCCCCCCCCACCCCCCCACCCCCACCCCCGGGTTGAAATCACACACGGGCGATTTTGCTGGATACCGTGGATATGTCAAAATAGGTAGACTTTAACCAAATCTCTCGGTTGGTGTGTGGCGGCTTTGTGCAGAGTCGATCCATGGTGCGCAAAAAATAGAATGAACGAGCGCTGAGACGCTGGAGATCCTCGCTGTCCGCCTTCTGAGATCTCCACACATAGATGTTGACCGCGGTGCTTTTTCAGATAAAGAATAGACGGATGAAAAATATTCTGAATTTCGCACACGTGTAGTGCAGCGACAATTATGCCACACATTAATCCTGATGTTGCTGATTCCACAATGCGCACATACATTTGAACTATTAATACTATTATATTGATATACTGCAGGCCTCCATCAGGCACTTTTCTCTCCCTGTCCTTGTTGCTGAAAGTGTACACATGTGGTGCTAAACTCTAAATCCGGGGCCTAAACCCCCCTTCTCATTTAGTTAAGTCTCTGCATTGCATGAAATTCACTGAGCACGGTCTCTCTCTGTTTCTCCCCCTCCTTCCTTTCTCTCCATCCCACCATCCCCTCCTCTCTCTACCGTGGCTATAGGTCCAGTGTCTTTATCCAAGAACAACAACATCTCCGCCATCCCCTTAAATAAGGACGGTCTTTTTGGAGGGGTGGTAAACCCCAACGAGGTGTTCTGCTCTGTTCCGGGTCGCCTGTCCCTCCTCAGCTCCACATCAAAGTACAAGGTCACGGTGGCAGAGGTGCAGAGACGCCTCTCGCCGCCCGAGTGCCTCAACGCCTCTCTGCTGGGCGGGGTGCTGAGGAGGTGAGTTCGACTGGAGAGCTGCAAAAAAAAAAAAAAAAAAAAATCTTGTTACCTGTCTATATGTGTGTGTGTGTGTGTGTGTGTGTGTGTGTGTGTGTGTGTGTGTGTGTGTGTGTATGAGTGTGAACTCGCTCCCTCTACTCCTATCCATTCTCTCTGTGAGCGTGCATCTCTCTCTCTCTCTCTGTACCAAGAATAATTAAAATCGACCAACCATGACACCTAGCTCCTGCATTTAAAGCAGGAGGGGTCTGTTAAATTCCATATTAACTTCCCTAGCGCTCTCTCGCTCTCTCTCTCAAATTAATGTAGGCCTAGTCTGTTTCAACCCCAGCTCTATAGGCCCAGTGAAGGCATTACACATGAAAACATTGGTCTCCAGTGAACTGTCTGCTGAAGTGCTGTAGACACGCAGCCAGTAATAGTACTGCCTATTAAGCAGGGCTTTATTTATTCATTTTGTACAGTATTTGTCTGCGGTGAAAAGGCTGGGCTCTTTTACTATTATGTATAGCTTTTATGAGATATGTAATGGAGGGCAAAGCCAGCCAAATTCAGTCCATTCACCTTTTAATTAGTGACAAAGAGCTGAGCCACATTTACCAGCCGACATATCATGTAAATATCATCTCTGCATTGTGGAAAGCATCATCACAATTCTAACATGAAAGGACATAGTCATTGCAATTATTGGACATGTGACTTTTTGCCTGTAAGTCCAAACCACAGTTTCCCCATAAATTCACGAGAGTATTGCATATTTTATATATTAAAAATATCTGTTCTGTTCTGTCACAGGGCCAAGTCTAAGAATGGAGGAAGATCCTTGAGGGAGAAGCTGGATAAAATCGGCTTGAATCTACCTGCGGGCAGACGCAAGGCAGCCAACGTCACCTTGCTGACGTCACTAGTCGAAGGTAAGTCGTGAGCCGTAAATCTCGTTTCCCACTCTTGTTGCTCCCGCGATACCAGGTGCTTCCAAAATGTTTTTTTTTCTCTCTCTCTCTCTCTCTCTTTCTTTCTCTCTCTGTGTTGGAAATCAGCATATGCGCTCATCCGTGTAATGTGGACCGACTTTGCCTCGCAAGTAATAAAGCATGAAGGATGTGCGTGTGTGTGTATGTGTGTGTGGATAGAGAGCGAGAGAGAGAGAGAGAGAGAGAGAGAGAGAGAGAGAGAGAGAGAGAGAGAGAGAGAGAGAGAGAGAGAGAGAGAGAGAGAGAGAGTGGGGCTGGTGATTCTAGTGGCTTTGCAGCGTTCGGCCTTCGCTTTCAGGAGCCCACTTGCAGGTCCACGGCTGGCCTAGTTTATACACTGGATGAATTTGTGTTGAAGTCCAGTTAATTATTGAGTGCTGCTTGTTTATTGGGCACCGCTGAGCTGCTTCACCTCATGGATGAGAAGTCGATTGATTTATTAACCCCGCGTTGTTTCAAACATTATTACAGCCCGGGTATGGCAGCGCAGGGCTGATTTTTAATGGTGACTTAATTCTTTCGTTTATAGCTTCCCATGCTTTGGTTGTCAGCGAAGAGTTTTGTTGCATGCAAATGGAATTGGCTCTGACCTATTGGGAGCTATATGTGTTGCGCCTATTAAAGAATAAATTAGTCGACGGTGGCGCGCTGAAAAGATGCATTTTACGCGACTGGATGAATCCGTTTTGCTTGCAGAGTTGAACCTTATTATTCAGTGCAGTGGTATTTTGTGCGCTGTGGGTTTTCCAAAGGTGAAAGCCCGCGATGGTTCATTGGTCCCTGTTAATCATTATTGCAGGAGAGGGCCGAATGCAATGTTCACTGCGCTTGGTAGAAATGTGGTGCCGTATTGTAATGAGCCTGGAGAAATGTATGATTCTGGGTAATAAAGGGGTGGTGGTGGCACGTGTGGAGGTGGTGGACGGCAGACGGTGGGAGAAGGCGGCCGGTTATTTAGTGAAGGGACACTGCGTTTGCAGAGGTGCTGTCATTGTTTATGATCCGCTCCATTTTATGGAAACGAGTTTACTGGACTTGAGCTTTGATGCTAATTGGCGCATGCGTTCTTCCGGAGTGGAGGCTTATGGGCAGGAAGCCCCGCAGTAAAAACTCAACTGCTTCAGGAAATTAAAAGCAAAGACTTGGGGAGAGAAAAAAAAAAGAAAAACAAAATTCAACCAACAACAGAAGCGAGCTCGGGCTCGGACAGAATAAAAGTTGTGATGCTCACAGTGTGCAAAGACAAAGTGAGATTTAGGGATAGCCATTTCAAATTGCTTCCCCATGCCTCTGTGATCGGCTGGACTTTCAATAATGTGCAGGCATTGGTAATCAATGACATGGTGTTAAGCATGACGCTCCGTCTATATTTCATATCCACTTATGGTTCCCCCTCCATCTTTAACCGTTCTCACGGTATGGAGGACAGAGCTTGACGTGTATTGACAGCTCGCAGGCCTGTTTTTATTATTATTTAATTATTATTTCTCGGGTATTTTTGTTGTTATCATCATTAGTGTTGTTGTGAAGGCACAGGTGATATAACCCTGCTGTCTGCACGCGCTGCTCAGATCAGATTAAATCATGTGTTAGTCCAAGCAGGGAGTGTGTGAACTGCTCTGTATTTGATGTAACCATATTTAATAAGCAAACACATTCGACCTCTTATTGTTTTTTCTTTCTTTCTCAGGCGAAGCAGTTCATCTTGCCAGGGATTTTGGTTATGTATGCGAGACCGAGTTTCCAGCCAAGGCAGTAGCTGAATATGTAAACCGTCAGCATTCCGACCCAAACGAACAAGTCCAAAGAAAAAACATGCTATTGGCCACAAAGTAAGTGCTGTTATCACGTTTCACTGTGTCACACCAAATGCATCCCAGTCTGTGCCCACTGTTTGTGTGGGTGCGTTTATTTCACACTCGCGCACACATACACATAACTCATCATTTTTTTGCATCTTACTAAAATGCAATTTTCTTGCGGGTCGCAATTTCTTTAAGTGCTTTTTGAACAAATACAAATTGTATACACTATGTGTCAGATATGTGCTCATAATAAAATACGTTGTCATAATTGTGCCATGCCAATATCAGTCCACTATTGGCTAGCCTAATATTAATTAATACGCTTTTTTATTAGGATGCACACCTTTCTATGTTACATTTCTGCTAATTATGTATTTTATTCGGACACTTATTTTCTTATTATTACATGCATTCAATATTATAGCATACATCATAATTAAAATTCGTCTCGTGCAAATGAATGTGCTGCTGTTGGTCTGTTGACTGAGCCTTTCCCTCATCTGCACGCACAGCTGCATTTACTGTGCCTTTGTGGTTTCCTCTACAGTGACACATAGCTGGTTCACCTGCAGCGCTACCATTGGCTTTGGTTATTTTTTTTTACTATGCGTTAACTGAAACATGGGGACTTCTTAAACGACCTGCATATAATATTGATGACGGACTGCTATAATCAAACAGCTGTTTACTATAACCGCTTATTACAGGCTTTTTGAGTGTTATACAAATAAATGCCGACGCTATGAAATTAAAAGTGCAATGATAGAAACTTTTAATGGTAGAATGCAATTTAAATATTTTTTAAATATCTAAGATATTCTACACACATTCGTAGTGTACTGCATGTAAGCAAGATGTAGAGAGGAAGGTGTTTGAGGTGGTTTGAGGGAATCACAGCATGGGTTATCGTTATTGTATCGTTTTATTGGTGTTTAGGCCTATTTGATAATCAGCTCCTGCAGTTTCAAAGTTAACATTGAAAAAATGTTCGTTTTACACCGACAAGTCATTTTGACTCGTGTTTTCTCTTGAAATCTTCTTAATAAAAGTAAGATCTCCTGCCACTGAGCTCAGAGGTGAACTTCCACCTGTTTGTAGCCTCGGGACATTTTCTTTAGCTAAGTGATAAATTCTGAAAACAAAGCAGAGTAAGAAACACAGTTTCAGTCCACTAATAAATGTTGTCAACACATTTTTTCACTTTTCACTTACTTTAAGAAGTTACGAATTTACAACCCAGTAGCACTGACTGATCATAAAATTGCGATTTTTGCAGTGTGCCCAGTTTTATTTTTATTTATTTTTTTACATTAAAATGCATGCATATATTTATGATATTCTGGTTCAGTCATTAACTCGCCGCTCTATCAATCTCTTTATAGGCAAGTCTGCAAAGAGTTCACAGACCTGCTGTCCCAGGACCGCTCGCCGCTTGGAAACTCACGGCCGCAGCCCATTCTTGAACCGGGAATCCAAAGCTGTTTGACCCACTTCAGTCTAATTTCGCACGGTTTTGGGACCCCGGCACTGTGCGCGGCAGTCACTGCCCTGCAGAACTATCTGACCGAGGCTATCAAAGCCATGGACAAAATGTACCTCAACAACAACCCCAACAGTCACTCAGATAACGGCACTAAAGGCGACAAAGACGAGAAGCACAGAAAGTGATGTTTCCATCCCACCTTTCACCGAGGGCCAAACCCCAGGGCCCTTCTTCTACACCGGCCCCCACAGCCCTCCGTCTCGCCCCGGCCCACCCACACTCATCCAATATAAATATTATAAATACCTTATAAATACTATTGATAAAGTTAAACGTGCCACTTTCTGATCTTGCGCGGTTTTACATGTTTTGTTTTTACATCCCACTTTGGATTCACGAGGAAACGACGCAAGAATCTTCTTCTTCTTCCAACACCTGAACCATATGAAATGTTATTTTAAAAAAAGAAAAGAAAAAAAAAAGCTGCAGAGGAACAGCTCCAGGGCGAGGAAAAGGTGTATTGCCTCAGCCAGAGGACTTTTTATGTACTCCCCTTATTTTTTATGAGCTGCAACGAATGGACTGAAATCCAGCGACCCCTCTATATCTCAATTTTACGATTGTGACAAAAAAAAACGAAGCGAAAAGAGGATGAATTCTTAACAGTATTGTGAATAATAAACTTGAAAAACAAAGAGAAATTCCACAGAGCTCCATGTCATGACTTCAGTTGTAGACTCTCACTCTCTCCAAGCGACCAACTTGAACTTTTTGAATTTCAACACGATTCGCGGTTATATAAGGGAATCAGTGTTCATGTATGTATATATTTATTTATGTGTAATTTAATGGGAATTGTAAATATGGTGCGTCTGTTGAAACTTCTTTTTTTTTTTTTTTATTTATCTGGTGCCTCCTGTTTTAGTGGGTTTAAATATTCGGTTAGTTCTTCATGTGATTTTATGGTTCTTAGAAAACAGAAGTTTGGGGTATTTTTCATTTCTCTGGGATATTTCAATTCAGCCCTCTTGTAGCATGTTGAGGCGACATTGAAGCAAGTGAACAAATTGAATAGAAATAAACTTCCATTTCTCTCTATATATATCATCCCTATTCAGTTTTTTTCTTTAAATTTGAGACAGAGCATAGGTGACACCCTGAGGAGAACTGTTTGTTTTTGTGTTCCTATTTTCGTTTTTATACAAGCTTTTATGTGTTGTGCCAATCAGAATACGTTTCACCTCTTGTTCTCTCCTTGAAGCACCATAAAAGCAATAAATGGAATATTGTCTTTTTTTTTAAATGTTGAAAGACATTCAAAAAAACATTTTTGGGACCACCTGATATCTTGTTATGTCCGAAAATGTCCACAATTGGAGGCGGTTTTAGCTGTATTGTATAGACATGTGCTGGCAATAGTTCCCATGCCTGTCAATGTATTATAGTCCTTTGTTGCCCAGAAAAAAATAATAAATATTTGATACGCTTCATCTCGATATTTATTCATATCTTTAAATTTTTTATTCACTGCTTGATACGCCCGGGTCTTTTTTTTTTCTTTTTTGGTCTTAGCATTTTTTTTTTCATTCTGAATGGCTACAGTAATTGAGTTTAAGTCTCCCCTGACGATTGCTCCTTGCAATAAGCAGCTGAACTCATTGTTTCCCTCAAGTATAATAAAAAAAAAAAAAAATCTTACTTTAAACTCCTTCAGAGCACAGGATCTTATGCAGGCCAACTGGCTCACAACAATGGATATACTCGCGTTTGAAGTGTGCAGCGCCACCCCTCCAGCTAAAACCCTCTGAGATGTATACAGGCCTGGTGGTGCAATGTTTGGTTGTTATAGGCTATATTTGGCTCTCCCCCGTTTATTCTGTGCTGGAGCCTTATTCAAAGATATGCATCAAATATTTGTTGTTTGCCTCTCCGTGTAATCAATGAACAATCTGCGCTCAGTAGGCTGGATTTCAATCCATATTCCGTGATATAATTAGGCCTATAACGCTCCCATAAAGAATATCCTCCTCTAGCTGGTCTTTGGTCTCATTTCGTTGTGTTTGGCTGAGTGAGTCCATAAATGTGGCCATCACGCAGGCTGTAATAGCAAATCTGAGGCTGGCCTTTGCTTTATTTTGCGCGCAGAGCTGCAGAGAGCAGGCCGTTGCATAACATTTCAGTTGAGTTTGATTGTATATTGATGGCATGGCACCTATAGCTCGAAATCAATCTCGTCTGGAGCATGAATCAGTCTGGTGATATATGCATCCTGCTGTTGTTGTTTTTTTTGCTTCCCCTATTTCATTGTCACCATGCAGTTTAAAATATTGTAACACTGCGACCCCCCTCCGTTTCTCTCCTTCTCTCTCTCTCTCTCTCTCCTCCTCAGCAGCCATATTTATTATCTGCATGATTTTCGGGCCCTGGTTTAATTCCGAGGCAGTTGTTTTGCAGGAGGGTGAGTGAAGCCTAACTGTACATGTCCTTGGCATAATTGCGATGCACAGTGCTGGAGCAGGTGAAGCGAGGCATTGTCTGTCAGGCCCTGTTTTTGTTGGCTCAGTCTTCAGATTGTGTGTGGGATCCTGTCCTCAGGCACAATAGCTCACTCATAAAGGGGAGAGACTACCCGGCTGCTCCTGCTATGGTGGATGTGAAGGAGGGGGAGGGAGGGAGGGAGGGGGGGGGGGGGGGGGGGGGGGGGTAGCATAAATAGTCACTTTAAGGGAAAACAATCGTATTAAAACAGCATTCATTGGTATTAGCGAAAAAAGGAAGCCCCTCGCGTGTGTCATTAATGCTA
This sequence comes from Anarhichas minor, assembly GCF_050575085.1. Classification (NCBI taxonomy): domain Eukaryota; kingdom Metazoa; phylum Chordata; class Actinopteri; order Perciformes; family Anarhichadidae; genus Anarhichas; species Anarhichas minor. The sequence continues at coordinate 11,177,077 of NW_027466520.1, forward strand.
ATGTTGTTTAATAAATTTATCGGCGTTTTGCTTGAATGAAAACAGGTTTTTTTTTAGGGTGAAACGAACGCATTAGAAATAGGGGTGTCTGTGACAATGGCGGATATTTGTGCGTGTTATTAGTATGAGACGAGAGGATCGCAAGGCCTGTAATTGTGTCCTTCTGTGTAATGGAATTTGTTTGTTTACACTGATACTCGCCTATAATTTGCATACCTTTTTTTCATACAAAATTGTAATTTTACCCTAATTTGATTTTAAACAGGTAGAGGTAATTTCTCGTATTGCCTCACAGCAAAAGTCATTTGCAAAAATAAAAAAAAAAACAAAAAACAAGGAGGTGAAATTTGATGAGCCAGTCAGCAATACCCAGGTGAATTTGGCTAATTCAATCCATAACTGCTGCTTGTCTCAACTAAAGCAATTACAGCTGATTCCCGTATAGTAATTAATAAGTGTTAGGCCTGTTGTTATCAAATATTCTGCAGGATATGCGAAATGAAATATATGCTAGGGGTTAGAGTGATAGCCCACACTTTGTGTGATTAAGCGTCTTCTGCAGATGACGATGCGGAAGAAGCGTGGATCCCTCTCTATTCATTTCACACATTTCTCTGCTGGTAAAACGCAGGTTCAGTGAGCTGGCGCTCTGTTGATATTTATAGTTTATAGCAGAGATGCAATGAAGGCCAAACAGACAGACTCAGTTGAACCACCTCACACTTTCTTCTGGCAACAATCTCACTTAAAATCAAAAGCTGCAGCACCAACGTTTGCATCGAGGATTACTTCAGAGCTTGAATTGATGCTCATGTGCAAATGCTGTATTTACTGTATTTATTTTTTTCAGACTACTCGCCTTCTATTGACCACTGTCCGTCGAACTTTTCATCTTCGACCAGCTGCACTCATCAGTCCTGTACAAATGTGTGCCATCCGCTTTACGCGCCAGCAGTGACGTCTGGGGGTCAGAAAGTATTTATTTGGTGCTGCTGAAGTCATCGCTTGGGTGAAAGGAGTGTCTGCATGGCCTAATTACCCTGTAGCACCATGGCTGCAACGGCCTGCACTGTAACGCTCGCAGGCAATGCTTTGGAGCTGCTTGCCTGCATGCATGGGAAGATATAGGGCAACAGCGATTCCTTCGCTGCGCCGCCACAAATGTTATATTTGTGTGATTGGAATTTGATTTAAGCCCAGCTGTCCCCATGACATTTAAACGGAGGGATCTGATGAAGATGGAAGTCATTGTTTTGTGAGTGATTGGACAAGGCGCAGGGTTCCTCTAAATGACATGTGATACGGTTATTGGTGCAATCGAATTATGTGACTTTAAAGTTTGCAATGAAGCGCAAAATGGCTAATTGTCCTCAACTCTGACATTAGCCGTAATTTGGGCCTTTGCCACCCCCCCTCTCCCGCCTGGCGCTGACCCCCTATGGGCCCCTTGCCCACTTCTGTGAGACAGGGCTCAGAAGCCAAGAGAGGTCAATGACTCCACCAAATCATCAAATTACCCTTGATTACTTGAGACATTAGGTAACCGATTAGAAAACATTAAGTGACTTTGAATAAACAAAGCGACTCCTGATAGGCGCTGCTCAATAACTCCACCGCAATGTGGCTCATTCACAAAAAGGAGAGGTGTTTGATTGGTTGTCATCTGCAAGGGAGAACACGTGCACGCGCGTACAACTACACTCTGAAAGGGCTTGGCACTTTGAAAAGGCTTTATAAACAATAAATAATGTTTGTTGACATGAATAATTGTTGTCCTCTAGTCTGAGGACTAAGGTTTGCAACTTCATGGGCTTGTGTATCCCCAAATATTTGAAAAAAAGGCGGATTAAAATTGTGTTAATGTTTCTGCACTTGGTTGATGCCGTTTTATATTCTAGTTTCAGTCATTCTCTCTCACTGTGTGTCTCTCTCTGAGCCTCTCCCTGCATCCTCTGCAGTCAGCCAGGGGGGGAGTGTCGCCCCGGGCCAAACATATGCTTCTTTCCATTGCACTAATCCAAATGCAGCGTGGAGGAATAATTGCTCGAGTGGCCGTGGCTTCGCAGGGGCTTTGTCCCTCACTGGCTCCCGTCAGCCAGGCACACGCCATTTCAATCATCTCTCTCTCTCTCTCTCTCTCTCTCTCTCTCTCTCTCTCTCTCTCTCTCTCTCTCTCTCTCCTCTCTCTCTCTCTCTCTTTCTGTATCAAACCCCAGACCTTTTATCAAACCAGACCCTCACGCTCCATAAAAACACAGCCACATCCTTTAAAAAAAAGAGTTTTTTATTTTCTTTATTTCCCCCTCATGTTGTTGTTGCTGTCAGGTCATCTCATTTGGAGCACCATCTTCATTAATATTGACAGGGCACCATGTTGGCAGGCTTTATTGGCAAAACGGTCGCATGAGCAATGAGTACAAATAAGAATGAAAATGTTGGTGACTATTTTAGACCAGCATTATTCAGGCAAGAAGGGTAAATCTACTTGGTCATCCAACCAAGTTAACATAGCTCATTATAACTTGCATCGTTTACTGCAGAGACAGACAAAATGAAGTGACAAATGACAAGATCTGCGGAGTTTAACAGATGTTACTGAAACCTCGAGGCGTTTGGATCGAATCTAAAATGCTAAAGGGCGAATTTAAAGTAAGCTCTACTCTACAGTAGTAGTATATTAGTAAAATTATTAGGACATAGTAATAATAATATTAAAAACATTATTATTAATAATAATAATTATAACAACAATAATAATAATAGTAAGGATAAGAAAAATACCAGACTGACTTATTGAATTTAACTTCACTTAGTTTTAAATGAATATGATTTGAACATTTGGGAAACACATTGGGACATCTGAGAAATGTTCACGTCAATCCGCCCCAGGGTGCCAGGGTTTTCTATCTGACTTTAAATTATTGGGTTCATTATAAAACGTGATTCGATAAGGAAACTAAATTGTCTGCTCCCCTGTGATGAATTTATAAACATACAAAGTTTGTCCTGCAAAGTGCGGAAAGCAGCCAGATGAACGTGCACATTGATCTGTGTTGTTGTGTTCTGCATAAACAGACACCCGGTGCTTTGACACCCCGTGACATCCTTTGCCTTATTTTCTGTGAATCGACGATGGAGAATTCACTCCAGTAAAAGGGAGCATTTGCCAGGAAATCACATATTTCCACGGATAAGGGATGAAATAAGATAGAGAGGGGGGGGGGGGGGGGGGGGGGCAGCGGAGAGCTGTGGATGTCTGACTGAATTAATAGACATGATAATTTCACACTATTTCATAGTGAGCTATCTGTTCCATCACAGCAAAATGAAAGGGTCACTGCGCAGCTGTGGCAAACCCCAAGCGTTATTATGAAGTTTGATGATAGACCCCCACCCTTTCTTTCTTTTTTTCCCTCTCTCTCTCTTTTTTTCCCTTCTCTCTGGTACTTTGCTTCGGGCCAGCAATAGCTCGGGGCCACGCCGGTGCCTCCCCATGATAAAGGACTTATACTCTGTCTGTGCGCAAAGAAAGCCGCAGCAGCTTCTCTCTCTCCCGAACCTAATCAACTCACTGGCTTGGCCCTTTAACGATTGGTATACACCCCCCGCCCTCTCTTTCTCCATCCCTCTCTTTTTCTCTTTCTGTCTCCCTTTTCTCTCTGTGACTAACATTTGGGTGGACATTTATTTACCCTTACGCCTCAAATAAAACTTTATTAATGACAACAACAACAACAACAACAATACTACTACTACTATGTATAATAATATATATTATATGTATATATTATATATATTTATATATAAAGTGCATTATATATAGACCTTAGGTCACTTTAAATTCACCCGAAGTTGTTATTCAGAACGGAAGCCATTTTTTTCTTACTTTTTGACTCCTACGCATTTTGTTGGACTCACTTTTTCATCCAGCTGCTCAGAAAGCATACCGATTTTAGGAAGAAAACTATAACGTCTAAATGTCTGTTCTCAGAATCTAAGGAGAAGTATATATATTTTTTGTTGTTGTTGTTGTTTCTACACAAATGTATATTTGTTTCCCAAAATAATAAAACAAGTGGAAGAAATTCATAAAGAAACGGGACACACACTGAACATAATGTGGACCTCTTCCCCTGCAGCTTCCAGGTTGATAGGGTCCTAAAACTCTAATACCAGGTGATAAGGCCCATTCTGTCCATATGGGTGCATCTGCCTTCAGGTTAGCCAGTTTCAACTTCATCAAGGAAAGAAACACTTGTGCAGTTTATTCTTCAATGTAAAGAGTCAGTAGACTGATGATGGGTGCTACATTCCCACAAATGCCACTATTTATTATTTGGAAATGTTTTTATTTCCTATCTTTTTTCCTTTGGTTCTTTTGGAATTAGTTTGATAAAAAGTGGACAAAAATCAACGTCCACTGCACTCTAAATAAAAAATTACATGAAATCAACTCTTAAGGAGCCGTGGAGAAGATATCGGAAGATAACGGAATCATTACCCTTCTTTTTACTCAGCTGTATTTCTTCTGCCATGTCTTCCATATCTTTCTACTTTCTGTCATGCTAAAGTAGGTTCCATTGTTTAGCCTACAATGCCTACATTAGAGTGGAAAACCCTGCGAAACAGTATATAGATATATTGTTAAAAGGAAGTGACCCTTGTGCACTTTATCCAGTGATACCTTTTTATTCACTTATAATGAATCAGTATTTGGAACTGAATGAATAAAGTGTGCTAAAATAACACGTAACAGTAGGTGCAAGACAGTCCATTCTTATTATCCTATTGCTTGAAAAAATCTGCCATTTCAGGCAATACATTACTTTTCTTTTCGTTAAAAAATCTTAAGAATAATAATAGAATAAGATACACTTCAAATGATGGGATTCTGATCATTTAATCTTCATACATTGAGACTCTTTTTCACACCGGTTTTCTCTTAGTTGTTGAATGTTCTGCTAAATTGCTAAGCTGTTGTAACTGTATTTTTTTTTTTACCTTGCAACACAACATGGCTGATCGTGAGACTATTGCAGTGTCACCAGATAAATCATCATGTGTGAGTTCCATGAGGGAAAAAGCGTATTTTGCACCATGTCCATCTTCATTGCTTGTTAGTTAAACTTAATCTCACATATGAACTGTTCATGGCAGTGCAGCAACGCAATACAGGTTTTTTTTTGTCATTTTCAGCAGATCCTGTGAGCAGCTGATAACAACGTAGGATACTTTACGATAAACAGCCACATTATTAGTTTAAAGGAGAGTCTTGTATATGGTTGAGAGAGTTCGAGAGCTTGGTCTGGCCTCCCGGAGCCTGTGAAGAAATGATTTTGATCTTACCACAGGCTAAACACTGCCAACAGGACTTGACATTGCAGAACAATTTCCCAATTACCTTTTGACATGCATATTGACACAAATGCGCAAAACTGTAATTTTCCCTCTGAATTTGTTAGCTTGAGGGGCTCACTTTCATGCCAGTGGATTGTCAGATGTGCTGCTCTCTTTCCCTCTGTGTCTCATACTCACTATCTCTCTCTCTCTTTCCCAGTATGCTTACATGTGAGTGTCCAGAAAAAGGATTCCCTACTGACAGCTGAAAAATGGAAAAGACCAGAGAGGGAAAAACTGATAAACTTGCATAAGCCTTTCTTATTATGAAACGTGTTTTCTGACAAAATTTAAATCTAGTTGAAGTTTGCGTTCAAGTTCTTATGTGTGTTTGCTTCTTTAGGCTTGGTCATTTTTTTTTAAAGATCTGTGAAAAAGTTAGAATTTTTTTCACTCATGGTTCATGGTTTTTGGAAGCTTAACGGATGTAAATGTGATCCGATGGTTTGCTTCCACAAACAAGTTTCATCTAATACCATTGAACACTTGTGTGCCAAAAACCTCAACCTTTCCCGATAAACTTTGCGAAGCTCACAAACATGTTGTCTCTCCATTGTCAATCTCAAGGTTCTGGCCAAACTCAACATGCCAGTTGACACTGAAATGCCATAATCACTGGGATGTTTTCCTGCGTTTGAGATGTCCAGGCAGCAAAGAGAAGAGAGAGGACGATGGCCGTGTCATCATGAGCTTGTCATCGCGTTCGGCTTGATTGGCACATGCTAGGCCAGATTACAGGAGCTGGTGTTGATGGAGGCTCAGCCTCAGACCTCCCAGCCGTCTGCTACCAGGAACCCCCCGAAAACTGGGTCAGACTTGGGCTTGGCTGTGCCCCGAGCCCCTTCGCCCCAGCGTTAGTCCCAATGCAAGTGCTGTGGAAGAGGTGGATCAAGCCTTAGGCCTCGGATGGAGGCCAAAGTCGAAGCCGGTATTTCAGCAATCCTACCGTTCTCCTTTCCAAAAACAGAATCATGTATTATAGCCTTCTTAAACATATACTGTATAAGATACTTGATGTCTTTTTGTTAGAAGCAGTTATTGCTTTGTCCTTATTCAGTGTAGGCAATGGCTTGAAACAGGACATTCAGTGTGAACAGCTGTTACAATATGGTTCTTCAAACATTTCACGCCTATTTCAAATAAACTGCAGTTGGTTTTTAAATAAATGAAAGAATTAACTGTTAGTGTGTTTATTCATAGAATATTGTCTGTAATGTGTATCACCCCCCCCCCCCCCCCCCACCCCTCCCTTCCCTTCACAATAAAGGCCACACATCCCTGATTTTGTTTCCACTCCTAGTTTAGAAAACAGCACATTAGGCTGTCTCCAGATTGATGATGAATGTGAAGAAAAGAAAGTTGACATATAGGTTAATTTGCTCTGAACTCCCAAAGTACACAGTCAGTCTGGCAACATGTTGAGCCCTCATGTTCATGACCAGACAAAGTGTTTATAAAACACACATTCAAAAGAAAAGCAAAAAAAAAAGTATTTTTGACACTATAGGGTAAACAAATGGATCAAATATAGGATAGAGGCAGTTTGTGCGGTTGAGAAATCCGATGACATAAAGTTCTCACTGGTCTTACTGGGAAACCACATTAATGTGTGTGGTGACAGCGGGTAGAGTTTGACATTAGAGTGACATTCAACCACTGGTAATTTAAAACAGAGTGGCTCCAGGGATGTGGCTTGAAAGTTAAAAAGTTACACAACAATTTGTAGTAGCTTAATTGGAGAGCAGAATATAGTATTTTCTTTAATACAAGGACAAGTATCAGACCGTTCCGAAGCTCTTAGGATGCAATCTGGAAAGAGAAGAATCATTCGACTAACCCTAGTCCTGAAGAAGTCGCACAGCAGATACAAATGAGAAAATGTAAATGCAGCCTATGTGAATTCACCATGGGCACCCTCTTTATCTCCTTCCGTGGCCCTGGTGCACACTTTCAAAAGTGTGCAACCCAAATGAGCTCCATCTTCTTTCAGTCGTCGCCTAAATTAAAGCAGCCACAACTAAGGGCTGAACGCCAAAGCTTTGCAGTGGCAGCACCGTGTTTAACACAAGTTCCATTAAAAAGAGCCCATTACTACTACTGAAGGAAACGATGCCCGGGGCCTCTCTAAAGTGTTGCGAAAACCTCATTGATAATTAAATGTTGGTTACCCCCGGTATGCATCGCTCCCGCACTTTGCTTACCAATCAAACCTCCGCCCACCACCACTGCTGCCATTCGCTCTCTCTCCTCAGTGTTTATCAAGGAATCATACAGCTCTCTAATAGGTGCCAATTAGAACCAATGGGGGCTCTGGGGTTAATTATTCCCAACACATTATTTGATTGAGCGTATTTAGAGCAGTACAGTGCAGGGGGAACATGGTGAGAGGGGTAGCAGTAGATAACGCCTTAGTCAGTGTTGATGTACACTTACAGACAGTGACAGACGTGCACACACACACACACACACACACACACACACACACACACACACACACACACACACACACACACACACACACACACACACACACACAAACACACACACAAATCCTGTTCCTAAGCAGCTGGAATAACTTCCTTCCGCTTCCTGTATCATGAAGTATTCTTAATGTGACTCTGTGTTGTACAACTCTGTGTCTTGTGTAAAACAATATAAAAATGGCGGAAGGGGTCTGAAGTTGCACCTCCCTCGTTCCAAAACTGCTGCCAATTGATTAGATTAGCATCCTCACATCATTCAAAGTCCTCGCTCACAACGGCCTCATGTTGGTCTCTCAAGGTAGCGTGAGAATACAGGCAGCAGGATAAAAGAGGCGACTTGTTAATAATTTGTATCGCTGAATAATCTCACTCACACAAATGAGAAATGCCCCCAAATGTATTAGATTTAACTGCTGAAGCAAACAAACCAAAACAACAACCAGTGAAAAATCGTTATGCAGGTTCTTTCAAGTGCAACGCAGAGTGTATCGCCATCAATAATACAATAATATGTGAAGAGGGAGAAACAAATGTGGATTCAAGCGGCTCTCCTTGAACAGTAAACACTGGCAGGAGAAGAAAGTAAAGAAAGAGCAAGACAAAAAAATAAATAAAGAATATACACAAATGAGCTGTAGGTATCTGATTTATGCTGGGCAAATAGATAATAATCATTATGCCCAAATAGTGCCTCTCCTCAGTCACACAGCAAAGAAGCAAAGACATAAAAGTAAGTTGAGAATAAAGCGTTTGACAGGTTGCTAATGGATCGCTGTAGGCCCATCTGTTTCACTGCAAATAGAGAAATGGTGGGGTTTTGATTTGGGTGTTGAAACTGTTACCACTGTCACTGTAAACAATAATTGTCAAACATATTTACCTCGCAATCGCTTTAGCAGATGTTCCGCTTTTTGTTTCAAGCGGCTTTTTGTGTGTGTTGTATCTCCCCTCTGCAGACACACCACATGCCCCGCCGCCACCACCACTGCTGCACCCCCCAACTGGAATATTGAGCAGGTATTTGCGAAAAAGGTGCTCCAGGGCACGGAGTGCGAGGGATTGGGTGGGGTGGGGTGGGTCGGCGGCGAGGGGGGAGGTGAACGGAGAGGGGGAGGAGGGAAAAGGGAGAGAGAAGGAGGGAGGAAGAGATTATCTGGGCCCTTCATCAGTGGTTCAGCCCCCCCCTACCTCCTCCTCCTCCCGCTCCTGCCCATCGTGGAGCCCTGAGGGCCCGTGGAGGCGGCCCCCATGCCTTGCAGCCCTGCAACCTCTTTATCACTCTAATCTGTTAATTGTAGGCGCTCAATTGGCACATGGTGGCTTTTTATTAGAGCCTCCCGACATTAACTAGACAGAGAATGTAGAAAGGCTGGTGTGGCCCTCGTCTTTTCTGTTTTACTCACCATTTAAACCAGAAGTATACTATACCTAGCATTTAGCAGGACTCATGGAGGTCTCACTGTCTTCACACTTAGACTTTTAAAATCAGATCTATAATGAATAGAATAGACTTTTGAATAAACTATGAAAAACAGCAACAGAACAATAGCTTATCTCATAAACAAAGAATAAAACACGACAACTATTGTTTTTGTTGACCCCTCGATGTATTTCCCTCACAATGGAGGCTTGGCTCCTTAAAAGGAGAATGAATGCAGAGATGACCCTTTACTGCAGGCACGTGATCAGCAGATCTGATCTCAGGTGTTCAGCTCTCCCCCCTCTGCTCCTCCTGCTGTCTTTGTGCAGCTTGTTACAGTGAGCTGACCCCCCCCCCCCCCCACCAGTCCAAGGAGACTCTGAGGGAGGACCGGTGGAAGGCCAGAGGTCTTCCTCCTGTCCCGTCCAGGCTTGTCTGTGGCGACTGCTCTTTTTACCCCCCCCCCCATTCAATTCCTCTGCCTGCTCCTTTGTTTGTCAGACATGTGCGTTGTATCACTGAGACGACTGAGACGTCCACAGGTTTATTTTTAAAATAAAAGGGGTGGGGGATTTGCTCAGGCTGTCCAGGTGACACAGTCGTGAATGCACTCATCACACACACATTCAATGCTTTCTGTGGCCCAAACAGCTTGTGTTTGTTGTCAAAAGACTGATTAGGAAAAAGACCCCTCTCTGCTGGCGCTCCCAAGCCCTCACAAAAGGTCAACAGCAGCTAAATTCTGATAAATCAGCATGTTTTTTTTCTGTGCAATCTCAATATCAGCATTCGACCAAAAAGCGCCCGATAAAGAGCTGTGACTAATGCAGTCGAATGGTGTTCCATAAAAGATGGAATTTTTTAAATTCAAATTAATGAAATGTTTGACGTAGATTATGTGAAGGGAACCAAATGATTTGCAAAGACGTTGAAATTCAAAAGGCGTTTTACATGTTTGTGAAAGATCACGGCTCAGGAGTTGGTATTTTCCAGTTTCAAAGGTTTGCATAACGTGCCGGGCGATTGATGCTTTAAAATGTTTGATGTAAAAGTAGCAAACGAGGGGGGGGGGGATACTTTCAACAAAGTTTTAGCCCTTGAATCCCACAGAGAAAAGCAGGCCCGCAACTTGGTGACAGAACAATGCAGTGAGCGATTTATGGCTGGCTATTAACAACTCCTGCTTTCAGGCCTCCATACTGGAAACAGGTGTTTTATGAGTCCGCCTGCTGTTTATTTCCACCAACTTTCAGAGTTACCATTTTGACTCCCGACCGAGGGTTCAAAAACCTTAAACAGCTCACTGGATGACAGCACCAAATCACATGGTTTGGTCTCATATAACACTGGTCCCTTTGCAGCTGAATGATGAATATTTTCTTTGTCATGACTGATCACTGACTGAGCCTCTTTTAATCAGTTCTTCACCACAGAGGCAGAATAATTAGTGCATCAAGAAATGCAGCTGCATTAAAACTGCCATGAAGGTCACACACTACATGACGCAGCCTCAATGGCGAAAGTTTTCATTTTTATTTAACCTCTATTTAACCAGCCAAGTCCTTGGAAACAAATTCTTATTTACAATGGCGGCCTGGCAAAAGGCAAAGCGTCTTGAAGGAAAAAGAAATATCTAAAGTAAACAGAAACTGCAGCACAACATCTAAACATTTCCAACACACCCAGGACTAGCATACAATCACAACAAGCATTGCATGTGACAACAAGCATTTGGTAAATGTCTTGCAGTCTCGCACACAAGCATCGGGCAGGTAGCTCGCAGAGAGCAGCATCGGGCAATACTACAACAACAGAACAAGATACACAAGCAGGAAGAGAAAGAGAACAGCAATATGTATGGGACAACAGCAAGCAGCAGACAGACAAAGGTGAGGGAACATTAGTGGGCTGGGACAAGCTTTTGGTTCATTGGGTTCTTCGTGTGTGTCTGTTTTAGAAGAAGACGAAACACGAGGAGAATCGATTTGCGACTGAGCACGTGTTAGCGTTTGCACTTGTACAGTATGTTCGAGCATACTGTAGCATACTGATTATTAAAAGTATTTATTTTAGTCCACACATGTGCTTGAGTCTTTAAATGTGCATTTAATTTGCAAATTTTGAATGCGTCTGTGTTTGACTTTGTGCTTCTCTTGGCGGAATGATTTGTGTGTTTCAGCGAGAAAGCTTATCAAGAAGTCTTTGCAGCCGTTTGTTATCTTGATTCTGTGGCCTGGTCACAAGGACTCCATGCGTCAGACAACAGAGGGTATGATACAGAACTAAACACAGCATGAGTCAGTCTATTTTGGGTCAATAGAGCCACAAAGTGCATCTGCAGAATCTGTCTGTGCCCTGAACGCTCCCCACTCACATCTGCTCATACTCGGCAAAGTTAAGGATATTGCCATTAATTTGTGGATTGACATCGAGAGTCAAGGTACATTTACATTTTAGGCTCTGTTTGAGTGTCCCAAGGTATCACTTTTTTTTGTAACATGGAGGAGAAATCTGTGGGAAAGGAGAGGGAGGTTGTGAAGCGTTTCCTGAATGGATACATTCTCAGGTTACGGCAGAAGACAGGGACTAACTCTGCCATCCAGCATGGAGTGAAACTAATCTAATTCACTTTGAGGAATGTAAGTGAGCCAATGCATTCAAGGTGTGAGGCGACAGCCTGTAAACAAAACTCTCCAAGGGTTTAATTAGAAACTGACACACATACAATATACCTTTTGAAAAGCTAAATATAACCTAAAATTGCTACCTTGGCTACTTTAGCAAACGGCTGAGATTTCACTGAAATGTCTATGTAGGTTAAGGCAGGTCTTAACAATACAATATGTCCCGCAGGCTTGTTGACTGATTGACTTGTAAGCCAAGACTCGCGCTGAGGGAAGAGAGAAATATTTTGCTCTATGTCTAGTTGCTGAAAAGTGTCTATGCATGCTCTCATTGTAATGTTGTCCACAGGTGTAACAGTTTACAAAGAGGAGAAACATCAATCTTGAGAGTTGCAACACATGCTACTTGTAAAAATCCCTTTGCTCCTTTGGGACTCCTCTCGCAGAAACAAAAAAATATATATATTCTGGTCGAGGAAAAACAGCACTGTAGCATTACAGCAAGTATAAAGTGCCTGTATGTGTGTTTGACAGGCTTAAACTAATTGTCTGTGTAGTGAACCATTAGCTGTTTCCTGTTGTGTTGACAGCTTTGTCATTGGCGGTCAAACTTTGCAGTGGGCTGAACATGCCACGCTGCAGACCCCACTCCAGTTAAATAGCTTTTATTGGGTGACTTTTCGCCAGGCTAAATGGGGATACGCTTTATTCGCAGTGTTTGGGGAGAGCCCGAGGTGTGTACGGCCAACATAAGTGGAAAGGCTTTGCAACTTAAAGGAGCCCTTACCTTCCGGCACTGTTTTATTACAACTACTGTTTACATCTCCCAATACATCCTAAGTATTTCCATTATTAAGTTTGGACAAATCATTTGCCTGGGGTTCAAGGTAGTATGCCATTGAAACATGATCCTACTGTTGATCTTATTACTGCCAAACCAAACAAGCAGAAATCAATTTCAGCAGGAAAGGTAAAGGAAGAAGAAAAAAAAAGAGGAAATTAGATCAAAACGATCGGGGGTGGTGGTTGCAGCTGTGGGTGCAGGAGAAGGTGGAGCTAGGAGGTATATATATATGCCACCAGTGTTTGTTCACTGCCCAAACAAGTCAACAAATAGTGAGCGGTAATTTCTAAAGCATTAAGATATTGTACCTCTCTACATAGCTGCTCCCCCACCTCCTGCCCCGGAGGTGAAATCAGACACCTTGGATTACAGTTTTTTTTCCGTATTCTTCGCATACTGTGCTTGGTTGTAAAGACTCACTCCACACTGTGAGAAAGTGTGTTCCAGCTGCTTTGGTACTAACGAAGCCTCAGGTCTGATTACTTGACAGTTTAAAGGTTTTTATACACCGGGTTTTCATTTCATAAATTGACTTAATGGAGTGTTAATGAAAATGCAGATGCTGTTTCTCTAGAGTGTACATCCTGTATTTATTATTTGTTATTGGGGAAGAACGTGCGAAGAGTTAATTAAACGTGGAATTGATGTCCTGTGACCAAAATATTGCAGGTTATACTAACATATTTGAGTCCAGCGTTCACTCTTACCTTCTAAGGAGGTATAATTTGGAGCTCAAAGTTTAGTCCTTGTTACTTTTATTCGTAATCAGCCTACGAAACGAAGACAGGGTTAAGTGCAGTGCTGAGTTCCACTAGACACTATAGTGCATTGGTCCATCCCAGTAGAACTCACCCTTGGAGAAGAATAGGTGAGGGAAGGAGGTGATAAATAAGCCCTGGGAGCATACGCAGAGGTTCTGGCAGCAGGCCACTTGGAACCCCTATAAAACAGCCACATACTGTACATGGTCTCTCTGCTACATTCCTCTCATTTGGGTGGCACGGGGGAGAGGAGAGCCGGACAACGCGATAACATCGTCAATGCCAGATGAGCGATGTCATGGAAAAGTTAGCCATGTTTCGCAGCTTCTACCGACACCTCGTCCTCCATCACCTCGTCCTCCGCCACCTCTCCTCTTTTCATTACACACTCCGCCTCCTTGTTTGTCCACGCATGGGATGACCGTTCACAAATACACCCACTAACTGCATGAGCTATGTTTGTGTGCAAATACGCAAGCACACTAATGCAAACAAGCTTGTGTGCTCAAATGCGAATGCACACAAACACATACAAACTGTGAAGATTCCGGTGTAGACTTGAAATGGTAATAATTAATAGACATGAGATTTTAAAGAAAGTTAACTGTGCTTGCACCTATACTTACAATGTGTGCGTGTTTGTGTGCAGACGTTGGCAGTGGATATGGTTGTGAGTATGATCTGATGAACGTGAACAGACAAGTCCATGTGAGAATTCCATCGCAAACCCATTTCTAAGCTTCTGATATTAATATTACAAAATAAACGCGGCAATTTGCATTCTGCTTTCACATGGTTGAACCCACGGTGCAGGGCCTGCTACTAACATATGGCATATTCCTTAAAGATCATACATATTTCAAATATGTTAATATGGCGCAGAATATATGCAGTACGAGGTTACAAAACGCACATTAGAAAGCCATGAATTAATCTCATGAAAGATGCAAACCTGTCTAATTATTCTTTGGGACAATCATCAATTGCAGACTTTTGCATTTAAAAAGGGAGAACAAATAGGGGAAACTGCTGGCATTAGCATTTTTGTATTTAGCGCTGCAGTGTTTTTAGCACTGGTCAGTCGTGCAGGCTGCTTGAAGCGAACAATAATCCTGGGGACTTTCGCCCTCTTACATCATGTAGCAGAGACCGTAATGAGTGAAGAAGCTCTTTCTCCCTGTATGCAAATCCTTGGGAATGTGCAGGGGCCCTTATTGTTACACACAGATGATTTTCCAGCTTTACTGCTTTAAATAGCTTCGCGAGTGGGCCAAGGTTCACTAGCATACTCCTAAACATGCACAGACACAATTGCGAACATGAGTGCACACACATACACAGAGTTACTAGAGTGTGAGCACCATTGCATGCTTTCACTGTGTCTCTTTCTGTCTCATTTCCATCAAGTTTAGCTAAAAATGTTTGAACACAGGACAGCAGGCGTAAAACAGGTGCAACAATCAAAGATAGATTCAGAATGCTAAAAACAGGATACGTTCAGCACCATGCAAAGACTCAAATGCTGTTCCAAGGATAAAACAATCAGAACTGATGTTGAAATGAATTTTCAAACGCATGCACTGAATAGCAAAGCTCTGTGTGCTGTGGCAACACTAATTGCCTGTTATCTTTGCAGAAAGCTAAGGCCTGGCTTTGATTACATACTCTGTTCTATAAGCTCTCCATTGTGGAATTGTCAAGGCAGTCAACCTGTTTGTCTGAATCTGTCACTCACGGCGGTCAGTAGAGATGATGGCATGTCAGCGTAGGCTCCACCAGAAAAACAACAACAACAAAAAAAACTCCTCTTGTGTTCACACCCAACACGTTCATAAAGCAGGAATGTACCTTTACTTTTTGACAACACACAACTTTCGGGCATTTAGGCCTCACTGTTTATTACACCGCTAAATAAAACATAGCACCGACTTGTCAAGCTAATGTATCTCTCTACGCTCAAGTCAAAACATATTTATCTTAAAACTTTAAAGAACAGCTGCATTTCATCAAATGGGAGCTTGGCCTTAAAGACAGCGCTCTCACCACTCCTTTACCGCTCACAAATCTAAGAGAAGACAGCATTTCTTTGATGCTAGACAACCCAAACAGCAAACATAATACTGTCTGCAAAGTGTGAATATTTGTATCTTTTTTTTTCTTCCTCTTCTCTCTTTTTTTTCCCTGCGTGCCCTGCTGTCTGCCTGTGTTGTTTTGAAGCGGTGAATAGATTTAAAAGATGCAGGATGACAAGACAAAGAGCTGGGGAATAGCCCCCGGGCGCTTGTGCTTTAAGTCATGCCATTTCCTTGCATGGCAGGCAGCCCTAAATAAGTTACTTATAAGCATTTATTGATGCACAAGTGTGGCATCTGTTCCTAGGCTGCGGTTCTGGATGTAATTAGCTCAGAACCTTACGCACTTCAATCAAGCGACACATTAAGAGATACGACTCCCCCACACCCCCTCCCCTTCGATGTTTCTTCCTCATTCCCTCTTTCAATCTCTCTCGCTTGGGTGTTTTACTCATTCACACTGCGCGGAATCCTCCATGCACAGTAATTACTCCACGATAACCTCCATCATCATTATCGTTATCCTTTCCAGCATTCAGCCAGCATTGTGGGGATTGCTTAACTGTAAAGCCAGAGAGGTGCTGCTGTGGTGAGGGGACTCGTTTTGATGACATCATGGCTGATAAAGGGACACCAAACAATCAAATAGGCACATGAAATCAGTCTCTGGTTCAGGCGTGAGCTATTTCACAGAGCCAGTTTTGAAACGACCCCTGAAATTCTTTTAATAGGGTTTGTTTCACTGTGTAGGGATCGCTTTGTTGCCTTGTGTGTGCACACACAGACATACCGTGGTGTGTGTTTGTCTCTGTGTGTCCATGTGCATGTACTTAGGCACGGCGCAAAGAGGAATTAAATTTGATTAATTTCAGACGGATTTTGAAAATATAAACTATTCATTTTGTTGCATAGAACACAAGAGAAGGTTTAAACCTAGCCCAGGGGTAGAGCCTTTGTGTTGAGTCTTCTTTGATATTACTGAAGGCTTTTTATTGAGCTCTTGACATGATAGATAAACCATACAGTGGATTGAATGGCCTTCCTCTGCAGCACCCAGTAAATGCCATTTGCCATTAACAATGCTGCAGTGGGGTACATAAACCATTAATATAACCTTTATGACCATGCGGTCTAACTGAGCATGTCTCCTATACGCAGCTCCTCTTCTGATGGACGTGTTAGCTGAGGCCTCCTTTCAATACCACTAAAAGAAGAATTTAATTGCACCAAACAGATGAGATGACAGACATTAGCTTTTTAAAGGCTGTCGTAAAAGGGAGACGGGATGAAAAACATAAGAACGTGCTCACCTATCTCCTGCAAACTCAGCTAATAAAAACTGTACCTCACCGTGGAGGAATAAAAAAAAAAGCTCTATGTGGTCTGACAAAGCCAGCAACCAGTAACAAGGAGTCTATAACCTGCTGTGTGGGTTTAATTGAAGGGACAGGACGAGTGCCTCTTCCAGGCCAGGGGTGTGGAGAGGGTGGAGAGTGACAGGCGATCAGTCACAAGATGAGTGGGCCCAGTATGTAGACCTGTGGGGTGCCACAGACCCTCAGCTACTCCAGCAGGGCCTGACCATTGATCATCACTGGGGGCCTATCGAGGAAGGGATGTGACTAAAGCAGGCAGGCGTGGAACAATGGTCCATAGTTTGGCCGACGTGCTTAAGCAGCTGGGCGTCAGTGCCTTTAATAGAAGGGGTAGACTCCCTCTATATGGTCCACAAAGCATTGTCTGTTTCCCCCCTCAGACAGAAAAGGTGGCTTTCTGCGAGGGGCTGGACCCACTATCATGTGGTGGCTTTTTACCCCTCAGCCAGAAGTCTTCATCAGCTGAATGGACTTTGTGGCTGACATGGTCTATATGTTTGTGTGTGGATGGAGGGGGGAAGCTGCAAAGGAAGAAAGCAGCCCATTGAGTCACTTAGCAAGGGGGGAACACACACAGCATATCACAAGGGAGCATCTGGTAGGAGGAATGTGTACATGATGTCAAATGATATTCCAAAGATAGGCCTCCCTTCATAAAAAACGATGAGGGTGATAAAGGGCAGCCCTGACAAGAAGAGTCAAGAGCAAGAGAATCTTGTTTGTGTTGCCTTGTCGGAGAGTTTTCTTAATGGGGTTCGTTGGCAACGCAGCGGAAGATTAGGGAGGTCTTGCCGTCTGGTGACACATGAGTAGGAATGTTTCCATGACCAAGTAAACTGTCTGACTCAAATTGTGTGGTTGGCTAGAAGAACCAACAAGACAGTAGTGTCTTCCCCTCCCATTACCTTCAACTTCCACACCAAGTATGTCTGTCTGGAAAGATAAAAAAGTTTTGAAGAGCATGCGTGCAAATCCACCTTGATCCGTCCCCTGAATGCACACTTACCGTCAGTGTAAGCCAAGGCATGTCCAGGCACATGGGAGCAATTAAGAATCCTGCAAACACCTGTCATAATGCTCTGCAGTTTGACTACGGCTACCAAATCACCACCTGTCTATGCACAGGTATCAGGAAAGATAAGACCTTACAATAGAAAATGTGTGTGTCTGTTATTGGGGAACAGAGGTTACCCCTTAGGTTAAATCCTGTCTCCTGCAGGGAGCAATTAAGTACCATTATGGAATTATAAAATTACATGGAGATATATATTATTACTGACACTATCTTATCTATGTCTACTATTTTTAGTGCCATAAACCTTGAACCTCTAAAACAATAGTCTAGGGCAGCCAGATATCCAAGGAATTACGTTCATATTGGATGATTCCGCACTCCATGATTTACATCCAATGCCAACATTCTGTGCTCATGCAGGAAGTAGCCTACTCCATATGTAGCGAGGCAGAAAGCAAAGGCGTGGAGGTTTGAGTGGTGGAGGGATTTCTATGCAGTACACCAAAGTTTTTTACCAACCAAGTGTTTTTAGTTGCTTAACCTTAACCATAGTTAATATTCATTGTATTTCCTTAACCATAACCATGCCATGATTGCCTTGTGCAGATACTGCAGAAAACAATAATTGTTGTATTGCATGTAAACATTGTCAGTTAACGTAATCAATCGTCCAATATTAATGTCTTTTGTAGAAAAAAAGTATATATATTATTATTGGTAATTGTGGTTCATGTCTGTGATCAGGATGCATGGTTATCATACAGCCACAATGCTTGCTGTGCACAGCGCTGCATTAAAGATTAATGACATTTTATGAGATATTTCATTGGAGAATTAGACATTGGATCATTAGAAATGGCCATGTTCCCAAACCCCCCAAAAATGGGCTGTGGTCCCAGCCACCCAGCCACCCAAACACAGAGCTTCAGAAAGACCAACTGGAAGCGGGAAATAGATGCTCAAGCAGCCATTTATCATGCACTTGTCAGATCTTGACCTTCTTACCATTAGCAGGCAGATGTCGCCCAGCATTCGTACGCACTCTGTCTCTGCATTCAGAATAAACCCAATCAGTTGTTATGTACACACACATTCACACACATAAACACACAATGTTGTATTTCGGTGGGGACAGTGCCTGGGTAGGGTGGTTGTGAGCAAGTCACGGGGGAACACTCAGCTCAGCTCTGAAACCCCTCGCTGGTTGACCTACCTGCCTATCTTTTAGCCTCTCTCTCTCTGTCCCTTGGGGTCTGGCGGACGGAGATCTTCCCAAGGGGGTCCTCCTTTAAGCCACCTGACTATTACCTGTGGACTGAGCTGTCACAGTTAGCTACCTGCACAGGGGAGATACAGCACACACACATTAATGCATGTACACACACACACAAACACACAGGCACACACTCTGGTTGTGACACCCTGAGGGAGCGTTGTGGCAGGGGGGGGGGGGGGGGGGGGGGGGAAATGAGACTACCAGGGGACCCAGCAGCTCTGGGGAAAGAGAGCATGTCATCAGTCAGGAGCTGGCCATGTGCTGGCTGCAACATAAGCAAGATATGGGAAGCAAACAAACGTAGGGTGATACATGTAGGAATACTTACAGTAATTAGCATTGGGTATGAGTCACAATGATAACGGTGGCAACAAGCAAATCAGAAAAAAAGGTCAGTTGTTATGATCAGCAATTTTTCCAGATAAGTTAGAGTTTCTATAAAAGCTAATAGTTAAACCTAGCTGAATAATGTTTTTAATGCCAGCGAATCAGTTAATGTTATGTAAGATTAAGTAAGCAGATCACGAGCAATGAAAATGTCACAGATTATGTGATATTCGAGGAAGTTGCAAGAATACCCAAGTTGTGTATAACATTTTAGTTTGTCTGATATGTATATAACGTGTATGAAATGGAAGGATCACATGGAAAGGGCAATGAACGAAAAGGGCACTTTTTGCAAAGACTTTTTCCGGGACATTTAGGTAAATTTGCCACAGGTTGGTCTTGAAACAATCTGCTCACCCTAACCCTCACCCTATCCATCATCGTCAATGCTCCACACATCACAGCCCTTCCGTCCCTTGTCCTATACCGAGAGTGTCAATGAAACAACCGCTTGGGAGCTAATTTGATAATGCTAAGCATTTCTTCCTGCACCCTTTCATTTAGACTCATTTACCTTGTTTACCAGCCTTCATCACCTTGTATTTTCTGACAACAAGGGCTCTGCTAACGTCTCTGCAGCTCCTCACCCCCTCAACCCCCATCCTTAAGATATGTGTCACGGGGCACATGAGGGCTGTAGGGTCATAAAAAAGCCCAAGTGAATCATTAGCTCGGTTTGGTGCCAGCCAGCTAACTCATTAGCTATGTCGATGATCTGCCCTCCAGACAGAATGTCCTTTATTTTAAATACATCAGAAATCCACCATCATGCTAGTTTCTTTTTAATGATAATTGCATCTCATGGCTTCCTATAACCTCACTGGCCACTTTTATCCATAGCCCTGCTGAGCTACCTTTGGCCTGGCTGTGGCAAAGTGGCAGTTGAGGTCTTTTGTCCCAACTTGGAACGCCCCAGATGTGCCGGCTTTGGCTATAAACGGAAGTCAGACGTCCCAGGGCCACTGTAACTTTATTAAGCACAATACCAACCCTATGTAGCGCCCAATACAGGGCAGGAGGGAGGTGAGGTGGACAAAGCACACCATTGTGGGTGAGGTTGGAGGACTGGTGTGGAGAACCACATGCTCCTTTCCCACACTTATCAGTTGGGGCCAGCATCCGAAAATAACAGCTGATGGCTAATAACAGCAAGAGACAGCAGGAAGTCACAGTTTTGATAAAGAGAGCATGCCACTGTTGTCTGTATTTAAATCCTATTATTACTCACTAATATTCTATACTTTTTACATTCTTCTGCACTGACACCATCATTCTTGCAAATACTGGCCCAAGTATATCAAGTAGATGTAGTAGATTCTTCCTTGTGACATGTGTTTTTCGTAGACTCCTGACTCCTGATTGACGGAAGTGAATAGAGTCACTTATTTCTATGGTTTGATCATTCTTTTTTTGGAGCCTTACCCTAACCATAACCGCTACTTCCTTAATCCTTACCCTTACCCAAACCTTAAACTAAGCCTTCACTCTAAGATGTAATGAGGTTATGGGGTTGTGCATTTTGTACCCATACGGAAGGCGAGCCTCCACAATGTGAATCTGTTAACAGAATCATGTCCCCACAACACAAGTAATACACACCCCCACACGCAAGCGCTTATGCACACACACACACACACACACACACACTCACATCATTTTTAGACAGCTGATAATTCTGTACAACAGATGATGGTTCAATTGATCACATTGCACTTAATACATACTGTACATTCTGGCATCAGTTTGGTTTACAATGCCTCCCATTTATTGGCATTTTAGTCTGCTGATATTTGTTTTTGCACAGTACATTTGCACAGAAAGAAATTGTCTTCCCTGAGCTGAAAGGTTGTACCCTGGCGCAAAGCACTGACCAGCGGGGTCTCTAGACAGAGGAGGAGAGAGAGACGCAGAAAACAATCTTCTGCTTGTTTCTGCTTTACCTCTTCCGACATGACCTGACCCCTCCATCGATCTCCGCTCCGCACAATGGGCTTCCTCCTGAAGAGCAGACCGCGTGTGTGTGTGTGTGTGTGCGAGTATGTGTGTGTGTGTGTGTCCTCTTTCCTGGCAACATATATTTTTTTCTAACCAGCATGCCCAGAATTCTCCAGGACAAGTCTCCAAGGTGTTTTCCAGAAAGGCTGATTCTGATGTTCATAAAATGTTGCAACAGCTTGGAAGTTGGACTAACATGCTGATATACTTTCTATACTTTACTGAAACTGTACATGTAAAAAGGTGGAGACACACATATATTTATTTTAAATATAGTGACTTTTCTATTATTTATTCCAGTGATCAGTAGTCATCACCTGAGGTGTTTGTGTTTCTTTTCCGTGATTTTCAGGAACATTTACCAGCAGAGAGAGCAGGTTTCTGTTTATGCTTGTCAACATCAATGACAAAAAGCAAGTTGAATCATCTTACCACACACACACACACACATACACACACACGCACACACACGTACTCACGCAGGCTTGTATGCATATAAACACTGCCCACTCATCTTATCTTACACTGCTTGTTAGAAGTAAATACAGTACAGTGAGTAAACCAGGACCCCTGCCAAAAATGAGAAAATCAAAATGAAAATAAAGAGAGGAAGAAGAAGAAATTAAATTGAGCGAGAGCGAGGAGAAAGGGATGGAGAGGGAGCTGTTTGGGCCTCGAAAGTGACTTGAGATAAAAATAACTAGTCACACGACACAGAACAGATCTGGGCGCTGCTTCTCTTGCCCCAGGGCTCGGCCTGCCCAGCCACCACTGCCAGGAGAGAGAGAGAGAGAGAGAGAGGAGGGTGAAAGAGGGGAGGGATGGAGAGGTGATGGCAAAAAAGAAAAAAAATTGAAGAGAGGGTTTGGGGGATGGATGGGTGAGGGATTGGATAGAGTGAACTGGGGAGAAGGTGGTGGTAAATGGCAAAAATCTGTAAAGCTCACAGAGGGAGGTAGAAAAAGGGGAACATGTTCAGGGGCGACTGGAAGGGTAGTGGGAGTGTGTGAGTACTGGGGGACAGGAAGTGAGAATGATAGAGAAAATCAAGGGTTGAATAGCAGAGAAAAGAGGTAAAGAACAAGCGAGGGTGAGAGAGCAAGAAACACAGAGATAGAAATAATGAAAGAAAGAAAAGGGAAGTTGTGTTTGATGTATAATCAGTCCTCCTGAATATGCTGCAGGCAAAATAAAAAATCTTTTGTGATTAATTGAAAAAAAGGGGACTATTATGAACTGACTGCACAAAAGCCAGTGCATACAGTAATATGAATACTAAATGAGCATCATACAATGCGATGCAAATAGCTGGCACGGGAGTTAAAAAACACGGTAGGACTGTTCAAAGCTCTTAATGTGTGTTCAGCTGAATTAATGTATTATGTATGGCTCTTTCCCTTTGTCTTTAGGAGGGATATTTCATTTTATTCTTGTACGTTGATAACATCGACAACATGGGGAAGTCCGTGGGTCAACTTCTGGTTTCTTAAAACAAATTCTGGCTTGTGGGAACACATTTGCACAGACTCAAACTGACAAACACTGCCGGTCATTGGCCGGTAAAGACTTCTGCTGCCACTCAAATATAATGGGGTTGAATGGTATTTGGTTTTGGGTCCTTAAAAATCGTCTCAAAATTACATTTGAAAAACTCTTACATCTCTTTCCAGAAAAAATGTTGTCGTTACATGTGATAACACATGCCAAACATTCTTGGTTAATACAATTCGTATAGAAGCTATAGTTTCTAGTACAACTGCCAATGATCTGAAAACCCTGCCAAATAAAACTAAAACTCTCTGTCTGGAGTGAGTGGGAAAATATGCTTTTTGGTATTTGAAGTGACCCTTTATATTGAGAAAATCCTATCCAAATAAACCTTTAACATCTCCAACAGCATAGTTTCTGGCAGTTGTCTTTGCCTCTGCTAACGTACTGTAAATCGTGTGAACCAGCAGACGGTGTCGACCTGATGAATGGTCCAAACAGCCTCGTCACTGAGGGGGATCCTGTTTTAAAGTCCACGGCGAACAAGCAGCTGGAGCGAAACATCGTCAGTCCCGCCCCTGCAACTATATACGTAAAAACTTGTATTTTTCTCTTTGTCAATGTGCAACTGACTGACAACAGCGTGTTTCCATCCTGGCACCATATGCCCTCCATGCTGCTTAACAACCTCGTCAGTGGAGTCTGCAAAGGACCATAAAAAATAGGCGACCACGGATAACGCCTGATGGCCATTCTTGGCATCAGGAGGGGGGTCTCCTCCTCCTGAAGCAGGGCTAATTAACCAACAGGCTTATCTAATGATACCCCTATCTCTCTCTCTCTCCGTCTCTCTTTCTCTCTCTCTCTCTCTCTCTCTCTCTCACTCAGCCTTGGCCCCCCTTTGACACTTCTCCCTGCACACTACATTGTTTTCTATTATTATTCAAGCACTGATGCCTCTGTAAGTAGTAAAAAGCCTGTTGACCATTCAGTGGCTAGTGGAGAGGAGAGCTGGAGCTGTGGGTAATTAAAAGTTCCCCAGGTCCCTGGCCCTCAGGGGTTAAAAGGAGGGGAGGAGCTGTGGGTTTGAGGGGCTGAAACAGGGGCCCTGAGTGCCAGTAATGTACGCTCTTTTGGGTATAGCTGCACCAGCAGACCTGAGAATCAATCTGATTAGTATACGAAGCCCCATTCAATCTGTTCCCAACCCTAAATTCACCACATGCTAAATTCTGATGTTCAGTTTATGTGTTTATAGTTTGTATATAAGAAGAACTGGATCGTTAGCATGAATAGTGATGACCACATAAAACCGTGCCCTATACCTGCAGAAAATGGAAAAAGACACAAGAGCAAAACTGAAACAAAACATCAAGGATATGCGCATGGAAGATATCCACACAATAAAATTAAACAACAAAGCAAAACATTACAGATCTCACGGATTATCAGTTTTGCACCCCCTGGTTCTTGCAGGCTTTTGGCTAATGTGCATATCACTTATCTTTTAAACCCTGATATTGTTAATCTGGCTGTGGCTCTAATATGAAAATTAAATATTTTTGTTTTGGATCTTTCATTTAGACAATGAGCTTTGTATTTCTTTGTTTTTCTTTTTTGTGTGTACCGACATTATGTGACATCTGAGCGTCTCTTATCTAAGTTAGTTTCACATTTATATATTTACTTTATGACTAATATATTGTTTATTGTTTAACAATATCCTCAACATCACTCACCAAACTCCAACACACAACACAGGGAAGTCATTGTGGAGCTATAAGGAGTGTGGCCACAGAGACCCTCTTCTCCGATCGATCAGCTGATTAACCCTCATTACTGATTGGCTCTGAGCTGATTGCGTCCCATCAAGAAATCCCCTCTAGCCTCAAGGCTTGTGTATGAGTGTGTGTGTGTGTGTTTTTGTTTGTGTTAGGATATATGATGGGGGCTGTCACAGCTCACTCGATTACTAGGAGGTGAGGAGGAGAATAGAGGGGGAGGGTTTGACCATCACAACACACACATAAATGCACACTCTATCCAGGGTCAAAGAGGTGTAAACGGAGGGCCAGAAATCATATTGCAGGAGATTTTATATATTTCTTTGCAACAATCTGCATTGGCCGGCCTTTCCTCCGTCTCTTTCTTCCCGCCCTCCTTCCCCTCCTCCTTTTTTAGGAGGCAGATTTAAGCTGGGTCAAGCAGAAACGCTAGCCCAGTTTCCGCTGCTATGGCCGATAAGGCATTGTACCTTGGCCCAGTAAACAATGGGATGCCATCTGTCCATTAGTGAGAACACAGCGTGAGGAGAGAGCGAGGGACAGAGAGAGAGAGAGCGAGAGAGAGAGAGAGAAAGAGGACCCATTAGTGGGTCCAATGTGAGGGCAGCTTGAAACACATGAATGGGAAGGCTCCTCAGCGAGGGGTCAAGCAAGTTGCTGCTGTAACATTTGGATGATGAAGAATGAGGAGATTTTTCCATTAAAAGTTGATGCTTTTGGCTGCGATTCCTTCATACGCTTACTTTGATGACGCGTTACCAATGGAAAGAAAACTAGCTTCATCTTGAAATTCACAGGTCTGGTTATCGTGGAAAACATCTTTGATTCATCACATCCTTTATGAGGGTCTCAAAAAATAACTTTGGTGTCAGGATCTAATCCAAAATTTGCTGAAATCCATTCAAAAATAGGAATTCACAACATTACAACCATATGGGCCTCTGAGGCTTACTCAGCTAAAGAGGTGAACACAAATATAGCCTGGGGCGATGCGTGTCCGCCTCCAGCCATGAACCCAAAGAGACCACTGCAAAATATCCCCAGAGGGTAAATTATGTCTGTATATAATTCATGTAAAATGAAAGTCAAAGATCTTCCATCACAATAATACCAGATATATCAAAAAAAAGTCTCACAGTATTCTAATGTGAGAAATTACCATCAGTCGTGTGTTTCTTTGTCTTTTGTGTTGGAGATATTGCTTATATGGGGTCAAGGGCCTCTTTGTGTTGGAGTGCATGCTGTAAACTGACTGAGTGGGTGCCAACTGTAAATTAGTACATGAAAACATACAGTTACACAAAAAGGCTGTTGGCTGGTGTAATAAACCACTATCCACTAAAGCACTAATTCACACATATACAGGTAAAGGTGTGTTCTTTTGTTACAGTGCTCTGTACGTTTTCAACATTTCTCATATTTCTGTAAAATAACTTAAATGTATAAATCTGTGTAAAATATGGGTTTTCCCCAAAAATAATGTGAAGACTCATCTTTAGAGCCCGATCGCTGGTCTATCCGTCTTCTTTTCCCCCTTCTCTGTCTCCCTCTGTCTGTACCCATCGTCTGTCTTCCTCTTCTTTTCTATCCACATCCCTTTTCTCTCTCACACACACCCAGGGACCGACTAGAGGTGGTAGCTTTACAGCTTCTCATCAGAGCGAAGGAGTAACGGGAGCAAATGTCTGCTCTTTAGATGACACTGCGCGGCGCAGTCCTGACACTCTAGGGACGCTGTGGAAGCGCGGCAAAGGAACTGACAACTGTCGTGTGGGAGACTTTGAGAAAGTGTCGTGTGCCGTCTTGAGTGTGCAAGTAGATTTGTGCAAATATGTTGGTGTGTTTTCACACACATGCATGAACTTGGACATTTGTGCATAGGTATAAAGGTGTGTGCATGTGCCTACTTGTGCCTTGGACTGACAGTGGGGGTGGGGGCCCGCACACACATCTCAGTTCCATCCCTTAGGCAAAGAAGCTCTTCCAGAGTGTTTTCACAAAACAATCTATCTCTCGCTTAGGTTGTAACTCTCCCCAAAAAAGTGTTGTTTTCTGCTGCTAAAATTTGACAGGGTGTAGTACATGCTTGAATCATGGCACACGTTGACAAGGCAGCAGTTGTGAGCGAGTAGAACTGTGTTAATGGCAAGCTGTGTGGCACTGTAGAGGAGCATACGCGCTCCACACATGGTAGAGTTTAATAAGAGCTAGGGTTCAACGGCCAGGGGTCATATCACTTTTTATCCATTTTAAAGAACAATGCAATTTGAATGGAAAAGATTCAAGGAGTTTTTAAAATTGGATATATGTGGAGTAAAAATGTAATGATGTGCTGTGGACTTTGTGACTAAAAGACCAGCACCTTATTTTCACCTGTCAATGGAAAGCAGCACAAGTCATGCTATAGTTACTCAAGCAGGATGAGTAGATGTTTGGAGAGAAAGAGAGAAAAAAAGGGGATGAATATCTGTTGAAAGTGAGGCTGAAATAGACAGACTGACAGAGAAGGGGGGAGTGTGTGTGTGGGGGGGGCAGAGAGCCTGAGGGAGGATGGGGAAGGAGGGGGAAGTGGAGGGCTACCTGCTGCGAAACTTCAAAGTCCAAGCTGTCACCTACATTATTTGACCTTTCACCCCCTACAAACCCCATCATCATATTATTGTCCCAGTGTGTTCTATGTCTGAACCACTTTCTGCCAAAAGGTGGGTGTAGAAATGTGTTTCTGAGGAAATTTAAATTGTACCAAAGAAGAAAACTAGAGGACAGGAAGAGGACAGAATTTGGGATCTGACGGTTTACCTCATCCCTCTATAGATTTACATTTCTTTATCTCTTTTTCCTCTCCCTCTCAGTCTGGGCTTTTCTTTTGCTCTATTTTCTCTCCCTCTCTCAATCTCCTTCTATCTATCTTCTAGTGACTGTGGTAAAGAGAAGATGCCTTAAAATGATTAGAGTTAAATAAACGGTGGTGGGGCCTCAGGGCCTGGAGGCAGAGCTGATGTGAAATCAGATGCTATCAGCCAGGTTAAGCCTGGCTCACCTGGCTCTGCAACAACAAGATGAATAACTGCCACGCACGCCGCTAAATTATCAGGATTTACATACATTTCTTTTTAAAACCGGGACAGGGACCGGCAACCCAGAAAGTGTGAGAAAAATGAAACAGCTCAGAGTTCAACTCCTCCCACAGAAACAGAAAGAAAAACAGCCAGTGAAGAGCTGTTCCTTTGCTTCGATTCTAACCTCGCACCTTCACGCATACCCTCTCATATGTAGAAAATACACCATCGGTGCTCATCTGACCAAGTTTTCGGCCGGCTTATCAGTGCCAACTGTATGCGGACAGATTACCATAATTGAAAACAATCAATCTGCTGCAAAGCTCTATTTTTCTCCAGCTCAGTTTGACGAAGAGATATTTAGAGATTGCCGATAACGGAGCAACAAAGGCCGCGCAGAGCCATTCATACGTCTGGGTGCATTAGGATACTGCAGGGGCAACTACAGCGTTCCCATATCAACTGCAAGCAAGTTAACTTTTATGATGCAGACTGGAAAAAAAGCAATGCATTCTTACGTGCACCGCAAAGGATGAACACACACTGAACCTCTCATGGTTCAAAACAGTTACTTGCGCAAACAAACAGGCATCCACTTCGACAGCTTTGAAATCCGTCACAAAACCACAAGAGTTGCTCTGTTTACGCTTCTGTTTCATCTCAGTTTCTGTAAGAAGGTAATCACTGGTGATGTCTGACGTCATGCCTGCGTTGTAATCTATCTACTGTGTGTGTGTGTGTGTGTGTGTGTGTGTGTGTGTGTGCGTGTGTCTTTGTATGATCTGAGGTCATGCCTGAATAGCTATCTATCTTTTTGTGTTACGATGCCTTAGGGGAGATACTGAAATCTGATAAGCCAAGCAGGAGCATAAATACCTGGCTACTTTAACATCAGTGCAAGGAGGACACACCTTGTTGTGTTTGTGGTGTGTGTGTTTGTGTGTGTGTGCATGAGTCTTGATCTGTATAATTTCAGTCTGCGTCAGTAGCACTTTGCACCAACATTGGTGCATGCAAGGTGTGGGTGTTTATAAGAAAGCATGTGAGAGATTTGACCTGATCCTGTAACTATCGTCTTTCGTTCTTCAGTTGACACTCATCAGCGACCCCACAACGGCACACCTGCCAACAGCAGTGTGTGAACAGTGTCCCCCTGCAACACATCAATTCTGCCTCTTATTACACTGCAACCATGTTCTCATTGTAACCAACTTACAGTTTAAAGTCTCCGTTTCCGCTTTGCAAAGCACAAACAGAGCAAAAACCTTTCAGCGCAGCTCACGATGAAGCTTCGCCGAGGACTGCAGCGGAGCCCGGCGTCTGAGGAAAACAATCATGGACGCAGAGGGTTGCAAGCTTCGAAAGCGCGCCACGGCGTGGTGTTGCACGTAGGTGGCGGTGAATGAGAAACACTCGTCATTCTTTTTCAACAACTCTGCCTCTGTGAAGACATTTCACCTCCAAACTGCTCCAGCAGATCTGCTCTGTGGTGGATAGGACATGACTCGTTATACTGGGCAGCTCTCTGGTGGGAGTTGGAGTGCAATCTTTCCTCAGGCTATTGCTATCAATGAAATAAAAAATAAAAAAAACGCTTATACAAACAAATTTGTAGTGATTGCTGACAATACATAAGGTATTTCATTCTCTTTTATAGATATGTTTGAAAATGCAGGCTGTTTGGCGGACCTGTACGAGCACACGTGAATCTGTACGTGCACATGCCGTGACACACGAACACGGGCAGCTAAGAGTGTACGTCTAGGTGTGTGAATGAAGGTGCGTGTGTGTCTGATTGCGTGTCCGGGAAGTAAAATCCAGTACCTTTTGTTTATCCCCTGCTAAGTGTCTAAATCCAGGGGAGCAGGCTCGGGCAGGCTCTTAAGACGGGAGACCTTTCTCGTTCAATCATCATTGGCCGC
Organism: Anarhichas minor; assembly: GCF_050575085.1. NCBI lineage: Eukaryota > Metazoa > Chordata > Actinopteri > Perciformes > Anarhichadidae > Anarhichas > Anarhichas minor. The sequence continues at coordinate 11,206,980 of NW_027466520.1, forward strand.
TTTGATGTGTGACCCCTGCTCCTAATGCTGGAAGAGGAGAAATTAGGCGCTCGGTGAGTTCAGCGAGTGTGTCACATTAAAGTGAACAGAAATACATGCATCTACTCACTTACTATATACACCCATGTACATACAAACACAGGCTCGTACTATCCCATGGACGCATGTGCAAGTAATCACATGTATACACACACACACACACGGCTCTGCCTGCCGGACTCTTGACAGAATCACGTTTTTATATCTTCAGTCAGGTGGTTTATCGGCCTGAGAATAATCTGGGAGGCAGATTATTTTAAATCACGAACACGAGCCAAATGAGGGCAATTAGACGTGTTGTGTAACTGGTCAAATCCCCTTAAATAAAAAATTCTTGCTTTTAAAAAACAAAGACGGTGAGCAAAAACCTCGACTGAAATGTGCTGAGGTTGCCCCTTTGACTCTTTGTCCTTTAGAATCAGTTCTACCTGAACGTCTTAATGGCTCTCTCCAATCTCCAATCCAGTTTTACCTGGTTCTCTGACCCCTCTAAGGTCAAAAAGTCAGATGACTGCTGCATGAAAAAAAAAAAAAACAGGAATTATCCTCTAAACACCCTGCAAGACTCTTTCAAAGCTGCAGTCATCAGTGTCTATCCAACAACTAAATACTTCCATTCTTCTCTAAGACGTGCAGATGCAGATTGGGTTTGGAGACATTAAGTTAGTGCTGAGGAGGAGGATCTGTGTTTCTTTCTTTACCTGACTAAGGTAGATGGGTCCAGAGTATTACCGCAGCACTTGAGCGTGCGATGATGCTGATCCACTCAGAATGTGAACCCGTGACCCCGACCTGCACCTCTCACACCCAAAAGCAGCATCCTCCCTATCGAGCCTATCCCATGACACATTCATGCGCTAAAGCCGCGCTATAATCTACCTTGGCGCGGTCTTAGACAATAACTAAAAGCGTTTTGTGCCGAGCCACCCCCTCCATCTCCAGTCATCAACTTTGTCATTTTTAGTTTTTTTTTTGCAGTTGACGGCTTTGAAGGGCCGACCTAATCACCGGCCCGCCCCCACCTCACCCGTTCTGGACCGAACCATGTGCGTGCCAAGTGTGCCTCTCTTTGCCATTGCAAGCTGTGTCTTTGTATCAGCATTACTGAGGATTTAGGAAAGAACTCTGGGATGCCAGCGCACTTGATCTGTTACGGAAACACATGTGGATAGTCCATGTGGCAAAGAGACACCGCTGACTTTTGTTTACATCTCTGGCGATGCCGTGAGGAACAATGAGGATCTATTAAAACCACATTGTCGATATATGCGAATGTCTGGCATGAATCTGGGGAGGATATTTTCAATACTTACTCTGTGTTTGCTTTTTACCCCGCATCTTTTTCTTTTTTTTTAATGATTCCCATGTCTGGCCCCACATAAAGCACTGGAACTACTTTTCTGTTGAAAACCTTAACTGCACAGTACTATTTAAGGGCATTTAGTGGTTTGTGGCAACTGACTCTAAATTGCAAAAACATTTGCACGGCAATACTCCCTCGCCTCAGAAAGTAGTTTCTAGATCAGGGTTTTATTGTGTTTGTTGATGACTGCCGTCTTTTTATGTGTTTTGCTCCATTGCTTCACTCCCTGCCCATTTTGGAGGAAAAAACAAAGGGAGGGGGGGGGGAGAAAAAAAGCATTCCACTTGTTAATTCGCTGATCTCACCAGCAATCGATTGAGATGTGTTTGTCACTGTTACGGCTGATTGAATGGCCCAAAAAAGAACATAGAGGCAGTAAAAGCAAGGAGAGTTTAATCTGAACTTGTGAATGACAATATTGATTTGCCTTTTCTTTTTTGACAGGACAGGATAGCGACTCAGAATCAAAGGTAATGGCGATTGCAACTGTCACAATACGCTGTTTATCTCCTATGCCTTTCACTCCTTTCCATGTCTTTCTCTGTATCTGCTTTTTTTCTGTCTGAGGTGTGATACATTTCCGATATAGCACATTTACTCTTGTCGAGAGGAGAGAGCGCATATGAAGGAAGCTTTAGGAACTGTTCAATATCATGTCTCACATGTGGAGTTAGTGTGCGCAAGAGAGATACAAATGCCAGTCAAAACAACGTTTTGTTCATCCGAAGTAATAGTGTAATAATTCAGATATAAGACAGCATCTACTAAATATCTACTGTACATTCCCTGGCTTGTCGTACTTTAGATCTAGTGCAAGCGCATCACAATAATCAATAAAAATAAAATGTCCCCCAAGTCTACGTTAACAGGCATTATCTTTAATTCGAAAGCACAAAGAGCTCAGTGCAGCCTGCACCAGAAGGAAGCTCATCGCTGTGAGTGAGCGTGGAGGTATTTGCCTTTAGAGGGCCTTGTGGACACATTAAGGCCTATTTACATGTCCATAACGCCAACAGAGAACCCCATCTCTGCACTTACGCTCAGTGGAGCCGTAGTTTTAAATATTGCAGGGAAGCAGAGCATTGAACGTTGCCTGACTCTTTTACAGAACAAGTAATGAGTCCCCTACAATAGCTTGTTTTGGATGATTTAAAACACTATATTAACTGTCGGCATGAGGTTTCTTTGCAAATCTACTCTTGAGAGGACTTATTGCACCCGGATAGCAACTTGTAAATATGTATTTACTCCTATTGGCCTTTTTGAACACAACCGTCTCCAAGACATTTTGAAAATTTGTTTAACAGGAATAAAAGACTAACCTGTGATGTGCTTAATTGACCTCAGCGTGGAATTTCTATCTCTTGTTTGCACAATTATGCAAAGTGATGGCCTTTCTTGACCATTAGCTGAGCCCCTCCCCTTTTGCTTTTTAGAAAAATGTTACCTTTTTCTTCCCCTTTTGTCCCGACCACCACAATTAAGGGCCACGGCTCTGAATAACAAAACAGGGGGCCCCTCCTTGCAAGGTAGCCTTAGGTTGTGTTTACACTCCAGGACATCAAAGGCATTGCTGAACTTTTCCAAGCCCCTCCTGCTCAGGTAGTAATCCCAAAGTATAATCTCTTTAAAAACTGTAAAACCCATTAGAGTGACACCATCTAAATCCTCACAGAAAGAGAGCGAGAGGGTAAGAAAGTGAACTTTGTGGGCCTCTAAATTGTGACAGACGCCTATCAAGTGGATTTATCTACGTGGCGAGGAAGAGGAAAGATTGCATGTTTACACTCAAACTTTCCTGGGACATATTTGCAATAATTGCCTAGATGGATGGTTGCTTCTTGAGCAAACATGCTATAGGTGGTTTAAACAACATAATGTGTGTTTAAAGAAGAGATGTAATGGTGTTAATTTGGCCTAACTGACTCTAAAACAACAGCCAAGCCAGTAAAACAAACACAGCTCTTTAGCTGCCCTGCCTTCAGGGAGGGTTACAAACATAATTCAAACTCAAATAAATATTGGTAAATGTTTGCCACCAACCATCCCATGCTATAACTGCTGGTGCAAATTTAATAGGATCTTATTAGTTACGTGTTTGCTATCTTACAACGTAACAATAAAAAGTTATTACCATATGGTAATAACTAACTATTACCATAGTTACAACAACCCCCCCCCCCCCCCCCCCGCCACCTCTCTTCTCCTTTCTCCATCACTCACTTTTTTTCACTGTTTTCTGTCCTTCTCTTCTTTTATCTCCCTTTTCCTCCTCTCCTTACTGGCACATGTACTCAACCTCACCTTTACCACACATTCCCTCTCGATTACACCACGCAGACAAATATACAGCACATACACACACACACACACACACACACACACACACACACACACACACACACACACACACACACAGACACTGTCCAATCATCCACTCCACATGCAGCGAGCAACTTTCTAAAAGCCATAAATCCTGAGGTGAAGAAATATTCCATTTCTACGGCCCCTTGCTGTGTATAGTCCCCTGGCCCGGGCTCTGCCATGCCATATCACAATCAATTCCATAAGCTAAACTGGGGTGTAAGGTGCTGTATGAAGGTCAGACAACCCACTTTGACTGCCATCTGAGCGTGAAGCACTTACCCTCCACACCATGTCCAAGCTAGCTGCCAAGTGAAACTTTAATATACCACCTTCCAGCACCGTAACTCTCTCTATAGCACAGGTTTTTGAATGCCAGATACCGAAAGCAGATACTCTCTGCATTTATGTACTGATTTTCATTTTGTGTATCATTAAATGTGACCTTTTTAATGCCAAACAATTACAGGATCCACCAGAATTTTATTCTCATCAGGGTGAAAGCGCCTTCCACCGCAGCAGACTAATGAAATGATTTTAGGTGGGTTAGCAGCTGCTTTAGGCAGGGTGACCCACCCCATTTATTCAATCGTAAGGGAAACTCTGGGATACATTATTGCCTTTAGATGAGGAATTAATTTATAAAAGACATTGTTGAATAATAAATGACTGGATAAAATGTGGATAGAAAATTATATTTCATTGCAGGTTTTCAAACTTTGTATGCAGCTGCGGTCAAGAAGAACAACTCAACAGGTCAGAAGTGTGCAATTTAAACCAGCTGATTACAACAATAAGTGAAAGGTCACTACTGGTCTGATGCATATGCTTTCTCTTTTATCTGTTTTTATTATCCCTCCTCATTTTTGCCGTCTTACCTCTGTTACATCCCCTTTGACCCTCGGCCTCTCTGCCTACCTGCTGCTTCTATATCCCACCGTGTCTCAGCCTGGTTACCCTGCACAGCGCAATTGTATGTGATGGAGAGACGCACTGTTTACCTTCACGTTCTTGATTAAACACGGCCACAGAAAAAGAGAGTATTCCATTTAATGAGCGTGACGAACGCAAAGGTGTTCTCGTAAATCATCACATGGTTTACAAACTCAATAAGTAAGGGCTTCCTGCCTCAGCCAGCTAGGCCAGCCTGCACCTAAATTATTAACGAAGCTGGGGGCCCCCAGAGGCACAACTTTGATGATGTTATAAACAGGGGAGAGGACAAGGTGCCTTCTCAGCAAAAGATTATAGGACCTCCCAGCCCCCCCCCCCGACCCCCACGCTCTCACTCCTAATTACCTACTTCCATTGGTGAGCTGGAGAGATAGAGATGGTGGGGGAGGTGGGGGAAGCATCTAAATAAACTTGACACATTCCTTTCCTCCATATTGCTCTGTAAACTAATTGAGACTGCACAGTACGCTGGTGCTTGTGCATGCAAGTGGGCAACACAAGTCAAACTGTGTTAAGGAATTGAAATTGCATTTACATTGCAATATTATTTTCTTAACTTTCATATTTGTAAATCATGGATATGTTAATGATAAGTGTGTTCATGTAGATGCAGGTCTATTCAGGAAACCAGGATGATCACACCAAGTTCCTCTGCCAGGTTTGAACCCCCCCTTCATAGGATAAATTTGTCTCTGGGCAATACTCCATTTTTAAATCTGTTCATCAAGCCTTGATGATAGCTGATGCAGCTTTTCTTTAGGTTTAGGTCTGGGGAAATGCTGGAAGAGGATTGGGAGAGGAGAAGGTGTAGATAGAGAGGAGAAAAGCGTTGGGTCCGGAAATACGCTGACCAAGTTAAGGTAATGAAATAATGTGAGACAAGCTGGCAGACTTTACTGTACGGAGAGACGGTGATAGAAATAGACAGAGAGCATGGAAGAAAAATGGGGGTAAGCAAAAAAAGAAAAAGAAAGACAAATTGGAAACCTAAATCAACTCATTAAAAACACTTGATGCACGGTGATATCCAAATTGCTGTTTTGGTTTTTGGACCAGAATATTACAGATATCCCACACAGAAATGTGTGTGAAATCATGAAATACTCTACATCCATTAATTTCTTGTATTATCCTCCCAAATAAGGCCTACCATCATAGGCCCGGTTGTACCGTGCCACTGTTAGTAAACTAAAAAAAAACAAAACAGCAGCGAAGTCTCTGGTGAGAATGAGACAAGGAAGTATGATTTCCCGAGTGAAAATATGCTCCAAATTAAGAACCCAAAAGAGGTCCCCGGTGTCTTCGCTCTGAATCCGATAGCAAGTCAGATGAATTTGTCATTAAGCAGATAATAACTGCAACAGTTTCAATATGAGTGTTGGCCGTAATAAAGTCCCACATAGCAATCATGTTTGTGTAAAGATCTATTTTTGTGTCATAGTGGAGAGAGAGAGGGAGAGAGGATACAATATCCATGTCAATTATGAACATAACATCATTATAGCTTGTTGGTAAAGATAGTTTAGATACACTTAACCACATCTTTACATGGCCCAGGATCAAGTTGCACCAAATCCCATTAGTTTATCTCCCCAACTCTATTCAGAACAAATGTACGTTGCATTTGGTTGGTTGTTGGGAAATAAGCAGCTGAGATGGATAATTCAGATTCAAAGTAAATCACAGCACTTGATGACATAATAATCTGACACTGAACATTGTTGATTCATGAGTGTAAAAGGATCCAAGTGTGGAATTTACCTTGAAGGCAGCAAAGCATCAATCACACTGAAACAGACTCAGGTTTCATCGTGCGTTTCCATTTCAAAAGTGCTTTATACAAAAACACTTTTAAATTAAATCTGGAGCACCCAAAAAAAGAGGTTTGTTGTCAGTGGAAATAAACTGCAAATATATCAACAGATGTCTTTGATAATGTTAATGACTCATATTTTCACTCTCTCCTGCTGTTCTGCGGTGTCTCTCTTTCAATGTCCTCTTTCCCACGAGTAGGCCCTAAAACTGGTTAGTGTTGGGATAGCAACTAGTGAATACAGAAACACAACATGCGTGCATCCGAATAAAGAGAACAAACATGAGATTCCGTGTGTCAAAATGACACTGACGCATGAAAGATAATTTGTTTTTTCTGAGACTCTCTCATATGTGACAAAAACCGGGAGCGAGTGGAGGCTCTTCGTTCAAACACCGCTGCCATTTTCTCCTTTTTCGTCCTCCATCTGTGGGGCAGCAGTCGTCGCTCGACACAGAGCCATCTGTGAAGGGGATTCAGCCACCACGCACCGAGCCTTGGAAAACGCACAGAGCGTGCTTTCATACGCTTCCCACCACGGTCAAGCAGAAAATTGAGAAAATCGTGTCAAAGACGAGGGAGCTTCCCAACCTCTGGTCTTGAACTGTGGCCGAGTAGGGGAGGCAGCGTCAGGGAGTCATGGTCACACACGCGGCCTGATCGCTGCATCGCTCTGGAACGCCAAAAAAGCACAGACGCCCCAAGGGGGTTTTGATGGCATACGCGATTCTCTGTCTTGCTGTCTTCCCCTCTCCTTTCTTCTTGAAAATACGCGTGGTTCTTGCATAATGGCATCAGATCAGATGGCTGTCGGCGAAGTAAACATCTCCCTCGCTCTGGTACTTTGCGTGTTGCCTCGTCTTCATGCTTTCTCGCTCTTCAGATTTTCTCTCGCCAAACTGCGTTAACTCCATCCCCTCATGTGGTTTATATGCTTTAATCCGAATTGAACAATCGTGCTCTCTGTATGCACATGTGTGCAAGTGAGTTTGTGTTTTCACATCTGGGGTGTCCGAGTGCCTTTTTAGGAAGCTCCAGCTCCAGCTCACATGATAGAATACTCTACATTCATCACTAGTGGTCATAATGATCATTGGTATGACAGATAATGAGATATTTTGAGAAAGACTTAGGGATTGGAGCAGAGGGGGTTGAGTGATCAACGGCACCGTTGTCCTACATTAACACTTGTTTCGGGGTTTCAGGGGGATTACAGAAGTTATGGTTGACCCCAAGACGTGTATCCTCAACTCAAGACACACAATCAGACTACAATAAGTCATCTGTTAAATCCCCAAATTAGGCTGATGACACAGATGCCAAAGAATGCATACTGAGAGGGAAGTGATGTCACCCGCTGCCTACTAAAACTGTATCTGTTCAACTCAAATTAGATCTGCGGCGCCCTGGCACATTAAATTACCCAGAATACCACCAAAGACGCTGCCATGATTTGAGATCTGCAAGAATAAATGGAGCGCTAACAAAGTCTCTTACACTGGCAACAAGACTTCCTGTCTGAACGGAGCGGCAGACGGTTTCCTTCATCAATGTCTGGGTCTGAACAACTGTACATGCCATGGATATGATGATATCGCTTTAAAAACAGAATCCAACAAAAAATGGCGGGGGTGTTTCCTTGTCTGTTGATGAAAGGGACTAGTGCTTTCACTCAAAATTTGTAGAATTTAACCACATTTTCTTCATAATGACAAGATGGATTTTTATCATCTATTCCGTATGTATTATCAAAAGACAACAAAGACAACAGTTTGAACATTAACATTGATTGAACAAACAAATATCTCATCATGTCCTGCTACAAAAAAGCCAGTGACATAAAACAGATAAGTCAAATCCCTTCCTCAATCATCTATAGCTCAATGCATTGATCAGATGTCATTGGGGTTGACTTGCCTTCCCAGCAGTGACACCGTGTACCTAGGACAGCATTAGGTGTGGGGACTCCACAGCCATAATTAGCTTGCCATCCAGGGGAAAGTTAATATTTCTCAAGTTGAAGTGAAGCTTATTGGTTTGCTGGACAGGCTGTAATGGATAACCCAGCGTGTTTGTGAGGCCAGTATGCACAAACACACATGCACACAGATGAAAACACACACACACACGTCCACTCCCCGGGAGGCCTGCAGTCAGACGGACAGTGACACACAAATCTATCCCCATTCCCCACATGACAGACCCGGCCGGCTGGCTGAGCAGTTGCCTGATCAATAGTCATCAGTGACCTCGTCCGCGTGGTCGTCACTTAAACCAAAACTGTAAGACACAAACTCAGCAAACACTCTACGAATGTGTGTTCGGTACAGAACACGCATAGTTATGCATGTGCATGTTCCAAAATCTACAGTTGCACGTGTGCTTCCTCAGGTGTCATGCATAAATCGAATGAAATAAAATGTGTGGGCTTGCGTGCGTTTGCAAATCACAAGTATTGCTAAATATGCATTTTCACAGGAAAACTAACAGGGTGTCAAAATACAGTAATCAATCGTTTTCTTGGGTCACTGATCAATTGTCACATGTGCCAATCAAAATCTAATTATTCAAATTTACAGTTATTGCATGGACAGTCAGGCACGCGTGTACGGCACCAACTGCTCAGTCAACCAGAGATTCCATATGATTTACTTCACATTGAGACTGTTGGATTTTTTGAGACAATCCTATATGTAAAGACTATGTTTTGAATGTAGACTTAAGGTAATACTTGTATTACCCATAATCTTGTCACTCTACGCCTGCCTTTGCAGTAACTGAAATAGAAGATAATCGTATTTAATTAATTAACATTACCAATTAATTTGTTTCACTGGATTGGATTTAATCATTGTACAAATTCCTTAGTTGACAAAATTAAAATTAAAATTGTCGAAAATGCTGCTATGTATGAGTATGTTTATGTATGTATGTTTTTTCAATATGCATCAAGTGAACTGTTACATGTGAATATATTAATGGGAAAATAGATGAAATAAATACTCCCAATTTCATTTCGAAACCAAACACGTAGCTGATCGAAATCAACAGGCAGCTGGGACCCAGGGAGCTAGCGGTGCCACCACAACAAGAACAACAAACAAATGTTTGCTGATAAATAAAACATATTCAATCAAAGCATAAATGCTAATGAAACGAGGACCTGCAATCGCATGAGCTGAGAGTGTGAGAGCTCTGGCACACACAAAGTGTGAGAGAGAGGTGTTAATTGCTGTGCTAATTAGGTCCTGATTGCATTGCTCTTGTTTTGCACTTGCAGGTGATTAAAATTTCAACAGAGCACATTATTTGGCACCGTTAACCGGTGCCAAGCTCAGCACACAACACAAACACAGAAACACACAGGCACACAAATACATAAACACACACGTGGTCGCACACATAGATGCACCGTTACAGTCACGAGCATGTGCACGCACGCACATAGACACAAATGGTGCTGTAAATGGTCATTACTAGTTCTGTTCCTTGTTTCTCTAAGCTGCTAACTCCAAACCAAAGTCATTTATTTTGTTGAGGATCAGACACACTTATAACAGACACATGGATTTTATGTGAAAAAAATATCTTCCAAAACACATCAAAGACAAGTGAGAAAGCACATGCAGGAAATGCTACACATGCACTCTTTCTGCATGGGAAAAATGAGTTATAACATATTTTTGTTCATTTACAGCATTTTGTTCTTCGTAGCTGACCATACGGTTCACATTGAATTTGTCCCAAATTGTCATGGGCCACGTTGTCCTCTTTTATCCTTTAGGAAAGTTGCTCATAGCCGTTATGCATTTCTCCTCTGAATTTTAATGGATTTGACTTTGGATATGAAGCTTTTATTGCAGATTCCACATGAAAATAATTCACCAATGTCACAAACCGGACTGCACGGCCATGACAAAAGAGGGAGAGCCACTTAACTAATTATTCATTCACTAAACAGTGGCGTGTGGAGTTAGTAAGTTCAACGGTGTAAGTAAGTGCATGAGTGGAAAAGTGAGTATGCAATGTTGTATGGTGTAGAAACACAAAAGTTAATGTCAACCAAAAACCAAATGGGTGTCTCAGGGAGGAGAGATGAACCAGCCACTGAGCTCAGAGAGGGTTGTTAAAAATATAGCCACATTGTAGAAGTGACCAGTCATATCTGCATCGTTTATTGCCTCAACAGTCGATTGTGCATAGTAATTATAAATTCCTGTGCTACATATTCCCATGCAAATTTGCATTTAATCAAACACAAACCAATTTACACTGGGTGAACCCGTGGCCTTTGAGGCCCTGAAGAATAATGCAAAAAGTAAAAACAGTCCGACATGATTATGTTGCATGTTAGGAAGCTGGGATGTACTGTTCACTTTCACCACAGTGGGTAGCAGGAGGTAGTCGTTCAGCGGCTGGCTGGCTGGTTGACAAGTATGGGTAGGAACTGCTGTTGGGACTACTGTTAGTAAAATGACAGCGAGCGGAGAGCGTGTGATGTGTTCTGTTCCAGAACAGTTGAGCGGCTGTCCCCATTGAGGCAGCAGTCTGTGTGTGTGTGTGTGTGTGTGTGTGTGTGAGTGGGAGTGTGTCCCTATATTGACGCGGGGCCTGGGAAAATCTGCATCTGTTACTTGAATGGGATTGCAGGGAGATCTGAGCTGTCAGAGTGACAGGCTAGCGTCTCCCCTTTCTCTATGATGCGTCATCTATCTATCTACCTACCTACCTACCCATCCATCCATCCATCCATCCATCCATCCATCCGTCCATCTATCTACACAGACATAAAGGCAGCAGCGCGAGCAGATAGACAGACAAGCTGCAAGGCAGACGGACAGACAACATGACTTAATGAATGACATTTGTTTGTTTTAAAGGACTTAGCCTAAAGCAGCAACCTTCATCACTGGTGACATAAGAGTTATTCACATATGAAACCTACCAGGAGGCACAAATCCCTAAACTTCAGAGGCATTTTGTTTTAGTCATCATATGTCAGTGTATGTAACGTCCTTCATAACTCAACCCTTTAAGAGTGAAACCACGTTGGAGAAACTTTAATAGAAAATCTCTGCTGCCTCAGATGCAGTGGGATTATTTCCATTGTGAATATTGATTGTGATATAATCCAATACGTTAGACAAACGTTCAATACCCAGACATTGTGTAGCTGGAGCAAGGACATGAAATTCATGGCACTGAGAGTATTACAATAAATATAAAACTTTGCTAATCAGTCCTAATTACTTAATGTGAAGCCTGTTATTGGGGAATCGATGAAGACGACAGCGCTAAGTGTATGGAATTCACTCAGTCACGCAATTGTATTATGCTGAGTAATGTGAACGGATCAATCTCCTTTCTCTTTGTAGCATGACGTCTTTTGACAGTAGACGTTTTTGGTTATGTAAATGCATTTGGTATATTACTGTAATAGACAAAGACAATTTGCTTTTTTTGGTTGTTTTTTTCATTATGTAACACTAATATAATGTGATGATTTAGGCCGCAAATCGATCATTAGCTTGGGGCTAGCAATACCCTTTGCGAGCAATGCTAGCAATAGTAACAACACTGAGTTTATTGAGAACCTTTTCCCCTAACGGTAAAGTGTGGTGGAAACATTAATGGCAAGACTAAATACATGCAAAGCTAATGGTAATGCGCATATTAACATCCTCCACTTTATAGTAAAATGGCGAGTTTATGTACCGTAGTATTGTATCGACACATAAAAAAATAAATAAAAGAAATTGATATATTCAGAATGAAAACTGGCCAATCCTTGAGTGTTACAAATACTGGATATTCTGAAACATGTTGAATAGGAAAATGAATGTTTGAAGAATGGGATTACTCGGACTAAGTTCATGACAAGTGAATGCCAGTTTATGCCACTGCCACCAAGTCATGGCATACAACATCTGAGTCTCAGGGATTGAACTAGTTATAGTGGTGTAAAAAGCCTCCTTTATCTTATTGTAAAATATGTAACCGCCAAATCTCTCTCTCTCTCTCACTCTCTCTCTCTCTCTCTCTCTCTCTCTCTCACACACACACACACACACACACACACACACACACACACACACACTCACACACTGCCCGAGGTCCTAACCAGCTGCTTTGTCTTCCAGAGGGGCCACAGTACAGGACCAGGACACCTGTCATTCTCCCACGACTGAGGGAGGCAGACGGAAAGAGTGCGAGAGAGAGATTTGTGTTTTGCCTTGGCAACAAACACTGTTGTATTTCATGCCAATAAAGAACGGAACGACCAGAACTGAACTGTGCGTATATGCACACATACAGTTAAAACAAACAAGTCTTGCTTTAGGGATGGGATGCCATGTATGTAGGCTATAGTGGTAGCATTCGTGCTACTTATCGAGGATTTTCTTTCAGTTCATTCTCAAATGCTGTTAAATGAAACCGAAGAGCCACTTTGAAATGTCGCTGAAACCAAAATCTTTTGTTGCAGAAAT